>NC_134558.1:22308656-22981871 GCF_025594145.1 Primulina tabacum | reverse complement strand
AAATATACACTAACAGAATTTTGCGTATCTCAAAGTCTTTAAATATTACCGTTGATCTATTAACGTGATACTAGCATTTATTGCTTCATTAAATGCCATTAAATGTTGTACGAAAACATTTAAGACGGTTTACCATTTTTAGTATGAACTGAGACTGATTGCTTTAATGTATTCTGCAGGGTCCATTTTCGGCAATAAAGCTGAACCACTGAAAAGTCAAAAAGAGCCGTTCAGATTTTAACGTTGGATAAAGTCTATATATATGGAGACGAAGCACTTTTCAAGAGAAAAAAAGTGAAACGAATCTAAATCAAAGAATATCATTTGAGCATCGCTAGAACTTTCAGTCATCCCAAAAGCTCAACACTGAAAAAAGCAGCACACGCTTCATTGCATACTCTTGATCATTGAGA
Organism: Primulina tabacum; assembly: GCF_025594145.1. NCBI lineage: Eukaryota > Viridiplantae > Streptophyta > Magnoliopsida > Lamiales > Gesneriaceae > Primulina > Primulina tabacum. Next base: position 22,981,458 of record NC_134558.1, on the reverse strand, counting down.
TCATATTGTGCTAGCTATTTTCGTTATATCTTCTCAAGCTATTCACTTCACTATTTCATTGATAGAAGAATTTGTAACTGGAAAAGAGTCTTTTCCAGAACTTAAGATCATTCAAGAAGTTGAGTTGTAAAATTAAGAGTTTCGATAGGCGAAGGGTAAGTCCTGTTGAAGTGGGTGTGTACAACTGTTGTATTGTATTCACCAAAGTCTTTTAGTGATACCTTCTGGAAACAGAAGAAAGGGAGACGTAGAAGATTCATCTTCGAACTTCCAGAAACAAACCTTGTGCCATCTACTGTTTTTCTGTTTCACTATTTTTCACCTACTAACCAACAGATCGTTTCCGCACATTATCTTGTGATCTGCTGGTCTTTAAACTTGAACAAGAATCTGCTAGTATCTTTAACAGGACTCTAGCACATCATTCCGAAAAATCGGTTAAGTTTGCCGTTGAGTTTATTCAACCCCCCTTTCTAAACTCAACCCGATCCTCAACAGATATAGTTCGATTAAAGCTTTTCCCTTTTCTTTAAAAGATAAAGCTAAAACATGGCTACAAAATTTAAGATCAAGTTCAATAAGATCATGGGAAGAAATGCAACAACAATTTCTCAAAAAAAATTTCCCTTCCCATAGAACAAACTCTTTTAAAAGACAAATTACAACTTTTTCTCAAAAACAAGGAGAAACATTTTATCAATGTTGGGATCGATATAAAGAATTACTTAATACATGCCCACATCATGGTCATGGAGAATAGTTTCTCACTTTTATGAATGTTATACCTAAAGATAGGCAAATGATAGAATTCATGTGTAATGGAACTTTTGAAGATAAAATCCCAAATGAAGCAATGGAGTATTTGGATTCATTAGCAGAAAATGCTCAAAATTGGGATAATATAAGCATAATAGAACCACCAACTACTAAAATCAATAGTTCAACAAATGGGGATGTGATATCTATAATCTTAAAGACGATACAGATATTCAAGCTAAAATTGCATCTTTAGCAAGAAAAATTGAGTCATTAGAAATGAATAAGAGTGGTCAATTAAAAAGTGTTCAAGAAATTGTTTGTCATTAATGTGATACACATGATCATTCTACAAAAGATTGTCCAACATTACCTTCATTTAAAGAATGTCTCCATGAACAAGCAAATTATGTTAACAATTATAAAAAACCAATATTAGATCCTTTTTCACAATCATATAATCTTGGATGGAAAAATCATCCTAATTTTAGTTGGAGGAATGATAATAATGCACAACCCTCACAACAATATTTTCAAAATAACCAAAATCATCAAGGTTATATTCCTTATGTTACACCTCCAAGAAAAAACTTTGAAGATGTAATTCATGCATTTATCCAAAAGCAAGAGTCTATCAATATTCAAAACAGTCAATCTATGAGTGATTTGAAAGAAACTCTTGCAAAATTTGCATCTGCACTTAATATTCATGAGAAAAGAAAATTTTCATCTCAACCTCAACCTAATCCTAAAAATCAAAATCAAGAATTAAAAAATGAAAAAATTGATCAAATAAAATCTGTTATTACCCTTAGAAGTGGTAAAATAGTTAATGATCCATATAGTAATGAAAACAAGGATAATTTAAAATCAAAGAGTAAGGATGATAATCCTGATACTTTTGAAAATGATGATACCTTAAATTCTAAAAATAATATGGTTAATGATAAATCATCTGAAATAGTAAATGAGTCAAATAAACCTCCACCATTTCCTCATGCATTAACAAATCATAAAAAACAAAAAAATGATTCTGATATCTATGAAGTTCTTAAACAAGTAAAGATAAATATTCCATTATTAGATGCTATTAAACAAGTACCTTCCTATGCAAAATTTTTAAAAGACTTATGTACTGTGAAGAGAAAATTGCATGTGAAAAAGAAAGCATTCTTGGCTGAACAAGTAAGTTCTATTCTACAAAATAATTCAAGTTTAAAATATAAAGATCCTGGTTGTTCAACAATTTCATGTATTATTGGAGAAAATAAAATTAAAAAAACTTTGTTAGATTTGGGAGCATGTGTGAATTTACTTCCTTATTCAGTTTATGAAAAACTTAATTTAGGTGAATTAAAACCCACTTCTGTTACTCTCTTACTGGCGGATAGGTCAATCAAAATACCTAGAGGTATTGTAGAAGATGTGTTGGTTTAAGTTGATAAATTCATATATTCTGTAGATTTTATTGTCTTGGATACACAGCCAATAGAAGTACATAATGAAATTCCAGTAATATTGGGACTACCATTTCTAGCAACTTCAAATGCTTTAATTAATTGTCGAAATGGAATAATGAAATTGTCTTTTGGAAATATGACTCTAGAACTTAATGTGTTCAATTTATGTAAACAACCAAGTATAAATGAAAATGAATATAATAATGAACTAGAAACAATTGTGGAAGAAAATATACAAGAAGAAAATCAAAAATTTGAAGTTTTTTCAATTGAAAGTTTTGTGTCTGAAAATAATTTTAAAGAAGATGATAATACAAAACTTGAATTAAAAGTTTTACCATTAGAATTGAAATATGTATTTCTTAGTGAAAATAAAACATGCCATGTTGTAATTTCTTCCACTCTTTTACCAAATAAAGAAGAAGATTTAATTATCTTACTTAAAAAATATAAAAATGCAATTGGATGGACTTTGAAAGATATAAAAGGTATAAATCCTTTAATTTGCACACATAGAATTCACTTGGAAGAAAATGCTAAAACTTATCAACAACCACAAAGAAGGTTAAATCGACATATGAAGGAAGTTGTTAAGAATGAAGTATTAAAATTATTAGATGTTGGAATTATTTATCCAATCTCAGATAGTAAATGGGTAAGTCCAACACAAGTAGTACCTAAAAAGTCAGGCATCACTGTTATAAAAAATGAAAAGGGAGAGTTATTACAAGCTAGGATTCCATCTAGTTGGCGTATGTGTATTGATTATAAAAAATTAAATGATGCAACTAGAAAAGATCATTTTCCACTACCATTTTTAGATCAAATTCTAGAAAAAGTAGCAGGAAATTCTTATTAATGTTTTCTTGATCGGTATTCAGGGTATTATCAAATACCTATATCATTAGAAGATCAAGAAAAAACTATTTTCACTTGTCCTTTTGGAACTTTTGCATTTAAAAGAATGCCATTTGGTTTATGTAATGCTCCGGCTATTTTTCAAAGATGCATGTTAAGTATTTTCAGTGATATGATTGAAGAATTTGTAGAGGTTTTTATGGATGATATAACTGTTTTTGGAAACTCATTTGAAAATTGTCTTAAAAACCTAGAAGAAGTATTAAAAATATGTGAAGAAAAAAATCTTGTTTTAAATTGGAAAAAATGTCATTATATGGTTAAATCTGGGATTGTTTTAGGAACATGTGATATCTGAAAAAGGAATTGAAGTTGATAAAGCCAAAGTTGATGTTATTGCTAATTTAACATCACCAAAAACGGTTAAAGAAGTTTGATCATTCTTGGGTCATGCAGGATTTTATAGAAGATTTATAAAAAATTTCAGTGTAGTATCTAAACCAATTTCAAATCTTTTAACAAAAGATACACAATTTGAATGACTCAGAAAATGTGAAAATGCTTTTAAAAAAATAATTAATCTTTTAATTACATCACCTATTTTACAACCTCCAGATTGGTCTTTGCCATTTGAATTAATGTGTGATGCAAGTGATTATGCTATAGGAGCTGTGTTAGGACAAAGAAAATAAGGAAAACCTTATGCAATCTATTATGCTACTAGAACCTTAAATAGTGCTCAAATAAATTATTCAACTACTGAAAAAGAATTACTTTCAGTAGTATTTGCATTAGATAAATTTCGATCTTATTTAGTTGGTTTTACTACTATTGTTTACACTGATCATTCTGCCCTAAAATATTTTCAAATAAACAAGATACTAAACCAAGATTAATACGGTGGATTTTATTGTTACAAGAATTTGATATTATAATTAAAGATAAAAAAGGAAAAGAAAATGTCGTAGCCGATCATTTATCTAGAATAATGATTGAATCATCTCATAATGAAATACCAATAAATGAAAATTTTTCAGATGATCAGTTGCTTTATGCTACTATTATGCCATGGTTTGCTGAACATTGTAAATTTTCTTGTAACAAATAAAATGCCTTCTATTTAAAATTCACAGGATAAGAATAAATTCTTGATAGAAGTTAAAAAATTTTATTGGGATGATCCTTACTTGTTTAAGTATTGTCCTGACCAAATTTTTCGACGATGCATACCCGACAATGAAGTAAGTAATGTTATTAAATTTTGTCATTCTGAAGCATGTGGAGTTCATTTTTCATCCAATAAAACTGCTACAAAAATCTTACAATGTGGATTTTATTGGCCGTCTTTATTCAAAGATACACATTTATTTTGCAAATCTTGTGAAAACTGTCAGAAGATGGGATCAATTTCAAAACGAAACATGATGCCTTTAAATCCAATCATAATAATTGAAATATTTGATAGTTGGGGAATAGATTTTATGGGTCAATTTCCATTATCTTTTGGATTTACCTACATTTTAGTCGCTGTTGATTATGTTTCAAAATGGATAGAAGCAATTGCATGTAGAACTAATGATCATAAAGTTGTTATAAAATTTTTAAAAGAAAATATTTTTAGCCGATTTGGAATATCTAGAGCAATAATTAGTGATGGGGGAAGTCATTTTATAAATAAATCATTTTTCTTCTTTGTTAAGAAAATATATCATTTTCTTCTTTGTTAAGAAAATATGGCATTACACATAAAGTGTCTACCTCATATCATCCTCAAAGTAATGGTCAAGTTGAACTTGAAAATAGAGAAATAAAACAAATTTTAGAAAAAACAGTTAATCCAACTCGAAAAGATTGATCTTTAAGATTAACTGATGCATTATGAGCATATAGAACTGCATTTAAAACATCATTAGGGATGTCACCATATAGGTTAGTTTTTGGTAAACATTGTCATTTACCAGTCGAACTTGAACATAAAGCTTATTGGGCAATTAAAGCATTTAATATTAATTTAGATGATGCATCTAAATTAAGAAAATTGCAATTAAATGAACTTGAAGAATTAAGAAATGATGCATATGAAAATTCAAATATTTATAAAGATAAAACTAAAGCCTTTCATGATAAAAATATTATGAGAAAGTCATTTGAAATTGGACAAAAAGTTTTACTTTATAATTTTCGTTTGCATTTATTTACAGAAAAATTAAGATCGAGATGGTCAGGACCATTTATAGTTAAATTTGTTTATCCTCATGGTGCTGTTGATATTGAAAATCCTAAAAATAATGATGTGTTTAAAGTTAATGGGCAAAGACTTAAGCCTTTTATAGAAAATGAAATTCTTAATGATGAGTTTATGCCTTTATATGATCCATAATAGTTGTTTGATATTTCATATTCTGTTTTTGCAGATTCTAGTTCATTTCCTGGTTAAGTGGCGGATAATGGTACTCCGTGACTGTCTAAGTTTGTTTCTTCAGTTTTCCCAAAATAATTGAAATATATAATAATAATAATAATATTAATATGGATGCGTGTATTGTGAATATTCGTAAATATTTTGCTTGTTTACCAGATAATGCGCTGAAAAAAAATATATAAAGCTAGATGTGAGCGACTAAGGTTGATGATGTCTTATGGGATATCGAATGATGTCCATTTGATAATTGAAGCAAAAGTCCGATTGGTTGGGGAAGCAAGTGAAATAATAATAAGACATATGCCAGGATTTGGTAAAAGTACATATGCCAAAAAGCAAAGAGCTAAACGTATAGGTGGATATCATAGATGTGCAAGGTGGACTTGTAAGGGGAAATGCAAAAATGTTAGAATGACATCAATGAATAGAGAAGATAAAATTTTATTCATTAAGAATGGTCTGAGTAAAGAGCCTTTGGATAATTTTCTAGAGGTTCTTGATACGCATTCTAGTGGGTACGTGCAAAATGAACTTCTTAAACTATGGTGGCAATTTCAACAGGAGGAATATCAATATGGACGGTGGAATCAGCCTTACAAAGATCCTACTGTAGTAACACATATCTATTTTGATAAGATATATGTATATATATATACACACACACACACAATTTTGTCTTGGGAGTCTGACGTTAAAAGACCCTGTTTGCCAATTTATAAGAAAATTGGATGAGAAGCATATCCTCGACTCATAGAAGGCGTTGAAGTCGTTACTGAACGTAAAATCAGAGGAAGATGTGAGCCACAATCACAACTACGCTGTATATATGTGTTTTAATTTTATGTCATTTTTATTTTTTATTAATAATAATTTCCTGTTCAAATATTGACTTTTGGCATGGTACCCTTATAAATTCATATGATGTGATCTAACAATTACAGAAAACATATTTCTAAACATGTCAACAGTCCACGGTAAATAAAATCAAAAATATTTGTGTATTTTGTGGATCTAGTGCAGGAAAAGATTCAATTTATGAAGAAGTAGCAGAAAAGCTTGGAATAACACTTGTTGAAAAAAAGATTCATTTGGTCTATGGTGGTGGTGAAGTTGGTTTCATGGAAAAAGTTGCTAAAGCTGCGCATACAGGTGGAAGTGAAGTCTTAGGCATTATTCCGATTACTTTAGCCAATCTTACTGGACCAACAATAGGAGAAGAAATGAAAGTGGACAACATGTATGAACGAATTACTCAAATGATTGAACATTCAGATGCTTTCATTGCTTTGCCAGGAGGTTTCGGTACTTTGGAGGAAATATTTCATACTCTTTGATCGAAAAAGATTTGCATAGTCGTCAACTCGTTGGTACAGACGTGACACCATATTCCGATTTTTTGCGTCGAACATTCTGGTTTCTGGATTGCAAGGCCTTGGCGCCGAAATAGCGAAAAAACCTTATCCTTGGTGGTGTTATATCGGTTACTCTACATGATGACGGTTATGTGGAGTTGTGGGATTTGTCTAGAAGTTTTATCTTCACACAAGAAGATTTTGGGAAGAACAGGGCTCTGGCTACTTTCCCTAAACTACAAGAACTCAACAATTCTATCAGAAAAGATATCGGATGAACAACAAGTCAAACAAAGTTAGAACACAAATTATATCAACTGTAGACAACACACCCCGCATACAAAAATTATGTAAATCAATTTGAAACACAATGACTGGAAAGTCAGTTCGACTGATCCAAGTCTAGGTTCCTAAATGATTAATTAGTTCTTGACCCAAATAGATTTGGGTACCAAGTTTATTCATTATCTATGATTGAATATTGCAGGTAAACTGACCAGTTTAGTCTGGTACTCGGACAGTGGATGTTCGAGACATATGACTTGAGATGCAGATTTAATCACAACTGGTCAAGTACTCATGTCCCAAAATCATTTTTGGAGACACTTCACAAAGTAGAACCCTGGGTAAGGGTAAGCTTATCCACTGATAATATTGTTATTGATGATGTTCTACTTGTTGACAATTTGAAATATAACTTGATTATCATTGGTCAGTTATGTGATCATAATTATTCAATTGAGTTTAATAAACATGCTTGCAATGTTAAAAACTTAACTAGAAACTCTATTATGACAGGCAATAGATGTGGCAACACATATAAGATCAGTTGGAGTAATCAACATAATGAACCAGTTTGTTTTGTAGCTTCAAATCAATCTAAAAACTGGTTATTGCATATGAGATTGAACCATTTAAAATTCAAAATCATATGCCAAAAATTGAGTTTTCAAAAGAAAAAATATGCTCATGTTTTCAGTTTGGGAAGTAACTAGATCTTCTTTTTAAAACAAAGTAAGTAAATCTTCTACCCGATGCTTAGAGCTGATGCATATATACTTATTCAGTCTAATACCAGTCATGAGCTTAGGGGTAATGAAATATACTTTGGTGATCGTTGAAGACTTCTCAAGATTTATTTGGGTAGTTTTTCTAAAATCAAAAGACCAAACTGCTCCACAACTGATAAAAAATTTCAAAAGACTTTTAAATGAAATATAAGTTGGGATTGACATAATAAGATCCGAACGTGGATATGAATTTGTCAACCAAAATCTTTCTCAATTTCTTGAAAATTTGGGAATCTGACACGAGCTCTCAACTGCAAGAACACCAAAACAGAATGATGTAGCTGAACGCAAAAATCATACTCTCAGGAAGACAGCTAGAACTATGCTTGCTGATTCAGATATATATATCAAAGTTTTGGGCAGAAGCAGTAAACACGGTGTGTTACACTTAAAACATATCAATGATTAATAATAATTATCAAAAATACCTTATGAGATCTGGCATGGAAGAAAAGTGTGGTCTCGTACTTCAAAATATTTGGGTGTAAATGCTTCATTCATAATAGTGGTAAAAAACATCTAACTGCTTTTGATGTTAAATCTGATGATGGTATATTTCTTGGTTATTCTTCAGTTACTAAAGCTTTTAGAGTGCATAATAAGCTTACACTTAATGTTGAAGAATCAATGCATGTTGTTTTTTTATGAAACTGTACTAACTGATAAGCTAACTGATCTAGTTGAGCTAAACAATCGCTTAATAGATATCAATTTGGAGGATAATAGCGAAGATGATGTTCACATTGTCAAAAACTTCCTTAAAACACCTGAACCTAAAGTTGTGGATCAACCAGTTTGACAGGACGCAGTTCATGATGATTAGTTTGTGGAACGTCAAGATAATATTTAACCCCAAACTGAAGTCATTCTTGTAACGCCCCGAGAATTCGAAGGTTCACGCGAACCACATGCATGCAATTATTAAATTCCTTGTGTATTTTAATTAAATGTTTTAATTGCATAAATTAATTATGTGGTGCATATTTGCATGTTTAAAATATATTTTTCTATATGGTTGCATTAAAATGTATTTTTAAATGATATTCGAGTTGCGATCGAGGAACGGAGACCGATGGCTGAAAAATGTAAAATGTTTTTATTAAATAATTTTTTAAATTATTTAAAATATGGGTGATGTTTTTTATTATTTTTGAAAATATGGGGTTTTGAGGTGATTTTATACGCCGGGACGTAATTTTTATCGGTGTTGGATTTTCAACAAAAATACGAACATGTTGGCAACCCGGCTAATAAATTCATAAAATTTTCTATTCAAAATGATTTTAAATATTTTAATTATTTACTAATGGGCTTAATGGACCTATTATAATATATTAATGGGCCTAAGCTTGTGTTATGAGTTTTAATTGAAATAAAAAGCTAACAATCCTACCCAAAACCCTCAAAATAACTCACGCCCACCCCCATAGCAACAAGGACTCTTTTTCCAACAACACTTAACCACACGATTTTGAAGGGAAACTCACGTAAATTGAAGGAAAAATTCAGCCTAGATGTCTACGTCGCCGTTCTTCGCAATCGTCAACGGTTTTTCGTGCGTTAAATACATAAAGGCACGTCATATTCTTTCCTTCAAATATCTATCACACCATAGTAATTGTTTAAGCATATTTTGAATGAAACATGACACAAGTTGTTATTTTCGTAGCTATGTGCATGCATGTGATTTACTTGTGAATTTTTCTTCCAAATTCATGTGTTTATTTTGTTTAAAGGACTGCCATGGATAGGGTATTATTAGGGAATGATTTATAGCCAAAAACATGATAAATAATAAAGAAAACTAGGATGGAACCGTAAGAAGAAGAACAGCAAGTAGGGCCGAGAGTTTTCAAAGGAGTGTGTGCTTATTGTGGTTCCGTTGATCGATCACTTTGCATGGGGCTTAGGGGTTCGACCAGGTATCGAGGAGGGCTCGTGCTGGTCGTGGTTAAGGGTCAGGAAGGGTCCTAGCATGGCTAGGACCCCTCGTGCGCAGCATAGGAGGAGTCCCATGGAGCATGGACTCCTCGCGCGGGATGGTGGAAGCGACAGAAGCCAAGGGGGCTTGCTGCTGGGGCTGGGTGGTTCAGGGTAGGTTCATCAAAGTCCTAGGTTCATGGGCAGGGGTCGGGCCAGGGGTTGGTGTGGCTGGATTGGCTGTGGCTCGAGAAAACGTGAGTAATCCATAGGGAGCGCGCAGGCTGCCATCTTTGGTGCAGGTGGCTCGTGCGCTGGTTCTAGGGCCTGGCTGGTCTAGGTGGGGTCTGGGCTTGGTTCAAGGTTAGTGAGGGTCCGAGGTGGTCGCTGTTTAGGATCTGGAAGTGTCCGCTGTTTAGGATCTGGAAGTGTCCTTGCTAGCTAGGAGACTTGGGCGAAATAGGTAGCTTGAGCGTAGGATTAGTGGTCACTTTCCAGAAGTTTGGAGCGGGCCAGGGCCGGGTTTTTGGGCTGGGCTTGGTCAGTAGGATCCCTAGGTGGGTTGGCTAGGTTTTGGCTCAAGGTGGCTCGGGCGTGGCTCGAGTAAATCGGGAGATGGCTCGGTGGGTTCGTTAGTGTGTCAAAAACAAAAATTAAAGAACTTAAATTGAATCCATGGGTCAACCAGGGTGGCTCATGACTTGGAATGGTAGAATAAATACTAAAAATGTTATGTTTAAATTTTGGGATCAAAATAACGAGTTTTCGATTTATTCGGGATTTAATCGCCGCACGAAACGCTAATTAACGAGTTAATTGAAAAGCCTAGTTTAAGCTTTATACAACTATGAAAAATTAGGTTTAAGTTTAAATAATTATTAGAAGTCTAAGTTTTCAATTTGAGAATTTTATATTAAGGTTTGGTTTAATTCGGGATTAAAACGAATTAATACGTCACATTTAAAGATTAATTTAAAAGTCCTCGATTTAAGCTAAATAAAAATATGAGAAAATTCATGTAAGCTTAAATAATTATTTGGGACATGTTAGAGTCAATGAAATTAAGAATAAGTCAAAAACGTGAAATTTTACGTCTAGGTGTAAAACGGTCTTTTTACACCTAAAAATTAGTAAACGTCATGGCAGTGTCCTGAATGCTGTTTTATATGTTAATATGATTATTTTCAATTATTATGAATTTTTATATGTTAATATGTCAATTTTAAATGTTCATGGATTTTTAAGACGTTAATATGTTTAATGTTTTATGATTTAATATGCTAAAACGTTTATTTAAATATTTATGATCTAAATGTTTATTTTAAACGTTTATGAAATTAAAATGTTTATTTTAAAACTGTTCATAGATGTTTATGATTTTTAATATGTTAAGTTATGATTTTTAAATGTCTATGATTTTTATGATTTAAATATGGGCATTTAAAAGACATGTTGCATGCTTGGTTTCAAAATAAAAATGATATTATGCATGTTTTTATTAAGTGATGGAAATACGAAATGTTGAAGGATGTGAATGATTGTGACTACTACATGTTGGAAATATCGTGAGGGTTATGGTCCCAGTGGGAGCCCGACGATCGTGTTTTCTTGGATACGGATACGAATACGAATACGAATATGTTAATACGTTGGCCAGGGCCCAGTTGATCGGTGAGAGTGTTGCTGGTGTCCCCCGCCGCCCAGTACTGTGGTTTTCTTTAGATGGATCCATCGCCCAATACGATCAAGAATACGAGTCACAATCACGATCTAAATTCAACATACACGAACATGAATATGAATATGATTATGTTGATATGGATATGAATATTAATATGTTTATGTTTATATGAAAATGTTTATGCATAAGATTATGAAAATGTTTTATTTAAAAGTTTTATGCATCATGAAAATGTTTGCGAAAATGTTTAAGTTTATTCATCTTCATGAAAATGATATTTTAAGTACAAGTATTTTTCACTGTTATATGTTAACTGTATTATGTATTACTTGTTATCAAGAATATAATGTGTTGAGTCTTTAGACTCACTAGGTGTGATTGATGCAGGTGATTTTGATGTTAATGTTTTTGGAAGTCTTGATGGTTGATCTGACTGAACTGAAGGTGCACATAACCCGAGGACAGACGCTAGGTTTTTCGCACTAGTTATGATTACGACGATTTATTTATGAGTGGTTTTTGAGAGGTTATAGTATGGATCTATACTTTTCAAATAATGTTTTTGGGTTGATAAAATAGTTGGTTGTTTTAATTTTAAAATGGTTCCAAAATATTTTATGCTTGTGTATGCAATTCGGCCGATGCTATGTGAGGTTTAAAAAAAAAATTCTAGTACTTTTTAAGAAAACGAATAAGCAGACGTTTAAATTACAACTGAAGCAGAAGAATTTGGTAAGTTGCAAACTTGACCAGTTACGCATAAAAGCTTGAAAAATTCAAACTACGGATACAGTAAAAATCATCCACATGAGCTGGTAATAGGTAACTCATGTTGTAACGCCCGAAAATCAGTTCATGTAGACCGCATGCATGAAAATTATTAAATTGCTAAAATTTTTTAATTAAATGATTTTGGCTCATGAATGATATATTTTGAGTGACTAAATAATTAATTATGTAATTTTTCTCGATTACATAATTTAAAGATTTTCAGACGAATATCGGTAGTTGGCCTGGGACGGAGGACCGAAGAAGATTAAGGTGTTAAAGATTTAAAAGCTAATTTTTTATTTTTAGTTAAGAAAATATTTATTTTAAATATTTTAAGAATTATTGTATTTTTGAGGTCAAATTTAAATTAATTAGTGGAAGCAAGGAATTTTATGTAATTTATAACGGATTTTGGAAATAGGTATTTTTAAACTTTTTTAATTTTAAGGCTTAATGATTGTATTAATCTTAATGGACCTAATTAATTATTTAAAAATTAAGGTCAATTAAGCACATCAATTAAGTGTTTAGGAAACATTTTAATTTTTTTAAAAGAGTCCTACACACACTTAAACACCTAAACACACACACAAAAGTTACGTGAATTGAAGGGGAAAAGAAAAATGTGCAGCGGCCGCTCCTTTGGCTTGGGCAAGTGAAGTTTTGATTTTTTTCCTCCTTCGTTCTTCTATTTTCTTTTTCTTTATTTCTTTCATCAATGATCAACCGACTCCCTTGCATCCCAATGTAGGTTTTCGGTAGGGTTTTGACAAGAAAAAAGGGTAGATATCGTCCTCCGTTCGTCAACAACGTTCCACCGCTTCGGTATTCATATTTTGAGCGTTTTAAACGCAAAGGCACACCTTAATCTATCTTTGTTCATCGTTCATACAATATTATGTGTATTTATATATGAGTGCATGAAAAATGTGATATCCTTCCTTTTATTTTCGTTTTTATGGCATATGCATTATAAAATTTGAGTTTTCTTGCGTTTAAATTCATGTCATTGATGCACAAAGGGGCTGCCATGGTGGGGTTACAAAAAGGGACATTTTTCTGTATGATTAAGGGTTCTTAGAGACTTGGCCAAGGACCGTACAACTAAGAAAATAAGATGAACAAAAAATTGGGTTTTTGCAAGCTAGGGCTCAGTTTTGAAGCCTTGGAAGGATCAGGCCATGTGCTACTATTGGGTCACATCCAGGGGTCATAAAGGGGTCTAGTCATGGTCCTAGATGACTTGAGGGAAGGCCGGTGCAAGGAGGAAGGCCGTAGGTTGAAGCACGGGGTCGCGCGGGTCTTGTGGAGTGATGGGTTGAGGGCTACACAAGATAGGTTCGTTGTGCCTGGTCTAGTAGCTTGTTAAGGGCTTGAGTATGGTCCTAGGATAGTTAGATAGGGTCTGGACATGATGGTTAACGGCTAGGCTTGAAGGAAACTCATGGTTGTTCAAATTAGGGTTTTCGAAACTAGGGAAAAAAATACAGCAGGCTTCTGAGCTTGTTCAAAGGTTTTTAATGGCTTGATTTGGGTTGCATAGGGTATGGTTAGGTGTTAATAAGTTATGGTTAAATTTTGGTTAACTTTCGAGTCAATTCGGATTAAAACCGGGACGTAGGTTCAAGTTTTAAAACGAATTGAGAAATTAGTCGAGGAGGGTAAGTTTACGTCTAATAAATATTTATGGGTATATTTTAAGTTGTTATGTTAAGTTTGGATGGATTTGGGTCCTCTTTTTAATATTCAAGGGTAATTTGGGAAAGTTATGTTTCAAGGGCAAAACAGTCATTTTGCACCTAAAAGATTAGACGTCCTTGCATTGCCCTGAATGCTGTAATGAACGTTAAAATGCTTATTTTGAAAGTTTATGGGATTTTATGATGAAAAACGATATATGCTAAAAGATGTGTTGCATGCTTGGTTTAAAAGATAAATGATATTTATGCATGAATTTTTAAAAGTGATGAATATAATGAAAGATTGAAGAAGGTGAGTTGATTGTGACTAATATGAATATGAATACGAAATGATATGATTATATGTAAGGCCAAGTCTCAATTGACAGGTAAGAGTGTCGCTGATATTTTCCGCCGCCTTGTACCATGATAATACGTAAGATTGATGAATCAACCAAAAGTTGAAACGAAAGTCACAATTAATGATCTGAATTCAGTAAAGGGAAACATATACGTATATGATGAAAGAAAAATGATATGATGAAAGAAAAAATGTTTAAAGTTATGCATGTTCATGAAAAGCTATTTTTATTAAAAGTATTTTCACTGTTGCATTTGAATGTATATGTATTACTTGCTATCATTGTTAAGGTTTCTGAGTCATTAGACTCACTAGGTGTGATCGATTCAGGTGAGCATGATTTTGATGATATGGGAGGACTTGATGATTGAACTGGCTGGACTGATGATGCACATAATCCGATGATCTTTGCTAGTTTTCCGTATTAGTACGATTTTAAAGATTTTCATGATTTTTCATTATTTTTTATGCTTTTGAGTGGTTTTTGAGATGATTTAAGAGTTTATGTTATTTTTCAAAAATGCTAGTGTTAGATTTGGTTTGACGGTTTACGATTTTATGACTTTTACTGCAATTTTGGTTTTGGAGTAAAATAGTTTGTCAGTTATTTTAAATGGTACAAAGAAAAAATAAAATTCTAGTTTATTTTAAAGAAAAACGAGTAGTAGACATTTCAATTGTATCAGAGCCGACCTCTCCTAGTACGATGTGGTTCGGGGACGAAAACGGAAGCTGGTGGCACTAGTAGATTTTTTGGTTTTTACTTCGCCACTGGTTATTTCGGAGATTATTAATTATGAAGTAGTATATACCAATTAACTTCGGTAACCGGCGAAGTAAAACATTATTGTTTACTTCAAAATTTGAAAAATAGGACTTCACTTCTAATTTTTTGTAACATTTTACTTCGACAGAGTAGTTTTGATGAATTAAAAAAGTTAAAAAAAATTAAAATTTATATTTAGTGAAGTAAAAAAATGAACCATACTTAACTTTTAATTTCCTTTAATTACTTTGTAAAAGATGAACTGATAGTTAACTTTTAATACAACTCAATAATTGTGAAGTCATTCTTTATTAGTTATTTCACTGTAATACAAAAAAATTTGAAGTCTTTCAAATCGACTACTTCGTCAATAAATATAAATTGTGAAGTAACAAAATACCAAATACTTCAACAAATAAAAATTATGGCAAAGTTATAGAATATAATTACTTCATCATAGTTCCATAACAACGAAGTCGTTTGCATCAATTACTTCAACAAAATACAAAACATGTGAATGTATACAAAACATTTACTTCGTCAATCAATGTAAACTATGAAGTCACTACAAAAAAATTAGGTGTTAGCGATGGGTAATTAAAAATCGGAAACTTCTGCGACGGTTGTTTAAGAAATCGTCGTCATTTAAAAAATTACGACGGTTCTAAAAACACCGTCGCTAATTAATTGCGACGGTTTTACTTAAATCGTCGTTAATTAGCGAAGGTTTAATATAATCGTCGCTAATTATAGCGACGGTTTTTGGAACAACCATCGCAATTAGCGACGGGTTATTGAAACTACCGCTATATTTAGCCGCAATTTATTAAAACATCGCTATAATTAGCGACGATTTTATTAAAGTGTCGCTAAAATAGCGACAGTTTATTGCGACGGTTTGTCATTTTTTAAAAATCATCAATATTATTGCGACGGTGACTTTTCGGACGGTTTAAAGTTTCGTCGCTAATTACAATTTTTTTTGTAGTTATATATAATCTATTACTTATTCACTTTACGAACAGCATCGGTCTAATTCCGGACCAGTTTTCCCTCATTGAACCAGCCAAATACTTCGTTAATTTCTTGGATACGATTTCTGTTATAATGCGAAGTAAAATGTTACCCTATTACTTCATGTGCGTCTACTTCAGCAATTATCTACCTATGACTTCATTGAATATGTGAATTAAATCAAGAAAATTCTACTAGTTTGGGCATATGAGGTCAGGGACTGAAAAGGGTGGGGGGTGATAACCGGTGCAATGAGGTTGCACAGACAATGAGCGGCTCCTGGCCGTCTTTTAGGCGAATGGAATATGAATGAACCGATATCACATCGGAAGGAGAGGGATTCCAAAACTATTCAGGTATAGGATTGTGCAGTTGAGGAGGGTTTAAAAGATTTGATATGTACTACTCATATCAAGAAGGTGCATCTTCTTTTCGGTAGCTCATCACATAAGAACTCTAAGGTTAAGCGTGCTGGACTTGGGGCAATTTTGAGATGGGTGACCCCCTAGAAAGTTTCCTAGGGTGCGTGTCGTCGAATCTGGAGCCTTACAGTTGGTATCAGAGCAACGTTCTTGGAAAGGGTTGTGCCACCGCCAATTCTGGAAAGCTCAAGAAGTCAAGCCTCAAGTCTGTGAGTTTTACTTCTTTAAATTTTTTATGCAGAAATTTTTTTTAAATGCCTTTATGATATAGAAATTTGGAGGTTTGATGTTTTTTAAATTTAAATGCATGTTATTTACGTGATTTGGACGATGTGTACAACCATGTCTCCGAGATGTGTTATTCACGAGCATGGGGAATAGGAGAGACGTGAGGAGAAGTTGGTGTTGCTGCATATCTCGAATTCTGCACTACCTAGGATCAAGTTGAGCCGAAGTGAACTTGATGATTTAGGACTACATGTTTCGAATTTTATAATGTGTAGGAAGATAATTTCGAACTTGATAGTTACGAGTTGAATTTTAAGGAATAACTTGTTAATATGGGAAACTAGGAGGGCTAAAATGCGAAATTTCGGGGTTTAATTTGAGAACTCGAGAATTTTTTTTGGGTCTTGATTGCAAATTTTAGGAAATTATGGGTTTATTTTAGCAATTTTCGAAAGATATGGGGGCCGTTTTGTATTAAATTCGGTAGTTTGAAGGGCTAGGAATGCGATAATTTAGGCTTAGTCAAGTAATCCGAGAACTTTGAAATTGAGATTTCAATTTTTCAGAAAAATAAAATGTTCTAATTGAATGTAGTCGGCAAGAAAATTACCAATTTACAGTGGCATAAGGAATTATGAATGAAGAAGTTAAACATATATGTAAGTATGGGGATGTCCCAGGAGGAACAAGAAAAAATTGGTATTAGCGATTTTCATGAGAAAGTAAGATTTGTCAAATTAATAATTTTTTGGTATTATAGTGGATTATAGAGAATTACAATTATATTACAGGTGTTATAAGTGTATGTCATGAAACATAAAAAATATAAATATTAAAATTAAGATTTAATTAACAATTTTTTTATTTTTGGTTTTATTATAAGACACAAATACTGAAACGTCCACTTCTCGTTTTTCTTTAAAATGTACTAATTTTTTTTTCTTTTTTCTATATATTCGGCCGAAATACCCAATACATATATATAATTTAAAACACTTTTTTTGCGCAATTTAAAATAAATCCACCAACTATTATTTGAAAATCCAAAACAAGTAATTCAAAACATAAATCGTAAAATCTCATCCAACCTAAACTAACATTATTTCAACAATAAATTTAACTCTAACATCCTCTCAAAAACCCCTCAAAAGTATCATAAGCAATAATTCTTAAAAGTGACTTAAATCATTAGCATAAGTCATAAAAATAACTGCGGAAAACTAGCGACGGTCTTCGGGTTGTGTGCACCTTTAGTCCAGCTAGTTCAACCATCAAGGTCTGCATCATCATCATGCTCATCTGCATCGATCACACCTAGTGAATCTAATGACTCAGCAACCCTTAACCATGATAACAAATAATACATATACATCCACATGTAACAGTGAAAATATTTTTTTAAATAGCTTTTCATGAACATGCATAGCTTAAACATTTTTCCTTCCATCATATACATTTCCCTTTTTTATCATATACAGTATATTTTTTTTATTTTATTGAATTTGGATCGTTAATTGTGACTTTTGTATCAGCTAAAGGTCGATGGATCCATCTACGTGTAACAACAGTACTGGCCAGCGGGGACATCAGCGACACTCTCACCCATTAACTGAGCCTTGGCCTTACATATAATCATATCATCATAATCATCGTATTAGTCACAATCACTTCAACTTCTTCAACTTTTCATATTTCCATCACTTATAAAAATTCAATCATATATAAATCATTTTTTCTTTAAACCAAGCAGCAACATGTCTTTTAGCATTAATGTTTCATCATATAATTTCAAAAACATTTAAAATAAACATATTAACATTATTTACAGCATTCAGAGCACTGCCAGGACGTCAATTTTTGGGTGTAAAATAATCGTTTTACCCCTACATGCATAAAATTCCATAATTATCCCTAGAACTCGTAACGACGTCCCAAATCATTCCAAACTTAACCTATTACCTTAAAAAAAACTCCCTTGTATATTTCTTAGGCTAAAAATTTAGCTTTTCAATAATTTTCTCGATTCGTTTTTAAACTTAGACATACATCCCGGTTTTGACTCGTATTGACTCGTATCTTAAAAAAACTTTACCAAAAATCTGAACCAAAGCTTGCTAACACTTAACTAAATCATATCAACCCAAATCACGCCAATTGAGACCCTCGATCGCACCTAGATAAGCTACTGAAATTTTTGGCCCCTCATGGTTCGAACCCTAGCTTCCCTAACCATGCAACCTTCAACCCTAGCCCTTTTCCACCACGACCAGACCCTAGACCACCCTCCCAGGACCCTGACCGTGCCCACAGCAAGCCACTGGACCAAGCCTAAGGCCCCAAACGAGCCCACCCTTTCAAGCCGTGCCCTAGGAGCCATGTGAGACATCCAGCTTGCGTACAACCCCTAGCCTTTTCACCAGCCACTGTGCAGCCACCCTAGGACCCTACAGACCCTATTGGACCGAGCCTTAAGGAACTAGAAGCCCAGCCCCTCAAACCCGATCACCCACGCATGAGCATGGTTCCCTCCATCACGCGATCATCTTTGCACCTCGAGCCAACCCTCATGTAGCCATATTAGGACCATCATGCAACCGTCTTAAGGTCCCTTGCTCTTGCCCTATCCTCAGCTAAGAGTCAGTGGCCCTCAAGGACTCCTAGCCGAAAACCATAGCCACAAGGATTCCAAATTTTTGTGCAACCTAGATGCCCTCCATGTCCAGCCCTTGTGAAACCTTGTCTAGGCCATTAAACCCTCTAAGATTTATGCCTTTTGGTGTCCCTATCTAGGCAGCCCCTTCATGCACCACTAGCAAGAGTTTAAATTCATAAGAACTTGAGTTCTTGGCATGGCATGAAAATAATAACAAGGCAACATATTTTCATGCAAATATACATCAAACACAGAATATGGTGTGATAGATTTAAAAAAGAGGTTTAGGGCATGCCTTTGCGTTTATTATGCAAGAAAAACGGCTTGCCGATGCGAGGGACATCGGCGGAGAGGACCTTACTGAAATTTTCCTCAAAGATTTCTTGCACCTGCCTTCTCCAAATCTCGTGTGTGTGTGTCAAGGTGTAAGGGAGAGTCATAGTATGCTTAAGGTGTGAGGGGCGTGTGTTATTATGGGGTTTGGGGATGGTCTGTTAGCTTTTATTTTAATTAAAACTCATGGTGCAAGCTTAGGCCCATTAGCCAAGTATAATAAGCCAATTATAAGCCCATTAGTTATTATTTAAAATATTTTGTATAGGAACGTTTGTGAAATTATTAGTCGAGTTCTCGAAAATTTCATATTTTAATCGAAAATCGAATACTGGTTTAAAATACGTCTCGGCATACAAAATCACCTCAAAACACCTCATTTTCAAAAATACCACATAACATATACCATATATTAAACAATTAAAAATAATTATTTAAAAAAAATATTTTCCCTCGTGCGGTCCTCGGTCTCCATTCCTCGATAGCGTCTCGAATAACATTTAAAACACAGTTTTATGCATTCTAATATAAAACCCTGATTTAAATATGTAACATGCATATCATATTTAATTCATATAATTAAAACCATTTAATTAGTCATTTTTTATTTTTCGCTAGATTCATATGCAGTTAGGTTACGTTATCGTAATTTGGACCTTAAAATTCCTCTCTCCCTTAAATGAAATTTTTTCCTCTAAATTAAAACTTACCGAATAACTCCGGGTAGAGACTCCTCATATCCCTCTCGGTTTCCCAAGTAGATTTCTCCTCTGAGTGATTTAGCCATTTGACCTTGACCATTGGAATGACTTTGTTTTGAAGTCTTCTTTCTTCTCTACCTAGGATCTGTGTAGGTCTTTCCTCGTATATACAGCTCGACACACTGTGTCATGGTGAATGTCATCTTGATAGGTAGAAAATGCGCTGATTTTGTAAGACAATCAACTATCACCCAAATGACATTGTATCCCTTGATAGTCCTTGGCAATCCCACAACAAAATCCTTAGTGATATTTTCCCATTTCCACTCGAGAATAGGAAGTGGCTTAAGTTTTCCAGCTGGTCTCTGATGCTCAGCTTTAACTTGTTGGCATGTCAAACACTCAGACACAAAAAGTAAGATGTCTCCCTTCATGCCCGGCCACCAGTATAATAACTGCATATCATTGTACATCTTCGTGCTTCCAGGATGAATGGAGTACGAAGTATCATGAGCTTCCTTCATAATGACTTCTCTCAAAGAATCGCCACTAGGAACCCAAAGTCGATCTCGATATCGAACTATGTCATCCTCCTCGGACAGCTTCCAACCCTTAGCTTCATATCTTAATCTTCATTCCTCGATCGCGTCTCGAATAACCTTTAAAACACAGTTTTATGCATTCTAATAGAAAACCCTAATTTAAACATGTAATCATGCATATCATATTTAATTCATGTAATTAAAACCATTTAATTAGTCATTTTTATTTTTCCCTAGATTCACATGCAGTTAGGTTACGTTATCGTAATTTGGACCTTACAATTCCTCTCTCCCTTAAATGAAATTTTCTCCTCTAAGTTAAAACTTACCGAATAACTCCGGGTAGAGACTCCTTAATTTCCCTCTCGGTTTCCCAAGTAGCTTTCTCCTCTGAGTGATTTAGCCATTTGACCTTGACCATTGGAATGACTTTGTTTTGAAGTCTTCTTTCTTCTCTACCTAGGATCTATGTAGGTCTTTTCTCGTATACAGCTCGACATACTGTGTCATGGTGAATTTCATCTTGACAGGTAGAAAATGCGCTGATTTCGTAAGATGATCAACTATCACCCAAATGACATTGAATCCCTTGATAGTCCTTGGCAATCTCACAACAAAATCCTTAGTGATATTTTCTCATTTCCACTAGAGAATAGGAAGTGGCTTAAGTTTTCCAGCTGGCATCTGATGCTCAGCTTTAACTTGTTGGCATGTCAAACACTCAGACTCAAAAAGTAAGATGTCTCCCTTCATGCCCGGCCACCAGTATAATAACTGCATATCATTGTACATCTTCGTGCTTCCAGGATGAATGGAGTACGAAGTATCATGAGCTTACTTCATAATGACTTCTCTCAACGAATCGCCACTAGGAACCCAAAGTTGATCTTGATATCGAACTATGTCATCCTCCTCGGAATACAGCTTCCAACCCTTAGATTCATATCTTAATCTCCACTTTTCCAATTGCTCATTAGAAGACTGTCCCTTACGGATTCAATCTCTCAAAGTCGACTGTACTGTCATGGTGGCAAGATTAGGGGTCTCGCCCCTAGCATATATTGTCATCTCAAATCGATGTATCTCGGACTATAATGGTCTCTGAAGTGATAATTGAGCGATGATGTCTTCCTACTCAATGCGTCCGCTACTATATTAGCTTTTCCCGGATGGTAGCTAATATTGCAGTCATAGTCCTTTACCAACTCTAACCATCTTTCTTGCCTCATATTCAACTCTTTTTGGGTGAAGAAGTACTTCAAACTTTTATGGTCAGTGAAAATCATGAAAGCGGATCGGTTACGGTGCCCGAATACGCAACAGAAGTTTCAAAAATATTTTTTTCAAGAAGAAAACCGAGCACCTCACATATAGTGTGTAGCAAATAACATAAAAACACAAAAATGACATTCATAATGTGTTTAGAAATATATCTATCAATCACAAAGGATTGATGAAGGCTCCAACTAAGTTGTTAAACAACTTAGCTCTTCAAAGATTAGACAATCTACAAGCTTCCCTTGAGCACTTCCTTGCTAAAAAATTAAGCCCACCACCAACAAGGAAGATTCTCTCTAATTTTGCACTAGAAAAATTAGAGGATTTTACTTTTGAGAAGAGTGTGCTTTCAACAACAATTGAAGAAGCAAAATGAGAGGAAAATTAGGAAGCAAGTTTCGGCCATTGCAAGTGGAGTGAAGGGGGTGTTTTTTTTTTCCTTAGTGTATGAAAAAGTAAAAAGTAGCATGTGCATGACATTCCTTGTTTAATGAAAAAGTTTCCTCCAATTATTCACCTCCTAAGCATGCAATTCTATTTGGGCTTGTAACAATTACAAAGCCCACTGACTGTAATTTAATTGTCCTGCAAACAAATTTGAGACCTAATTAATCCTTACTTGATTTTACTCAGGCCCACTAGTTGAATAATTATTTCCTATTGGGCTCTACAAGACCCAATGTTATTTAATTAATTCAACACTTGAATTAATTTAATTATTTGGACTCTACTAGGTCCAATAGTGTTTAATTAATTCAACACTTGAATTAATTTAATTTAGTCCATAATAATGTTTATGAAAATCACAATTTTCAAATACATTATTTATTTGCAGACATCTTTTAATTTAGGAAAATTTCCATAAATTAAAAGTTACATTCCCCATAATTCTCTTATAGAAGTCATACTTCTATTTTTCTTTGCGATTATAAACTCCTTTATAAGCCGTTCAACATATTGAACTATTTTACTTCTCAACGGGATCTAGAAAGTTAGCACTTATGTGGCTCTCAATGGTTCATTGATACAACTAGCTGTGGGTTCATATCTTAATGTTATTCGGGACTAAACATGTCCTCATATGAGCATACCCCAATTGATCCATTCTTAATTATCAACTCCTTGATAATAAGAACGTCAGAACTCAAGTCTGATAGTACCCAACCAATCATGTTAAACACCTAGCAGCATCGCTTACATGATTCCCTAGGTATCAAATGATAGTGCATACAAGAACCATTCAATTATGGTTAGCGTACAGTACGGTCCCTTCATCTCATATATCCCGACCGATTCGACAACTATTGGTATATCGAGAGCTGTCAAAGAATCGATACTATGTGTCATGTCGTAGTTGCGTCGATGGTGTAATCTATCAAACCCCTTTCATAATTACCACCAACACTCTGATCAGAGATTTTAAACTACATACACATAGGATATCCATACCCGAAGGTAAGCGGTGAATCCCCGACTACAATGCATCGACTCCTATATGTTTCGACAAAACATCCAACCTTGCCACCTGATGACCCCATGAGAGTCGGTAAACAAGTCAAAGTGCAATTCTAGCATATAGAGTCTCAATGTTGTCCCGGTTCATATGGACTAATAGTGTACAACCATAAACTAGGACGTTTTCACTAGATAAGTGTGAACCACTTAGAAAGTCTTTTATGTTGGATTGTTCAATGTACTCTACAAGGAGCACTTATCTGCATGCTCGGACATCACAACGTCCCCTACCAATGAAACATGGTACTCACACCGGAGATACTAGTCTCAAACTCAAGCGGCCATTTATCCTTCTTAATGGCGGCTGAATCGACTAGGAACTGTTTAGAATATACAGTATTCCAAATATGAGTTTCATGATACTCATCATAGTGAGCATCTCATATTCTTTCTACTATTTGTATATTCAAAGACTTTATCTATGCAACAAGCATGGGTATACAGATAAAGATGTATCAAAACAATAATTTCAAATATTATTAAAATAAAGATCGTTTGTACATAGAGTTTCAACATGAACCATCAGCCAACATTTGGCTCGACGGACACCTACTCTAACAAATCTTGCACTTCTCCCGATATAAATAATGTCTCTAAATCTTTAATGCGAATACCACTGCGGCGAGCTCAAGATCATGTGTGGGGTAATTTTTCACATGTACTTTCAACTGTCTTGATGCATATGCTATCACTCAGTTGCCTTGCATCAGAACTGCGCCTAACCCAAGTTTTGAAGCATCTGTATAAAGAACATACTCTCCTTGCCCTAATGGCATCGATAATACTGGCGCTGAAATCAAAGATTGTTTCAACTTGTCAAAACTTTCTTGGCATTCGGATCGCCATACAAACTTTGTATTCTTCTTTGTCAAGGCAGTCAAGGGTACCGCAATAGAAGAGAATCCTTGTATGAACTTTCGGTAATAGCCAGCTAGTCCCGAGAAACCATGAATCTCGGTTACGCTCTTAGATACGGGCCATTCTTTAACTGCCTCAACTTTGATTGGATCAACCTCAACCCCATCTCTAGAAACAATGTGGCCTAAGAATGCCACTCTCTCGAGCCAAAACTCGCACTTGCTGAGCTTTGCGTATAATTTCCTATCTTGTAGTATTTGCAGTGCTGTCCTCAAATGCTGACTATGCTCTTATTTGCTCCTTGAATAGATCAAAATATCATCGATAAAGACTATAACAAATTGATCCAGATACGGATGAAATATGCGATTCATGAGATCCATGAAGATCGCTGACACATTTGTCACCCCAAATGGCATGACCATAAACTCGTAATGCTCATATCGAGTCCTAAACGCTGTCTTATGAACATCCAACTCCTTAACCTTTAACTGATGGTATCAAGAACGAATATCTATTTTTGAGAATATCGATGCTCCTTGTAATTGATCAAATAAGTCCTCAATTCTAGGCAAGGGATACTTATTCTTGATGGTGACTCTATTTAGCTTTCGATAATTGTAAGGCCCGAGATTATGATTATCGTAATCTGAAATGATTAGTTGATAATTGAGATGTGATTATAGACGGAACAGATCAGTCCGGGAAAGACGGAAGATGACTTAAATTATATGCGAGGAAAAGCCCTCGCGCATATGCGCGAGGCAGGCAGAGGACCTCGCGCATATGCGCGACCAGGAACCGCGGCCTGTGCGCGAGGGTACGCGAGAGTTGTGAAGAAATCCTCGCGCATATGCGCCGATCAGAGCCGCGCATATGCGTGAGCTGCCGTGCTAGGAACGCGCCGAGACATATTGTCTCGCGCATATGCGTCGATGAAGGTCGCGCATATGCGCGAGTACGTGTTGCTTCAAGGGATGAGCCACCTATCCTTGGACATGCAATATATATGTATTCTTTCATTCTTCAGCCAGAAAACGGAAAGGGAATTGCAGTGGAAGTGTTAAATTCCTTCGTAGAGTTTAATTCAATTTGAGGAAAATCCGTCCGTTCGATTTTTAATCCGACTTCAGTACTGTGTTTCTATCAACAAGAACTTCGACTGGACGTAAGTTTTCTTATGTTTGTAATGATTTGAAATTATGATACTGCCAGAATCAGATATGATCCATATATGTTGTTCTTGCGATATCAGACATTGTATAATCGAAACCGGATCGAATAACAGACTGTTTATGTAATTGTTATGAATTTTTAGAGTTGATTTGATTGTGATTAGACCGATTTGATATCAGAATTATGTTTTTATCGATTATGAGATGTTGGGATTGATATCTGATTGATACTGTATCGCTGGGTATATTGATATTATTCAGATTTGGATCAGATGAGTTGTTGATTCGTATATACTGATATTGTATTGCCGGTATTGCGAACTTGTACAGATTTGAGATTATGATCTGTTATTGTTGAGATTATGGGTTGTACTGATATTGATTATGAGTCGTGTTATTATATCTATGATATTGAGATTGACGGTAGTATCGAGATGGTATTGTTATGCCGTCGAAACATTAATAGATTGACATTGAGCAGATTCAGTACTTATTGAGATTATATCGTTATATCGTTGACATTGATCAGATTATGTCATGATTTGAGTATTGATCAGAACAGGTCTTGAATTGAGTTGTACATTGACACCCTATATTTGATATTGTCATTACCAGATTGAATATGCACAGAGTGGAATTCGAGACTTCGACTTCGTCAGACCGAGAAGAGAAAGGTATAAGTCAATGTCAAACCGGGAGAATGACTCGAGTAGGATATACTTGAGTTTTCCTTAAACCACATACTTATTGTTATTGTGTGCATTGATTTAAACTGATTTGTTGGTTCTATTGATTTATAGAAAGCATGTATTAGACGATTGGTCTTGTGACAGACGGGCCTGATGATTATGGAATCATCACGGACCCATTGCACATTGTCAACGAATATTGATTGGGGGAGGTTGCCAAAGTCTGTGACGGATAGGTCAAGACATCAGATGTTTGGTTATATCGATGCTGAATAGAATCGGAGTTTCTTCTATTACTAAAATATGAATATAGGAATGCCAACATCTGGAAACCGGGATCCCTAGACTAGGAATGAGTCTAGTCTGAGATATGGAGTCATGAGTTGATGTACAGATTTATATTGACTATGTTTTCAGATTTGATACATATTACTGATATCTGTTTCATGCTTTATATTGAGTATATGATTGAATGTATCGTTGATTTATACTGGGAATATAATTCTCATCCGGAGTTATCCGGCTATTGTCTTGTTTGTATGTGTGCATGACAACAAGGTGGGGCAGCACCAGGGTCAAGATGAGGACGAGAGAGGATTAGTTTAGGGTGGAGATTCGGACCCAGAAGTAGATCTGTTTCATTACCTGACATGTAGTGAATTAACAGTAGTCGTTATGCTTTACTTTTGTACAGGACTTGTACTTAGATCTGGATATTTATCTTGTAAATAAAATAAGATTTATTTCATATGTTTCCGCTTTTTTATTTAAAAAAAAATTAGACCCTGTTTATTTAATTGATCTAATTATTCCCAAAGATGATTAAAAAATGAATTAGCGTCCGGGTCCCCACAATAATCAATACAGAATGGCATACTGCCATTTTTTTTTTCTTCACAAATAATACTGGTGCGCCCCACAGAGAACAACTAGGTCTATAAAACCCTTGTCCAGCAATTATTGAATTTGATCCTTTAGCTCTTTCATTTCGACGGGTGATAGACGATAGGGTGCCTCCGAAATTGGCACAGTGCTTGGCATCAACTCAATAGAAAATTACACTTCTCGGTCCGATGGGACGCCAGAAACGTCCTCAGGAAAGACACTAGGAAAGTCTCTAACGACCTCAACATCCTCTAGCTTCCTACTATCAAGAACTTGTGCTGAAGTAACACGTGCTAGAAAAGAATGGCAACATCGTCTCATAATTTTCCTCGCACACAAACAAGAGATTATGTGCGGCATTTGCTTGTTCCTTGATGCCTCAAAGATAAAAGACTTCCCACTTGGCAGTCGAATAGATACTGACATTTGACAAAAATATATCGAAGCTCCATTCAATGATAACAAATTCATGCCAAGTATAATGTCAAATTCAAGCATCGAAAGTACGATGAGATCTGCCTAAACCACATCTTTTTGCAAACGAAGCTCCAGATTGTTCACAATGCTCGAAGTGATCATTTGATCACCGGGAGGAATAGGAACTTTGAATCCCAATACCATATCCTTGGATATAATATTTAGTCGCTTTCCGAATCCAGCAATGCATAGATAGCTACACCTAGAATGAATATCTTTCCTGCGACAAATACGTCGTTAAATCTATTCGTGTGGAAGCTTAAAGAATTTTTATCACTATTTCCCAAAAAATTCGAAAATGACATGCTTGGACACTAATTTTTTTCGAAAAAATTGCATTTCCACTCCTTAATTTTTTGAAAATTGCTTTTCATCCATAAAAGTTTTGAATTTTGAAATTTAGCCCCATATATTTTGAATTCCATCTAATTAGGCCCCAAACTTTCAGAAGTTATTGTTTGAACCCCTAGGATTTCGTAATTGCGAAAATGGAACCTAATTACCTAAGATTTGCAAAACAGCCCCTGAACTTTCGAAAATTCCATATTCATCCTAGAATTTTCAGTTTATCTCAATTTCGGTCCTTTGACTCTTAAAAAATTTTGGATTGGTCCTTAAAATTTTTGCTATGTACAATTAAGCCCCTTAGGTTTTTGGAATTTGCAATTCGGCCCCTAGGTTTTCAAAAATATCCATACATGCCTCAAATTCTTGATTTTTCTCATTTTTAAGCCTTAAAGTCTTTATTTGGATTTAATTATCTACTTTACATGTTTAGGCTTGTATTAAATAGTCAATTTCTATGGTTTCCATTGTCTTTTCTTAATTTCAACTATAGTAGAACATGCAACTTATTTTATTCTTGGTTCTTCTTGATCCCAAATCAATTATAATAACTAATTTAACATTTCATACAATAAAAGCAATAGAAAAACATTAATTAACTAGGTTACCGATGATTAGGATTGTGTTTGACTCTTTCTTATCTTTCTTAGCGTGCTTCACATAAGCTCTACCCACACTAGATCCTTTCTTCTTCGGGTAATCAGCAGCTTTATGTCCTTCTTCTTTGCATATGAAGCACTTATATGTCCCCCACATGCACTTGCCAAAATTTAAGTGATTGCACTCTTTGTAGAGTGGCCTCTCCACAGGTTTTGGTGCCCCAAGTTATGGTGGCCTTGGTTGCCTGGCTTCTTCACTTTCCCTTGGGGCTTTTGCTGCCTTTGAGCTCTAGGAGTTCCCGTGAATGGCTTCTTGACTGGCTGAGAGCTCTGCTGGTGCTACTTCTTATTGCGCTCCATCTCCAAAATCAATATCTTTCAGGGCTTGCTCAGCTTGGAATTCACAAGTATTGGAAGCTGCATAATCCGTCGGTCGCATCATCATCACATCACGGTGTATGGAAGGTTGAAGGCCATTCATAAAGTGTCTTAATTTCTCTACAGCATCCCTAGCAATAAGGGTAAAAAGTGACAACCCCTATCAAATCTCCTAAAAAACTCAGCCACAGTCGTGTCTCCCTGGCGGAGAGTCATAAATTCCCTTTTCCAGCGTCCTCGGACGCCAGCGATAAAATACATCTAGTAGAAAATGTTCTTGAATTGCACCCAAGTGAGGGTGGCTAGATCAACTCCATGCTCAGTTCCTTCCCACCAAAGAGAAGCGTCGTCTCGCAGCATATATGTAGCACACCTAACTCGATCTGCATCTCCCATATTCAGATAAAGGAAATGCACCTCAAGAAATCGAATCCAACTCTCAGCAGCAAATGGGTCGGTGGTGCCAGAAAATTCTTTCGAACCTAGCCTCCAGAACTGATCATAAATGTCGAGATGTGGCCTCGAAGCCTACTGAAACTGCTGCTCAAACAAGCGTGCCATGCTTTCCAGTGCACGAATAGCAGCATCCCCATTAGGAGGTGGGGGTGCATTCCCTTTTCGATCCCCATTAGTTTCAACTTTCCTATCAGTACTAGGTGTGCATCTAGGAGGCATTATATCTGACGTTTTCCAAATTCTAAACGTAACCAACATGCATTTAAATATAAGGTTTCTAATCATGCAACATGTAAATTTCATTTATCGTTCAACTTAAACATGAATATCATTAAGTTTCAATAAGCATGCAACTTAAACATATGGATCATGCGATCATGCAGGTGCTAACAATAAAATCATATAAAACATTTAAACTTGCAAATTTGAGGCTTGACAACTGAGCTTTCTGAATTGGCAGTAGCACAACTTTTTGCAGGAACATTGCTTTGATACCGACTGAAACGTCCACTCCTCTTTTTTCTTCAAAATATACTAATTTTTTTTCTTTTTTCTATATTCATCCAAAATACACCCAATATATATATGTATATATTAAAATACTTGTGCACCATTTAAAATAAATCCACCAACTATTATTTGAAAATCCAAAAAAAATAATTCAAAACATAAATCGTTAAACGTCAACCAACCAAAACTAATATTATTTCAAAAATAAACTTAACTCTAACATCCTCTCAAAAACCCCTCAAAAGCATCATAAGCAATAAAATCTTAAAAGTAACTTAAATCATTAGCATAAGTCGTAAACATAAGTTCGGAAAACTAGCGACGGTCATCGGGTTGTGAGCACCTTCAGTCCAGCTAGTTCAACCATCAAGGCCTCCATCATCATCATGCTCACCTTCATCGATCACACCTAGTGAGTCTAATGACTCAGCAACCCTTAACCATAATAACAACTAATACATATACATCCACATGCAACAGTGAAAATGTGGCGTCTATTAATTTAAAATGCTGAATTTTTTTTTTTTGCTCACATTTTCGAAAAT
The DNA here is from genome assembly GCF_025594145.1 of Primulina tabacum. Lineage (NCBI taxonomy): Eukaryota > Viridiplantae > Streptophyta > Magnoliopsida > Lamiales > Gesneriaceae > Primulina > Primulina tabacum. Next base: position 22,950,759 of record NC_134558.1, on the reverse strand, counting down.
AACATATAAATATTTTGCATGCACACAACCCTACTGAAAAATATATTGTTCTAAAAATAATCGTAAATATTTGACAATTAAAAATATAGCAGTTAAAAAATAGCCAAACTCGTCCAACAAAACATGCAGAAACATAAACAAGTAAAAATCCTAGTAATTATCATTCAAAATATAGCAGTTTAAAATGACCAAACTCGTCCAACAAAATATGCAGAAACATAAACAAGTAAAAATCCTAGTAATCATCAGCGTATCAAAACCAACGTATAAAAATGTTCATGTCCTCTCAAAACTCATAAAATCATAATGTGCGGAAATGTGTGGTCCTCAGGTCATGCGCGCACATCTATTCCTGCCTACTCAAAATTCGGCACCTCCCGTCTCCTCAACGACATGCTCAGCTGCATCATTCACACCTAGTGAGTCTAAAGACTCAACACACCTAAACCGATAATAGCAAATACATATACATAGCAAGCAATAGTGAAAGGTACTATAATAAAATACGTTTCATGACCTTAAATGTAAATGTAAACATGTCAAAAAACATGCGTGTCAAAACAGCTCATCGTATCATCATATTCTTAAACTTTAACGTTAATCGAATTCAGTTCCTTAGTTGTGAAATTCGTATCAACTTTATCGTTTCATCGTTATACGATGGATCCATCTACATATAACAGTGGTAACCGTCGGCTGTTGGACATCAGCGACAGTATTACCCGTTGCTACTTTTTAAATAATAATTCACCCAAGTGTAGGTTGTCTGCAAGTAATATATTTCGTAAGTACGAGATCGATCCTCAGAAAGGTTATTTTGAGTTTAAATTTATTAATTTATAGATTACCAAATGCAAGAATGAAGTTTACAAATTATAAATTTTGTCAAAGCTTGAGGATTTATTCTTGGTTTATGTAATATTGTTTAACTAAAAGTAAAACAAAAGAAACCACCATAAATAATGGTTCCAAGAAAATTAAACACACACATAATATGATATAGTTCCCACTATAGAAAATACCGAATTAACCGATATTTTATATATGGTACCTATGATTATAATTATAACTACATAAATAAATAATTGCATAAAGTAAATGTTAAATTAAATCATTATATTTCATTTAGAACAACCGGCAGAGCCACGCTATTGCCTAAATGAAATATATTGATTTAATAAATTAGTTGCGGAAAAGTAAAAGTTAGTTGCGAGAAAGTAAAAGTTAGATGCGAAAAATAAAAGTTAGTTGCGATAAAGTAAATGTTAGATTGTTAGATGTTAGTATTAAATCATAATATTTCATTTAGAACAACCGGCAGAGCCACGCTATCGTCTAAATGAAATATTATAATATTATTATATAAATATATATATCTGTATATATATAATAATAAGTGATGAAATATTTATTGTATCAAAATGAAACAACAAATCAAGATAACCACTTTAATGGTATCAAGCATTTGATGTAAATTGATAACAACAAATAATTCATTTTTATACCTACAATAAAAATAAGTTAGCTAAATGAAAAGAAATAAAGAAAGAATATACAAAATATAAACAATCTTACTTCACCAAGAATGCATCCTCTTCACCTTGACATAATAGATTTAGCTTGCCATAAGCTTACTTTTGATCAACACTAAAATATCACTCATAGTTGAGAACATGAAAGAAAATATATTGGAACTTAGAACTTTGATACACACTCACACTTTATTTTACAATGAGATAGAATGATTCTCAAGCTAGCACAAGGCCTCTATTTATAGGCCAAATGAGAGAAAGGGTTAAAATTTTTATTAATGCCATGTAGTTGCAATAGTATTCTTTGTCTCCTCCAAGTTCAATTCCATGTCTCTTCTTTCAATGCTTTGTTCCACGACTTTAATCACCGAATTTGACTCTGCTCAAAACGGCAAACATGTGGGGAATTGTCTGTAGATGAATTTGGCCACTTGGTTCACCTCATTTGGTTAAATATTGAAATAGTTATGATTTTTTTACTATATGCTGGTCATAGTAAAAGTAAATTTGTCCTCCTTTTGATATTTGCACAATTTGATCATCTTAATGAACTTTTTAGGCAATCATGTCTTCTGCAAAGTTGTAGATAATTTCTCAAGGATTCTAAACATGTTTGAGTCACCTCCATTTGAATTTTCTAGCTTGAGTTATCATTATTTTACCAACACGTAGAAAACCTGAAAATAAAACATATTTAGTAAGACAATTAAATATAAACAAACAATACTAAAATAACATAATTTTATAATTTTAATGAAACTTAAATTTTAAAATACAGGTTTTAACATATAATAAATTATTAATTTTAAGTTTCATCACACCCCCACACTATTTTATCACTAGTCCCTTGGTAATAAAATTTATCGGAAAATCACAACCTAGATTCTTTATTCCTTTTATATATTCAAATACAAACATATTCATTAAAAACAAAATCATATACCGATTTATATATATATATATATTTTCGTTTAATATAATAATATATGATTAGATGTGTTTTTTCTATTATTCTTATTTTCACATAATATATAAAGTAACAATATATATATATAATTTTTTTTTAAATTTCTAAATTTTTTATAATAATATAGTCAAAAAGATAATTCACACCACCCACCATAACATGTATAATATCAAGAATATTATTGTAAAAGCCTCAACTCCATATATTCTTTCAGGTCAAAATATTTAAGGAATAGCTAGTTTTCACTCATGGAGTTGGAATGAATATTAACTCTCATTGAAAAAGGCTAAGTATTAAAGCAGACAATTAATTAAACTAATATTGAAAACAAAATAGGAAAAAGTACAAAGAATAAAATCCCTATTTTTTCTTTTTTTTAAATAATGTGACTGCAAAATTTTACAATAACATAAAATTTTTTATCCAAACTTTCTACCATAAATATATATATATATATATATGTATATATATAAACATTTATATAATGGATACATCCGACTGACTTTGAAACTTATCTAGCACAAACAAATCTTTTTGTTTGTTTGTTTGTTTTTTTTTTTTTTTTTAACACAATATTGATGTTTTTAGAACACATTGATAGTACATCAATCAAATCTAAAAAAAATTGCAATGAATAAAGTATTTTGCAGTCCGTTATATATTTACTTCTTTTTTTTTCTTTTTTCAATAAAGTTTTTTTTTAAGGGAGTTATATTCTTGTAATTAACCATTTTTTAATAATCAATAAAAGTTTATTAATTGTTTTCTCATTTATCACCATTCACTCACAAAAGATGTGTGGGTATATATTATACTTTTACAAAAGAATTCTTTCAATTATACATGTTAACAACCATACAAACCATATCTTTTAACTATATTCTCATAAAAATTTTAGAAATTATTTTATTTGAAAACACATACAATTATATATATATATGAACACATCTATTATATATTTTATATTAATTGATCAAAATATATATATAAATTGGTACATATGAAAAACTAATTTTTCTTTTAGTCTGTATTTTGAATATAATGAATATTAAAATCTAGTGTATTGTGATTTTCCAATAACTATGAACTAATGCGTCTCAGGTGCATTTTACTGACACCTTACTCGACATTGAACTAAAAATTATTATTATTATTACTATATATAAGTATATATTTTAATTTTTATATAAAAAAACTAAGAGGAGAAGAAGAAGAAATTATTCATACCTTAAAGAAAAACATTAAAACATACCGTTGAATCACAAGTTTAGCATCACATCAATTTTCTTTTCTTACTTTTGGATGTTGGCCAATTAAGTTGAGATAAGGATGGATCTGGTTCATGACTAAATCCTTGCAGTAAATCAATAAGTTCACCTTCACTTGTAGCAGAAACTAACATCCTTCGCGAAGCTAATGAAATAAATCCATGTTCCACAACATCATCAAGAAACGATAACAGTTTATCATAATAATTGTTAACATTTAACAAACCAATTGGCTTATTGTGGATATTTAATTGTGCCCAACAAACAGTATGAAATATTTCTTCCAAAGTACCGAAACCTCCTGACAAAGCAATGAAAGCATCTGAATGTTCAATCATTTGAGTAATTCGTTCATACATGTTGTCCACTTTCATTTCTTCTCCTATTGTTGGTCCTGTAAGATTGGCTAAGGTAATCGGAATAATGCCTAAAACTTCACTTCCACCTGCATGCACAGCTTTTGCAACTTTTCCCATGAGGCCAACTTCACCACCACCATATATCAAATGAATTTTTTTTTTTAGCAAGTGTTATTCCATGATTTTCTGCTACTTCTTCATAAATTAAATCTTTTCCTGCACTTGATCCACAAAATACACAAATATTTTTAATTTTACTTACCGTGGACGTTGACATGTTGAGAAATATGTTTTTTGTAATTGTTAGATCAAAGCATATGAATTTATTAGCGTAACATGCCAAAAGTCAATATTTGAACAGGAAATTATTATTATTAAAAGAAAATAAAAATGACAAAATTAAAACAAATATATACAACGTAGTTGTGATTGTGGCTCACATCTTCCTCTGATTTTACGTTCAGTAACGGCTTCAACGCCTTCTATGAGTCGAGGATACGCTTCCCATCCAATTTTCTTATAAATTGGCAAAAATGGTCTTTTAACGTCAGATTCCCAAGACGAAATTGTGTATATATATTTACTTATCTAAATAGATATGCGTTACTACAGTAGGATCTTTGTAAGGCTTATTCCACCGTCCATATTGATATTCCTCTTGTTGAAATTGCCACCATAGTTTAAGAAGTTCATTTTGCACGTACCCACTAGAATGCGTACCAAGAACCTCTAGAAAATTATCCAAAGGCTCTTTACTCAGACCATTCTTAATGAATGAAATTTTATCTTCTCTATTCATTGATGTCATTCCAACATTTTTGCATTTTCCCTTACAAGTCCACATTGCACATTTATGACATCCACCTATACGTTTAGCTCTTCGCTTTTTGGCATATGTGCTTTTACCAAATCCTAGCAAATGTCTTATTATTAATTCACTTGCTTCCCCAACCAATCGGACTTTTTCTTCAATTATCAAACGGACATCATTCGGTATTCCATATGACATCATCAACCTTAGCCGCTCACATCTAGCTTTATAAATTTTTTTCAACGCATTATCAGGTAAACAAGCAAAATATTTACGAAGATTCGTAATACACGCATCCATATTATTATTATTATATATATTTCAATTATTTTGGGAAAACTGAAGAAACCGACTTAAACAGTCACGGAGTACCGTTATCCGTCACTTAACCGGGAAATGAACTAGAATCTGCAAAACAAAATGAAAATATCAAACAACTATTGTGGATCATATAAAGGCATAAACTCATTATTAAGAATTTCATTTTCTATAAAAGGCTTAAGTCTTAGCCCATTAACTTTAAACACGTCATTATTTTTAGGATTTTCAATATCAACAGCACCCTGAGGATAAACAAATTTGACTATAAATGGTCCTGACCACCTCGATCTTAGTTTACCTGAAAATAAATGCAAACGAGAATTAAAAAGCAAAACTTTTTGTCCAATTTCAAATGACTTTCTCATAATATTTTTATCATGAAAGGCTTTAGTTTTAACTTTATAAATCTTTGAATTTTCATATGCATCATTTCTTAATTCTTCAAGTTCATTTATTTGCAATTTTCTTAATTTAGATGCATCATCTAAATTAATATTAAATGCTTTAATTGCCCAATAAGCTTTATGTTCAAGTTCAACCGGTAAATGACAATGCTTACCAAAAACTAACCTATATGGTGACATCCCTAATGATGTTTTAAATGCAGTTCTATATGCCTATAATGCATCAGTTAATCTTAAAGACCAATCTTTTCGATTTGGATTAACTGTTTTTTCAAAAAAAAATTTATTTCTCTATTTGCAAGTTCAACTTGACCATTACTGTAAAGGCCCGTATTTCGTATTCATAATTTTGCGGAATTATAAAAATTTTTCTAAATAAATAATTATCTTGTCTTGTTTAATTAAAATAAACATGTAAATAATTTTTAACTTTAAAATAACAGCGGAAGCGAATAATGTTTCAACCAACAATTTAAAAATAAACTAACGTAAACATCGATTTAAAATAATCCAACGTATTAAAACTGAATTTGAATAATAAAAAGTGCATAAACTAAATCATGAGGTCCTCGGGTTTACTACTGCTGTCTCAAGATCGCTCACCGGTCCACGCCCTCCGTCTCGGCCTCAACAATACCTACAACGATCAAGTCTAGTGAGTCTAAAGACTTAACATGTATATATCGTGAATAACAAGTAAATATATCATAAAATCGCATGCAGCATAAAAATAAAGTATCGTAAAGCGTATCATGATTAATTATAACTACGTGCATATCTGAAAAGCATACGTAAAAGCTTTGCTCAACAGAGCTCTGTCATAACATATCATAATTTTCTGATAGAGATAATGTTTCTAAGCAAGTGGCCCATAACATAACGTAAGCGCCTGATCAGACTAAACCACAGTATACCGGGCGGTAGAGATCAATCACAGCCCTTGGACTGGATGTCCGTACCCATACATAATCATAAACCGGTCGTAAGTCACCGGGCGGAGAGGTCCTCGGTTGTTGCTACCGACTTCCAAACCCATAAGCATAAGGTGACCACAAGACATATCGCATATATCTCAAAAATAAACATTTTATATTTTTATGCACGTAATATAATTATAATCTTATTTTTACCGGATGAGTTGGATCGTTCCCAAGCTTGCTGCGACTTACTACTAATATGTGACACATGAAATAAATCTTAACTTGACAAAATCTTAACAATAGAACCAAAAACGAGACGATTCGGACCAACAACTTGATTTTTAACCATGGCTTCGTACCAACCCGAACCAACATTAAACCGACGTTTAACCATGATTAAAAATACCCCAAACATACTGAAAAATATGCATAATAACTGTAAAACACGAAAATGGGTGAAAAGAATCCAAAAACATAAAACACTCTTTCGAGAGTCATTTTGGCACCTTTCACCGTAAATTCTCGTACGACCTCTAAACTCGACCGAATCACGAACGACCAAAACCATGACTTTCCTAACTTATTGAGGTACTGTCCAGTCCAAGGCCATGGGCTAAAAGCCAACCAAGAACTCAAACCACCACCAAAACCGTGACCCAAAGCTGCTGTCAAAAAGCAGAAAATACAGCAGCGGCAGCTTGCTTGTTTGTGGAGCAAACTCTGAAAATAATGGCCAAGGGCTTGAACCACTGCCAAAGGACTCTTACCAACATCCTAAGGCATAGCTTGGACCATGGATATGGGCTAAAAGCCAACCACAAACCAAGCAAACACCTAGGACAATAAAAGCTCAAAACCGAGAGAGCCACTTTCTGTATAGTGTGATCTATTGCATTGTTTTGTTGTCTTGTATCATTCCAATGGCCATTTGAGCGACCATGGATCGATCTAGACATGATGGAGTGTTTTATAAACAATGGCTACGGGCTAGGAGCCAACCACAATTCATCCAACATCTCCAAAACCGAAAGTGCATACACACAGAATTTGAAGGAAACGAAATGAACTTGTGTTGTTGTTGTGCAATTCTAATGGATCTCTGAACCAAGCTTGGAAAGGACACCTTGGTCACGTCCTAGACATGTTAAGGGAGGGTTATAATCGTGGCTACAGTCCCTAGGACAGCCAAGATTTGAATACTCCCCTTAACCACCCAAGAACCAAAAACGAAGCTCAAATCTGTAGTTTTGAAAAAGTTTGCTGTCATTCCTTTATTTGTGAGTGTATGGATGCAAACCAATGGACCAATGAAACCCTAACACATTCTAATTCATGCCTAACAGCAGCCGTGTGAGCCGGGAACCGAGCAACTACCTGTAATCCAGAAAAGCAACCAAACCGTGAAGTTGAACCAAAAGAGCATAGAAAAATCTGTGCAGATTTTTTTTTAAAATGTTGCTGCCACAAATTCGTTTTGCCTCATGAATCTTGAACTTATAATGTTTAAAAATATTTATAGGACTTGATTGAAGAGAAAAGAAACAACATATACATGCCTGGAATTTGTTTTGACACAAAACAAATAAAAACGACGAATACAAGCGACGGAGTCGGAGTTGTGTTTGCTTTGTTTCCTATTTTATTCCTGCCGCTATGCACGATTTTCAGCTGTGTTTCTTCTGATAATTTCGAGCATATTAGTGTAGATGATGTTAGGGATGAAGGTGAATGATATAGGAGGTGTTAAGGGTCATAATATGCATTTAGGTTGGAGGTTACAACTCAAGAATTTGAGTGGTTTTTGATTCACTTTTCTCCTCCTGTTTGCCGATACTTTAGCTGCTGAACTTCCGATATTTTTTTGAGTACATAGGATGTAGAATATGTAGGTAAGGAAGATGAATGTTAATAGTGGTGTAAAAGGGTTCATAATATACATTAAAATGGGAGTTACAAGTGAGAATTTGAATGTGTTTGCATTGTTTCTCCTTCCTCTTGCTAGCCGATTCTTGTTCTTCATTTTTTTTTTTTCTGCCTATTCACGTTAATAACTTGAGGAAGGAATAAGGTGTATTCTTGTATTTGATTATAATTAGTGCATTAAAATGGGGAGATGATAACACCACAAAAATAAAATTAGAGATGGCTTGAATAGGGTGTTATTAACCATTTGAATTATTTTATATATTGGTCATTAGTACTAATTTGCATCGTATATTTTTGTTTAAACCTTGCATTTTAATTGTTTAGGATTTTAAACCTTCATTATATATATTTAAAAGCATAAATAATTTAATTTAGTTTAGAATCTTGCTTAGAATATTGCATGGCATACATGTCCTCAATTTAAATGTTTAAATGCTATGTTTAATTTCTTGAATATATTTACCCTATATTAGTTCATCCCCAATTGTTTACCCATTTTACTTAAACTTTAATTAAATATTGAAACTAATAGAATTTATTTACTAATTTGACTCCCATTAATTTAATAAATCCTAAAACATTATTTTTCTTCAAATTAAATTATTTCTTGACTTAAATTAAATTTAGGAATATTTGTCTTATTATTAATCTTATCTCAAATCTCCAAACTCCGGTCCGGCCTCGCGTATTTATCCTGAAAAGATAATACTAAACATCTACCTTTAAAGTAAATAATCATGATTTAAAACTTCATATTCAATTTAAATAATAGAAATTATGCATGGCTTATACGTAATCTGATTTTCTGGTTCTACAACTCTTCCCCCCTTAAATTGAATTTCGTCCCCGAAATTCGCTAATCCTCGATAATCCAAAAGTTTAGATTCTTAATTATATTATCCCAACAACCACGCTACCGCTGCGCTACTCTGATAAAAATTAAGTCATAGGCTGTCCTTACGTTTCTTCAATCCTAATTAGATTGCCTACCAAAAATCTCATTTGCGAATCGCAACTTAAAACGACTTATGGTAACTTAGCTTTACTTGACTATGACCTCGAATTCTGACTTTTCTCATCGTTCCCAATATTAGAATTGGTGGTTCAAACTTATCATGTCTTACCTTCCTTATACTATACCCGTAATGTTCAACGACCTATTACATTAGCATTTACGCAGTTCAACTTAAAGACTCTTAGCACCAAAGGTTACTGATCAACTTCTATCCTCGGTGATATACTTAAAAGTTAAATCTTATCTCAGCTCTATAACAAAATTAGTCTAAGATCCTTGAATCGAATCTTTATCTTACAGCCCAAACTTATATAACTTAACTATTTACGAGTATACCCCTAATATAAAATTATTGCAAATCTTAAACCTCAAATAACGTTAATCCATAAAACCCAATTATACAACATCGACCTTCTACCAATATTTTAAAGCCTTTCAAATCTCAATTATATGCTTAAACCATTTTCTTTCCAATTACAATATAGTTGAGGCCTAAGACTCTGGACTTTACTCATTGAAACAAATGTCGCATTCTTAAGTATCATCAATGCTTAATTAAGTCTAGTGTATAAAACTTAATAAGTTATCTCATGTTAGCGATAAACTTACTCTAATAATTCAACTTCGCTCATATCACCCATAGAGTTCTAAAATTTTCATATCAAGATTTCGGATTTCTTACTCAATTAAAATCTTAATGTTAGTTCATTGGTACTCTATGTTGAACGCCTCTAATTCTTTTTTTTTATTTCACCCAAAACTTATGTATGAACACCTATCTTATAAATCTTGAAATTTAAGCTTATGCAACCCAAATAATATTAGATAGTATAACTCCAGCCCACATATCCGCTTAGTCCCAAATTTCTTAATGACTTTCAAAATTCCTCAAGATAAGGTGTCTAATTCAATTCTTACATGCGTCTATCGACTAACCTAACCATCCATCATACTCAACTTTCTAGAAAAATCAAATTCCCCCAAAGGTATAATTCTAACTGTTAAGATCCTGGTTAAAACTTACGACACATCAAACTTAAATTCCCAAAAAAAATTTCTAACTCAATGTTTATCCTTATAACTTAACTAACCGATCAAATTTTACCTTAAATCGGCATCACTTTAAATCCTTAATTTGCCACAACAGAATTTCACTAACGCTTAAATTTTCATGCATAAGATTGATTCATCCTACAATGTCCTTGGTTACCATTCATTATAACATTATAATCCAAATATCTAAATATTCTATATTTCCTTCGAGCCTAAATAACCGAAAATTCATGCCATTTAAATCGTTCAATTTTCACTTACTACTAGATAAATTCTCAAATTTCTTAAAATTGTAAAAATAATTCTTATTTTCCTCGAATATCGTCCAATTTTTTTTTTCTAAATCTCGAAAATTCCACAATTACCCATGAGTACTCAGTATTTCCAATTTCATTTTATAGATTTCCCGTATCATAAGGTTCAATAGTCTTAAGTTTATTAAACCCAAAATTAATTCCCATAACACGTCTTACATTTCTATAAATACTTATAATCCCAAGTGTTCCTCAAAAGTTAGCATTTAATCCTTAAAAATTTTGAAAATTGCAATCTGGCTCTTACAGTTCTCCAAATTTACATTTTGGTCCTATAACTCTTCGAAATTTGCATTATTGTCCCCATAAAATTTTCCATCTTTACCTCATTAAACTTTTAAATTCTCGAACTCAAAATTTAATCCCCAAAATTTGGTAAATTCGAAAATAGTCCCTTAGAATTTTGTTTTGCACTTAGGTCCTCAAATTATTAGTAATTACAATCAGATCTTTAAAATTCTCAATTCCTGAAATTCAATCCTTAAATCCAACTATGTAGTGCATGCATTCTAAATAAATTCTCATAATTAATCTTACATTTTCATAGATACTTCAAATCCTCAAATTGTACATTTATAATCTTAAAGATTGTCGTAGTCTTCGAATCGCTATTGCTTATATGAAATCCTCAAAAATTTACTCGACTAGCAACCAAGAACCATCAATAATTTCTTATAAATTCTACAAGTCCCAAAAGCATTCATAATTTTCAAGATTAACTTATGACCCATAAGGAGGACATCAGTACTACTGACCTAAAAAATTAATATAGTCAAATCATTTTCAACTTCTTCTAAAGCCCAATATTCGAATTCTTAGACATTTCCAATTCCAAACGTAACCAACATGCATAATTACATTATTTCTTTAAATTTAAATAAATACTGCATAATCAAAATCTGGACGTAAAATATTTCATGAAAACATGCTGTTAAAATATTTCATGCTTTAAACAAAGTGCGTAAACGTAAAACTTACAGACCGAAGGCGTGACTTCGTGAGCTTCTCAAGGTCATTAGTAGTACAACCCTTTACAAGAACATAGGCTCTGATACCAACTGTCACGGCCCGTATTTCGTATTCATAATTTTGCGGAATTATAAAAATTTTTCTAAATAAATAATTATCTTGTCTTGTTTAATTAAAATAAACATGTAAATAATTTTTAACTTTAAAATAACAGCGGAAGCGAATAATGTTTCAACCAACAATTTAAAAATAAACTAACGTAAACATGGATTTAAAATAATCCAACGTATTAAAACTGAATTTGAATAATAAAAAGTGCATAAACTAAATCATGAGGTCCTCGGGTTTACTACTGCTGTCTCAAGATCGCTCACTGGTCCACGCCCTCCGTCTCGGCCTCAACAATACCTACAACGATCAAGTCTAGTGAGTCTAAAGACTCAACATGTATATATCGTGAATAACAAGTAAATATATCATAAAATCGCATGCAGCATAAAAATAAAGTATCGTAAAGCGTATCATGAATAATTATAACTACGTGCATATCTGAAAATCATACGTAAAAGCTTTGCTCAACAGAGCTCTGTCATAACATATCATAATTTTCTGGTAGAGATAATGTTTCTAAGAAAGTGGCCCATAACATAGCGTAAGCGTCTGATCAGACTAAACCACAGTATACCGGGCGGTAGAGATCAATCACAGCCCTTGGACTGGATGTCCGTACCCAAACATAATCATAAACCGGTCGTAAGTCACCGGGCGGAGAGGTTCTCGGTTGTTCCTACGGACTTCCAAACCCATAAGCATAAGGTGGCCACAAGACATATCGCATATATCTCAAAAATAAACATTTTATATTTTTATGCACGTAATATAATTATAATCTTATTTTTACCGGATGAGTTGGATCGTTCCCAAGCTTGCTGCGAGTTACTACTAATATGTGACACATGAAATAAATCTTAACTTGACAAAATCTTAACAATAGAACCAAAAACGAGACGATTCGGACCAACAACTTGATTTTTAACCATGGCTTCGTACCAACCCGAACCAACATTAAACCGACGTTTAACCATGATTAAAAATACCCCAAACATACTGAAAAATATGCATAATAACTGTAAAACACGAAAATGGGTGAAAGGAATCCAAAAAAATAAAACACTCTTTCGAGAGTCATTTTGGCACCTTTCACCGTAAATTCTCGTACGACCTCTAAACTCGACCGAATCACGAACGACCAAAAACATGACTTTCCTAACTCATTGAGGTACTGTCCAGTCCAAGGCCATGGGCTAAAAGCCAACCAAGAACTCAAACCACCACCAAAACCGTGACCCAAAGCTGCTGTCAAAAAGCAGAAAATACAGCAGCGGCAGCTTGCTTGTTTGTGGAGCAAACTCTGAAAATAATGGCCAAGGGCTTGAACCACTGCCCAAGGACTCTTACCAACATCCTAAGGCATAGCTTGGACCATGGATACGGGCTAAAAGCCAACAACAAACCAAGCAAACACCTAGGACAATCACAGCTCAAAACCGAGAGAGCCACTTTCTGTATAGTGTGATGTATTGCATTGTTTTGTTGTCTTGTATCATTCCAATGGCCATTTGAGCGACCATGGATCGATCTAGACATGATGGAGTGTTTTATAAACAATGGCTATGGGCTAGGAGCCAACCACAATTCATCCAACATCTCCAAAACCGAAAGTGCATACACACAGAATTTGAAGGAAACGAAATGAACTTGTGTTGTTGTTGTGCAATTCTAATGGATCTTTGAACCAAGCTTGGAAAGGACACCTTGGTCACGTCCTAGACATGTTAAGGGAGGGTTATAATCGTGGCTACAGTCCCTAGGACATCCAAGATTTGAATACTCCCCTTAACCACCCAAGAACCAAAAACGAAGCTCAAATCTGTAGTTTTGAAAAAGTTTGCTGTCATTCCTTTATTTGTGAGTGTATGGATGCAAACCAATGGACCAATGACACCCTAACACATTCTAATTCATGCCTAATAGCAGCCGTGTGAGCCGGGAACCGAGCAACTACCTGTAATCCAGAAAAGCAACCAAACCGTGAAGTTGAACCAAAAGAGCATAGAAAAATCTGTGCAGATTTTTTTTGAAAATGTTGCTGCCACAAATTCGTTTTGCCTCATGAATCTTGAACTTATAATGTTTAAAAATATTTATAGGACTTGATTGAAGAGAAAAGAAACAACATATACATGCCTGGAATTTGTTTTGACACAAAACAAATCAAAACGACGAATACAAGCGACGGAGTCGGAGTTGTGTTTGCTTTGTTTCCTATTTTACTCCTGCCGCTATGCACGATTTTCAGCTGTGTTTCTTCTGATAATTTCGAGCATATTAGTGTAGATGATGTTAGGGATGAAGGTGAATGATATAGGAGGTGTTAAGGGTCATAATATGCATTTAGGTGGGAGGTTACAACTCAAGAATTTGAGTGGTTTTTGATTCACTTTTCTCCTCCTGTTTGCCGATACTTTAGCTGCTGAACTTCCGGTATTTTTTTGAGTACATAGGATGTAGAATATGTAGGTAAGGAAGATGAATGTTAATAGTGGTGTAAAAGGGTTCATAATATACATTAAAATGGGAGTTACAAGTGAGAATTTGAATGTGTTTGCATTGTTTCTCCTTCCTCTTGCTAGCCGATTCTTGTTCTTCATTTTTTTTTTCTGCCTATTCACGTTAATAACTTGAGGAAGGAATAAGGTGTATTCTTGTATTTGATTATAATTAGTGCATTAAAATGGGGAGATGATTACACCACAAAAATAAAATTAGAGATGGCTTGAATAGGGTGTTATTAACCATTTGAATTATTTTATATATTGGTCATTAGTACTAATTTGCATCGTATATTTTTGTTTAAACCTTGCATTTTAATTGTTTAGGATTTTAAACCTTCATTATATATATTTAAAAGCATAAATAATTTAATTTAGTTTAGAATCTTGCTTAGAATATTGCATGGCATACATGTCCTCAATTTAAATGTTTAAATGCTATGTTTAATTTCTTGAATATATTTACCCTATATTAGTTCATCCCCAATTGTTTACCCATTTTACTTAAACTTTAATTAAATATTGAAACTAATAGAATTTATTTACTAATTTGACTCCCATTAATTTAATAAATCCTAAAACATTATTTTTCTTCAAATTAAATTATTTCTTGACTTAAATTAAATTTAGGAATATTTGTCTTATTATTAATCTTATCTCAAATCTCCAAACTCCGGTCCGGCCTCGCGTATTTATCCTGAAAAGATAATACTAAACATCTACCTTTAAAGTAAATAATCATGATTTAAAACTTCATATTCAATTTAAATAATAGAAATTATGCATGGCTTATACGTAATCTGATTTTCGGGTTCTACAATTACTTTGAGGATGATATGGGGTAGAAACTTTATGTGTAATGCCATATTTTCTTAACAAAGAAGAAAATGATTTATTTATAAAATGACTTCCCCCATCACTAATTATTGCTCTAGGTATTCCAAATCTAAAAATATTTTCTTTTAAAAATTTTATAACAACTTTATGATCATTAGTTCTACATGCAATTGCTTCAATCCATTTTGAAACATAATCAACAGCGACTAAAATGTACGTATATCCAAAAGATAATGGAAATGGAACCATAAAATCTATCCCCCAACTATCAAATATTTCAATAATTATGATTGGATTTAAAGGCATCATGTTTCGTTTTGAAATTGATCCCATCTTCTGACAGTTTTCACAATATTTGCAAAATAAATGCGTATCTTTGAATAAAGACGGCCAATAAAATCCACATTGTAAGATTTTTGTAGCAGTTTTATTGGATGAAAAATGACCTCCACATGCTTCAGAATGACAAAATTTAATAACATTACTTACATCATTGTCGGGTATGCATCGGCGAAAAATTTGGTCAGGACAATACTTAAATAAGTAAGGATCATCCCAATAAAATTTTTTAACTTCTATCAAGAATTTATTCTTATCCTGTGAGTTCCAATGAGAAGGCATTTTATTTGTCACAAGAAAATTTACAATGTTAGCAAACCAGGGGATAATAGTAGCATAAAACAACTGATCATCTGAAAAATTTTCATTTATTGGTATTTCATTATGAGATGATTCAGTCATTATTCTAGATAAATGATCGGCTACGACATTTTATTTTCCTTTTTTATCTTTAATTATAATATCAAATTCTTGTAACAATAAAATCCACCGTATTAATCTTGGCTTAGCATCTTGTTTATTTGATAAATATTTTATGGCAGAATGATCGGTGTAAACAATAGTAGTAGAACCAATTAAATAAGATCGAAACTTATCTAATGCAAATACTACTGAAAGTAATTCTTTTTCAGTAGTTGAATAATTTATTTGGGCACTATTTAAGGTTCTACTAGCATAATAGATTGCATAAGGTTTTCCTTCTTTTCTTTGTCCTAACACAGCTCCTATAGCATAATCACTTGCATCACACATTAATTCAAATGGTAAAGATCAATCTGGAGGTTGTAAAATAGGTGATGTAACTAAAAGATTAATAATTTTTTTAAAAGCATTTTCACATTTCTGAGTCCATTCAAATTGTGTATGTTTTGTTAAAAGATTTGAAATTGGTCTAGATATTATGCTGAAATTTTTTATAAACTTTCTATAAAATCCTGCATGACCCAAAAATGATCGAACTTCTTTGACCGTTTTTGGTGATGTTAAATTAGCAATAACATCAACTTTGGCTTTATCAACTTCAATTCCTTTTTCAGATATCACATGTCCTAAAACAATCCCAGATTTAACCATATAATGACATTTTTTCCAATTTAAAACAAGATTTTTTTCTTCACATCTTTTTAATACTTCTTCTAGATTTTTAAGACAATTTTCAAATGAGTTTCCAAAAACAGTTATATCATCCATAAAAACTTCTACATATTCTTCAATCATATCACTGAAAATACTTAACATGCATCTTTGAAAAGTAGCCGGAGCATTACATAAACCAAATGGCATTCTTTTAAATGCAAAAGTTCCGAAAGGACAAGTAAAAGTAGTTTTTTCTTGATCTTCTAATGATATAGGTATTTGATAATACCCCGAATACCCATCAAGAAAACAGTAATAAGAATTTCTTGCTACTTTCTCTAGAATTTGATATAAAAATGGTAGTGGGAAATGATCTTTTCTAGTTGCATCATTTAATTTTCTATAATCAATACACATACGCCAACTAGATGGAATCCTAGCTTGTAATAACTCTCCCTTTTCATTTTTTATAACAGTGATGCCGGACTTTTTAGGTACTACTTGTGTTGGACTTACCCATTTACTATCTGAAATTGGATAGATAATTCCAGCGTCTAATAGTTTTAATACTTCATTCTTAACAACTTCCTTCATATGTGGATTTAACCTTCTTTGTGGTTGTTGATATGTTTTAGCATTTTCTTCCAAGTGAATTTTATGTGTACAAATTAAAGGATTCATATCTTTTATATCTTTCAAAGTCCATCCAATTGCATTTTTTTTATTTTTTAAGTAATTTAATAAAATCTTCTTCTTGATTTCGCAAAAGAGTGGAAGAAATTACAACAGGGAATGTTTTATTTTCACCAAGAAATACGTATTTCAATTCTAATGGTAAAACTTTTAATTCAAGTTTTGTATTATCATCTTCTTTAAAATTATTTTTAGACTCAAAACTTTCTATTGAAAAAACTTCAAATTGTTGATTTAAGTTTTCTTCTTGTATATTTTCTTCCACAATTGTTTCAATTTCATTATCATATTCATTTTCATTAATACTTGGTTGTTTACATAAATTTAACACATTAAGTTCTAGAGTCATATTTCCAAAAGACAATTTCATTATTCCATTTCGACAATTAATTAAAGCATTTGAAGTTGCTAGAAATGGTCGTCCCAATATCACTGGAATTTCATTATGTACTTCTATTGGTTGTGTATCCAAAACAATAAAATCTACAGGATATATGAATTTATCAACTTGAACCAAAACATCTTCTACAATACCTCTAGGTATTTTGATTGACCTATCCACCAGTAAGAGAGTAACAGAAGTGGGTTTTAATTCTCCTAAATTAAGTTTTTCGTAAACTGAATAAGGAAGTAAATTCACACTTGCTCCCAAATCCAACAAAGCTTTTTAATTTTATTTTCTCCAATAATACATGAAATTGTTGGACAACCAGGATCTTTATATTTTAAACTAGAATTATTTTGAAGAATAGAACTTACTTGTTCAGACAAGAATGCTTTTTTCTTCACATGCAATTTCTCTTTACAGTACATAAGTCTTTTAAAAATTTTGCATAAGAAGGTACTTGTTTAATAGCATCTAATAATGGAATATTTATCTTCACTTGTTTAAAAACTTCATAGATATCAGAATCACTTTTTTGTTTTTTATGATTTGTTAATGCATGAGGAAATGGTGGAGGTTTATTTGACTTATTTACTATTTCAGATGATTTATCATTCACCATATTATTCTTAAAATTTAAGGTATCATCATTCTCAAAAGTATCAGGATTATCATCCTTACTCTTTGATTTTAAATGAGCCTTGTTTTCATTACTATATGGATCATTAACTATTTTACCACTTCTAAGGGTAATAACAGATTTTATTTGATCAATTTTTTCATTTTTTAATTCTTGATTTTGATTTTTAGGATTAGGTTGAGGTTGAGATGAAAATTTTCCTTTTTCATGAATATTAAGTGCAGATGCAAATTTGCAAGAGTTTCTTTCAAATCACTCATAGATTGATTGTTTTGAATATTGATAGACTCTTGCTTTTGGATAAATGCATGAATTACATCTTCAAAGTTTTTTCTTGGAGGTGTAACATAAGGAATATAACCTTGATGATTTTGGTTATTTTGAAAATATTGTTGTGACGGTTGTGCATTATTATCATTCCTCCAACTAAAATTAGGATGATTTTTCCATCCAGGATTATATGATGGTGAAAAAGGATCTAGTATTGGTTTTTTATAATTGTTAACATAATTTGCTTGTTCATGGAGACATTCTTTAAATGAAGGTAATGTTGGACAATCTTTTGTAGCATGATCATGTGTATCACATATATGACAAACAATTTCTTGAATACTTTTTAATTGACCACTCTTTTTCATTTCTAATGACTCAATTTTTCTTGCTAAAGATGCAAACTTAGCTTGAATATCTATATCATCTTTAAGATTATAGATACCACCCCATTTGTTGAATTATTGTTTTTAGTTGTTAGTGGTTCTATTGTGCCTATATTATCCCAATTTTGAGCATTTTCTGCTAATGAATCCAAATATTCCATAGCTTCATTTGGGTTTTTATCTTCAAAAGTTCCATTACACATGAATTTTATCATTTGTCTATCTTTAGGTATTAGACCTTCATAAAAGTGAGAAACTATTCTCCATGTTTCAAAACCATGATGTGGGCATGTATTAAGTAATTCTTTATATCTCTCCCAATATTGATAAAACGTTTCTCCTTATTTTTGAGAAAAAGTTGTAATTTGTCTTTTAAAAAGTTTGTTCTATGGGAAGGGAAAAACTTTTTGAGAAATTGTTGTTGCATTTCTTCCCATGATCTTATTGAACTTGATCTTAAATTTTGTAGCCATGTTTTAGCTTTATCTTTTAAAGAAAAAGGGAAAAGCTTTAATCGAACTATACCCATGCTACAATTTTGATCATTATAAGTGTTACAAACTTCCTCAAATTCTCTTAGATGCAAATATGGATTTTCAGAATCTAAGCCATGAAAATTTGGTAAAAGTTGAATAATTTGAGGTTTGAAGTTGAAATTAGATGCATCAGGAGGAAAAACTAAACAAGATGGGGCACTAGTTCTAATAGGGTTCATATGGTGCCTAAGTGTTCTTAATTGATCATGTTCTTGATTATTATTATTATTATTATTATTATTATTATTATTATTATTATTATTATTATTATTATCATTATCTTGATTATTTGAATTATCATCCATGTTTAAATTATTTTCAGATACTCGAATAAGTCTACCACTTTTTTTTCGACTCCAAATACTCATACAAAAAAAAACAACACAATACTTATAAATAAAACATAATTAACAAATATAAACTTAATTTATACATCCCCGGCAACGGCGCCAAAAACTTGCTACTACTTAAATAATAATTCACCCAAGTGTAGGTTGTCTGCAAGTAATATATTTCGTAAGTACGAGATCGATCCTCAGAGAGGTTATTTTGAGTGTAAATTTATTAATTTATAGATTACCAAATGCAAGAATGAAGTTTACAAATTATAAATTTTGTCAAGGCTTGAGGATTTATTCTTGTTTTATGTAATATTGTTTAACTAAAAGTAAAACAAAAGAAACCACCATAAATAATGGTTCCAAGAAAATTAAACACACACATAATATAATATAGTTCCCACTATAGAAAATACCGAATTAACCGTTATTTTATATATGGTACCTATGATTATAATTATAACTATATAAATAAATAATTGCATAAAGTAAATGTTAAATTAAATCATTATATTTCATTTAGAACAACCGGCAGAGCCACGCTATTGCCTAAATGAAATATATTGATTTAATAAATTAGTTGCGGAAAAGTAAAAGTTAGTTGCGAGAAAGTAAAAGTTAGATGCGAGAAGTAAAAGTTAGTTGCGATAAAGTAAATGTTAGATTGTTAGATGTTAGTATTAAATCATAATATTTCATTTAGAACAACCGGCAAAGCCACGCTATCATCAAAATGAAATATTATAATATTATTATATAAATATATATATATCTATATATATATAATAATAAGTGATGAAATATTTATTGTATCAAAATTAAACAACAAATCAAGATAACCACTTTAATGGTATCAAGCATTTGATGTAAATTGATAACAACAAATAATTCATTTTTATACCTACAATAAAAATAAGTTAGCTAAATGAAAAGAAATAAAGAAAGAATATACAAAATATAAACAATCTTACTTCACCAAGAATGCATCCTCTTCACCTTGACATAATAGATTTAGCTTGCCATAAGCTTACTTTTGATCAACACTAAAATATCACTCATAGTTGAGAACATGAAAGAAAATATATTGGAACTTAGAACTTTGATACACACTCACACTATATTTTACAATGAGATAGAATGATTCTCAAGCTAGCACAAGGCCTCTATTTATAGGCCAAATGAGAGAAAGGGTCAAAATTTTTATTAATGCCATATAGTTGCAATAGTATTTTTTGTCTCCTCCAAGTTCAATTCCATGTCCCTTCTTTCAATGCTTTGTTCCACGACTTTAATCACCGAATTTGACTCTGCTCAAAACGGCAAACATGTGGGGAATTGTCTGTAGATGAATTTGGCCACTTGGTTCACCTCATTTGGTTAAATATTGAAATAGTTATGATTTTTTTACTATATGCTGGTCATAGTAAAAGTAAATTTGTCCTCCTTTTGATATTTGCACAATTTGATCATCTTAATGAACTTTTTAGGCAATCATGTCTTCTGCAAAGTTGTAGATAATTTCTCAAGGATTCTAAGTATGTTTGAGTCACCTCCATTTGAATTTTCTAGCTTGAGTTATCATTATTTTACCAACACGTAGAAAACCTGAAAATAAAACATATTTAGTATGACAATTAAATATAAACAAACAATACTAAAATAACATAATTTTATAATTTTAATGAAACTTAAATTTTAAAATACAGGTTTTAACATATAATAAATTATTAATTTTAAGTTTCATCACCCGTCCACTGTGCCTAGGCCTCATCATTAGCATTTACATATACATCATTACATATACATCGTTAGTGACAACCAATTATGACGAACTGATCCTAGTATGGCTGAAACACGCGATTCATGAGATCTATGAAAATTGCTGGCGCGTTCATCAAATCGAAGGGCATCAGCAAACACTCATAGTGCCCATGACGCGTCCGGAAGGCTTTCTTATCCACGTCAGACTCTCTCATATTCAGCTGATGGTAACCGGTTCGAAGATCTATCTTTGATTACACTGATGCTCCCTGAAGCTGATCAAACAAATCTTCAATCCTCGGCAATGGATACTTGTTCTTGACTGTGACTATGTTCAGCTCTTTGTAATCGATGCAAAGCCGCATGATGCCATCTTTCTTCTTGAAAAACAATATCGGTGCTCCCCATGGAGAAAAGCTAGGGCGAATGAAACCATTATCTAGCAAATCATATATCTGGTTTTTCAGTTCTTTCATCTCTGCAGGTGCTAGACAATAGGGTGTCATAGAGATCAGCACTGTACCTGGCATGAGCTCAATAGAAAAATCCACCTCTCTGTCTGGTGGAATGCTTGAAACATTGTCAGGAAAAACATTGGAGAACTCTTTGACCACATCAATGTCATCTAGCCTCTAAATGGCTGGCTCAGACACTGATACAATACTGGCCAAAAACGTCTGGCAGCCTCTCTTCATAAGTTTCCTCATGCACATGCAGGAAATGATGTGAGACATCTGCTGATGTCTGGCTGCCTCAAAAATAAACGACTTACCGATGGGCGGTCGGATAGACACTGATCTCTGTCAAAAGTCTACGACAACTCTGTTCAAGGAAATTTAGTCCATACCTAGAATAATGTCGAACTCCGGCAACGGTAGCACTATCAAGTTTGCCTGCACCGTATATTTCTGTAACCGAAGCTCCAATCTCTTCACTATCTGAGAAGTGAACATCTGATCCCCGGATGGAATCGATACTCTGAACCCTGAATCCATCGCCACTGGTATGATTCTTAGTCGCTTGACGAAAGATTCGGACATAAACGAATGCGTAGCCCTTGAATCTAGCAATTCATGGGTGGCTACACCTCAAATATATAACCTCCCTGCGAGAAAACATATCATCAAATCTAATCTTGTTGAAACTTAAGAAATTTCTTACCGACAATTATCCCAAAATCCTCAAAAATTCACTGGATTAATCCCAAATATTCTTCAAATTTTGCAAATTTGAATTCAAAATTTTTGAAATTGCAAACTACCCCTTATAGTTTCGAAAATTACATTTTGGCCCTATTAAAATTTTCGAATATTGCAATTCGACCCCTGAACATATTCGAATTCTAACCCCATAAAATCATAAATTTCTCGAAAAATTAGAATTAAATCCCCAAAATTTCAGAAGTTTCGAAAATAGTCCCATAAAAATCTCGATTTTTTCAATTAAGTCGTCATATTATCGGTTATTAAAATTGGGTCCTAAAATCCTCCAATTGAACAATTCAATTCTTAATCCCAACTAGGTAGAGCATGTAGCTTAATTTTTTCTAAGTTATCAATCCCATAATTTAATTTTCATCACAAGCATAAAATTCATACAATCAAGCGATAAATCAAAATCTTAAACATAAGGGTTACCAGTAACCAATGTCGAATATGGCTTTGCCTCGGCCTCCTTGGCATGCATCACATAAGCTCGGCCAGTAGTGGGGCCCGTGTTCTTAGGGAAGTCTGCTGCTTTATGACCCTCCTGCCCGCAAACTGAAGCATTTGTAGTTCTCCCATAAACACTTGCCGAGATGGAACTTGTTGCACTGCGTGCATAGGTGTCTCTCTGCCGACTTCAGCGCCCCTGATACCTGCGGTGGCTTCTGCTGACTAGGCCTCATAATCTGTCCCTGGGGCCTCTGCTGCCCTTGCTGCCTCGGTGGTCGGTAAACTGCTTTTTCTTTGGCTGGGCTGAGCCTGATCCCGCTTCCGCTGTATCTCAAAATCGATGTCCCTCAAGGCCTGCTCAGCCTGGAAAGCACAACCAGTCACCTCATCGTAACTATTCGGTCTCATCAGCATCACATCCCGGCACAGCGTCGGTTTCAGCCAATCCATGAAATTCCTCTGCTTCTGGGCAGCATCTCTAGCAATGAGAGGCACAAAATGACAGCCCCTGTCAAACTTGCGGATGAACTCCGCCACAGTAGAGTCTCCCTGGTGGAGACTCATGAACTCCCTTGTCAGGCAGCCCCTAACATCCGCTGGAAAATACTTGTCGTAGAACATCTCCTTGAACTGCTCCCAAGTGAGGGTGGCCAGGTTCACTCCATTGACAGCTCTCTCCCATCATGGGGATGCATCATCCCTCGGCATTTATGCGGCGCACCTGACCCGATTGTCGTCCCTCATATCAAGGTGCTGAAAATGTAGCTCCAAATATCGAATCCAACCCTCTGCCAGGTTTGGATCAGTGGTACCCCCGAACTCCTTTGGGTTGAGCCGCCTAAACTGCTCAAAAACATCATTCTGAGGTCTGAGAGCCTATTGTACCTGCTCCAATAGTCTAGCCATACCCTCTAGTACACGGATAGCTGTATCCACAGACGGTGGTGACGGAGGCCCTCTGTCGTCTCCAGGAATCTCATCCTGATGATCTGCACTAGAAGTGCGTCTGGGAGGCATGATATCTGATACAGTCCAATTTATAAACGTAACCATCATGCAATTTAATCTAGTTTTCAAATAATAAGTCCTTAAATCATAAAAGCAGCTAAACATGCATTGTAAATCTCGTAAAACGTATATCATCTAATTATGCAGGTGATAGCAGTAAATCATTTAAAAAAACATAAAAGCTTACAGACTTGATGCTTGAAGACTGAGCTACAGAAGCTGAGGGTGGCACAACCCTATACAATACCCTTGCTCTGATACCAACTGTGGCGTCTATGAATTTGAAATGCTGAAATTTTTTTTTTTCGCTCACATTTTCGAAAATAATATTTAAATATTTTGCATGCATGCAACTCTACTGAAAGACATATTGTTCTAAAAATAACTGTAAATATTTGACAATTAAAAATATAGCAATTTAAAATGGCCAAACTCATCCAACAAAATATGTGTAAACATAAACGAGTAAAAATCCTAGTAATCATCAGCGTATCAAAACCAGCGTATAAAAATGTTCATGTCCTCTCTAATTATCATAATATAATATTTGGGCATTAAGTAACATTAATGAGCTTGATTAATTAATTAGGCTAGTCCAACTAGTTTAATCAATTAATCAAATTCCATTAAGAATTTTAATTATTTAGTATGTTGGACTTGTACTCCTACAAGCCAATTAAACATGGTTCCCACTATATTTAATTTAATATTTAATAAAATCAACTTTTTGAGTTTAATAAATTAAATTCTCATATTTTACAAATTCAACACCTTTGAATTTATTCTCTCCAAATTAAATATCATAAATTCAACTCCTTGAATTTATTCTCTGAAATTTGATTATCATAAATTCAACTCCTTGAATTTTCTATTTTTATAAATTTAACTTCTTGAATTTATTTTCTCTCCACGTGAACAAATGATACAGTGCTTGTGTGACCCACAACGGTTCAGGGATACAGCTAGTCATGGGTTCATAACTCTTTGTGATTCAGGACATAATCTTTTATTCGGGCTTACCCTAATTTGCTCCATTCTATGTATCAACAATTAATCATAAGAATTTCAGAAATCATATCTCTGATTAAACCCATCGAATCATGGTACGAGCGTCTAGTAACATCGCCCCATGATTCTCTAGGTAACATTGATATTGCCTGCAAGAACCAGCCAGTTATAATTAACATACGGTAAGGTCCCTTCATCTCATATATCCCATCTGCAACCATTGGTTCATCGAGGGTTGTATAAGAATTCGATAAATATGTGACACTTATTTGAGAATAAATAGTGTCATTGCATGTACAATTGGAGAACTCCTTATCAAACGTACGTTTCATACACAGGCCAAATATTCCATATATTATTATTTCATCATATCACACATGATATCCACACCCGTAGGTGAGCTGTGAATTCCTAACTACAATGCACTGGCTCCTACAAGCTTCGCAATTGTACCCAATCTCGCCACCTGATGACCCTCCTGGAGTCGGTAAATGAGTCAAAGCACAGCCCTAGCATATAGAGCCTCAGTGTTTTCCGGGTCGTAAGAATAATGGTGTACAATCATAACCACGGATTTATCCTCTCGATGAATGAAAACCACTTGGAAAGTCCTAGGGAGGGCAGTTTGGTATAATCATCATATTATTACCCATCTGCGTGTTTAGACATCTCTATGCTCTTACCAAGAAACGCGGTACACAACATCACAGATGCTAGTCTCGAGCTCAAGCGACATTTATCCATGTTTTAGGCGGATGAATCGACTAAGAACGAATTTAGATTATACAGTGTTTACAATGAGTTTCAACATCGAATTACGATTCAATTGTATTAAAGTATAATCAAGGTCGTTATCTATGTTGATCACATGTGTATACATATAAATAAATAACAAACTATGAAATAATGCATTATATTAAAATAAAGGTTGTTTATTACAACTGAGTCAATAAATTCTTAGCCAATATTTGGCTGACAGGGCATCTACTCTAACATTTTGGTGAGGTTTTGACAAGAAACAATGGTAGAAAAAATTAGAAATCATCCTCCGTTCGTCACTGACTTCCACCACTACGGTATTCATGTTTCGAGAGTTTTAAACTGCAAAGTCACTTTTCTAAACCTTTTTTTTGCACCATTCAAATCATATTATGTGTGTTTAATCATGTTTTCACTGGAAAATATGATACACTTTGTATATTTTCGTTTTTATGGCATAACATGAACAAAACTTGAGTTTTTGTGTTTCTAAACTCATGATTATGATGCATAAAGGGGATGCGATGGTAGGGCTATGGGATGGTACAATTTTCAACATTTTTAAGGTCCATATAAGCTTGGCTAAGGGCTGGAACAAGTGAGGGCAAGGGCTGAACGAAAATTTGGTTGATAGAGGAATTAGGGTTCGGTTTTGAGGGTTAGGAAAGAGCAGGCCATGTGCTGCTGTTGGACATGTTCATGGGTCCTAGTAGGGTCTAGTCATGGTCCTAGATGGCTTGTAGGAAGGATGGTGCAAGGCTTAGGGATGTAGCTTGAAGTGTCGGTCGCGTAAAGCTAGGGTTTACGGTTTGAGGGTTGTGGTCGTGCGTGGGCTGTAGGGCTTGGTCCAGCAGCTAGTCTATGGTTTGGTCTAGGTCCTAGGATGGTTGGTTAGTGGCTGGAAATGATGGTTAGATCCTAGGCTTGAAGGAACTCAAGGTTGTGCCAAGTTAGGGTTTTCGAACCAAGGGTAAGAACTTTCCAGCAGGTATCTAGGCTTGTTCGAGGGTTTTAATTGGCTTGATTTGGGATGAAAAAGGGTTAATAAGGTTTTAATAAGCTATGGTTCAGGTTTGGTTAAGTTTTGAGTCGATTGGTTTAAAACCGGGACGTACGGTTAAGTTTTAAAACGAATTGAGAAATTAGTTGAGGAGCGTAATTTTATGTCTAAGAAATGTTTATGGCTGTATTTTAAGGTGTCATGTTAAGTTTAGGGATGAAAATTTTATGTTTAAGGTTTGGTAAGAAAATATTTAATTTTGAATTTATTCTGGATTAAAACGCTTTACGATTTAGTAATTAAGTAATTAAATCAAAAGGCTTGGGTTTACGTCTAAGGAAAATATTAGAAGTCAATTTTAAGCTTATATGATACTATGGGATAGGCTCGAGTCAATAAAGGCAAGAGAACGTCAAAATCGGGAATTTTAGGGTCCAAGGGTAAA
The DNA here is from genome assembly GCF_025594145.1 of Primulina tabacum. Taxonomy (NCBI): domain Eukaryota; kingdom Viridiplantae; phylum Streptophyta; class Magnoliopsida; order Lamiales; family Gesneriaceae; genus Primulina; species Primulina tabacum. The sequence continues at coordinate 22,923,151 of NC_134558.1, read as the reverse complement.
ATGGTCATTTTACGTCTCAGGTAGTATGAAAGGCTTGGAAGTGCCCCGAAGAATCATAATACATGCTAAATGATATTTTAAAATGTTTATGTTGAAAATATCGAATTTTATGATTTATGATAAAGTTGTACAATTTTTACTATTGACATGCTATTTTTCAAATGTGGAAAGGACATGATATTTTATGATTTAAAAAGGAAAAGAAAATATTTTGAATGATGTGAATTGACTGTGACAAAGAGGATATGATATATGATTGGGAATATCATGAGGGAGAAGGCTCCAGAGGGAGCCCGTTTACAGAAGAAAGCCCCATAGAAAGCCCAACGATCGTATTTTCATTTTACGTCGGTGCCTAGTGCCCGTCCCATGCACAATGGTTAGCTAAGACTGATCAGTCGACCAAAGGATAAAGGCTAGTCACTTTCACATATTAAACTTCACCCAAAATGATAAATGATTGACAGCTTTACGATTTGACGATTTATGATTTATTTATGATTATAAGTCTATTTTAAATAAAAGTATGATTTTAATTCATGTGCCTTTATATGTATTATTTGTTATGTATGGTTAGAACATGCTGAGTCATTAGACTCACTAGGTTTGGATGGTTGTAGGCGATTATGATTTTGAGGGAGGCGCTAACACTTGAGTGAATCGGGTCTGGCAGTACACTCCCGAGAGACATTTGTTTTCCCATTAGCTTGATAGTTATAGTTTTAAAGATTTTGTTAATAATTTAATTAGAGATTTTTATGCTTTATTTTGAAGTTAGTATGATAATGTTAAAGTTTGGAGCTGAATTCTGTTAATTGAAGATTTATGAATGTTTATGTACTTAAGATTTTAAATGTTAAATTAATTTATGGATGTTCGAAATGTTGAGTTATTTTACATGACATGTTTCCAAAAAAATTGTATAATATTAAAGTTAAAAAGTAGTGGACGTTTCAAATATGGTTTGAAAGATGAGTGAAAGAAGATTAAGGCGTGCCTTTGTGTTTATTATTCACGAAAAACGGCTTGCGATGCGAGGGACGTTGACGAAGAAAGGACCTTTTCCGAAATTTCTCTTCCAATTGTCGTGAGTTGCTTCTCAAAAATTGGGTGATGTGTATGTGTCTTGGCTGATGGAGAGTCCTAGTGTGTGTTTTTGTGATGTGTGCATGAGTTGTGTGGGGATCCGAACCTAATTCATCTTCTTAAATCATTATTAGGATCAAATGTAACGATTAAGTAAATTGGGTCATAAATTTTTATTTTTTTTCAAAATACATGAGTGTTGAACATATGATAATCGATCTGATATAAACATCGAAAGTAAAGTACAAGTCTTGTACAAAGTACATTTATCTCAAACTAAGGTTCAACCACTATACATCAAGTGTTGAAAGCCAATTCTACTTCTAAGTCCGGATCTCCACGCTAATCTTGATCTCTCATCCTCTTCTTGACCCCTGATCCTGTCCCACCTATTGTCATGCACACATACAAACACAACAACAGCCGGATAACTCCGGTGAGAAATATATTCCCAGTATAAACAACGTATACATGCAATCATATAAACAGATATTAATAACATGTATCATAATCTGAAAGACATGAATCGATATAAAACTATAAATCAAACTCTTGACTCATAATCTCATACTCGACTCTTCTCTAATCTAGGAATCCCGGTCCTGGAAATTGGCACACTATATCGAATCTCAGCAATAGAAGTCGATCTGCTCCTAAGCAACATCGATATAAACCAAACATCCAGTGTCTTGGCACATCCGCCAAAGACTTGGCACTTCCGCCAATGACTAGGCACATCAGCCTATTACTCAATACATACCTTGCTATAAATCAATAGACTAAGCATATCAATCTCATGAATTGCAAACATCAATGCCATAAGATAAGGTATGTGGTTTTGGGAAACTCAAGTCGGATCTAACTCGAGTCGTATCTTCCCGGTTCGACATTGATTTATACCTTTCTTTTGTCGATCTGATCAAGTCGAAGTCTCGAATTCGAAGACTGTCAATACTCAATCTGGCAATGACAATATTGAGGAGTACAATATCAATATATAACCCAATCAATACTGGATATAATCAAAACTCAATCTAATTCTGTTTCAACGGCATAACGGCACAATCTCGGTATACCCAGTAATACAATATCAACAGATATCAATCTCAACAACTCATAATCGATCGATTAACACAATCTGATATCAAATATGTATAATCTCAATCAAATCAATTCTGAAAATCATAACGATTTCATACGGTATCCAGTTCTTCGATCTAATTTCAATTATACAATGACAACAATCTCATGAACAGATAATAACAGTCATATCATGATTCCTCCCATATCAGATTTTCAAATCATAAAAGAAAGTAGTAAAAATGATGTCCTGTCGAAAGCTCTTGACAAAAGGAACTCGAAAATCAACTCGGATCAAAATTCTGCCAGACGGATCTTGTAAAATCGCAAATCTACGATTCAAAGAACTTGGGAAATTTCTCTGGAGCTTTCAGTTTCCTTCCGTGCAAAGTCTGAAAGGATATAGGATTGTTTAACATATAAATGCATGGCAAGTCCAAGTGGCTCGATCTTCATGTTGCCCGTCTCGCGCATATGCGCGACCTCTTTCGGCGCATATGCACGAGACCTATTGGTCTCGGCGTTCTTCCTTGCAACTGCTCGCGCATATGCGCGTCCTCTCTTCGCGCATATGCGCGAGGTTCTCTGCCATGCTCGCGCATATGCGCGGCTCGTGTCGCGCATATGCGCGAGGTTCTCTACCTGCCTCGCACATATGCGCCTTGTTCGTCGCACATATGCGCCCTGCTTCGTCGCGCATATGCGCGAGGGGTTCAGTCCTCGTACATAACATGTCTTCTTTTGTCTTCCCCGGTCTGTTCCTTTCCGTCTATAATCACATCAATTCATAATCAATTATCGCAGATTAACAGAATAAAAATCTCGGGCATTACAAGTTGGGTGTGTTTAGGTTAGGGGTTTGTTGGCTTTAAGTTTGATATAAATCACATGGTGCAAGCTTACGCCCATTAACCTAGTATAGTAGGCCTATTAGATAATAATTAAAATATTTTGTTTCGGAAAGTTTGTGTAAATATTAGCGAGTTCTCAAAAAGTCTTATTTTTGTCAAAAATTGATTGCTGGTTTAAAATACGACTCGGCGTGTAAAAATATCTCAAAATACCACATTTGGAAAATATTAATTAAATTATACCATATATTAAATAATTAAAAATAATAATTTAATAAATATATTTTTCTTTTACGGTTCCCGGCCTCCGTTCCTCGAATAACCTTCAAAACACAGTTTTACACATTCTAGCAGAAATCTACCTTTTAAACATGTAAACATGCCGACCGTAATTAATTTATGCAATTAAAACAATTTAATTAGTCATTTTTCCTTTTTCCTAAATTTGCATTCAGTTGGATTACGTTATCGCATTTTGGACATTACAATTCATCCCTCCATTAAATGAAATTTTGTCCTTGAAATTAAAACTTATCGAATAACTCTGGGTAGTGACTTCTCATGTCCTTCTCGGTTTCCCAAGTAGCCTCTTCCTCCGAGTGATTTAGCCCATTGACTTTGACCATTTGTATAACCTTGTTTCGGAGTCTTCTTTCTTACTATCCAGAATTTGTATGGGTCTTTCCTCGTATGACATATTCGGAGTCAACTACAGAGGCTCATAATTTAGTACATGTGAAGTATTCGACATGTACTTCCACAACATCGAGATATGGAACACATTAGGAACTCCAGCTAGCATCGGTGGCAATGCCACTCTATAGTCTAATGTCCCAAACTTCTCTAAAATCTCAAACGACCCTATGAATCTCAGACTGAGTTTGTCTTTCTTGCCAAATCTCATGACACCCTTCATAGGTGCTACTTTAACGAATATGTAGTCACCCACTGAAAACTCTAGTTCTCTTCATCGCTTGTCGGTATAGCTATTGTCGGCTTTGTTCAGTCTTCATCCAATCTCGGATTTTTACTACTAGCTCTGTTGTTTGCTTGATAAAGTCCGGACCAAATTCCGCTCTTTCACCAACCTCGTCCAAATAGGCGATCTACACTTCCTGCCATATAGTGCCTCGTAAGGAGCCATTCCTATAGGTGATTGGTAGCTATTGTCATAGGTGAACTCCACTAGAGGTAATTTTGGTTCCCAACTTACTTGAAAATCGATCACACAAGCTCGGAGTAGGTCCTCCAAAATTTCAATCACCCTTTCAAATTGACCATCGGTTTGAGGATGGAATGATGTGCTAAACAACAATTTTGTCCCCATTGTTGCATGTAGACTCTTCCAGAAAGACGATGTGAATCTCGGGTCTCTGTAAGAAACAATGGACAATAGGAATCCTATGCATTCGGACTATCTCTCGAATGTACAGCTCTGCATACTGTGTCATGGTTAATGTCATCTTGGTAGGTAGAAATGTGCTGATTTTGTAAGACGATCAACTATCACTCAAATGGCATTGAATCCCTTGATAGTCTTTGGCAATCCCAAAAAAAAATCCATAGTAATATTTTCTAATTTCCACTCGGGAATAGGAAGTGGCTTAAGCTTCCCGACTGGACTCTGATGCTCTGTCTTAACTTGCTGGCATTTCAAAAATTCGGACACAAAACAAAGATGTCTCGTTTCATGCCCGGTCACCAATACAATAATTGCAGATCCTTGTACATCTTCGTACTTCCCGGATGAATGGAGTACGGGGTATTGTGAGCTTCTTCATAATAACCTCTATCGGTGAATCGCCACTAGGAACCCAAAGTCGATCTCGATATCGAACTATCCCATCCTCCTCATAATACAGCTTTCGTCCCTTAGACTCGTCTCTCAGTGTCCGTTTTTCAACTCCTCATCAGAAGACTGACCTTCTCGAATTATATCCCTCAGAGTCGACTGAACTGTCATAGTGGCAAGATTGGGGGTCTCGCCCCTAGAATATATTGCAAGCTCGAATCGTTGAATCTCTACTTGCAACGGTCTCTGGACTGTCAATTGCGCAATGACTACTATCTTTCTACTCAAAGCGTCTGCAACTACATTAGCTTTTCCCGGATAGTAGCTAATATCGCAGTCGTAATCCTTTACCAACTCTAGTCATCTTCGCTGCATCATATTTAACTCTTTTTGGGTAAAGAATAATTTCAAGCTTTTATGGTCGGTCAAAATCTTGTACTTCTACCCATATAAGTTATGTCTCCAAATCTTGAGAGCAAATATTACTGCTGCGAGCTTGGGGTCATGAGTCGGGTAATTTTTCTCATGAACCTTCAACTGTCTAGATGCATAAGCTATCACTCGATCATTTTGCATCAATACTGCAGTCTAAACCAAGCTTCGAAGCATCCGTATAAAAAACATACTCTCCTTGCCTTGATGGCATCGACAGAACTGGCACTGAAGTCAAAGCTTACTTTAACTTTTCGAAACTTGCTTGGCCTTCGGATCCCCAAATAAACTTCTCATTTTTCTTTGTCAAGGCAGTCAATGGTACCGCAATAAAAGAGAATCCTTGAATAAACTTCTGGTAGCATCCAGCTAGACCCAAGAAGCTACGGATCTCGGTTACACTTTTTCATTTGCTCGGATCAACCTCAACTCCATACCTATAAATAATGTGGCCTAAGAAAGCCACTCTCTCGAGCTAAAACTAGCACTTTCTGAAGTTAGCGTATAACTTTCTATCTTGCAATATATGTAGAGTCGTTGTCAAGTGTTGTCTATGCTCTTCTCGGCTCTTTGAGTAAATCAGTATTTCATCTATGAAGACTATAATGAATTGATCCAGATACGGCTGAAATATGTGATTCATGATATCCATGAAGATAGCTAGCGCATTGGTCAACCCAAATGGCATGACCATAAACTCGTAGTGCCCATATCGAGTCCTAAAAACCGTCTTATGAACATCAGACTCCTTCACCTTCAGCTGATGGTATCCCAAACGAAGATCTATCTTTGAGAAAATCGAGGCTCCTTGTAATTGATCAAATAAGTCCTCGATTCTAGGTAGGGGATACTTATTTTTTATGGTGACTCTATTCAGCTCTCAATAATCAATGCAGAGTCGCATACTACCATCTTTTTTCTTCACAAATAATACCGGTGCGCCCCATGGAAAACAACTAAGGCGAATAAAACCCTTGTCCAGCAACTCTTGAATTTGATACTTCAAATCTTTCATTTCAGCGGGTGCTAGATGATAGGGTGCGTAAGAAATTGGGACAATGCTTGAAATCAACTCAATAGAAAATTCCACCTCTCGGTCTTGTGGAATGCTAGAAACGTCCTCAGGAAAGACGCTAAGAAAGTCTCTGACAACTTCAACATCCTCTAGCTTCTGACTGACAGGAGCAGGCACTGAAATAACGCATGCTAGAAAAGCTTGGCAGCCTCTCTTCATAAGTTTCATCGCACAGATGCAGGAGATAATGTGCGGCATTTGCTTGTTCCTTGCTACCTCAAAGATAAAATATTTCCTGCTGGGGGTCGAATAGACACCGACCTCTGCTGAAAATCTATCGAAGCTCCATTCAATGATAGCCCATTCATGCCAAGAATGATGTCGAATTCAGGCATTGAGCGTACGATAAGATCTGACCGAACCACCTCTTTGTGCAAATGAAGCTCCAGATTCTTCATGATGCTCGAAGTGACCATTTGATCACCCAAAGGAATAGAAATCTTGAAGCCTAATCACATATCCTCGGGTATAATCTTTAGTCGCTTGAAGAATGTCTCAGATATGAATGAGTGTGTAGCTCCCGAATCCAGCAATGCGTAGATAGCTACGCCTAAAATGAATATCCTCCATGCGACGAATATACCATTAAATCCAATCGTGTCGAAACTTTAGGTATTTCTATCATTAATTACCCACAATTTCTATAAAATTAACACTTGGACCCTAATGTTTCTCGAAAAATGAATATTTGGACCCCAAGATATTTTCGAAAATAGCATTTCAACCCTTGAAATTTTGAAATTCTTCAATTTGGCCCTAAAGTTTCGAAAATATGCATCCTAACCCCATGAATTTCGAATTCCATCAAGTTTTAGCTCTAAAATCTCAAAAATCATTGTTTTAACCCTTATAATTCCAGAAATTGTGAAAACAGCCCCCATTTATCGAGGACTTATAAAACAACACCTAAAATTTTTTTAAATTTTGCAATTTAGTCCCTGAATTTTCAAAAATTCCAGGTTTTTCCCTTGAGCTTTCGGTTCCGTCAATTTCAGTCCCTGGACTCTTGAAAATTTTGGTTTAGCCCTTGAAATCTCGGCCCTATGCAATATAGCCCTGCCGCCCCCTCCATGTTCCAGCAGCTTTCTTCAAAAATCCAGCAGCTTCCCCCTTAGGTTTTCTCAAGCTTTTTTCAAAGAAATCGTTCCTCGCCTCTCCTGTGCAAGTTCTACGCAAAGGTCTTCACGGTTTTCGAGCGTATAAACGGAAAGGCACGCTCAAAATCACGTTTTTCTCATCATTCACATCATAATATGCTATTTTGTGTGTTTATGTATGAGAAATATTTTGTTCTATTATTTGGTATCGTTTTTGCATAGTTTTGACATGAAATACACGTACACTTTGATGCAATTCACGTTTTCTTGACTTCTTGTGTAAGGAGCTTCCGGTTTGAGGTGTTAGGGGGCTGTATACGTTGGGAGTTTAGGTGTCAAGGGGCTGGAGTCACAAGTTAGTCATGTTTTGAGGAGGGCCGATCGATCTTCTTAAGGGAAATATGATTTTTATCGTAAAACCTCTCAAGCTGTGAAATTTCTGTTTCAGAAAATCTGTCATCTTCTGTTATTTCAAACTCTGCAACTTATAAGTTGGTTTTTTAGAAATGTATTCAACATATGATTTATAGCACTCTGCGTTATCTTCGATTCGATAGCAAATTCGTAATTTTCCAATACATAACGTGGGAGATATGATTTTTATCGTAAAATCGCACAAGCTGTGAAATTTATATGTCACAAAACCCGTCAACCTCTGTTATTTCGAATTCTGCGACTTACAGGTTGGTTTTTGGGAAATGTGTTCAACATATAATTTATATCATTCTGTGTTATCTTTGATTCGATAGAAAATTCATAATTTTCTGATAAGAAACAATGGCGATATGATTTTTGTCGTAAAATCGCACAAGCTGTGAAATTTCTGTGTCACAAAACCTGTCACCATCTGTTATTTCGAATTATGTGACTTATAAGTTGGTTTTCTGGAAATGTGTTAAACATATGATTTGTAGCACTCTGTGTTATCTTCGATTCGCTAGCAAATTCATAATTTTCTGATAAGAAACGAGGGAGAGATGATTTTTATCGTAAACTCGCTCAAGCTGTGAAAATTTGTGCATGTGTTTCATGTTTTCTCAAGTTGAAAGGGTAGGCTCGGCCAATGAGGGATGAACCAGGCGGCCATGGTGTGGTCCAGGAGGGTCCAAAGGTGGGCTAGGAATAGTTGTTTCAGGTCTGGTCTCAGTTGGTTTGGTCTAGGGTCGAGAATTCGAGGGTTTATTGCACTAGGGTTCGGCTTGCTTTGGTGCAGAAAAATCCAGCAACTTTCAGGTGTTATTCGAAGTATTAAGTTTGTTGGTCTAGATGGTTTAAGGGCTGGTGAGATGTGCATAAGGTGTGGTAAAAAGTTGGGAATATTTTGGTTAAGTTTCGAGTTGATTCGGGTTAAAGCCGAGACCCCAGTTCAAGTTTTAAAACGAATCGTATAAGTTCTGAAATGGGCTCGAGTTTACGTCTAAGAAATTTTTATTTTTATGTTTTTGGGTGTTTAAGGAATTTGGTAAGCTTCGGGTCGAAATTTAGAGGTACATGGGTAAAATGGTCATTTTGGGTTTCCAATGGCAAAATGGTTATTTTGCACCTGAGTCGAGATTTTTGTCATGGCAGCGCCCTGAGTACAATTTGACGTGTTTTATTTAAATATTTTTGTATCACGAGCGTGATTTTTATGAGTTATGAAAAATACGTTGCATGCTTGGTTTTAAGAAAAATTACGTATATGCATGATTTTGATAAGTGATGAAAATGATGATACTTTTGAAGGATGAGAATTGGTTGTGACTGACGATATATGTATACGATGATAATGATGCATAGGCACAGTGGATGGGTAATATTGTCGCTGATGTCCGACAGCCGCCGGGTACCACGGTTATACGTAGATGGATCTATCGAATAGAGCTGATACGATAGAGTTGATACGGAAGTCACAACTAATGAACTGAATTCAATTAAAGTAAATGTATAATTATATGATGATATGATAAGCTGTTTTGACATGCATGCTTTTACGATATGGTTACGTTTACACTTTTAAGATCATGAAATGTATTTTGAATACAATACTTTTCACTGTTGCATGTTATGTATATATACTCATTATAACGTTACAGGTGTGTTGAGTCTTTAGACTCACTAGGTTTGAATGATGCAGGTGAGCTTTTCGATGAGGAGACTGGAGGGGATGATGACTGAACGGGCGGAGCTGGTGGGGCACGTTAACCCGAGGACCTTGTATTCTTCCGCAAGGATATGATTTTATTGGAACACGTTTAAACAGCTTTTTAAGTGGTTGATGATTTTATTTTTTTGAGGGTTTTGTCAGATTTTAATATGCTTGACGTTTTATATTTTTAAACGGCAAATTGCTTAGGTTGGTTGCTTTTTGTCATAATTTTAATTGTAGTTAATTTGTTCAGCCGTGGGATGATTTCACAAAATGCATGTTCCGAATTTTATGGATTTATGTAGTAATGGTTTCGGCCATGGCATTAAAGAAATGTTCAGTGGAATTTTAAAATGAGCAGACGTTTCAAGTAAGCCCATTAGATAATAATTAAAATATTTTATTTGGGAAATTTTGTGAAAATATTAGCCGAGTTATCAAAAAATCCTTATTTTCGTCAAAAATTTATTGTCGGTTTAAAATACGACTCGGCGTTTAAAAACATATCAAAATACCACATTTTCAAAAATAATCATTAAATTATACCATATATTAAATAATTATTTAATAAAATTATTTTTCTTTTAAGGTCTCCGATCTCCGTTCCTCGATCGCGTCTCGAATAACCTTCAAAACACAGTTTATGCATTCTAACATAAAACTACCTTTTAAACATGTAAATATGCCGACCATAATTAATTTATGCAATTAAAACAATTTAATTATTCATTTTTCGTTTTTCCTAAATTTGCATGCAGTTGGATTACGTAATCGCATTTTGAACCTTATAGAAAAAGTGTTTGTATGGCCGTTGACTTGTTCCAAGATTAGATCATTTGGTAATGTTTAATTGTGTGAGCGAATGCTTGGACCTAAGATGCAGGCGATATGCTTGGACCTAAGATGCAGCCATCTTCCTTGTTTCTTGAAATTGAAGCATTTGAACTCGGGTTACAGATTGAGTCTTGCATTCTTGAATCTTTGATAGATGAAGTTTATCACCGACATCTGGATTACTTGGTGTCCAATTTACGAATAATATTTACCTCTTATTCATGTTCTCCAGGAATCCGTTTGTATTTGATAACTAATATGGACTTTCTGTCAATAGAACAAGGATAATGTGAACTCTATGAATGATTTTTCCTTTATGCAAAGATATGAAGGCATTTAACGAATCCATATGGGATTCGTTATGATGATACACGATATAAGCAATAAATAGAGTGAAGTTCTTGAGATGCCATAAAAAAATCTTTATATAAATGGCTTCATACTCATCTTTCCATTGTTCCATTTCTTCCATTTTCCCTTCATCAGGTGGCAATTATGGGAAGATTATTCTTATTGAATATTAAGAAGATTGTACATGAGGTCGAGGGTATGGTTTCATGATAAGATAAAGTGGATTTATATTCACAAAATCTAAAAGGAATGTACAAAATGTCGATGTTTATAATTAATTGTTACTGTAAAAAGCCGCAGGGTCACCGAAGATCAACCACGTCAAATTTCATATTAGGATTCATATAAACATGGGAGCAATGTTCATAAATGGGACTTCCACCGTCTGGCTCTTCATGAGGATGGAAACCACGCTGTTGACAGTTTCGAATAACAGCAACACCACCAGGATCAGAAAGGTGGAATATTCCATAAGGGCTGCAATAGATATACAAATGAATTCAACAGAATTGAACAGAGAACAATAGCAGCATGGATACTCCTCAACGCTGTGCAAACAATATCATATAAATATCCATGTGCATTAAATAATAGTCGACCTCAGACCAAAGATGAAAACAGTTTAGAGAAACATCCATGTAAAATATTAAAGGATATAAGATAGGCCAGCGTTTAACAATCTAGTATATAGCTGTTCCAACACATTAAATTCACACTCATCCTCCAACAAGTAGAAAACCATTTGGCATTAAACACACCTCTGTCCCACATGATAATTACCATCCCCAATAAAGTTTATAAAAATAAGCTGTTGCGCTTGGCCATGCTTCAGTCACTGATGTGCAATATGGTCTATAGGGTAGATTACCAGGGAAAGAAAAACACTTGATTACAAATACAAAAAGAGAGCAATATCGATTTCCAGTAAAGCATATGTAATTTATCAGAAATAAGTAAAACTATACCTTGATGTGTCCGTGGGAGCCATGACAATAGCAATCGCTTCTTGTAACATAACCTAGAAACAAGTCAGAGGTTCTTATGAAGACTAAAATTGTTTAGTATAGCAAAGTACGGCAGACCAGAAAGAAAACAAAAGAAAGGAATCAAAATCAATAGAACAACATGGATAGGCCTTCTCCTGAAGTTATAGACTCCCATTTGATATTTTTCAACTCAGGAAATTATTTCTTCCCCGTTATCAGTCTTCCAACAATGAAAATGTCTACATCATATTCTTCCAAAAACCAAAAGCAGTTTTGCTCAGCCAAATTTCTGTACACATTACGATTAAACTGACTCGTAATATCTTACTAATGGGCCTTGATACCAAATATGGGGGACCAACGGTTACACGATAAAATATTCTAATTTGGCACAATAACTCATACATGCAGCCACACGAAAGTCTTAGGAAATTGGGCTAACGAAGTCAAGATCAACGCCATACAGTTATACTTACTGTACCTGGTATGAATAATGAGTGTGCAAATCGACGGAAGACATAAAACAAGTTTGTGTTGGATGTGTCTGCAAATAAGAACCAAATTGTGAAAAATATATTACATTGGATTAACAGATGATAACTATATGATATACATTCACAGCAACCCTTGAGTCCTTATACATTTTCGTGGTTATTATATTTATATTAGAAATCATCGTAGCATGAGAGGCACGAATAAAAATCAATTAACCATGCGAAAAATACTCTACCGGACAATGTGCAACAAAAGATGGCACATGTTAAGTATTAAGATTCTAAATCAATACGTCAACATCGTAAATGATGTCAACAGTAAAGGCCCAAGTTCCCCCACAGACAAAGTTCTCTTGTTGAGGAAAAATAAATTATCGTAGAGAGCTTCTAAACACAAGATACTCAAACGGTCCAAAGAATTATGCATTTCAACAGATTCTTTCAACACAGAAGATTCTGCCAAGCAAGGATCACAAACTGCAGATAAGAAATATATTACCCTCTTCATATCAAATGAAGAAGAAACTTTACACAAGAATACCCAGATACTTAATACCCATAAAACTATATCTGCAGTATTTCGAATGAAGACAGAAAAGATAAATTTCAGGTGCTCACGTAAATTCAGAATTTTGAGGACAGGAGGCAAGGAAAACAGAAACAAATTACTGAATGAAAATAACGTTTTGACAATTTTGTTAATATACATCATATCATCAGAATTATATCAATCCTTTCTTAATTTTCAACAACCAAAGATTGGAAAAAGGCACAAGAACCAAATCCAAGATTACAAAAGTCCAATCATGCTTAAGAGTTTAGTGCAATTTAATGAGGTGACGTGACCAATGTGCCAAGCTGGTATAAGACTTACATGAATCCACCCAAGGGGGAAAAGATAACGTTCATCTTGAACCTCGAAAATCTCTTCTTCATTCAATGTTTGGCACTAAACATAAACAAGGCAATTTCAATTAGATTGTCATTGAAAACTAAAATAGCTAAAAAGTATCATCAGAAGCTCATTCATTATTGAAACTTAATGGGGGAAATCACATTCAGCTAGTAGTGAGCAACACTACAGAAGAAACACGTCATATTTAAAACTCAACCATAATATGGGTCGTTTACTTGTCCTATAAGTAATCTAGAAATATATGTTGATATAGGCAGTAAATCTTTTTATATCCATTGTTAGTTTGATCCCATATAATTACAAAAACATAAACTAATCAGTTTTATAAAAATTTCTATAGATATGAAATAGTGTAACCAACTTATTCCATGTATTTTTAGGAGGGAGGCAAATTCTGTTAAAAGTGATCATGTGCCGATTAAGGTTGTGAAATAAAGCCTTAGACATAAATTTGTGCAAATATAATTACCGAATCTGAAGTTGACTCCTGCTTCGGAATTATGAGTGTAGTAATTTGGAAAACTCTTTTCCGCTGCATTACCAAGGAAATTAAAAATATTAGATACTGCAAATGGAACATGTTTCAAATAAGCTATACAATTTTTTCCTTTACAAAGCCTCAGTCTTACTAGTGAGCCAGTAAGAACGGCACAAGTTTCCAAATTCGTCTCAGTATTTTGTCGTGCTATTCTCAAAAAATCTTCCAACATCTTCACTGGCTACAATACGAGCAAACAAATGAGCATCACAGACAAATGCAAGAATTTTATTAGTATATTAAAAAATATCGGGGTTAAGTTGAAATCATAAGGAAAAGGTAGCCATTATCTTCTATTATTTACAAATGTAGGATCAAGACCACAAACGCACTATATGAAGATCTTGGTAAGAATTGGAACTGGGCAACCCATCCTGAGGGATCTTTGGCGGCCCTGGCCTTGGATCAGCAACTTTTGATGGACATATAGGAAGCACCTCTAGTTGTGCCTTTGCAAGAACAGGAGGTGGAGAAGGTTGCCTGATATTAACCAACTGAAAATCATTCTTCTCCAATTCATTGTTTAGTAGACGAGCAGATTCCTCAGCAGGATGTAGCCATCTACCATCATATAAAGATAGAACAGAATCCATGGTTGATGTTTCCATTTTTGAAGCACTGTCTGCTACTGTGACAGGGTCATGTCGCCCACCCTGATTCAAGCTACAAACATATAGGCATAATCTTGAACTGTTACGTGAGAACCACGATTTGTAGGCATGTAATTATTTATTTAATTATAGACACGTATAAGATTGCATTTTCGAAAGTTTGATATATTGAAAGTAATTAAAAAAATTGAAAATATTAAATAATACATGGTATTCAAAATTTTTTAGCCAATAAATATATTAAATTCCAAAATTCAGTGCAATATATTCATGAATTTCAAAATTTAGGGCTAGAGTACAATCAAATTTAGAATAAAATAACACATGCAAGGTAATTTTTGCCCAACAACGAAATTAATAAATTCATTGTAGTCTAGGTACTTCATGGATTTGCACAAGAAAACAGTCTACATTCAACTACCCAAGCCAGTATATTTTAAAAATTCGTGCAAACTTGGTGCACAAGTTTTTCGAAATTATGATAATGCAATGGTTATAGAAGAAATATCCTTTCAATCTTGAAATTATGGAAGAAATATCAAATGAATTATGATAAGATTTCACCTCACCACCTATAAATACCCCACTCTATTCTCGAAAATCACACCTTCAAATTCCCTCTATATTTCGAAAATTCTCTCCCGAATTGTTGTCAAATTTTCAAATCAAAGTTCTTCAATTATCAAAGTGCTGCCCAAAGGTTGTCCGAATACCTGCAGTTGTTCTTTAAGAATTTAGAACCAAGTGATCCATCTTCACGTTTGTTATCAAGTTTGAGGTAAGTGGGCGTATGTTTTAAAATAATTATAATTGTTTCAATTCGTTTTTTAAAGTTTTGGTGGAGCATTATTATTATTCTTCTTCCCCTTCTTGTGAGACAACACCCAATGTGTTGGCACTTAGAAGATTCAAATGCATAAGGGTGAGAATCCCAAGATACCATAAGTTTATGACCCTTATACGGTGAGATTGTAACTGTTACATGGTCTCACTCCCTTAAAAGGTAAAAATTAAGGACTAATATCAGTCAACCATAAAAAGCAGATGAATCTCAATGCTTATGCCAATTTTATGCTTATGTTTAAACTTATGATATATGTTATACGAAATATGTTATGTATGATATGTAGTTTTCCGAAAATCATGTGTATTTGTTATGTATGTGCTCGAACGGCCCCACTTACTGAGTGACGATCATATCACTCACCCTTTCATCTACCCTCCCCCGATAAGCCAGAAGAGAAAATCGAGAATGAATAACAAAATCAATTTTGGGGTTGGTAATAAGATGAAACAAGAAATTATTTTAGTTTTCGCTTATTTTACTTTTTAATTAGAATCGTAAACGCTTACGCAATTTTTTATCGTTTCAGAAATTCTGCTCTAAAGACGATTCTTTTTTAGGATATTTATGAAACACACTGATTTTGGTTTATACTGTGCTACGACGCTTGTTGTTTGGCAATTATATGATTGTTGAACAACGTTGGATGTTCACGTTTTCGATCGGTTTTCTGGAAAAACTTTCATCAACATATAAAACGTAGCACTTTTCGATACCTTCGATTTGACAGTAAATTCGTAATTTTCGGACAAGAGACGAGTGAGTTATGATCATTTTCGTGTGACTGCTCAAACTGTGTTGTTATCAAATGTGTTCTTCATGTTTTCTTGAGGTTTATTGGTTGCAGGCTTTGTTGGGAACCGCTGGGTAATCACTGCTGCGTTTAGGTATGTCATGTGTTGTGATCAGACGTTTTTGGTGTTTCGTTCGGGTCAGTAAGGGTTTGGTTACAATAGAAGTCGGAGGGAAGCGAATGGGTAGAAGATGATCATTTTTGGGTTTGAGTCGCGCAGGGTTAGCGCCGCAGTGCTGTATCTGGAGCACTACAGCGCCTGAGGTTCGTGTTTAGTAGCGCCGCGGCGCTAAGATGTAGCGCCTAGGCGCTTAACCAGCGCTGCAGCGCTACTCTGTAGGCGCTGGTCCAGGAATGGGGGAGTTTTAGGTTTAAGTGATATTGCCTCGTTTGGGTATTAATACGTCGTTATGTGCAAGCTTAGTGAGGGTTAGATTAGCCGTTACGAAGTTTGGATAGGAAACGTTGCATTATGGTTTATGCAAAGTTCGTGTCTTCCATTACTTGGGAAATGTTCATACTCCATATCGAAATTGTTTCGGGGTTCGATGTCATGGTCTAGTATGATGGTTAAAAATGGTCAAGTCCCGAGTGGTCTAGAAAGTCGTAAGTTGTTTAATTACTTCGGTGGTGAGTACGATTGGTACAATTAAGTTATGAAATTTAAGTTGCTTTAATAAGGTCTTAGTATGCGCAGCAGTAGCCCAAGCGAGATCCAATGAAGCCCTCGACACTATGTAAGTATGTTCGACGTGCAAAAAGAAAATGTTTTATGTTTTTGAGGTATGTGAATTGTCTTAGTGACCAATTATGAACGGGTTTGAAAGCCGGAGAACGTGTCTGAGGACTTCTCCACCCCGGTAAAGCATGACCGGGTTATGATCAGGATTGGAAAACGGTAAAGCATGACCAGGGACCAATCCACCCGGTAAAACATGACTGGGGATCTTACGTATGTGGAAGTGGACGTTCGGTCGAAAGTCTGTAATGATCCCTGCCAGCCCAGTACTGTGGTTTAGTCTGATCAGGCGCAATATGTTATGGGTCACTTGCTTTGAAACATATCTCTACGCAAAATGATGATGAGTATGCATGTTTACATATGTATGATGCAAGCACGTTTATGAAAAGTTTATGAAATAATGTCACGTTTATGTTTATAAAAGTATGTTCAGAGTTTAAGCATGTATGTGCTCCTTTAAAATGCATGTGGTTTTTATTATGGATTATTTGCTATTCTCAGCTTATACATATTGAGTCTTTAGACTCACTAGACTTGATCGATGCAGGTGAGGATGAGTACGAGGAGACGAGAGGTGGGGACCAGTGAGTTGGCTCGGAGTGTGCGGAGGCCTAACCCGATGACTGCTTAAGTTTTCAAGAATTTTATGCGTGTCGAATTCATTTACTCTGATTTAATGAAATTACTTCATGTTGTTTAAATAAGTACTTTTTGCAAGCTCGTTTGACTAGTGACTTTGGTGACACGGAAATAGTTTGTACTCATTTATATTTCAATTATTTAGTCAAGTATTTTATTTATATTGCATTTTGAAATATTATTATTTATGTAAGAAAAATTTTATTTTCCGCAAATTTCACACTCAAGATCGTCAGATTGACGATAAAGGAGTCCTATGGCTGAAATGACGTCTGTGCGTATCCACATCGATAACCTTCGCCGGGAGGTGATAATCGAAGCACACAAGTCAAAATTCTCGATTCACCCTAGCACAGAGACCTCAAAAAGAATTTTTTGTAGAATAGAACGAAGAAAGATGTAACGGAATTCTTCTCTAGATGCCAATTCTGTCAGCAGTACAAAGCAGCACATCAATGACCTGGAGGATTACTGTAACCGTTAGAAATCCAAAAATGGAAATGAGAGCATATTTCTATTGACTTTGTGGTAGGATTACAAAAGTCAAGTCAGAGCCACAACGAAATATGGTTAATCGTACATAAACTCACAAAATCTGCGCATTTTTAGCCTGTCCGCATGAGCTATAACCTGGACAAGCTGGCTACCCTGTACATGGACAATATCGTACGATTACACGGAGTTCCAGCCAGTATCTTGCCTGACAGAGATCCGAGATTTGTCTCAAGTTTTTGGAAGAGCTTTCAAGAAGCTACGAGAACAAAAGTTACTTTTAGTATGCTTATCACAAAAACTAATGGCCAAACTGAGAGAACAACCCAAACCATAGAAGATATGCTGAGAGCTTGTGCCCTAAACTTCAGTAGTAATTCGAGTGAAGATATACCTTTGATAGAGTTCGATTACAATAACAGTTATCAAAGCAGCATCGAAATGGCTACATATAAAGCTCTGTACAGACAAAAATGTCAATCACCACTGTAATGGGACGAAGTATGGGAGAAAGTTATAACTGGATCAGAACTAATCCAAGCGAAAATGGACAAAGTGGCCTTCATCAAAGACAGACTCAAGGCAACACAAGACCGGTAAAAGAGTCATGTCGATCTTAAAAGGAGAACAGTGGAATTCACAGTTGGTGAAAAAGCTTGTATAAGGGTCTCATCACTGAAAGGAGACGTTCGATTCAGTAAAACAGGAAAACTAAATCATCGGGGTACGTAGGACCATTTGAAATTCTGGAGAGAGTGCTAACATTGGCTTACAGACTAGTATTGCCATCAGATATGTCAAAGATTCACAATGTCTTCCACGTGTCCCAGCTAAGCAAATACACCTGAACCCAAGCCATGTTCTGGAAATTGAACCGCTCATGATCAAAGGTAACCTGAGAAAAGAGTTGAAATATGAAAAGGTCCCTATTAGGATTGTGGACACCAAGGACCAAGTGCTGAGACGACATACCATTTCCTACGTCAAGATGCAATGGTCTAACCACATAAAACGAAAACATACTTGGGAATTTGATGAGAAAATGCGTAAGCAATTACTTTTTTTAAGATCAAGACAATTCAAGTTTCGAGGACGAAACTTCTAATAATCAGGGATGGATGTGAGAACCAAGATTTGTGAGAATATAATTATTTATTTAATTATAGATATTGCATAAAATTGTATTTTCGGAATTTGGTATTATTGTAAGTAATAATATATTTAAAAATATTAAATAAGACATGGTATTCAAAATTTTCTAACCAATAAATATATTAAATTCAAAAATCCAGTGCAATATAGTCAAAGATTTGAAATTTCAGGCTAGAGTACAATCAAATTTGGAAGAAATAACACATGCAGGGTAACTTTTCCCCAATGAAGAAGCTAATAAATTCAATGCAATCTAAATACGTTATGAATTTGCACAAAAAAGCAGTTCACGTTCAACCACCCAAGCCAGTATATTTTCGAAATTTATGAACTTGGTACACAAGTTATTCGAAAATATGGTAATGCAACGGTTATGGAAGAAATATCCATGCAGTCTAGAATTATGTAAGAAATATCAAACAAATGATGGTAAGATTTTTATCTTACCAACTATATATACCCCCACCTCATTCTCGAAAATTACACCTTAAAATTCACTATATATTTCAAAAATTCTCCCCAAGTGTTGCAAAATTTCGAGTCAAAATTCCGCAAATTATCGAAGCGTTGCCCAGACATTGTCCGAGCACCTGCAGTGGTTCTTCGAGAATTTAGAACCAAGCCATCCATCTTCATGTTTTTTATTAATTTTGAGGTAAGTAAGCAGTTTATGTTTTAAAATAATTTATATATGAATTGTTACATTTTGTTTTTGAAAGTTTCAGTCGAGCATTATTCTTCATCTTCCGCTTCTTGTGGGACGATACCAATGTTGCAGCACTGTGAAGATTCAACTAGACATGGGTGAGAATCTCAACATACGATAAGTTTATGGCCCTTAAACGGTGGGATTGTAACCATTATATGGCCTCAACCCCTTGGAGCAGTAAAAACTAGGGATTTATATCAGTTTACCATGGAAAGTAGATGAATCTCAGTGCTTATGTCAATGTTATGCTTACATTTATGCTTATGATATATGTTAAACGAAATACGTTATGCATGATATGCTGCTTTTCGATGATCGTGTGTATTTGTTATGTATGTGTCGAACGGCTCCCGTTTACTGAGTGATGACCATATCACTCACCCGTTACTCTACCCTACCCAGATAAATCAGAATAGGAGATCGAGAAGATGAACAAGACCGGTTTTGGGCTGGTAATAATATAAATCAAGAAGTTTATTTTAGTTTGCGCTTAATTAAATTTTTAATTAAAGTTATAAACGCTTCCGCAGATTTTTATCGTTTTCAGAATTTATGTAGTAAAGACGTATCTATTTTATGATATTTATAAAATAAACTAGTTTTAATTTATACTGTACTACGAGACTTGTTGTTTGACAATCATGTGATGGTTTAACAAAGCCGGATGTTTACCTTCGGGGCGTGACATTTAAAAGCAATTAACTAAAAGTACATGCGTGCATCTGTCTGTATTATACATGTGAACAACTATCAATCACCTGTGATGTGTTACAACAATTATCATTGTAAATTTGGAGGCTGGGATAGACACTAATTTTACCAACAGAACCTTCCTCACGCCACCCACTCCTCGAAATGGGAAAGAGAGAGAAATAAAACAAGGAAACAAAGTTGGCAAATATTCAGGCAAGATAGAATCTGTACCTTGATATTTCACTTGAATCCATGATCATATTGGTTGGATAGTTAACCTAGGTAAGGAAAATTCATTAAACAATTAAGTTGAGCTGAACACCAAATTAGTGAAGAATAAAATTATTTTCTTTAAATGGGAAAACCAAGCAAATGGACACGATAAAATTTACTCCCACCACCTTAATCTGTGCCGCTGGCACCATCCATTGACCACGAAGACCATTTGGTCCCAAAAGCGAATGCCTAGACAATGTTTCCTGCTTTGGAAGAGGTAAACTGAGAGACCTGCAAATTTAGCAACAATATCAGTTTCCGCAGCTTTCCATAACTGAAAAAGCAGTTTGATACATTTTTTTTTTCTCATATGTTATTTGCCCAGATGAAACTTGGTAATTAGATCAAAGAAGATCAGGAGAAAGATATGCAAAAGCAGGTATCTAAAAAATATGACATCATGGTAGATTTTGGTATGCAGCAGGATAGCTGCATAGCAAATGCCAGCTCCACTCTAAGTAAGACAATATTACAAAAAAACAAAACAATGGCGTCCAAAGGTACTATACACGTGTCTGCCGACAAGAAAGCTAGATACCACGTATGAGAGAAACAAATACGTATGGTCTAAACTTGTGCATGGCAACCAGCAGAAACTGTTTACAGATATATCACTCACACAATTGCTTCAAGCTCCCTAAAAACAGAACCATACTCAGATAATGCAATTTCTTACACGGTTTTTCAATGAGTAATCACAGCATTAAGTGTTTCTTTAAAAGGTACTAGCGAGAGCTATTGATTGCCGTGTTGAATACCCAAAATATAATCATGTTTCAGTTTTGATAATGAATTAAGTAGATCCATTCCTGGCTTAAATGCATGAGCAAGAAGATTTCAATAATTAATAATAGCAGAACTGCAAATGCCAGAGAAAAATGCTGAACACCAGGTAAAAATGAAGTAATATTCTAGTTAACTGAATCACGGATCATTGATGAAAAACCACAAAAACTTATAGCTCATTCTATGGGAGAAATATTAAACAGCACTATATACTTTTGTTGCAAACAACTACAAAACAGCATAACATATCTTAAGATAATGCCATGAATATTTTCAAGAACCACTCACAGTTTCTGGAGTTGCCAGTCAATGGAATTTGATGATGAGACTCCAGTGTACATGTTATTCTGCTTCATTGAAGATGAAGGTGCGGAGATGACCAGCAAAATATGAACAAAAAAATTACACAAGAACAAGGAAACACGATTAAATACTAAATCATTATACCAAAACAAATTAACATATTATTAAATGGAACAAGTTAAATACTTTCCCATTCATAATATTAGTTTTCAGATTTTTTAAGTTATTCAAATGCATTAGAATCGGATCTTTATCAGTATTTTATTTATTTTAGGACTCTTTACCCTAATTGGCTTAGGACTATTACTTTAATTTTATAAGAACTCTTATTATTCTAATTGCATTAGGACTAGAATTAGTACTATCTTTAAGCATTTTGAATTCAGAAAAGGGAATTCAACCACAAAATATTTTTCCAGAATAATATTAATTTATTTCAATTGAGTTTGATAATCGTTTCGTTTGAAACACCGCTTGCACTCCACTAGAAGGAAGGAGAAAAATCGATAAATAAGCCAGAGCACACTTGCTATAGACCAGTAGACCAAAAACCAAACATAGATCAAAGTAACACAATAATCTCCTTCCACTTTGCATGTAATGCTTTATACCTAAAATAAAAGTTGCAGGCAGAAAGAAAACTTATAACCAAAATGTTAATCTGAATACATCTTATTTAGTTACGTCATTTCCTCCAATACATTTCTAATTTACCAAAAAGCTGTTCCTTCTTAAATACATTTACACTAAAATCCTGACCACAAGAATTTAATTTTATATTATATTTAACAAACCTTAAGCAGGAAAAAACAACAAATCCCATTCATATGAGGTACTAAAAATGAAAGATGCAAATATTTTGTTTCCAATTTCCATCCACTACGTAATTTATTAAACAACTTTACATTTTATTTCTTGTACAGAAATAATATTTTTGACGCATATGGCACCAGATGTTCGGAAGTTAGTTTTTTTTTATTCTAGTCAAATACCCCAAATAAAGTTAAATTACTGGAACCACTCTTAAATAAATGAAAAGAAATACGGCGAAAAAATTTGAGTCTATACTTCATATCAACATCTTTGTACATAGTTTCTTTTTCTACTTTCTCTCAAAGTGCAAACCAAAAGGATAATAATATGCACCTTGTTGGCATGGAAAAGGACAAGAAAATCATATTTAATACCTGTACATTACTGTAGCTTAAGGAAGCTTTATTATTCACAGAAAATGCATATGAAATCTTGTTTAGTCCATCAGTTTGATTCATTTGAGTTGTGGTATTAACTTCATCAAGTTCATCTAACCATTGCCGGACCTGTGGCTTTAGTTGTTCTAGCTCATCTATAACATCAAACAATTTCTGCAACACCACAAAGAAATTCAACTGCTATCTCCAAGAGTCAACTGAACCAATGGTTTTCATGTAAAACTATTACGACATTATACCTACCTTCTTATAAAAAGTTCTTTCTTTCAGACATAATGCCTGGTAATCACGATGGTAAGGTATAGTTTCAGACACCAAACTGTTCAAATTGAAAGCATAAACTCATAGCATTACAAACGAGAAGATGTTCATAAATATAAGTAACAAAAAAAAAACACAAACAAATATTGCCGCCTTACCTCGAGTATCTGAGCAGTATCACATACAAGTCAATTAAAATTTTCTCTTCCCTATAAATATTCGCCTGCGCAAAAAGCAAATTAATTAGTCTTCCAAATAAGGTTGTCTTCCCGCATCACCTAGTACGCGGAATGCCAAAACCCTTGACAAGGGCTAAAAATACCAACCACAATTAATCAATATAGAACCGCAAATTGTTTTTTTCGGCCAATAAAAAACAGATTTGGAAACAAAGGACCAAAAAATTAAAAAATATTGTACTCTTCAACGAAGATACAAAAAGCAAATGCACAAAACACATAATTCCCACAGAAATCACACAGAAAACGATAAAACCAACAGCACGATCCGATCCATTTGGTACCATGGACGTAATTCTTTACTAGCATCTATCATAAGAAAAAAGGATGTAAAATCCGTTCTTTTTAACCGAAACACATAGAAGGCTAATCGTATTTTGGTACCTGTTTGAGCAGAGTATCCGCGATGCGATAGTAATTGCGAAGAGAAATCCGATTGTCCACACCGATTTTACTCGTCATAACATTAAACGCCGCTCGCCTCATTTTCGCAGGTAGAAGCTGGGGATCCTCCCGTCGGGAATTGATTCTCCGGCAAGCAAAAGAAGGGAGTTCGAAGCAAAAATTAACAGAGCTTGCTTAGGACTTGAGGCCAAAGGGGCCGCGGTTAACGAAAGTTATGACCCCTGAAATCCGACCTAATTTTCAAAGTTTCAACCGTTTTATGTGTATATGAGTGGTGTTATGATTTTTAATGGTTATGTTGTCAATATAAAACGTTAAAGAGCTAAGAAAAGTGTCTTTTAAGCACAAGATGATGGCTGGACAGCAACGTGAGGGATGTGCATGGCTAGGAAGTCAAACCTAGTGTTTCTATGGATATCAAGGGGTTTAAGAGGCAAGGTGGCTCGGCTAGGGGGAGAAAGAGGCAAGGTGCTCCGTGGAGGGCTGGACTCATGGCTTGGTGAGGATATGCCATAGAACCTAGGGCTCGTGCGAAGCTTGTTCATGAAGGGAGAGGCGTGCAGCTGGTTTGGGTGGCTAAGCTGGTCTAGTAGGGTCTAGGGAGGATGGTTCGGGGTCGAGGCTGTTAGAGTAGGTACCCGTCGAGCCAAGTGTTGGCCGAGTGTTCACAATGAAACTCTATGTATGAACAGTCTTTATTTTAATAATATTTGAAATTATTATTTTGGCACATCTTTATATGTATACCCATGCTAGTTGCATAGATAAAGCCCTTGAATATACAAATAGTAGAAAGAATATGAGATGCTCATATGATGAGTATCATGAAACTCATATTTGGAATACTGTATATTCTAAACAGTTCCTAGTCGATTCAGCCGCCACTAAGAAGGATATAGGCCGCTCGAGTTCGAGACTAGTATCTGCGATGTGAGTACCATGTTTCATTGGTAGGGGACATTGTGATGTCCGAGCATGCAGATAGGTGCTCCTGGTAGAGTGCACTGAACAACCCTCCATAAAGGACTTTCCAAGTGGTTCTCACTTATCGAGTGGAAAAGTCCTAGTTTATGGTTGTACACCGTTAGTCCTTATGACCCGGGATAACATTGAGACTCTATGTTGTGCTAGAATTACACTTTGACTTGTTTACCGACTCTCATGGGGTCATCAGGTGGCAAGGTTGGGTGTTCTGTCGAAATATATAGGAGTCGATGCATTGTAGTCGGGGATTCACCGCTTATCTTCGGGTATGGATATCCTATGTGTTCTCATGTGTATGTAGGTTGAAATCTCTGATCAGATTATGGTGATAATTATGAATGGGGTTTCATAGATTACACCATCGATGCAACTACGACATGACACATAGTATCGATTCATTGACAACTCTCGATAAACCAATGGTTGTCGAATCGGTCGGGATATATGAGTTGAAGGGACCGTACTGTACGCTAACCATAATTGAATGGTTCTTGCAGACACTATCATTTGATACCTAGGGAATCATGTAAGCGATGTTGCTAGGCGTTTAACATGGTTGGTTGGGTACTATCAGATTTGAGTTCTGACGTTCTTGTTATAAAGGAGTTGATAAGTAAGAATGGAGCAATTAGGGTATGCTCATTTAAGGACATGTTTAGTCCGAATCACATGGAGATGTGAACCCACGGCTAGTTGTATCAATGAACCATTGAGGGCCACACAAGTACTAGCTTTCTAGATCCCGTTGAGAAAGTAAAATAGTTCAATGTGTTGAACGGCTTATAAATGAGTTTATAAGCGTAAGGAAAAAATTAGACGTATGACTTCTACGAGAGAAATATAACTTTTAATTTGTGGAAGTGTTCGTAGATTAAAAGTAGGCCAAGTGAATAATGTATTTGAGAATTGTGATTTTCATAAACATTATTATGGACTAAATTAAATTAATTCAAGTGTTGAATTAATTAAACACTAGTTGATCTAGTAGAGTTCCAAATAATTAAATTAGTTCAATTGTTGAATTAATTAAATAACATTGGGCCTTGTAGAGCCCAATTGGAAATAATTATTTAAATAGTGGACTTGAGTAAAATCAAGTAAAGTTTAATTGGGCTCAAATATGTTTGATACAATTAAATTAAAGTCCATGGGCCTTGTAATTGTTACAAGCCCACTCAAAAATACATGCATGGGAGGTGAAGAGTTGGGAGACAACTTTTTGAATAACCAAGGCATGGCATGCACATGCTTAACTCAACTTTTTCAAGGACCAAGAAAAGTCTTCCAACCTCTTTCCCTCCCTCACTTTGGCCGAAAATTCCTCTCCTAATTCTCTCCATTTTTCTCTTCATTTTGGTTGAGGAATTCTTACACTTCTCAAGGAAAAATCCTCATATTTTTCTAGTGCAAAATATGAGGGGATCTACCTAGTTAGTGATGGGCTTGATTTTGAAGGAAGGACTCAAGGACAAGGAGAGCTTGTAGATTTGTCTTGCCTTTGAAGAGCCAAGTTGTTTACAACTTGGTTGGAGCCATCATCAACCTCAAGAGGTTGATAGGTATAATTTCTCAACACTCTATGTATGACAAATGTGTTTAGTATATGTTACACACTAATACAAAGGTGTTCAAATTTTAATTAAAATTTCGGTTTTATGCCCTAGAAAAGTTTTTGAACTTCCGTTGTGCATTTGAACACCATAAAATCGATCCCTTTCAAGTGGTATCATGAGCTAAGGGTACTAGTTTGTGTAGCATATACATAATATTATATTGAGGTCGATTTCTAAACGCATGAGATGAAATATTTGCAACAAAAATCAAGGTTTTTGAGAGGGGATTTCGGGCAGCTTGTTGCTGCCCATTCCGGGCAGCTCGGGCTGCCCGAGGGGCTGCCCATTTCGGGCAGCAAGGGCAGCCCGAGTGCCTGCCCGAACCCCCCATTGGAAATAAAAAAATAATAATTTGTTGGCCGGAATCCGGCGACGGCGATGACGACTAGGGTTTCCAAAAGTGTTTTGGATTATCAAAGTGTCATGGGCCTTGATGTTGTTGGGCCATTGGATGGCTAACATATTTGTGAATTTTAAATGGGCCAAAATGTTTTTGGTGAAAAATGAGTTTTTTGGGCCCTTAAGTTTAAAATTACAAAAGTTGCAAATATTTTCTCATAAAATAAATAATTGAAGTTGGACTTTAATTATTTATAGTAAATTGTGATTTACAAGAAATTCGGTTATAAATAAATTAATTGGAAAGTAGACAAAGATGTTTGTATACTTTGTTAATTTAGTTTATAATCGTTGCGGTTAGTGATTGGTTCAATATATATAATATTGGATCAATTAATTATTGTGATAATTAATTGATGGTGTATGATATGTGATATTATGCATGAAGGATGATCAAAAGCTCAAGCCCAATTTGCTAGGTGTATGCTAGGATATTTTGTGTTAAATGATTGTAATAATTATCAAATTTAAAGTGGGCTTGGTTTATGGCCCGTTCCCACCCCCATGAGATGTATCCCTATTTGCCATGGATATTTATTTGTAAATATTAGTATAGTGGATGATCAAGATTGAAAGATGGTGGCCATGATGATTATGAAGATCGAAGAAATGTAAATATTGGAAGCTAATGTAATAGTTGCATTTGCATCCCTTGCATTACCCTAGAATTGGACCTAGGCCCGTGTTTAGCTCACACGAGCCATTAGTATTGGGGCGATTGATCATCCTTGTTTGTTTACTGTTTATAATATATGCATGATATGTTATAAATAATGAGTATGTGCGTTATTATTATGATAATAACAAAATTGCATGAATCCGGCAAACATACGATCAAACATGGCGAGCTTTTAAATAAAATTAATGATGAGACCTTTCAAAATTAAAAAACCCTCATTTGAATAAGATTCAAAATTAATATCAAGCCCAAAAAGGGGAATTATAAATTTATTTATAATTTTCATGTCTTCCATCGACAATGGATGCATGATGAACGCTACCCGTACTCGGGGCTCGGCTCATATTATTGGGGGGCCCTGGGTGCCGGAAAGCTGTGACATCCATTGACATGGTGATGTGAACTACGTGGAACTCCCATGATTTCGGCTCATATTATTGGGGGAACTCATGGCGACCGTCCATTAATGTTCAACATCGATGGATAAGGCTTGACACGTGAAGATGAACGACGTCATATTATTGGGTCCTAATCAAACGTGAGACAAAAGTTTACATAGAGGGTTGCATTGTGATGCAATTGAAAACTACCTTTTAGGGATTATGATTGGCTGATATTATTCAGAATCATAATTTGCTAATTGGACCTTACGTACATACTGAGGAAAGGAGTTTCTCCGTTTTCACTAGAGGGTAGTGAAAATGTCAAAACAGTGGGAGCGAAAATTTATAAAGTAAAAGTCATACTTTATATCTTACTAAATATTTTAAAATAGTCATTAACATTTATCTGTTTTACTTTTCAGTACAAAATTTGACAATGTCTTCAATTCGCAATCCTCTTTCTGCCATACTCAAAAAACACGTATTAACCGAACCTAATTACATCACTTGGCTAAGAAATCTGAAAATCGTCTTGAACTCGGAAAAGATTACATATACACTGACTGAGTCGCCCCCTACTGAGGCTCCGACTAGCTGCACTCCTGAGGAATTGCAGACCTACAAGGATTGGTGTGACCATGACTTGAAGGCCAGGTGTTATATGCAGGCTTCTATGAATGATGAGTTGCATAGGCGTTTTGAGGATGCAAAGAGTGCTGCTGACATTCATTTGCATCTCAAGGAGCTCTTTGGAGAGCAAACACGTCCTCTTAGGCATGCTACCGTCAAGGAGCTGATCATTTTGCGCATGCGAGATGGGGCCTCGGTCCATGAGCATGGCCTAAAGATGATTGGGCTCGTGGACAAGCTCGTTGGCATGGATTTGATATTGCCTTCGGAGTTGACCACCGACGTGTTGCTGTTATTGCTGCCTAGCTCATTTGATCCTTTTGTGGTGAACTTAAACATGAACAAGATGGAGCCAACCCTTGAGGAGTTGGTGAACATGCTTGTGACCTTTGAGTTCCACCATCAAGAAAGAGAAGCCGGTTCTTTTTGTGGGCTCTTCATCTGGTACGAAGACCGGTCCACCTGTGAAGGGAAAGAAGCGTTCTTTCCAACGTCCCAAGAAGAACGTGCCCTTGAAGAAGCAGACTTCGGGTCCCTTTGTGGCAGGCACACCAGTGAAGGCTGACAAGACTGTTGACATCTGTCATCACTGCAAGAAGCCTGGACATTGGAGGCGTAATTGCAGGGAATATCTGGCCCAGAAGAGTTCTGGAAACGGTATGTTCTATATTGAATTAAACATTTCAATTAACTCTACTTCTTGGGTATTAGATACCGGATGTGCCTCATATCTCTGTAATGATTTGCATGCGATGGGAAGAAGTAGAAGACTCAGGGAAGGTGAGACCTTCTTGAGGATGGGCAATGGAGCAAGGGTTGCTGCCAAGACCGTAGGAGATGTTTGCTTGTATTTGAACAATGATTTTAAATTATTTTTGAGAGATGTTTTGTTTGTACCAGACTTGGTGAAGAACATTTCCATTTCTATGTTAGATAAAGATGGATTTTCTTGTTTATTTAGCAAAGGTGTTTGCAATATTTACAAGAATGAATGTTTAATTGGTACTGGAGAACTTGAAAACGATCTCTACACCTTAAAATTGAAAGATATTCCACTTAACAATGTCCAAGCTATAACAACAAACAAGCGCAAACAAGATACTCTAAATTCGGCACAATTATGGCATGCTCGATTAGGACATATTTCCCTAAGAAGGATGAATAAGCTAGTGGGAGTGAGCATGTTTGATATGTCTGATATTAATGCTCTCACGACTTGTGAATCCTGTCTAAAAGGAAAGATGACCAAAATTCCCTTTAAGGGCCATGTGGAGCGAGCCAAAGGGTTATTGGATTTGATCCATACCGATGTGTGTGGTCCGCTTAAGCATGGACATGCTTACTTGATCACCTTTACCGATGACTTTTCGAGGTATGTGTATGTGTATTTGATGAAATACAAGTCTGGAGCCTTTGAAAGGTTCAAAGAATTCAGAAGTGAAGTAGAGAAGCAATTGGGACGAAGCATCAAGACACTTCGATCGGATCGAGGTGGTGAGTACTTGAGTGCCGAGTTCCAAGAGTATCTTAGGGAGAATACGATTCTCTCGCAATGGACTCCACCCGCTACACCACAGTTGAATGGTGTTTCGGAGCATCGTAACCGTACTTTGATGGACATGGTTCGGTCTATGATGGGGTTCACGGAGTTGCCGCCATTCTTTTGGGGATATGCGCTTGAGACAGCGGCACTGTTGTTGAACAATGTCCATTCAAAGGCAGTTGACAAGACTCCATATGAGATATGGATGGGTAAACCACCCAAATATTTTTATCTTAGAATATGGGGGTGCCCTGCTTATGTGAAGCAAGTAGTGGGAGACAAATTGGATAGTCGATCCATTTTATGTTACTTTGTGGGATATCCAAAGAATTCTGTTGGATATTACTTCTATCATCCCCAAGAAACAAAGGTGTTTGTTTCTAGGAATGCAACCTTTTTTGGAAAAGAAATTTATATTGGATAGAAAAGGGGAGATGATAGAACTCGAAGAGGTTCGAGAGACACCCACAATTATAGAACCCACACCCGAAGAGCCAAGAGAGGAGATACAAGCTCCTAGAAGATCCGAGAGAGTCTCGAGACCACCTATGAGGTATGGTCTACTTCTTGAAGAGGGCCCTGATGAGCCTATCCATGGATGTGATCCAATGACCTTCAAGGAAGCGTTATCTGATGCCGATTCATCCAAGTGGCTTGAAGCGATGGAATCTGAGATGAATTCCATGCATTCGAACCAAGTGTGGAATCTCGTGGATCCACCTGAGGGAATTGTTCCCATAGGGTGTAAATGGATTTACAAGAGGAAACTTTGGGCGGATGGGAAGGTATTGACCTTCAAGGCGCGATTGGTGGCAAAAGGATATACTCAAAGACAAGGAGTTGACTTTGAGGAAACCTTTTCTCCAGTCGCAATGTTCAAGTCCATAAGGATTTTGCTAGCCATAGCTGCATGGTATGACTATGAGATATGGCAGATGGATGTTAAGACAGCCTTTCTTAATGGGGATATTAAGGAAGAGATTTACATGTCTCAACCCAAAGGGTTTACATCTATCGGAAGTGAGCATATGGTATGCAAACTTCAAAGATCTATTTATGATCTAAAGCAGGCATTTAGGAGTTGGAACCTCAGATTCGATAGTACAATCAAAGAGTTTGGTCTTGCTAAGAATCCTGAGGAACCCTGTGTATATAAGAAGGTCAGTGGGAGTGCTGTGACATTCCTTGTGCTTTATGTTGATTACATTCTACTCATTGGGAATGATGTAGGGATGTTGCAATCAACTAAGATATGGTTAGCGAATAAGTTCTCGATGCACGACTTGGGTGAAGCATCTTTTGTATTGGGAATACAGATCTATAGAGATAGATCAAAAAGATTGCTTGGTCTCACCCAGTCCACATACATTGATACCATCGTGAATCGGTTCTCGATGGATGAGTCCAAGAGAGGACATCTACCAATGTGTCATGGCGTGTCCCTATCCAAGTCTATGTCTCCCAAGACTGATGCAGAGATAGCGGCGATGACAAGCATTCCTTATGCATCTACGATTGGTAGCATCATGTATGGGATGATATCTACACGTCCTGACGTGTCTTTTGCACTAAGTGTAGTGAGTAGATATCAATCCAACCCTGGTCTTCCACACTGGAAAGCTGTGAAAGACATCCTCAAGTATTTGAGAAGGACCAATAAGTTGTTCTTGGTCTATGGGGGTAGAGAACTGAAATTGGAAGGCTATACCGACTCTAGCTTCCAAAGCGATATCGATGACTCGAAGTCAACCTCTGGGTTCATATTCATGCTGAATGGTGCTGCTGTCTCTTGGAAGAGTTCCAAGCAAGACAGTACTGCGGATTCCACCACTGAGGCAGAATATATTGTTGCATCAGCTGCAGCAAAGGAGGCCGTTTGGATAAGGAATTTCGTCCAAGAGTTGGGCGTCATTCCTAATGGAGTTGCTCCTGTCCCGGTGTTTTGTGACAACACGGGAGCCATTGCTCAAGCAAAGGAGCCGAGGTCTCATCAGAAGTCCAGACACGTATTGAGAAAGTACCACATCCTCAGAAAGATCGTGGAAAGAGGAGATGTCACGATTGACAAAGTCGGCTCCGCAGATAATGTTGCTGATCCACTAACTAAGCCTTTACCTGGACCATTATTTGAGAAGCATCGCGAATCAATGGGTTTGAAGCATATGGGTAGTTGGCTCTAGTGCAAGTGGGAGATTGTTAGAGTAGGTGCCCGTCGAGCCAAGTGTTGGCCGAGTGTTCACAATGAAACTCTATGTATGAACAGTCTTTATTTTAATAATATTTGAAATTATTATTTTGGCACATATTTATCTGTATACACATGCTAGTTGCATAGATAAAGCCCTTGAATATACAAATAGTAGAAAGAATATGATATGCTCATATGATGAGTATCATGAAACTCATATTTGGAATACTGTATATTCTAAACAGTTCCTAGTCGATTCAGCCGCCACTAAGAAGGATATAGGCCGCTCGAGTTCGAGACTAGTATCTGCGATGTGAGTACCATGTTTCATTGGTAGGGAACATTGTGATGTCCGAGCATGCAGATAGGTGCTCCTGGTAGAGTGCACTGAACAACCCTCCATAAAGGACTTTCCAAGTGGTTCTCACTTATCGAGTGGAAAAGTCCTAGTTTATGGTTGTACACCATTAGTCCTTATGACCCGGGATAACATTGAGACTCTATGTTGTGCTAGAATTACACTTTGACTTGTTTACCGACTCTCATGGGGTCATCAGGTGGCAAGGTTGGGTGTTCTGTCGAAATATATAGGAGTCGATGCATTGTAGTCGGGGATTCACCGCTTACCTTCGGGTATGGATATCCTATGTGTTCTCATGTGTATGTAGGTTGAAATCTCTGATCAGAGTATGGTGATAATTATGAAAGGGGTTTCATAGATTACACCATCGATGCAACTACGACATGACACATAGTATCGATTCATTGACAACTCTCGATAAACCAATGGTTGTCGAATCGGTCGGGATATATGAGTTGAAGGGACCGTACTGTACGCTAATCATAATTGAATGGTTCTTGCAGACACTATCATTTGATACCTAGGGAATCATGTAAGCGATGCTGCTAGGCGTTTAACATGGTTGGTTGGGTACTATCAGATTTGAGTTCTGACGTTCTTGTTATCAAAGAGTTGATAAGTAAGAATGGAGCAATTAGGGTATGCTCATTTAAGGACATGTTTAGTCCGAATCACATGGAGATGTGAACCCACGGCTAGTTGTATCAATGAACCATTGAGGGCCACACAAGTACTAGCTTTCTAGATCCCGTTGAGAAGTAAAATAGTTCAATGTGTTGAACGGCTTATAAATGAGTTTATAAGCGTAAGGAAAAAATTAGAAGTATGACTTCTATGAGAGAAATATAACTTTTAATTTGTGGAAGTGTTCCTAGATTAAAAGTAGGCCAAGTGAATAATGTATTTGAGAATTGTGATTTTCATAAACATTATTATAGACTAAATTAAATTAATTCAAGTGTTGAATTAATTAAACACTAGTGGGCCTAGTAGAGTCCAAATAATTAAATTAGTTCAAGTGTTGAATTAATTAAATAACATTGGAATTTGTAGAGCCCAATTGAAAATAATTATTTAACTAGTGGACTTGAGTAAAATCAAGTAAAATTTAATTGGGCTCAAATATATTTGATACAATTAAATTAAAGTCTATGGGCCTTGTAATTGTTACAAGCCCACTCAAAAATGCATGCATGGGAGGTGAAGAATTGGGAGACAACCTTTTGAATAACCAAGGCATGGCATGCACATGCTTAACTCAACTTTTTCAAGGACCAAGAAAAGTCTTCCAACCTCTTTCCCTCCCTCACTTTGGCCGAAAATTCCTCTCCTAATTCTCTCCATTTTTCTCTTCATTTTGGTTGAGGAATTCTCACACTTCTCAAAGAAAAATCCTCATATTTTTCTAGTGCAAAATATGAGGGGATCTACCTAGTTAGTGGTGGGCTTGATTTTGAAGGAAGGACTCAAGGACAAAGAAAGCTTGTAGATTTGTCTTGCCCTTGAAGAGACAAGTTGTTTACAACTTGGTTGGAGCCATCATCAATCTCAAGAGGTTGATAGGTATAATTTCTCAACACCCTATGTATGACAAAGGTGTTTAGTATATGTTACACACTAGTACAAAGGTGTTCAAATTTTAATTAAAATTTCGGTTTTATGCCCTAGAAAAGTTTTTGAACTTCCGTTGCGCATTTGAATACCATAAAATCGATCCCTTTCAGAGGCTTGATCTAGTGCGGCCGTGTTCCTAGATGGCTGGGGTTGGTGAGGGCCGTGACGTTGGGGATTAAAGGAGAGGGGTGTGCGGCTTATTTTGGGGCTAGGTGCGTTGGTCCAGGATAGGGCATGGTGGTCTAGGAGGGGCTGGACGTGGTCTGGTATTAGGTGGCTCGAGGTTGTTTCGATGGTTTTG
The DNA here is from genome assembly GCF_025594145.1 of Primulina tabacum. NCBI lineage: Eukaryota > Viridiplantae > Streptophyta > Magnoliopsida > Lamiales > Gesneriaceae > Primulina > Primulina tabacum. The sequence goes on along the minus strand of NC_134558.1, from coordinate 22,888,640 downwards.
GGATAAAACGTGACTTAGGGCTTAGGGGTTCAAAATTGCTAGGAATAAAGGAGGTGACTAGAGCCGTAGTTCACGGGGTGTGGTTCGTGGCTCACGGGGTAGTGTAGGTATGAAAGTTTATGTTTATAGTTCAGAAAGAAAATATAAATTTGGAATTAATTCGTGATTAAAACGCTACAGATTTAATTAATAAGTCAATAAACCGAAAGACTCGGGTATACATTAAGAAAAATGTTAGAATGATGATTTGGTATAGGTTCGAGTCAACAAAACTAAGAAAAAGTCAAAATCAAGAATTTTAGAGTTTAAGGGTAAAATGATCATTTTACGTCTCGAGTAGTACGAAAGCTCTGGCAGTGTCCCAAAAAATCATAACACATGCTAAATGATATTTTAAAAGGCTTATGATGAAAATATGGACTTTTATTATTTACGTTAGAACTGTATGATTTTCCAGTTAAATGTTATTTTGCGAATTTTGAAGGACACGATATTTTATGAATAAAAAAGAAAGAAAATATTTTAAAGGATGTGAATTGCCTGTGACAAACATGATTTGATATGATTGATAATATCATGAGGGAGAGGGAGCCTGTTTACGGGAGAAGATCTCTGAGGGAGCCCGACGGTCGTATTTTCTACTTTTGACAAGGCTCAGCGCCTGTTACCATGTATAATGGTGAGCTAAGACTAATTACTCGATCACATTATTATACGATTACAGCTAATCACTTTGAAGGATCAAACTTCACCCAAAAATGATATACGATTATGGAAATGTTTATGATTTAATGATTTATGATTTATTTATGCTTACAAATTCATGCTATCCTATTTTAAATAAAAGTATGATTTTTATGCATGCGCATGTTTATGTATTATTTGTTACTCATGGCTAGAACGTGGCGAGTCATTAGACTCACTAGTTTTGGATGGTTACAGGTGAGTATGATTTTGAGGGAGGCTGCTGACGCTTGAATGGATCGAGTACGACAGTACACTCCCGATGGACATTTATTTTCCGCATTTATTTAGTATGTAAGGTTTTTACGCAAAGATTTTGAGTATTGTTTATTGAGAGATTTTATGCTTTATTTTGAAGTATAGTTTTTTATTATTTTAAAAGTCGACGTATGATTTTTGGTGGTTGACGATTTTTTATTTTTATGCATTTAAGACTTTTAAATGTTGAGTTATTTCAAATTGAATGTTCCAAATTTTACATATATAAAAAAAAATTAGTAGGAATTTAAAATTAAAAATAAGAGACGTTTCATACCCCACAAGGACTTCAAATCCTTGTGGTACTAGGACTCTAATTTCATTAAATTAAATTCTTATATTATTATTTATTATATTATGTGTTTGTCAACTTTTGATAACACATTATATATATATATAATAAAAATATATGTACATGTTAGTAGTCACCACTACTCGTACCAACATTTAATTTGTAAATTCCAAACTCACTAAATAAATGATTCCGAACTCATTGTAACACCAATCAATTATCTGAGAGCACCGATGTATCAAGGATACAAATATTGTTCATATAATGAAAATTGAAATTTTCGAAGATCAAAATTTTCATTTACCATATTGGATAGCTGTCAGTTTTAGTGAACTCCTTCACAAAACAGGTAGTTCCACTCTCCTTCCTTAATTAGCAATCAAGATAACTTCCATTTCTTTCATCTTATGGTGTCAACTTATAAACTCCTTTATAAGCTTCATGTTTGATCTCTATCAAACTATAGTCATCAAATTTTAACTCATTGAAATTTGACTATCTCAACGGGAACACAGAATCCGATACTTGTGTGACTCTCAATGGTTCAGGGATACAGCTAGCCGTAGGTTCACATCTCCATGTAATTCAGAATAACATTTATTTTTATTCAGGCTACCCTAGTTAGCCCCATTTTTTCATCAATTCATTGATCAAGAATACCAGAACTCATTTCTGATTGCACCCATCGGATCATGGTAAGAGCATCTAATACTATCGCCACATGATCCCTAGGTATAATTGATAGTGCCTGCAAGAAATTTTAGTCATAGTTACCATACAGTACGGTCCCTTCAACAAATATATCTTAATCGAATCTACAACCATTGGTATATCGAGAGTTGCATATAAATCGATAACGTTGTGATTTATCTTTAAGTAATAGTGTCATGGTATACGTAACTGAGGAAACATATTTCCAAACTGCACATGTCTTACTTTGGCCAGAGATTTTTTGTACTATTAACTTATCAGACTACATAGGATATCTTTACCCGTAAGCAAATGGTGAATCCCCGACTATAATGCATTTGCTCCTATGTATTTCGAAACTACACCCAACCTCGCTACCCGATGACCCTCAATGGAGTCGGTAAACAAATCAAAGTGCATGCTAGTACGTATAATCCCTACATTGTCCCGGGTCAAAGGAACTAATGGTGTAGAACCATAACTGCGGACTATTCCACTCGATAAGTGAGAAGCACTTGGACAGTCTGAGGGAGGGTTGTTCAGTACATCATCATATGATCACTCATCTGTGTGAATAGGACATCTCCATGCTCTTGCCAATGAAACATGGCGTTTACATCACATATGCTAGTCTCGAGCTCAAGCGACCTTTATCCTTGTGTTAGGCGGCTGATTTGACTAGTAACCTATTTAGAATATACGATACACTTCCTAATGAGTTTCATGATCTTACGTTGCGAGGCAGACCTCATGGTATCTATTGTATATTGAAGGACATTATCTTTATAGCTTACATGAGTATACATATAAAGTATAATGCCCTAATCGAATGCAATCGTAAAATATTATTAAAATAAAGATTATTTTATATTAGAGTCAATAAAACCCAAGATACAAGTTGGTTTGCTGGAAACCTACTCTAACATAGCTAAAATTCCATTTAATCATGAATGGGCTTCTGATTTCACAACACTTGATTTACATTTGTTCATGATTCGATTTTCATAACATTTTAATAGGTGTGTGTATATGGAATCCACCACAATTTTCTTAGGCCAGTGTATTTTGATTTCACTTCAATTTTTATGGTATTTTTAAATGCTTATTAATTATGAGTTGGTTGTACTTTTTATAACTTTTGAATGATTTAATCAGAAATGGTTATAGAAATACAAAACTAAAGTTCAATAATAATTAATAAGCGTCTGCAAATAAAAATTGAACATCTTTTTCACAAATATAATTAATTATGAGATTTAAAATACATATTTTTTTATATTTAAAATGTGTTAAATTATGTTATTAAGTAAAACCTTGCTATTAAAGTGACGTGCACATGCCACACGCACATAAATTCAATGAGATTGTGTCACATATCAATTTCGTGAGACAAATTTATGAAACAACTTATGAAAAAATACTAATTTTTATGTCGATAATATTATTTTTCACTGCAGGTATGAACCGGGTCCTCTTGAGCCATAAAAAAATATTATTTTTTATGTCAATATTATTATTTCTCACTATAGATATGACCAGGATCTATCGAACATAAATATGTGAGACTGTCTCAAGTGATATCTATTAAGCACAATTAAGATATTCTTTAGTGCATAACTTTAATTTAGCAACGTATTTATCTTTTTATTAAATGCGGCTTGGAGAAGTGAATTTAAGTAATATTAAAAAAAACGTAAAAATAAGTTCAAAAATTAAAACCATATTTATTCTGTACACACGGTGATATATATGTGGACGCATGTGCATGTGTCTGTAAAGATTTTGGTGCATTACTTTTGCAAAAAATAATCAAAACTGAATCTTGATTCGATTGATTAGTTTGGTTCAGTAGAATTTAGCAACCAACATCAAAGAACTATCAGCAGTAGACCATTGAATTGGTATATGAATATTACATGGTTCCACCAGCCACAATGGAACTACTGCCCGAAATCATAGGGAGATCACCTTGAAAAACTTGAAAGCACCTGAAGCTGATTTTCCCAACCACCAGGCAATGGTGATCTGAATATCTGGACAAGCGCCATTTTTTGGGCCCTATCAAGGTTTTTCACACCATATCCTTTGTAAACTCCAAGTTTTAATGATTTTCGACCATCTTCGACAGCTCTCTTCCTCAAAGCTGTGAGCGAACTTGTCCACTGAGAATCCACATCTGTTAAGCTTGCCTTGACTTCCGACATTTTTACATCTACTGATGATGAATTAGCAGCAGCATCCACTGAGCTTTTAGGTAGTTGCCGTGTTTCCTTGGTATCTGGAATTTGACTTTGTTGGCTGTTGCCAGAATTGAGTTTGCTCCCCCACCATTTATATGAGATGCTTGACAAGCCATGAAATGGGAATCCATATTTGAATTCATCCACAGTTGTGGAATTCCCTTTGGTGGTTGTTGAGGCGTGGATATCATGAGGGCTTTCGTTATGTGCATCCTTACTTAGCTGTGGAATATTCATTTGTAATGGTAGTGACACCTGCATATAGCCGGTTTTTAATGCCTTCCAATGAAGTAAAATAACAAAAAGAAACATAATGAAGACGAAATACCAATATCAATGAGGTAAAATGGATTATATGTGTGTGTGTGTGTGTGTGTGTGTTTGTGAACATGGTTTTCAAACACAGAAAAAAGCAATGCTAGTTGAAGAGGACAAGGCAAGGAGAGAAGGGATTTTAGACTTCTAAGAAAGATTATCTCGTATTTTACGGGAAAAAAGAGTTTAACTAACTTGGTGCAAATTCTTCTTTTCAAAAAACCATTGTTTGTACAGAAATGGAAGGGATCCCACTATTTGCCCGCAATCCTTTGTGATTGCCTGTATATGTAGCACATTGGTCCATAATGCTGCTTAAACAATAATAGAATTACATCATTGTACTTTTGGTGTATCTTTAAATGCCCAATTCTCTTCCATTTGATCAAGAAGAATAGAGGAGACCATGAACAAAAAAGTGTTCTTCATTGGTGAGTATGGACCAAGTGTTTTTCACAGGATAACAACAATCACACAAAGCAGAACGAAATTTAATTTTTTTTGTAAAATGGCAGCGAAAATAGTCGAAGCTATGTGCATCTTCACCCACAAAACAAACTAGAGTACAAATATATAGGTTTGATAACCAGACAATCAAGAGATTAGCCCCCATGTTAGGCTAGCTATTCATAATTAAATGTATCCTAATAATTAAGTACTTAGCAAGGTATTACATTATGCCAGAAGCTGACAATGTTCACTAAGATGCCAACAAATAAACGAAGAGTGACAAATTTGACCAACCAGACAATCCAATGATAGAGTTATTTATTGATTTTCCAAAAAAACAAGTCTTGAGTTTAAATCACATTGGATGAACGACTGTAATTTTCTTGAAAGAATAAAAAAACTGGTGCGGCGAATGAGAATCCGACCATAATTCAGCACTATTCCTAACCTACAACTAGAAACCAACAAAGTAAACTATTGCAAATTTAGAAAAATCAGTGTTCTAAAAAGCTGTAGGGAGTAGGCTGACGGTTGGTTACCTGGGCGCTAGGTGGTTTTTGTAAAGTATTTTTATAATATTTAGTAACATTATATATTAATATATTTTATTTTTAGATATTAAATCATTGTTTTATATAGGTCGGGAGAGAATGACTAATAAAAAATAAGATAAAGTTTTTTATTTTAGGATATTAAATTATTGTTTAAATTAATTCAATATCATTATTGTGATTTCCTCTTCCTTGGATGGAAAATCATTCTCGTGAAATTCAATTTAGATCGTAGAAGAAGATGAAATTTGATGTCTTACGGAAAGCCAGCAAATCACATTTCTTGTTGGAATTTGATTTAGAACCTATAAAAAAATTACATTAAACTAAAAGAACAAAAAAATTAAAAATAAACCAAAAAAAAAAACTTGGAAAAAAATGAAAAAAGCCCTGACCACCTAGGCAGCCCGACTAGCACTTTTTCTAGGAGGTCGGCCGCTGCCTAGGCGACTGCCTTGGCTGATTTTTAGAACAGTGAGAAAAATATAAGTCTGTCCAATCAATGATGAAATAAATGGGTTATTTAGAGTATGTCTGATATTGCTCAAAGTGCAATCTAGCACTTGATATTATCCCACAAGTAAGTTTTGTCCACTATATTTCTTCAAAAATATGGTTTTTCCCTTTCAATCTGTGCATAACTAGAAACAGCGGAAGCAAATGGACATGCAGTTATCAGAAGAAGAAAACATAAAATTTGTGAATTGGAAAATTCTGATCATAGTGACAAAATGCAAAAGAAATTTAACAGCCAGCTGACGAAAGAGAATAAGATCACAATTCACAAACAAGAGAAAAATATGTCTCACATGCAAGCAAACTGATGTCTCACAAGCAAACTCTAGAAGGAACGGGCAAAACCACCTATAGGTCAGCTTCAAGCACCAAACAGAGCACATATTCGCAGAAGCTAAGAAACCTAAGTTAGGCTACCTTTACCGAAAAAGAAACAAAGAGATGTGAGCATGATGTTGGATTCACCAAATTTATACGTAGTACTGTAGTATAAAATTGGGACACTAGTAATAAGCAGTTTTGGAATTCCTACAAAGCTGATTCACCAAAACCGAATGACAAACAACAAGAAGAGTTTCATTTCACTAACAAAATACTTATACTGACATGCTCTCTTCAAAACAATTTTTTTAAGTAATATTTCCTTTCTATGTACCCAAATATGCAGCACATAACCACCCACAAAACCCATACCTATGTAAAACACAATTACCAGAGAACGGCTTATAAAACCAGTAGCTTTCATAGACTTTCTACCTTTGAATCATCACATCCAAAACAAAATTGAAAACACTTGTGTTAAACACAGCATTCGTTCTCAATTTCCACATACAATCTCAGTCATTGCATAAAGTATTGGATAAAAATAACTGAGTATGTGCCCCATCCTGTAGTCACTTCTAGTATCATTTCACAATGTCAAACATTCATTCCCCAATCCAAGGACAGTCGAGGATTCGAGTTTGATATTGCAGCAAATTCCATCGACAAAAGGGATACAATCATCAAACACCTACAACGCGCACTTTGTCCCCCCTGAACCTATCACAACCAAACTACTTCCATCTCCCACGAGGAATAAATTCAGTTTATTGCAAAATCAGGAATCGGATGTTCAACAAAATATACCACTTTCGTAATTTCAGAAAAGCAAGCACCAACAACTTTTACCATCCAGCTTCCATGAAAGGTGAAAATTATTAGAAGACAAACACTACTACCTGATCCTCCCTCGAATTTGTACAGATAAATGAATTCCAAAAGAACCATGTTAACATTGAGCTGCGACTAGCTAATATGAATTAATATTCCATCAACGTAGCAACTATACGAACTTTGATCAAGACCAACAATAAAATGCACCAATAATCACTATAAAAGACTACTCAATTACACAAGAAATCTAGTGATGCACACCTCGTGCTTAAACCCAATTCGATTCATGATGGAAACATTTTAATTTCCAATTTTTGGCTTCAAGATTCACGATGTGTCAACAATTTCAAGGTTTCGACAATCATTTCTACATGGGTCCACAATTATTCGCAAAATTGAACAGAGTGTTGGTGGCAAACTGCGGACCTCGGAGAAATCGATGCGGAAGCTGACTTCACGTGGATCTGTCTTCGTTTCAATCTGAGTTGCGTTTGAATGTGGTGTGGCCTAGTAGTTTGGTTGTAAAATCGGACAAAACAAAATATAGTACTACTTCCGTCCCCATAACAATTTTATAATTTTACTTTATTTATAATATTTATTTAATTACAAAACTTTAAATTAAATACAAATTGATTGGTTGTCTGTGTCTTTCTTGGGTTCAGATGTTGTTCGGTTTTGCTGGATTGAATTTTGGAGCATTTTATTTACAACATTTTTTGGCTGCAATTGGTATACAAACATGGGATATAAGATTTCGAGTATTTTCTGAAGCCAGTTCTTTATTTTCATTCATTAATCTGATCCGGGTTAGTGGCATTTTCACTGTATTTGAGGCTTTAAATTCAAAATTAGCCTCTCGATTCTCCTGGTTTAGATTTAGTGATTAGTTAAACCCTTCTCCCCACCCCGAGGCATTTTTTTGCCTTCAAAATTTTGTCATTCTCATTTCTTGCTTCATCGTTTTGTTCAATTGGTTTAGTTCTTTCAATACAATTGAAATTGCCTGTACATTATTTTTATGGACTTTCAAGCGGAATTCGATGTAAAAAACACCGTCTATTTAGAAGAATTATAGAAATGTTGGTTTTGTTTTTGCTCTCTAATATTTCGCGAATTTATTTTGTGGGTATTGTGTCAAAGAATGCGGTATAAGCCTGGTTTATTTTTTGAAAAAGACATCTTCTTGTGTTTTGTTTTGGTTTTTGCGAAAGTCATCTCAGGTAACCCATGGGTCAATCGTGTCGAATGGTAACTTTAGTTACTGGTACACCAATGTTTAGATTTTAAATCTAAAGTATTGATAAAAAATATAGTACTACCATATATTACTTATGTGAAATGGTGAAATGTAGATTTAAAGGAATGGAAATGTTCTTCCAAGAGATTGACAGATTGTGTACAGAAAAATGTGATGGATGGTTGTTTTTATGTTTTTGGTTGGGAGTGGGGAGATCGAGGCATTTTTAAAGAAGTAACTAAGCATTGCCATCTCTGTTAATTTTTTGCTTGTGGGTTTAGTCATTGAGTTCATGAAAAACTAAAATTATCTGGTTTCTATCGACGGGTATTTGTCTGGTGGCAGCCTACATTTTTTGTTTTGTTATCATACTTCATCATGCAAGTAAACACCCATGAAATTAATAGCACATCCCACAGATATATGGTAGGCATTAGAATTGCTTTAGTTTACAAGTCCCAGGTTTTGTAATGCTATAATCAAGTGTTGCAGGCTTTGAAGCAAAAAGAAAAACGTCATATTATGAGGTTGGTCAGGTGGAATATATGGTGGATGATGGTGATGTCACCGATTCTTTAGATACAACTGATGAGCAATATTATACAGCTGAAGATGCAAATCGTAATGAGTATGATATGGTTAGTTGATGTTCAAAGCATTTCTTGATATATTTTCAGCCTTTTAGTAATATTAAGTTATTAAAATTTAAAAATAAAAGTACCCACGCTAGGTAGTGTTTGGAAAGCAGATACTCTTATGTTCTTTGCTTCTCTGGTTCGCTCTTGTCTTGCTTTTGATTGGAGTTTCTGATCTTTTCTCTCCACCGTGGCAACGAACACAGCGCAACAAAGAGGGTTTGCTTGGTCTGTTCTCTACTTCCATCTTCTTGTAGTTTCTGATCGCATCTCTTCTACGCGTCGTTCCCCCTTATTGGCACTGGAAAGCTTCTACTGTGTTAGTTTTCTCCCACTTGTTGTTTTTCTGCTTTTTTAAAATTTTTCTTACATTCTTGGGTATGTTCTTTTCTTGCTCTTGTTTGGGGTTTCCGATTTCTTGAGGTGCTTTGTTTTTGTCGGGTTAGTTTTCTTCTCGTGTTTTTGTTTTGCTGATTGATTTGCATATTTGCTTATGCTCATACTCATGAATTCGGTTTGTGTTTATGTGCATATAAGATACGGGTGATGGATTTAAGGCTAAAACGCGACGTTAGTTCAGGTTGAACTAAACAGCAGTTTGGCCTTAGGAGTGTCAACTAATACTAAAAATCTTTCTGTATTGAGCAGACTTTTTTCTTGAGTTGTGTGCACTCGGTTTCTCATCAAATGAACCAAACACCACATGTCTTCACATTAGCTTTGCAGGGCACATAAAAAAAATTGTCAATGAAAAACCCAACTTATCGCATATTGGAACTATTCAACAATTAGGCACAAACTTTTCGGTTTATAATTTAACAATGTCGATGTGATCCTAAAATGAAATGCGGTCAAATACCATGAGCTGGAACTTCTTTCTTAAATTCTAAACAGTAAGAAGCGTCTTACCAGATAGATTTGAGAGGTTCCATGGACATAATAAACTCATGGAAATAGGCATACATGCATGCAACTTGCTAGGTCCAATCTTAGCCTAAACTAATTAGTTTGTTTGCCTATAAACACCAGGCATTTTCCTTTCGCTTTGTATATCTCAATAACCAAGGAAAAAATAACATATATAGTTGGAGATATGAAATCCTTTTCATTTTAATTGGTCTCGTATCTCTTGCGTTGGTACATATATGATATAACACCATAAATTTCCTATTCAAATCATACAAATAAATCTGCATTTTAATTTAATTTCGATTGGGTACTTGTTCATGTTCAAACCAATGAATACTTAACCATTCTTCACACTTAATATTACAACCAACCAAACATGTAGTAGTACAGACACAATCTAGCATCCTGCTCCATCCGTCTGGTACATTTGTCCTTTCTCTTTCTCCTTGTTGGACCGCACAAACACAAAAAATCAAACGAGCAAGTTGTGGTTGAACTTATTGAGTCTTACTTTCTGTTCTTGCATTTCTCCACGGCTCCAAAGGATAACACTTTTAGCTCCGAGACGATTGAACAAAGAGGATTCGAAGGCCACTGTCATAAAATAATGAACTAGATAATAAAAAAATATGCCACCACTTTTAATTTTGAGACGACTAAACAAATCTACTATATTATTATTCATATAGATTCCATTTTAAAAAAACGAAACCATGTAATATTAAGATTAGCATTTTGGTCTACTTGGTCTAATAAAATACCAGCGATGCCGTGACAAAGAAAAGACAATGCAATAGAAACCAACAGGATTAAGAATACTCGCAAACGAAAATATGCTTGCTACATGACCTAACTTGTAAAACATTACATTTGTTAATATTACATGGAAAAAAAATTCTGGCAATTTCATTTCCAGTAGGCACTGCTTCATAACGCGGCACAAGAGTGCACCCGCGCATTCTACAAGTAAAAAACTAGCAGAAGGTTGCGCGCTTGCAGGATAAACGCTTGCAAACGCGTGCATCCCTTCCAAAAAGAACCCCGAGGCTTGCGCGTTGTTATGCGTTATACCCGTGCAGCAGCACACCACAAAAAGCCACAAAATACAGACGTAAGCACGCCATTGCACACTATATCCACGGAGTAACGCCTTTTTTACATGTCACACACAGAACTATATGCGCACTAGCATAACCAAGGTGCGCATATGCACGCTCACTGCCCCCATATTTTTACAGATTTAGCCTCACATTAACTGCATTAAAAAAGCACAGCAGCGCACATCCTCTTCTGGAAAAAAACACAAAAAAAAGCATTTTTCCCTCTCGTTCTTACAAAAAATCCCCTTTTTTCATATACCCTTCTCTTCTTCCCTTGAAGATGCCATTAAAATCCCATATATCCACTAACCCTACAGCTGAGCAAGACCCGTTCAATGGAGCCCAAACACCGACCGCTCAACACATCTTTCAAGATTCCCGTACGCAACACTGCCTACCGGAACTTCAGCTTCGTTGCCCGCCTACTTCCAGTAACATTTTCTAAGGTAAACTCATCTTCTTTGCAATTTTATATACAAGATTTACTGGTTTATGCAATATATTGTCTTATAAATTTTGGGCCTAAATGTTGCTATTCCTTGAATATATTTACTAAGAATTATGCCTCCATCTCATAGCTATGATAAATACAAATTTTGGAATGCGGAAACTCTTGAGGGGATTTAAAAAGCTTTGACTCCTATTTACGTGTGAATCTTACCAAGCCCATGGGCTGTAATAATTTTTATTACTTGTCCATAGGTTACTTGAAATTCCATATATTAGTGTGTTAATTATTTATGCACATTACTTCTTGTTTGTCCTTACATTTAGGTCATTAGAAGACAAATGTACATCCCTTGCAAATCTAAAACCAGATTTCCGCAACTGGTTTGTCAAAGTATTGGTCTCTGAAAAAACTACGATCCGTTTTTTGAAATGGGGAAGACAGTTTAAAACATCTAAGTTACTTGTATTGAGGTGGTTACAAACAATCATACCATGTGTCATAACCCATCTACGTCTCACCTCTCTCTATATAATATATATAAGCTTATATACCCTCTACTATTTTACAATTACTTGCTTTAACACTTATACTTTTCTCTCAATATCTAAACAACTTGTTCCTAAAACAAATCCAATAGAAAACAATCAGTGCTGTGATTGTATTGACTGCACCCAATGTTACTACAACTCTCTATTTTAAAAAGAAGTCGAAGAACTAATAAAAAGATTTTACTCAAATCCGGTATGGGCCATCATCTTACGAAGAGCACTTATCATGGAATCAAAACTTTCTCTTCTACTAGATTACGAAGCTAATATTGAAAACAGAGCTAGATAACAACATTATCCGACAAATACAATATGTGTTTTAAACATATACTAGGCCATCTATCTTATAGTCTAGAAATTGTTTAATTCAAAACATTTATATCAACCTGTTAATAATAATTATTATTATTATACAGAACCGACATGTGCAGAAGTTGTCTTTATTTTATTTTTCACACTTGATCACATTTTCGCTGTTGCAATACATAAATAACTTTATCTAATGTTTTTGGTATACCATTTGTTTCTACTTATTATATCTATTATCAATTATTTCAAGCTATATCTAATTTAACATGTTATTACTGACCTAGCTAATGGCTAATTTATTATTTGGATTCTAATTTTAGTCTAAAAAAGATATATATAACCTTTGAATCATATATATGCTCAGTAAATACCAAAATATGATATAGCTTTTGCAAATGTATTATTACTTATGATTGGCCTACGAACAATAGTTTGTCTTCATTAGTAGAAGATTTTTTTTTAATAAAATCTTCACATTTTCACAAGCTGTTTATTTCTAATAAGCTAAAATAAAACGATGTAATTTTCTAGCTTTTTTATGTATAATAAGTTAAATTTCTACAATTGAGCACCAGTTGATATACTAGAATCTAGCTCACCTTACTATTGGATTTGTTTTCTTCAGGTACAACCCAATAGGCAGAAACGAGGAATGAAGTGATCTTGTAATAATAGAAACATAACTAAGTTTTTTACGTTTTCTAGATATGTGCTACCTAAATACATTACATAGAATGTATGTAATTTAGCATGCTGCTATAATGTTTAGACTTTATTAATATTTTGATAGTAAGATTCAGTAACTTATAGCTTGTTTCTTAGTTTTACCAAAAATGTCAATATTCACAAAAACTAAAAATATGATACTTTTGGTTTATTAATACATAAAAAATCCTTTAGATATCATCTAAACATCTTAAAAACTTTTATTTTTGAAAAATAAAAATATCAAAAGCAATTTTTAAAAATCGAATATATATCTAAAACCTACTTATTATTAACCCTATAAATGTTTTTTAAAATTAAAAATTGTTGTATTCACACGGATGTATATAGAATACTCATTTCTTATTTCGTATTAACATATTGAGTCATATCTATTATATCTGAACACGTACAACCAAAATTTACCTAGGCTTAGCAATAACCTTTGTGTGTAATATTTATATTGGTAAACATATTTTATACCTTATTTTCTATAAATATTATTATTCAAACAATATAATTCATTAATTGTTTCTAAAAAATGAACATTTAAATACAAAAGAAAATAGCATAGATGCATAAATCATGTCCATTGCTAAAATTTTAAAAATAATAACTCCCTCAACATATATGAAATATACATGTATTAATCTTATCCAATAGCTATACAAAAACATATGCTTTAAAAAAACATATGCTTTAATTAGATCTTAACAATAACACCATTGATATAATGTCTAAGATAAATAAAATAGAGTACATTACTCCTTATCAAACCAATTTCTAGCTTTTGATTCCTAACACGCAAAAATATCAAAAAATAAAAAACTTTTAACTATTATTAGCCGTCTTTTCCCTAAAAAAACAAAACAAGGAAAAAATTTAATATTACTCTGCATATTTAACTGATAATTCCATGTTCATTCTTATTACTTAGACGCCCGGTCAATTTCACTACTTTTTTAGCAAGCTTAAATAAAACTTTTAAACATTCCAACGAGCATACACAATTTCAACCAAATTACAGAATATTCTTTTAAATATTTTCGAATATATATATATTCCTACATTTAATATATCATCCCCATGTTATTCTATCTTTTTTTTAATATTTTTTATAAAGGAATGGCCCACCTCCCCATACTATCCTATCTTTTTTTAAATATTTTTTATAAAAACAATTAATTCAAACGGTGACATTTGAAAAAAATAAAATAAAATAATTAAAATAATTAAAAATAAAATAAAATAATTAAAAATAAATTAAAAAATTTTAACGGTAATTTAAAACCAAATTTAACAGCTAGTTAACGGCTATTTTAATTAAAAAAATAAAATTTTCATCTATAAATGGTCACCATATTTTACAAGCTATTTCAATCATCCAAACACATAAATCACTCCAAAAATCTTCTTTCTACTATTTTCATAATCTCAATTTCATTTGTAATATTTACTTCTATAATCCTATTCCGAAATGGATGAAAATAACCGACGATTTTTCAGAAATTTCGTGAATTATCCAAATATGCCAGAAGAAAATGTTTCTTCCCAAAATTCATAAATTCCACCAAATTATCCATATTTTCCATATCCACCAAATTATCCACATAATCCATATTCACCAAATTATCCATATAGTTCAAATCAACCAAATTATCCATTTAATCAATATCCACCAAATTATCCATATAATCCACATGCAACGGATATGCCTTTTATATCTCCGACGGAAAATGAATCGGCCACTCCGACTTTTGTCCCCGAGACTCAACTGTCCGATCGTGAATCTCCGGTTGAACTCGCAAATTTGGAGAAGACGGATTTTGGTGCTGAGGGTAGGAGAAAATGGTCAACCTGGACAAAAGTTGAAGATGAGGTCTTAGCGAGATCGTTTGTCACTATCAGTGACGACCCATTCATAGGCAATGATCAAAAGACGGATGCTTTTTGGGGACGTGTTGCAAACTACTACAATGAGAATCGTCCTGCAGGTACACCCAACAGAATTGCAAGTGTTATACGATCGCACTGACACAATACTATCCAACAAAAAGTGTATCGCTTCAATGCAAATTACAATAGCATTTATAGTGCGTATCGTAGCGGCCATAGTGACGAGGATATATTACGGCTTGCGTATGAAAAATACCGCGATGAAAATAATGGCGTTGCATTTAACCTCGAGCATGTGTGGAGAGTCGTAAAAGACCGTCCAATGTTTACTCTGCAGTCCGTTGATCACGTTGTTGGCACGAAAAAAGCGAGGACGTCGGAGTCGGGAGCAAGCAACACATCATCCAACCAAGATTCGAGTTTATATGTAGACCTAAACGAAGATGAAACTCGTCCAGTTGGTCAGAAGGCATCAAAAAGAAAGGGAAAAGGCAAAATGAAATCGGACATTGAAGGTATGACAATAAATTTGGACAATATGTTTGCAAAGTTTACTGAGTATATAAGTGTAAAAATGGTTGAAGTTGAAATGAAACAAAAACAACTCGAAGTCGAGGAGATAAAGGCAAAAGCTGCCGAGATGAAGGCAAAAGCTACCTTAGGCAAAGTTCAACTACAGGAATACGCAATTCTTTCGAAGGACACTTCACAAATGACAGGGGAGCAACTTATCATCCACGAACATCTATAACAGTGGTTTTATATCGTTATTTTTTAAGTCAAAGACAATAGTTTCACAACAAAAATTGTTGTCTTTTAACATGATTGACAAAAGTTTCAAAATAGTTAAATAATATTGTTTTTGACTGTGTTACACATCATGTCTACAACTGTTAGAATTAAATTTATTGTGGAGATGCTAAGGAAAAACCAGTAGATGTTGGATTAGTACAAAACCAGTAGAACCAGTAGATGTTGTAAACCAGAAGTACTTGTATCGCGCTAAAACCTGCTTAAATAATTTCTTAGCTAAAACCAGAACTAGAAGGATACAAAATTCGAAATATACACTAACAGAATCTTGCGTATCTCAAAGTCTCTAAATATTACCGTTGATCTATTAACGTGATACCAGCATTTATTGCTTCATTAAATTCCATTAAATGCTATACAAGAACATTTAAGACGGTATATCATTTTTGGTATGAACTGCGACTGATTACTTTTAATGTATTCTGCAGGGTCCATTTTAAGCAATAAAGCTGAACCACCAAAAAGAAAAGAACCGTTCAGGTTTTGAACATTGAATAGAGCCTATATATGGAGATGAAGGATTTTATGAAGAAAAATGATGTATTGAAAAAAAAATCTGAATTGAAAAACATCATTCGAGCATTGTTAGAACTTTCAGTTATCTAAAGAGCTCACACGCTTCATTGCATACTGTTGATCATTGAGATCATATTGTGCTAGCTACTTCAGTTATATCTTCTTAAGCTATTTATTTCATCAATTCATTGATAGAAGAATTTGTAACTGGAAAAGAGTCTTTTCCAGAATTTAAGATCATTCAAGAAGTTGAGTTGTAAAGCTAAGAGTTTCAATAGGCGAAGGGCAAGTCCTATTGAAGTGGGTGTGTACAATTGTTGTGCTGTATTCACCAAAGTCTTTTAGTGATACCTTCTGAAAACAGAAGAAGGGGAGACGTAGAAGATTCATCTTCGAACTTCCAGAAACAAACCTTGTGCTATCTACTGTTTTTCGGCTTTATCATTTTTCACCCACTAACCAACAGATCGTTTTCCGCACATTATCTTGTGATCTGCTGGTCTTTATACTTGAACAAGAATCGTTAAAATCTCTAACATGATTTTAGCACATCATTCGAAAAGAATTTAATAAGTTGGCCATTAAGTTTATTCAACCCCCCCTTCTAAACTCCACCCGATCCTCAACAAGTGGTATCAGAGCAGAGTTATTCTTGTTCTGAAAAAATATTTAATAGACATGGCTCATTTCAGCAAAGTTCCAATGTTCTCAAAAGAAGATTTCGATGATTGAAAAATCAGAATGCACGCTCATCTTGCGGCTCAAGATGATGACATGTGGTATGTCATCACTGATGGTCCATTAAAGATCTTAAAGCCAAATCCAGCTATTGCTATCACCGAAGGTGCACCTCAGATGCTTGAAAAACCAAGATATGAATGGACAAGTGAGGACAAGAAGAAAGCCAATCTTGACAACGTTGCGAAGGACATTTTATACAAGACACTCGACAAAAATACCTTCAGCAAAATCAAGATGTGCCATATTGCCAAGGAAATCTGGGAAAAATTAATTCAGATCTGTGAAGGAAATGAAGAAACAAAGGAAAACAAACTGTCTGTAGCCATGCAGAAGTTTGAGAATATGAAGATGAGGGCTGAAGAAACTATGAATGAATTTGATGAACGATTCAGCAGCCTCGTCAATGAACTCTCAGCTCTTGGGAAAGAATTTGGCAATAGAGAAATTGCATTAAAGGTAATGAGAGGCCTACCCAGAGAATGAGACGTCAAAACAATGGCAATGAGAGCTTCCAAGGATCTCAACAAGTTAGAACTACACGACTTGTTCTCGGATTTAAAGGCATATGAGTTTGAACTTGAAGTTCGAAGTGGAGAAGAGCCCTTAGCAAATCCACCAACCAAAGCTCTCGCAGCTACTGTTAACTCTACTACTACAATTGCTCCAAGCTCATCTTCTGCTACTGCTTTAGAGAACACTTCTGAGAGAAGTGCTGAACAAATAAGCAATGACGCAATGTAATTATTTATTAAGAAGTTTTCCATATTCATGAGAAAGAATCATAGAACATTTCAAAGTCCCAACCGCAATTTCAAAAAGGAATCATCACCTAGTGATATGGCATGCTTTAACTGTGGAAAACTTGGACACTTCATTGCTGATTGTCCAAAACCAAAGAAGGATGACCAGAGGAAGAAGTGTGTCAAACGCAATGATAAAAAGACCAGAAGAGACAGGAAGGAAATGGTTGCAGAAGAAAGTAAGTCCAAATGGGCAGACTCAAGTTCTGAATCTTCTGGTTTTGAAAGCCATTCGAGTGAAAGTGATGAAGATGAGATCAAATGTCTGATGGCAAATACCAATTCAACCTCGACATATGGAGAGGTATTTGACTTTGATTCTGATGAATTTACACGCACTGAGTTAGTCAAAGCATTACACGACATGGTAGAAGAGTATTCTAGACTTTCTCAATCATTCGAGGAAGTTAAGATCGAAAATCAGGACTTAAAAGATCAGAACAGTAAGTTAACTTGCTTGCAAGTAGACAGCTGTAATGATTTACAAGTAGAGATGAGTAAATTAAAAACGGAGAATGAAAGAGCAAAAGCAGAATACCAGAAGATGCTTTCTGAAAACCAGAAGTTATCACTACTGGTAAATGTTTGGAACAAGTCCTCTATTTCACTGGAAATATGCAAGAATTACAAAAATAATCTGGAGACAGGAGTGGTCTCGGATTTTGTAATAATGAAGGCACTTCTGAAACGAATACTAAGCCAAAACTGGATATGTGCAAAGGGAAGTATATTCATTTTGTGAAATCCAGTGTGGTACAGAAACCAGAAGTACCTACTGCTACAGTAGAAAGGAATGTAAATCAGATGAACAAAAGGATGCATTGTGGTCTGGGTTATGTTGAACCTAAGGAAAAAGTTGACCAGAGTTCTAGAATCAGAAAAGGATTCAACTCAGGAAGACAACCTCCTATGAAGGTTAAAAACTACCAGTACTACAATTCTAGACCTGTTCAGAAGAGATACAGGCTAGAAAACAGAAACAGAAGGGAAGAACAACATACTAAGATGCACAATGTTAGAAACAACAGACCCTCGCACACACCTCCATGGATACCCGAAGTATAAAAATTGTACAAATGTGGGTTCCAAAGGGACTAATAAGGCTTGGACCCAAATAGATTGGGTACCAGGTATTAAAATTTGTGCTTGCAGGAACAGGTGAAGAAAACCAAGATCAGTAGCTCAACATGGTATTTGGACAGTGGATGTTCAAGACATATGACTGGACAGAAAAGTCTACTATCAGAAGTAGTAAGTTGTGCTGGACCAGATATAACCTTTGGGGATAACTCAAAAGGTAAAACCGTGGGTAAGGGTAAGATTATCCATGGTAACATCACTATTAAGGATGTGCTATTAGTTGAAAATCTTTGTTATAACTTGATCAGTATTAGTCAATTATGTGATAATGGATTTTCAGTAGCATTCCAGAAGCACACTTGCACATTTAAAAATGCTGATGATTCTACTGTTATAACCGGAGTAAGAAAAGGCAACACCTATAAAATCTCATGGAACATAGATCATATCATTGCTCCTACATGTTTAGTTGCATCTCTAAGTAATAAACACTGGTTGTGGCACAAAAGATTGAATCATCTAAATTTTAAGTCTATCAACAATCTCAAAAAGCAGAACTTAGTCGATGGATTGCCATACATAAAATTTATTAAGAATCATGTATGTTCTGCATGTCAACTTGGTAAGCAAGTAAGATCTAGCTTCAAAAATAAAGGCAGCAAATCATCCTCAAGATGTTTAGAATTATTACATATGGACTTATTTGGTCCAATCCCTATCATAAGCTTAGGGGGAATGAGATACACCCTTCTTGTTGTTGATGATTTCTCTAGATTTACTTGGGTAATTTTTCTTGCTGGAAAAGATCAAACCAGTAACCTCCTGATCAAACTTCTGAAAAAGATTCAAAATGAAAAATCAGTTTCTGTCATTAGAATCAGAAGTGATCGAGGTACTGAATTTACTAACAAGATTCTTGAGATGTATCTATAAGAACAGGGCATTCATCATGAATATTCAGCTGCCAGGACGCCTCAACAAAATGGAGTAGCTGAGAGGAGAAATAGAGCACTTAAAAGAGCTGCTAGAACAATGCTAGCAGATGCAGACATCTCTTAGCGCTTCTGGGCATAAGCTATTAATACAGCTTGCTACACACAAAACAGAACGATGATCAACAAGAGAAACAATCAGACTCCGTATGAAATATGGAAAGGAAGTAAACCGAACGTATCTTACTTTCATGTTTTCGGTTGTAGATGCTTTGTGCACAATAATGGCAAAAATCATTTAGCTGCTTTTGATTCAAAATCTGACACTGGTTTATTTCTTGGATATTCAGCAGTTAGTAAGGCTTTTAGAATTTTCAATAATAAAACTCTTAATGTTGAAGAATCTATTCATGTTGTCTTTGATGAAGACAGCAGTGTTCCCGAGATTACTAACATATCTAATTTAAGTAAAAGATTAGACAGGGTTTATCTGGAATTAGACAGTGAAGATGATGCAGAAGCAAGTGTCAAGGATATTCAAAATCCAGAACCAGACATTCACATTCCAGAACCAGTAGCTGATACTCCAGAACCAGCAGCTGATACTCCAGAACCAGTAGCTGATACTCCAGAACCAGCAGCTGATACTCCAGAACCAGCAGCTGATACTCCAGAACCAGCAGCTGACATTCCAGAACCAGCAGTCGATACTCCAAAACAATCTACTGCCTTATATGAAGACAATCTAAATCCTTTTATTTGGAGAAAATCTCATCCTCCATCTTTGGTAATTGGAAATCCAGCAGCTCCACTAAGGACTAGAAGACAGATGATAAATGAATACATGCATGCTGCTTTTATTTCTCAAGATGAACCAAAGAATATTGAAGAAGCTCTTCTAGATCCCAGTTGGATAGAAGCTATGCAA
Source organism: Primulina tabacum (assembly GCF_025594145.1). NCBI lineage: Eukaryota > Viridiplantae > Streptophyta > Magnoliopsida > Lamiales > Gesneriaceae > Primulina > Primulina tabacum. The sequence continues at coordinate 22,867,826 of NC_134558.1, read as the reverse complement.
GAAGAGCTGAATCAATTTGAGAAGAGTAAAGTTTGGTTTCTAGTATCTAGACCTTCTCACCAAGCTGTCATTGGAACTCGGTGGGTATTCAGAAACAAACTAAATGAGGAAGAAACAGTTGTAAGAAACAAAGCAAGACTGGTTGCACAAGGATTCAGACAAGAAGAAGGAATAGACTATGATGAAACCTTTGCACCAGTAGCTAGGCTCGAAGCTATCAGAATATTCTTAGCCTTTCTGCTTTCAAAAACTTCAAAGTATATCAAATGGATGTAAAGAGTGCGTTTCTTCATGGTCTACTGCAAGAGGAAGTCTATGTTGAACAGCCTCTAGGTTTTTCTAATCATTTGTTACCAAATCATGTTTTTAAATTATATAAAGCATTGTATGGTCTGAAACAAGCACCTAGGGCTTGGTACGACACACTTTCACAATTTCTCATTAATCATGGTTTCACCGTTGGTACTGTAGATAAGACTTTGTTTACCTTAGCCAAAAACAAACACATATTGTTAGTTCAGATTTATGTTGATGATATCATATTTCGGTCAACTAACCCCAAATTATGTGCAAAGTTTGCTAAGTTAATGCAGGACCAGTTCGAGATGAGCATGATGGGAGAATTAACATTTTTCTTAGGACTTCAAATCAAGCAACTTGATACTGGAATCTTCATAAACCAAACTAAGTATACAAAGGAACTACTGAAAAAGTTTGGGATGGAAACATGTTCTGCTGCTTCCACTCCTATGAGCTCATCTACTAAACTTGATAAAGATGAAGGGGGAATTTCAGTAGAGGTAACTCAGTATCGTGGTTTGATTGGTTCATTGTTATACCTTACTGCCTGTAGACCAGATATCATGTTTGCTGTTTGCATTTGTGCTAGATTTCAATCAAACCCTAAACAATCACATTACATTGCTGGTAAAAGAATTTTAAAATATCTTAAGGGTACTCAAAATGTAGGCCTCTGGTATCCCAAGGACTCGTCGTTTAATCTTATTGGATACTCAGATGCTGATTATGCAGGATGTAAACTGGATAGAAAAAGCACAAGTGGTTTTTGTCAATTTGTTGGTGATAGGTTGATCTCCTGGTTTAGCAAAAAGCAGACTTCCATAGCCACGTCTACTGCAGAAGCTGAATATCTTGCTGCTGGAAGCTATTGTTCTCAAATACTTTGGATACAGCAACAACTCAAAGACTATGGAGTTCAAGCCTCTGAATCACCAATATTTTGTGACAATACCAGTGCAATTGCTATATCACATAATCCAGTACTCCATTCCAGAACTAAGCACATTGATATCAGACATCATTTTATTAGAGATCATGTGCAAAAGAAGAACATTCATCTGGAATACATTCCTACTGATCAGCAAGCAGCAGACATTTTTACAAAACCTCTGCCTGAGAATAAGTTTTCTTACTTTCGATATACACTTGGATTAATAGATTTAACTTGATTATTTATCATCATCTGATATTATGGCTTAACTTTTCCTCTGTGATTATTTAGTTTTTAATTTTGCAGAAGGTAAAAGCTGAACGATAGAGATAATCAGTAGACATAAAATTTCATTAAAAATAATAGAAGCGGGGGCGTACATTTCTCACTTCTGTTTTAACGTAAACTCTCCAGAATGCCAACCAAGTGGTCAGCTCTCCAGTAGAGGTACGTAGAAACTCCTCTGAGAAAGCAATCTTTTTCAGAGTCTTTTGCTCCTTTAAGAGCATGAGAAGGTAGACGCCATCATCAGAGACGACGTCTGCACTATCAGCACTATGGAGACGTCGATAATATTTCTTCATCATTAACAACTCCTTGGTGGAAGATGCTCGCCCACTCTCGAAGGAGGACTTAAGCTCCTGGATTTTAGTCCAGGTAGCAAGTGTCTTCTTCAGCACTTTGTCTTCTATTGCTTTCTTTCTTGCAGCGGTCACCTCCCTCGTAAACTCATCAGCCAAATCAGGACTATTATCTCTTGCCATTTCTCTTAAAGAATGATTATCTGGTTTACCCCATGTTCATATTTATAGATGAAAATCAGGCACCAAAGCTCGAGAAAGTCTTGACTACAGTAGATATATATATGAAACATCCCATATCAAGCTATCATCGGTTCAGTTACCAAGTATTTTCATTTAATAATTGCACTAATTTAGGTAGAACTTTATTCTGTTCTTCTATGATTTTGTGTCAGATGCAGAAGGTATTTTGTCTCATTAACAAAACAAGGCTTTCTTCAGTTTCCAGTAGAAGCTATCATAAGACGACTTACTTCCTTCTGAACTTAATCATTTATTCATTTTATTCTTCTAACATTGAGTTGTTTGCAGAAAGGAATAAAGGAACATCAAGTACTTCAACCGAAATTTTATTAGAAATTTTCCAGTAAATTAAACAAAGCGAAAGTTACAGAAATCTCAAGACAATCGAAACGTCTTCTGAAATTCTAAACTAATCAAGCTTATGTCTTCAGTAATATCAGCAGCTTGCAGTATTTTTGCAAAGTACTTCAGCAGAAGAAGGAGAGTCTTTTTCGAAAGAATCCAGCAAGCTTAGGTCTTGCAAAGAATCTAGCAAGCTTGGGTCTTGTCAGCACTAATGTATAATCAGATACTTTACATGGCATTATAGATGATATTAGCATTATCGATCCAACAGCACTCTCTTATTGCATTAGCATGCTTCTGGAAGGGATCGATGCTACATATCAATCTCAATGAAAGCAAACAATCTTTTTGATTGTTAATATTACAACTCCAGGAGTATGATCCAAGGACCATTATGTGCAAAACGACTTTTTCCAACATTTTCTTAGAAATCGCAGCAAGCTGTCTTCTGAACATTCTTGCTTCTGCTTCCGGATCAGTTGTTACCTCTTCTTTCATTTGATTTTTATGTTTACTTAACCTTGTTTAACCCTTGCAGGTATTTATAGTGATATTCAAAGGAGATAAGGATCCTTGCGACTATTCAAATTCAACGGTTTAAATTTAAAGATTGCCAAGAGTCGTTTAGTATTTAATATCCATTACTACTGCATTAATTCAGGGGGAACATCTTTATGGCATTTATATTAGAAACTAATTTGTCCTTTTGATAAAACAGTATACCTACCAGAAGTTATTGAAGTGCTACATTTGTTTCAGCATCTTATCCACTTCCAGTAGATATTATCATAAAATGACAAATCAGCTTCTGTTTATTTAGCAACCGCCTCGGACAGCCCGCCAATTTTTAAAATATTTTAAAATGAGTAGAGTAACTGACACTTTTGCCTCTCTCTCTTCTAACACATCGACACGTGTCCCTATGTTCACTGGCGGCTGTATATTTTGCTTTAACCGTTCATTTTTTTCTTCACTACGCTTTACGAACTCAGATTATTTCCTTGTCTCTACTGCTTTTTCGCATCTACTGCTAACATACTTCTATTCTCTTTCAAATTTAGAAATGGCCGCAGCATATACGTTGAATGCTTATCAGGTGAATTTTGCTTCTGTTCTCACTATTAAGGATGAGAATCTTGTCAAGATGTTCAAATCATTGGAAAAGTCTGGGCTTCGAATATTCTTGGAATCGCCTGCTGTTATCTACAAGTCTGTTCTTCTGGATTTCTATGCCAAAGCAGAAGTTGTGGAAGGCAAGATTACCTATACACAGGGAGATGCATCGATCTCTATTGATGCTGCACTTCTGGGATCCACTTTCTTCCTACCGATTTCTGGCCTTTCTGAGCTCTCGGACATTTCAAAGGAAGACATGTCCATCGCCTTGACAAATTTTTCAGCCACTGGAGAAGAACTTTCACCCTCTTGCTTCAAAAAGCTACTGAAAATTGAGTACCAGGTACTCGCTGATATAGTAGCAAAAGCCTTGTTAGTTAAGGCTGGAACCTTTGACAAACTAACAAAAGAAAAGGTTCAAGTGATGGTGGCCATCACATCAGAAAAGAAAGTGGATTGAGGACGTTTTCTGTTTCGCATTATGAAGGATATGATTCTTAGGAAAAGTACTGGATTTGCTGTACAAATCAGTACAATGTTGAAAGACGCTGGTTTTCCTGGAACAACAGAAGAGGATGGATCTTCGGTAACAATGACTGATGCTGATAGCGTGCTTGCTTTAAGGCCAAAGCTAACCGTTGGTGAGTTTGTGGACATTAAGAAGGAGATTGGAGAATCTCAAATTGAGGGGCAGAAGAAAATTAAACGAAAAAGAGTTGTGGTCTTGTCTGATTCTGACAAAACAGAATCTGGAGAATCAGCAGCACTCACTCAGCAAGATTCACTGCCTCCCACCCCAGCTAAGAAGAAGCCTCGCACAACAATCCGCATCAAGAAAACAGCGGTTCTTTCTGAACTGGAGAATGTTCCTCTCCGCCAAGTTTTTCCATCTGTTGTTTCATCCACCAAAGCCAAACCTATTGAATCAGAGCCCTCACCTGCTCAAAGATTCAGACCAACTTCTAGTTTGGTCATTCGAGAATCAGCTACTTGTTCTTCTGTTTTTAAACCAGTAGTCTCTGCCTCTTCTGGAAAAGGGAAAGGTAAGTACTGAGTTGTCTGAATCACCGGTGGCTCCCTCCTCAATCCAAACATCAATAAATCTACATCTGGAAGAAGTTGAGATCTCAACTAGAGAAGATATGAAATTTTTTGACGATTGGCTTAAGGTACGAGTCTACCACCCAATCACATTTTTGAAAACTACTGGTGTTTATGCTCAAACAGTAGAAAATGAGAAAAAGGTTTTTGATGCTGCTGGGACACGAAATGTGATAGAAGCTATAAATCGTCGCAATTACATTCTGGAAAAATTTAAAATGCAGAAGATGGACACTGTTCTGAAAACCTTAAAGTCAAATTTTGACTCTGCAAGTCCTACTGCTTTTCATGACCAGAATGTCATTCAAATTTTGTCGGAGCAGCTGACAATTCTTTCTGAACAAATTGCTGATAAGGAAAAGGCCTTTCCTCGGCCTCCAAAGTTCAGTCTCACTTCTGTCTCCGCAATTTTGAAGAATCAGACAGTTGAGGAACCGACCAAAGCTTCTCCTGAAGTCAAGGTCTCTAGTACTCCTGTACCAGTAGAAGTTCCTACTCAATCTTCATCTCTGATCTCTGTACATGATCTGGCCTCTGTTGATGAGGTAATCGAATCGATTATGCCGACCCAAACAGCACAAGATGAATTGCTTCAAGCTATTCCTACTAATACTGATCCTTATCCAGAATCTGCTACTGCTACTGCAACTGCTGCTGCCAGTGCTACTGTTATGACTACTGCTTCATCGTCTCTTCCAGCACTTGAGCATTTTTCAGAAGCTCACCAAGCTGATATGGCAATTTTGTTGCATACTTCACCCTATGTTGTTGAGCCACAAGCTGTATCTGTACCTGCTGCTGTTTTGCAGCAACCAGACGAAGGGCCAACAGAACAGTCTACTGCTTCAGAAGGACCTTCTGCTGAACCAGAACCAGCTGTTACGACTCAAGCAGAAGCTGCACCATTCTCTATTCCTTCTTTGCAGTCTCCTGAGCGCATTGCCCGAATGGAGGAAATTAGACAAAGATTGCAAGCAAGGACTCCTTCCCCAGCTATGGAACCATTTGATCTAGAATTCCAAATTGATGCTCACCAAAGGGATCTTGTAAATCTTTCAGACTTAGTCAAGCGGATATCTTATGAAAATGCCGCCGAATTTCATGATGCTCAATTCTTCCGAGAACGCATGTCTAAGGAAATACAGAACACTGCGGAATCTCTGAGTAAAATGCATGCTGAGACCATCGTCTTTCGACAGGCCATATCCAGAAGTTCCAGTCAGATCGCGCTTGCTCAATCTGATATATTTACCAGGATCACCGAGCATGATGAAATGTTTCGATCAATCTCCACCATCATGGACCTGATGGATGCCAAGATTGATTCTCAATCTCAAACGCTTACTGCTATTAATGATCGAGTTTCTAATCAGACTCCTTATTTGTAGATGCTGACAAATGGCATTCACAACTTATCTGGGAGAATGGATGAATTACTTGCTAGGGTCCTTCTTGATGATGCCAAAAAGGGGGAAGACGATAGAACTGGAGCAAGTAGCAGCAGACCAATTGGAAGGGATCAAAATCCAGATGAAGCCATCTTCAGAGATATTGGAACAAACTAATTTTTCTTTGTGTCTCTTTTATATTTATGCTTTATGTGATTTTCTCTTGATATAAATTGTTTTGATTATCTAATCCGTTCTTATCTCTATTTTACTAACACAGAACATCTAGGTTTTGGCATCACCACAAAGGGGAAAATTGTTAGAATTAAATTTATTGTGGAGATGCTAAGGAAAAACCAGTAGGTGTTGGATTAGTACAAAACCAGTAGAACCAGTAGATGTTGTAAACCAGAAGTACTTGTATCGCGCTAAAATCTGCTTAAATAATTTCTTAGCTAAAAACAGAACTAGAAGGATACAAAATTCGAAATATACACTAACAGAATCTTGCGTATCTCAAAGTCTCTAAATATTACCGTTGATCTATTAACGTGATACCAGCATTTATTGCTTCATTAAATGCCATTAAATGCTATACAAGAACATTTAAGACGATATACCATTTTTGGTATGAACTGCGACTGATTACTTTTAATGTATTCTGCAGGGTCCATTTTAAACAATAAAGCTGAACCACCAAAAAGAAAAGAACCGTTCAGTTTTTGAACGTTGAATAGAGCCTATATATAGAGATGAAGGATTTTGTGAAGAAAAATGATGTATTGAAAAAAAAATCTGAATTGAAAAACATCATTCGAGCATTGTTAGAACTTTCAGTTATCTAAAGAACTCAACACTGAAAAAGGCAGCACACGCTTCATTGCATACTGTTGATCATTGAGATCATATTGTGCTAGCTACTTCAGTTATGTCTTCTTAAGCTATTTATTTCATCAATTCATTGATAGAAGAATTTGTAACTGGAAAAGAGTCTTTTCCAGAATTTAAGATCATTCAAGAAGTTGAGTTGTAAAGCTAAGAGTTTCAATAGGCGAAGGGCAAGTCCTATTGAAGTGGGTGTGTACAATTGTTGTGCTGTATTCACCAAAGTCTTTTAGTGATACCTTCTGGAAACAGAAGAAGGGGAGACGTAGAAGATTCATCTTCGAACTTCCAGAAACAAACCTTGTGCTATCTACTGCTTTTCGGCTTTATCATTTTTCACCCACTAACCAACAGATCGTTTTCCGCACATTATCTTGTGATCTGCTGGTCTTTATACTTGAACAAAAATCGTTAAAATCTCTAACAAGATTTTAGCACATCATTCGAAAAGAATTTAATAAGTTGGCCATTGAGTTTATTCAACCCCCCTTCTAAACTCAACCCGATCCTCAACAACAACATTTTATAATCGTTATCTTTTACAGATACACCTTGTATTCACATCGTTCAAAGCGGTCGTCTTATTTGAATAATAAATTTACAAAACCATTGTCTATTATATTAGTTAATTAAAAAAACCGAGCTAGCAACAATTAAATTTTATAAAGACACCAATTCAAATATCTTGGAAATATAACCAACCAAGAAAACCTACAATTCAAACATAAATGTGTCATAATCTACAACAAATAAAACATAAATTATGTAGTCACAATCCAAAATTTTCTTATCATACTTAAATTTACAAAATCAAAAAACCTACAAATGACACATGCTTATCACTTCCAAAATAATTTGCTTGTTGGATCAAATGGCTCTGTGTTAGGACACCGTTTTTCCGCATCCAAAGCGCAACAGAAGTTTTAAGTTTTTATTTTAATGTTCGAAACTGTTCTTAGGCGTCGTATGTTAATTTAACATTAATAGGGTTTTTAGTTTTTTTACATGCGCGTATATAACGCTGGACACCAAACCAATCCGAGGTTAGCCGAGATGACATTTTCTTGACTCTTGTATATCCTTATGAATAGATATTTCTCCTCTTGATCGTCAAATTAGGTCCACAATCAGAGACTGTGTTTCTCGCTTGGATCGCACTAGAGAAGCCAAACAATTTGTGCGTTGAGACTGGATCGTTCTAATTTCCAAAATTCAAAGCCGGTACAGCGACGCAGGGTGCGGCCGTAGAAGAAATTTGGTGGCCAAACTTTTCACTTAATTTTTACCAAAGAGGTACTTTGAAGCAAAGTAAGGAAGGATTTTGGTGATTTTTGTGTGCACAAACTCTCTTGTGTTATATGCCCCAAATAGTACATATATAGAGTATAATTCCTGATCTCATCAGGAATCCCTATCTCATCAAAATTCCTCAATTTCATTATAATAAAATTCTCATATTATTATTATTATTATTACTTATTTATCAACTTTTGATAATTTATGATATATTAATATTATATATAGATATAATTTTATATTTCCATATAAAATGTATATATTAGCATTAATATATTTGCACATGCACATTTAATACAAGCATGAATATATTAATTATAATTAAATAACCATTACTTAATTTATTTAATTAACTTATTAGTTAATAAATTATAGACCCCTCTAGAACATTTTTTTAGAATTTTCACAAATTAATAGTTACCAAAACTATTACTATAAGGTCCAGGAAATTAAATTTACGTAACCTGAATGCATGCAATCTAGGTTTTATTTAAATTTATGTGTTTATTTATTTTTATGCATTTAAAGCATAATTATTGTATGATAGGATTCATTTCACGATCATTTTAAAAGTTCACGTATTAGGGTTTCTAGATGCATTTCGCACTCGATCGAGTAACGGAGACCGGAGAATTATCAGGAAAATTATTTTTATTACATGTTTAATTTTTATTTATTATTAAGAGGTGTTTTTAAGGGTATTTTCGAAAAATGGGCCTTGATGAGTATTTTTACTCGTCGGGTCGTAACTTTTATTGATACGCAAATTTTATCGATTCAGAGGACTTTTTGAGGGTTCAGACAATATTTTCAAAAACGTACCAAAACAGAATATTTTTTGGGAGCATTTTTGGGCTTGTTGAGTTTGTTTTATTGCCAAATGGGCTAAACAATCATTTTAATCTTTTTTAAATTATAATCAAGGGCCCATTAGTGCATTTTAAATAAACCTAAACCTACTTTCACTAACCCTAAACTTCCTTTAACCCTAGTAGCCGTCCATCCCCTCTCATAGAAGCCTCCACGTGAAAAAAACCAGCAGCAAGAACGCCATTTCTTTGTCCTTCAAGAAAAAGGTCTTTCCCCACTCCTTCGGCGCCTTCCCGACGTGAAATTCTTCTAGTTTTCTTTCATAAATCATCAAGGCACTCTTGTATCATCTTCTCCTCTTCATTCACGCCATATTATTGTTGTTATATATGTAAATGAATGATGTTCTTTTCGGCCAGCATGAGAGGTTGTTTTGATGCAAGTTTTGTCACGATTTTTGCATGCTTGTGTTGTGTACTCACGTTTTTCTTGGTTGGTTGCGAAGGGCTGCCGGTTTTTGGTCACAAAAGGGCTGCACATGTAGGGTTTTATGCTGTCAAAGGGCTGGAGTCGTGTGGGGATCGAAGGGTAGCTAGGCCGAGGGGTAGAGTTTGTTCAATTGGGTCGGGTGTGGCCGGATCGAGAGTTATGAGCGAGCCGATGCTGCAAGGGTGAATCTCGGCTTTGGATCAGACTCTGGTGGGTTTGAGTCATGGTCTGGAGGAGCTCGAGCGCTACTAGACTCGTCTTTAGAGCTTCTTGGATTCGGGAAGTCGAGGTTGGCCCCGGTGTGCTTCTTTGTTGACTAGCAAGTGGCTGCGCTTCATGGCTTGCATGGGGCTATGGCCATGAGTCAAGTACGTCCAGTAGGGTCCCAAGGTGAACTAACAGGGGATGGAGTGGGGCTGGTCCCGTCGGTGATAGGCTAGGATCGAAGATAATTAAGGTGGTGCGGCTAGGGTTTTCGATATATGACTTGCAGAATTTTTCCAGCAACACTTGAGGTATGGTCGAGAGGTTTAGGGGTCTGTTCTTGTGGGGACCCGGATGCTAATCATGTTCTTAATCATCATTTGGACAATTTAATCGATTATAATAAACAAGGTCCTAAATTTTTTTTTTAAAAAACAGTCTTAAATGCGGAACGTAATGAAATACATTCTAATATACATGTCTGTATTAAAGTACAAATCTTGTACTATATACAATCATTCAAACTAAGGTTTGACAACTAAATATCAAGTGTCCAAACCCTATCTCTAATCATGGTTCGTATTCTCCACTATAATCACGATCTCTCTTCATCTCCTCGACCCCGATCCTGTCCCACTTGTTGCCATGTACACATACAAACACGACAACAGCCGGATAACTCCGGTGAGAAATATATCCCAGTATAAATCAACGAAACATGCAATCATATAAACAATGTAAAAGCATGTAACAGATATCAGTAACATGTATCAAAATCTGAAACATAAACAATATAAAATCGTCAATCAGACTCGTGACTCCACGTCTCAGACTAGACTCAATCCTAGTCTAGGGATCCCGGTTTCCAGACATTGGTATTCCATATCGAATATCAGTAATAGAAGAAACTCCAATTCTATTCAACATCGATATAACCGAACATCCGATATCTTGACCTATCCGTCACAGACTTTGGCACTTTCGCCAAATCACTATCCTGTGACAATGTGCAATGTGCCAGTGACGATTCCATCACTATCTGACACCTATGACACAAGATCACTCGTCTAATACTCGTCTAATACATGCTTTCTATAAATAAATAGAACAAGCATATCAATTCAAATCAATGCACACAATAACAATAAGTATGTGATTTAGGGAAACTCAAGTATATCATACTCGAGTCGTTCTCCCAGTACCACATTGACTTATACCTTTCTTTAGTTGCAGTTCTGACAACGTTCAAGTCTGGAATTCGAAGTCTGTCAATACTCAATCTGGCAATGACAATATCAAGAAGTACAATATCAATATACTGCTCAAATCAATACCGAATCTGATCAATCTAACTCAAAATCACGGTATAACGGAACAATATGAATATACCGAGCAATAAAAATCAATACATATCAATTCTTGCAACTCACAATCGTTAACAACACCAATCTGATATCACATCTCAATCAAATCAACTCTAAAAATAATAACAATTCCATACGGTATCTGTTCTTCAATCCGATTTCGATTATACGATGTCTTGCATGTCGAGAACACCATATATGAATCATATCCGATTCTGACAGTATCATAATTTCAAATCATATCAAAACTTAAGAGAACTTACGTCTAGTTGTAGCCTGCGTCGATAGAAACACAGTACTGAAGTCGGATTGAAAATCAGACGGACGGATCGAAATATAAAGGCGTAAGGATTTTAAACACAATTCTGCTGACCCTTTTCTCGTTTTCCTCTTTTCCTTTTTGAATTCTGAAGGAATAACGTTGCTTATATATATCAATGCATGACAAGGGGCAAGTGGCTTCATTTTTGCCCAACACGTCTCGCGCATATGCGCGACCTCAACTCGCACATATGCGCGAGGTCCTTTACCATTCTTCACAACTCTCGGGTACCCTCGCGCACATGCGCGGATCCATGTCGTGCATATGCGCGAGGTCCTCTGCCTGCCTCGCGCATATGCGCCTGGCAGGGTCACGCATATGAGAGGTCTTTTCCTCGCACATAATTCAAACTTCTTTCCGGCTTCCCTGGTCTGATCCGTTCTGTCTATAATCACATCAATTAATCAATGAATCATTTCAGATTAACAACACCATAAATCTAGGGCATTACAGTTCTTGAGGGTTTTAAGGCTGTAAATGTGTTTATAAGGTGTGGTAAAAAGTTAGGAGAAATTTGGTTCGATTCGGTTAAAACCGGGACTCCAGTCCAAGTTTTAAAATGAATTGTCTAAGTTTTGAAACAGACTCGAGTTTACGTCTTATGGATGCTTATGAAATGTTTTGGGATGTTTTAAGGAGTTTGGTAAACTTCGGGTCGAAATTTCGAGGTCCAGGGGTAAAACGGTCATTTTGGGTTTCTAGGGGCAAAATGGTCATTTTGCACCCGGCGTGAGTTTTTGGTCATGGCAGCGCCCTGAACACAAATTTGACATGCTTTTAAATGTTTATGCCTCATGAGTATGATTTTTTGTGGATTTATTAAAATTACGTTGCGTGCTTGATTTTAAGAAAATTTATGTATATGCATGATTTTGAGTGATGAAAATGATGATGCTTTGAATGATGAGAATTGGTTGTGACTAACGATGTATATGTAAATGATAATGATTAGGTCTAGTCACAGTGGATGGGTAATACTTTCGCTGATGTCCGACAGCTGCTGTGTACCATGGTTTTATGTAGATGGATCCATCGATTAATGATGAAACAATAAAGCTGATACGAAAGTCACAATTAATGAACTGAATTCACTAAAGGAAAATGTATATGTACATGATGTTAAGATGAGTTGCTTGATACGTTATGATGTAATACGACACGTTTATGTTTGTGCTTTTAAGTTCATGAAATGTATGTTGATTACAATATTTTTCACTGCTGTGTGCTATCTATATGTATTTGCTATTGTTTGATACAATTGTGTCGAGTCTTTAGACTCACTAGACGTGTATATTTCAGGTGAGCATTTGAATGAGAAGACTGGGGTGCCGAACTCTGAGTAGGCAGGGCTAGATGTGTGCGCACGACCCAAGGACCACGCTTTTCCGCACATCGCGATTTTATGAGCTTTGAGTAGACATGATCTGTTTTATACGTTTTTATGATATTCGTTGATTCTCAGGAATTTATTTGTTTTATTTTATTCATGCATGATTGAGGGCCGAGTTGACAATTTTTAAACTACGATGTTTTATTTGTCGATTGTTTATAATTATTTTAAAATGTCATTTTTTCTAGTAAAGTTGCATGCATGCACATTATTTAAATGATAATTTTCGAAAATGTGAGCCTTACAAAAAAAATAAAAATTAGCTGCATTTTAAATTAGTAGACGTTACAATTACCATCATTAATCAATAAATTTTAAATTTACTAAATAAATGATTATGAACTCATTATAACATCGATCGATGATTTGGCAGCGCCAATATGTCAAGGATACAAGTCTTGTTCATATAATGAAATTTGAAAATTTCGAAGATCAAAATTTTCACTTATCATACCGGACAACTCTCAGTTTAGTGAACTCCTTCACCAAAATAGACAGTTCCACTTTCTTTCCTTTATTAGCAATTAAGATAACTTCTATTTATTCCATCTTATGGAATAAGCTTATAATATACTTAATGAAACGTTATATATATATATATATATTTGTAAAAACTCAAATTTTCGTAAATATCATTTAAATATTTTGCATGCATGCAACCCTACTAAAAAAATACGCCATTTGAAAATAATCATAAACAATCGACAAAGAAAAATACCATAGTTTAAAAATTGTGCCAACTCGGCCCCTAACCATGCGTGAATAAAAAAAAGCAAGAAAAATCCTGAAAATCAGCAGCGTATCATAAAAAAAACGTGTAAAACTGATAATGTCTACTCGAAGCCCATAAAATCGTGATGTGCGGAAAGGTATTGTCTTCGGATCGTGCTCGCACATCCAGCCCTGCCTACTCAGAGTTCGGCACATCCAGTCTCCTCATCTAAATGCTCACCTGCATCGAACACGCCTAGTGAGTCTAAAGACTCAACACACCTGCACCGTTAATAGCAACTACATATACATAGCACACAGAAGTGAAAAATACCGTATTCAACATACATTTCATGAACTTAAAAGCATGAACGTAAACGTGTCGTATAAAATCATAACATGCAAAAACATGTCTCATAATATCATCATTTACGTATACATTTCTTCTAATTGAGTTCAGTTCATTAGTTGTGACTTTCGTATCAACTCTATTGTATCATGCAAGCCGAGAAGCGCAGTCACTCGCTAGACTCCAAAGGAGCACACCCTCGGCACCTCTCGTTTCTATGGCTCCAAACGAATCCTAAGCCCAAAACCAGCAATGTCCGACCACCCTAGGTCATGACTCAGACCCACCAGGGTCTGTTCCACGGCCTGGAATAGTTCCCCACACCACCAGCTACACGAACGCACTCGAACACCCCGAACCGATCACACAACCATCAAAATCACGCGGCCTCCCTCTTATCTCCACTATGCCTCGACACCAGAAACATGACATCAGTTTAACGCCTTGAGCAGCCCTTAGTACGCACCAAAAACAGCAACCCTTAGCACCATACGAGAAAAATGTGAGCAAGTCAAGAAAGAATGCAATATTCATGTAAACCTTGTATAACAATGCAAACACACGGTAGATGATATGAATCTGGCCGGGTATGGCGTGCAAATGATTGTACGGAGGTTCAAGGAAGCATTGCATGAACTCATGACCAATTGAAAAGAGCTTGCAAGCAAGGCTCCAAGCCTCAAAGATGCATGGAAATGAGCATGTGGCCCATAGGATCGTTGTGCGAGTGTTAAATGAAGAGGAAGACAGAACACTTCACGCAAGAGTGGTAAAATCCTACCGCCCGAGTGCCAAACATACTATCCAAGAAGTGATTTCCAGAACACTCAGCACCCGAGCGGTAACATTTTACCGCTCGAGCGCGACCTGTCCAGAAGAACCTGCCCCGAGCAGCAGAATCTCGCGCCCGAGCGCGCCCTGCTGCGAGAAAAATATTTCCTTCCTATTTTCGAGTCCTAATTGTTTAAGTAATTATATTTTCATATCTTTTTGATTTTGTAACAATATATGGACGAATTTTATTGATTGTAAGGGACATTAGAATTATTCTTGAGTTTCAATACATTTTGTGAGTTTTTCTCTCAATTTCAAAACTTGACTTTGTATACACCATTGTGTGTTTATCAATTCAAACTTATCAAAATTTAATATTTGTGATGTATGTCGATTGTTCTCACTCAGATTGTCAAAGACGAGTTCTTTGAATTTTCGCTTGAATTTTAATTGTTTATGTCGTAAATATTTGTTGCTAAATTTTTAGTAATTTAGAGGTGAATATTACAACCTTACTTGTGTCAAAAAGATCGGGACAATACAACCATTTTTTATTTCATCGAATCGAGGGCGTGACTCCGTTCTGAGCGCGTTTGCTTTTCGTGGTTTGAAGAATCGCATCATTTGGTATCAGAGCTTTAGGTTCCCTTTGATTCAAGTAAGTTTATCCTATTATTATCAGATCTGTTTTTATCCTTCGTTTTGTTTTCAGATCTGTTTATCCTATCGTTCTTCATCTTTTTTCGATCTTGCGATTCTCGAAATTTCTGATATCTTTCTTTTTTTTTTCGAGTTTGCACAGCCCCCAAAAAAAAAAGAGTACCAAAATTTCGAAATTTTGCCATAAATTGGTTTGGGTATTTTGTTCTATTCTCTTGTGAGAGTCATATTCAAGTGTCTCTCACAATAAAAAAAATTTGTGCTGTTATTTAGCATTGAATCTTGTTCTTATCTCTTTTATGAATCATATTCAAGTGTCTCACACAATAAAAAAATAAAATAAAATAAAAATTATTCAAATTTCTTATTTTACGCAGTCCGTGTAAGTCAGTGTGCAAGTGTCATGAAGTTTGAGCTTGTGATTTTGATGCACACAAGCTACAAAGCCTGAAAGCATACCGTACGAGAGACTTCTCAAAATCGAGTGAAATACTTGAGGGCGAGCGTTAATTTCTGGGAGTGAATTGCGAGGTATTTTTTTTAGTGAAGACCAAAAAAGAAAAAAAGAGTGTTAAGAGAACTTTCATTGGAGTGACTAGTGAGGATTCGTGGTGAGGAACTTTATTCTTTATTGTTTTCTACTAACCTTTTCTTGCAAGTATAATGATTGACGAACGTCACTTTCAAACAATGTTAGGAGGGTTGGATAGAATGTGGAAGAAGGAGTTTAAGCCCCTACGTGAGAGGTATAGACGGTGTGAGGAAGAGGAGACGTATGATAGACGGGTGGGTGCGAATATGCGAGGAAGAGGAGTTGATCTAAATAGAATGTGGAATGTGAATCATAATGATGATATGAATTGTGGTGAGTATAATGGGTATAGAAGCCGGGATGGGTATAGACTGAGTGGCACAAAGATGACAGTTCCATCTTTCAGTGGGGAAGTCGATCCCAAGGCGTACCTTGAGTGGGAAGAGAGAATGGAGTGTATATTTGAGAGCTGAGAGGATTATACGGATGCAATGAAGGTGAGACGAGTTTGTAGTGAGTTCACCGACTATGCTACTAGTTGGTGAGATGAGTTAGTACTGGGTAGGAGACGATGTAGGGGTGACCCTATAGTTACATGGGATGAGATGAAAAGGGTGATGAGGGAGCGATTTGTTCCAAATCACGATATTAGGAGAGGTGGTAGGAGAGATGAGCATGGCTTGTGTGAGGCTTCTTTGACATCCATTTGGTAGACGAGCTTGGAATAGAAAATCATTGTTAGGCCAACGAGGGAGTCGAGATGTGACACTACCAATATGAATATCAAGGTACATTTAACAATTATAATTCTGGTACTTATGATATTATATGTTGTTGATGTTTAGCAGTTGGGCATGATATCGGCCATTCTCCACGTGAGGAGGTGACCGTAGTAAAATTGCCAGTTGAGCTTAAATCTCAAATGGAGGTTGATGTTGCGGTTGAGCTTGAATCTCAACTGGAGGTTGAGGTTGAGGTTGAATCTGAATCTCAAGTTGAGGTCGTAGTTGAACTTGAATCTGAAGTTGAGGCTAGATTTGATGATGATGGTAATCCGCTACTTGGTGAGTTGAATGTTGTTGAACGATATACAGCGGAGAATGAATCATTAGATGGAGGAGAAGTTCTTAAATTGTCTAATATAGATGTGAGGAGTAGGCAAGTAGCAACTATTGTACAAAAATTTCTTGATGAAGAAAATGTTTCATTGGTTCAATTGAATCCAAATATTCTTGAGGATCAATTGAAATTTATTCATCAATTGAGTGAAAATAAATGTGAAATGGCCGCAAGAAAGAGTGAACAAAAGAGTGAGATGGCCATAGGAAAGAAAAAAGGAGAGAGAGAAAAAAAAAAAGAAAAAGAGGCCAAGGAAAAGAAAAATAAAAATAATTTGAAGGCCCAAAAGAGTGAGGTAGAGAGTTATTTGTTTTCGCAAAAATCATTTCATGTACCTATGTACAACTTGGTTTATTCTCATTGTGATGGTATAGCCGGTTCAATCCCGAGCATTATTATTTCTTCTTTGCAGGATTTTGGTTATGTCATGATGAGGAGGCGAGTAAGTGTTGATGGTGTGAGAATGCAATGGGATGACTCATATGAATTCAAGAGCAATCGCGATGAGGTAAGGTTAGTTGTCAATGCAATATCTGTGAGGTATGAGTTGTTTCCTTACTATAAGTCATTGTTGTTTTGTTTTCAAGGGTTGGGAGAATTGGTTGAAATGTGATATTTAGGAGGTATGACTGTTGTTTAACTTTGTTGCCTAAGTGTCATAGAATTGAGAATGGTGATATATTGCATGAATTAAATTCAAATGTATTTGATTTTGAGTGTTCAAAGATTGTCAAAAGGATCGGGACAACACAACCGTTTCTTTATTTTATCGAATTGAGGGCGTGACTCTGTTCTGAGCACGTTTGCTTTTCGTGGTTTGAAGAATCGCATCATTTGGTATCAGAGCTTTAGGTTTCCTTTGATTCAAGTAAGTTTATCCTTTTATTATCAGATCTGTGTTTGTCCTTCGTTTTTTTAAGATCTGTTTATCCTATCGTTCTTCATTTCGTGGATCTTGCGATTCTCGAAATTTTAGATTTTTTTCTTTTTTTTTTCGAGTTTGCACAACAATCCTTGTACAATCCAAAATTTTTTTTTTAAAAAAAGAAAAAAAAAAGAGTGCCAAAATTTCGAAATTTTGCCATAAATTAATTTTGATATTTTGTTCTATTCTCTTGTGGGAGTCATATTCAAGTGTCTCACACAATAAAAAAAATTTGTGCTATTATTTAGCATTGAATCTTGTTCTTATCTCTTTTATGAGTTATATTCAAGTGACTCACACAATAAAAAAATAAAATAAAATAAAATAAAAATTATTTCAAATTTCTTATTTTACGTAGTCCGTGTAAGTCAGTGTGCAAGTGTCATGAAGTTTGAACTTGTAATTTTGATGCACACAAGCTACAAAGCCTGAAAGCATACCGTACGAGAGACTTCTCAAAATCGAGTGAAATACTTGAGGGCGAGCGTTTATTTCTGGGAGTGAATTGCGAGGTATTTTTTTTAGTGAGGACCAAAAAAGAAAAAAAAGAGTGTCAAGAGATTTTTCATTGGAGTGACTAGTGAGGATTCGTGGTGAGGAACTTTATTCTTTATTGTTTTATACTAATCTTTTCTTGCAGGTATAATGATTGATGAACGTCATTTTCAAACTATGTTAGGAGGGTTGGATAGAATGTGGAAGAAGGAGTTTAAGCTCTTACGTGAGAGGTATAGGCGGTGTGAGGAAGAGGAGATGTATGATAGATGGGTGAGTGCGAATATGCGAGGAAGAGGAGTTGATCTAAATAGAACGTGGCATGTGAATCACAATAATGATAGGCAATGTGGTGAGTGTAATGGGTATAGAAGCCGGAATGGGTATAGACTGAGTGGCTCGAAGATGACAGTTCCATCTTTCAGTGGGGAAGTCGATCCAAAGGCGTACCTTGAGTGGGAAGAGAGAATGAAGTGTATATTTGAGAGTCGGAAGGATTATACGGATGCAATGAAGGAGAGACGAGTTTATAGTGAGTTCACCGACTATGCTACTACTTGGTGGGATGAGTTTGTACTGGGTAGGAGACAATGTAGGGGTGACCCTATAGTTACATGGGATGAGAAGAAAAGGGTGATGAGGGAGCGATTTGTTCCAAATCACGATAATATGAGAGGTGGTAGGAGAGATGAGCATGGCTTGTATGAGGCTCCTTTGACATCCATTTGGCAGACGATTGGAATAGAAAATCATTGCTAGGCTAATGAGTTAGTCGAGATGTGACACTACCAAATATGAATATCAAGGTACATTTAACAACTCAAATTCTGGTACTTGTGATATTATATGTTGTTGGTGTTTAGCAGTTGGGGATGATATCAGCCATTGTCCACGTGAGGAGGTGACCGTATTAAAATCGCCAGTTGAGCTTAAATCTCAAATGGAGGTTGATGTTGCGGTTGAGCTTGAATCTCAACTGGAGGTTAAGGTTGAGGTTGTTGTTGAATCTGAATCTCAAGTTGAGATCGTAGTTGAACTTGAATCTGAAGTTGAGGCTAGATTTGATGATGATGGTAATCCGCTAGTTGGTGAGTTGAATGTTGTTGAACGATATACAGCGGAGAATGAATCATTAGATGGAAGAGAAGTGCTTAAATTGTCTAATATAGATGTCAGGAGTAGGCAAGTAGCAACTATTGTACATAAATTTCTTGATGAAGAAAATGTTTCATTGGTTCAATTGAATTCAAATATTCTTGAGGATCAATTGAAATTTATTCATGAATTGAGTGAAAAGAAATGTGAAATGGCCACAAGAAAGAGTGAACAGAATAGTGAGATGACTATAGAAAAGAAAATGGAGAGAGAGAGAGAAAAAAAAGAGGCCAAAGAAAAGAAAAATAAAAATAATTTGAAGGCCCAAAAGAGTGAGGTAAAGAGTTATTTGTTCTCGCAAAAAGCATTTCATGTACCTATGTACAAGTTGGTTTATTCTCATTGTGATGGTATAGCCGGTTCAATCCCGAGCATTATTATTTCTTCTTTGCAGGATTTTGGTTTTGTCATGATGATGAGGCGAGTAAATGTTGATGGTGTGAGAATGCAATGGGATGACTCATATGAATTCAAGAGCAACCGCGATGAGGTAAGGTTAGTTGTCAATGCAACATCTGAGAGGTATGAGTTGTTTCCTTACTTTAAGTCATTGTTGTTTTGTTTTCAAAGGTTGGGAGAATTGGTTGAAATGTGATATTTAGGAGGTATGAATGTTGTTTTACATTGTTGCCTAAGTGTCATAGAATTGAGAATTGTGATATATTGCATGAATTAAATTCAAATGTTATTGATTTTGAGTGTTCAAATATTGTCAAAAAGATCGGGACAACACAACCGTTTCTTTATTTTATTGAATCGAGGGTGTGACACTATTCTGAGCACGTTTGCTTTTCGTGGTTTGAAGAATCGCATTATTTGGTATCAGAGCTTTAGGTTCCCTTTGATTCAAGTAAGTTTATCCTATTATTATCAGATCTGTGTTTATCTTTCGTTTTGTTTTAAGATCTGTTTATCCTATCATTCTTCATTTTCGTGGATCTTGCGATTCTCGAAATTTTTGATTTTTTTTCTTTTTTTTTGGAGTTTGCACAGCCATCCTCGTACAATCCAATTTTTTTTTTAAAAGTAAAAAAAAAAGAGTACAAAAATTTCGAAATTTTGCCATAAATTTGTTTTGGTATTTTGTTCTATTCTCTCGTGGGAGTCATATTCAAATGTCTCTCATAATAAAAAATAAAAAATTTGTGCTATTATTTAGCATTGAATCTTGTTCTTATCTCTTTTAGTTAGTCATATTCAAGTGACTCACACAATCAAAAAAAAAATTTATTTCAAATT
This sequence comes from Primulina tabacum, assembly GCF_025594145.1. Taxonomy (NCBI): domain Eukaryota; kingdom Viridiplantae; phylum Streptophyta; class Magnoliopsida; order Lamiales; family Gesneriaceae; genus Primulina; species Primulina tabacum. The sequence goes on along the minus strand of NC_134558.1, from coordinate 22,847,102 downwards.
TTTTGTTTTACGCGGTCTGTGTAAGTTAGTTTGCAAGTGTCGTGAAGTTTGAACTTGTGAGTTTGATGCACACAAGCTACAAAGCCTGAAAGCATACCCTACGAGAGACTTCTCAAAATCGAGTGAAATACTTGAGGGTGAGCGTTTATTTCTTGGAGTGAATTGCGAGATATTTTGTAGTGAGGACAAAAAAAGGAAAAAAAGTGTGTCGAGAGAATTTTTATTGGAGTGACTAGTGAAGATTCGTGGTGAGAAACTTTATTCTTTATTGTTTTCTACTAACCTTTTATTGCAGGTATAATGATTGACGAACGTCAATCTTAAACAATGTTAGGAGGGTTGGATAGTGTAGAACCCGTAACTTAGACTACGTATAAACCATGCATAATTCTAGTATTTAAATTAAAAATGATTTTTTTTTTGCATGAGTATTTAAAGTTAATTATTTTATTATTTCATGCAGTAGTTTGATTTTTACCATTTCAATTATTTCAGTGAGGCCGGACTGTAGTTGGAGTTTTGAGATAGAATTTAAGATTCGAGAAACATTTCCAGGATTTATTTTAGCTAGCAAGTAAGTTAATTTAAGTTAAAAAGGAAGTTTGAGGATTTAATTTAATTACGTAAGGTGAGTAGGAAAATAAGCTCATTTAAGTTACTTAATTAAGAGATTAATTCAATAAATTAATTAAGGAATAGATAAGGCTCTTAAGGTGTTAATATTTAGTAACTAAACAATTTCTCCCCTTCATTTTATTGTGTATTTTCGGCCCTTAATAGATTAAGCATTACCATGCCAACTCATCACCCTTTTGACCCATTCTTTTTGGTGATTAACATGCTAATCTTTCTTTTATTATTAGTCCACCTTAATTAATTAATTATTGAGCATTATCCTAACCTAGTCCTAGCCTTGCATGTTCGGCCACTTGCATTCTAGAATCATCCAACATATCATTTGATAGCAACCATAATTCAAATTTCAAAACTAGTAGACTTGGTCTTGCTTGTTCCCCATTATATGGCAACCACTCCCTCACTCCCCTAACCAATATTATCCTCCCCTCTCCACCGAATTCAGAGTGTATGTGAGAAGAAAAAAAAAATCGTGAGGTTCATAGCTTTTAAGAGGAGAGAAATCGAGCAAGGTAGACAAGAAAGCTAGATCGCACCACTCCTCCGCGCCGCGTCGTCGTCGTTTCGTTCGTTTTCTGTCAAAACAAAACCAGGCATGCATATAATCTTTCTTGCTCTTCAATCAAGTCCTACTATTATTTTTAAACATCACTTGTACATGATTTTATACAAGAAAACCGAAATATACCTCAAGCCTTTTCGAAATGCATGTGCAGATTTTTTTTCGACTTTCATGGCAGCTTTACGGTTTTCTCACGTTTTGTGGTTTCAGGTGGATGGTTCGATTCCAGGCTCACTAGGCTACATCTAGACACATACTAGGGTGTGTCAAGACTGTGATGGTCCATTCAAACAAACCCCATGCATGACAGAAATCGAAAATAACAGCAGCTTCTCTTCCTTGCCATTTATGTTTCGAAATTCTGTGTGTGCTGTCAAAGGAGAAAGGATCTGATCTTGGCTGCCCCAAGGGCCTATAGCCATGATTAGATCACTTCCCTAGCATGTCTAAGACATGACTAATTAGCCCTTTTGGTGGCTTGGTCCATGGTGCATCGGTTTTTAAATCAAACGCAAGAACAGCCCCTTTCCCCATTTCGGCCCTTCCTTGGTACAGCATATGAGTTTCGGTTTTGGTGGTTTGGTGTGGATCTTGGTTGGCCTATGGCCCTCAGCCACGGTTCATACCATAACCCTAGATGTATAGGTCGTTCCATGGTCAATCAAATGGCCACTAGAACGACACGAGACAGCAAGCAAAGCAAAACACCACACGCGCATGCAAAGGTGCTCTCGGGTGAATTTTTTCGATTGTTGCTGGAATATTCCGAATTGTGGCTGGTCTAAAGCCCTTAGCCATGGTTCGAATCATTCCTTGGGATGTTGGTAAGAGGTGTTGGTCGGTGGTTCAAGTCCCAATGGCCATTAGCCTCGCAAACGACGCAAGCAAACCAAAGCACGGTTGCTGTATTTTTGGACAGCAACTTGCTGTGACGGTTCAGTGGCTCGTTCGAGTTCTCGGTCGGCTTTTAGCCTATGACCTTGGACTGGACAGTGCCTCATTGAGTTAGGAAGGTCATGTTTTCGACCGTTTGTAATTCGGTTCATTTTTGAGCTCGTACGAGAATTTACGGTGCGATGTGCCAAATTGACTCTCGAAAGAGCGTTTCTTGTTTTGGCCTCCATTCACCTAGATTTTGGCCCTCACCATTTTAGGAGCATTATTTTATCATTTTAGGCGTATTTTAATCATGACTACATGACGATTCAGTGTTGGTTCGGGTTGGTTCGGAGTCATGATTAAATACGAAGTCGGTAGGCGTAATTGTCACATTTTAGAATGTTATTGCATAGTTTGGTCCCATAAATCTATTGCATATTTTTCATGACATATTTAGGTTGCAGCGAGCCTGAGAGCGATCCAATCCAAGCAATAAATTATTACAGGATATTTAATTGTGCCATTTAATTATATTAAGTGCATAAATATATAAAATGTTCATTTTTGAGATTATGCGATATTGCTTGTGGCCATTTCACTATCATGGGATTATTGCTAAATCCGGTCGCCAGTTACCGGTCAGTTGAGTTTGTTTCACCCAGTATACTGTGGCTACAGTCTGATCAGACGTTTACTATTTTATCCGGTCGCCAGTTACCGGTCATGGGAGCATTTTATAATCCGGTCGCCAGTTACCGGTCAGTTTCAGTGCAGGGGCCACTTGCGTATACCATAATCTCACCAGGAAAATTATTACAGGCTATTTCAGTACAGGGCTCCAAGGAGCAAACATTTTTACCATGATATTTTCAGTTCAGTTATGCACGTATTATAATTAATCATGACACGACACTTTTACGATATGCCTCATGACATGAAATTTTTATTCCATGAAATTTTACTATAGTATTTACTCGTTATTTACGATATATGCATGTTGAGTCTTTAGACTCACTAGACTTGATTGTTGTAGGTTCTGATGATGCCGGGGCCGAGGGCGGGGACCAGTGAGCATGCTCGAGTCGGCAGTAGTAGGACCCGAGGACCTCAGTTCAGCATTTATTTTTAATTGATGGCTCAAACATTTTAATTATTGTTGGAAAAACTTTTTACTGTTATTTCGAAAAATGTTAATTTCTTCCGCTGCCACAATGAACATCAAACTTTATTTACAAGCTCATTTATGAAGGAGGCAATTTTAATTATTTAAAAAGAAAAAATTTTAATTTTTCCGCAAATTTCCAAGTACGGATTTTAGGCCTTTACAGATGGTATCAGAGCGGTGGTTCTGTATAGGGTTGTACTACTACTGACCACGAGAAGCTCACGAAGTCACGTCTTTGGTCTGTAAGTTTATGTTTACGCATTTTCTTTAAAGCATAAATTATTTTCTTAACGGCATGATTTCATGAAGCATTTTATGTCCAGATTCATTTTATTTGTTCAGTATTTAAATTTAAATAAATTATGGGATTATGCATGTTAGTTACGTATGGGTTATGTATGGAACAGTATGCCCCCTAGACGCGCCCTTGAGCGCCCTACTGAGGATGAGCCTCGCCGAGAGGACAGAGAGGAGCCGAGGCAGGAGAGAGACTTACCACCTCCACCTCCACCGGAAATGAATGCCCAGATGTTAGCTGGGATGACTCAGTTCTTCGCACAGTTTGCGGGGAACCATGCTGTGGCGACCAGGCCGACAGGGCCCGAGGCTGTCTACGAAAGATTCATGAAGATGCCTCCGAAAGAGCTTTCTGGGACATCTGACCCCATGATTGCTGAGGGCTGGATCAAGTCCCTCGAGGTTATCTTCGAGTTCATGGAGCTTGGAGATGCAGACAGAGTCCGATGTTCCACGTACTTATTCGGAGGAGATGCCCGCTTATGGTGGGAAGGAGCATCGGTAGCCCTGAACATGGCTACGCTGAGTTGGGTACGCTTCACGGAGGTGTCCTACTCCAAATACTTTGCTGAGGAAGTGCGCACCAGGTTGACCACTGAGTTTATGAGCTTGAGGCAAGGAGATATGACGGTTACGGAGTTCATCCGTAAGTTCGAGAGGGGTTGTCATTTTGTACCCCTGATTGCAAACGATGCTAGAGCCAAGATGATGCATTTTCTAGTGGGTCTACGGCCGATCTTGCGCCGTGATGTTAGGGTGTCGGACCCTACTTCTTATGAGGTCGCTGTCTCCAAAGCCCTAGCCGCAGAGCAGGATCAGTGTGACATCGAGAGAGATCGCTTGGGAAAGCGACCAGCCCGGGTACCGCCCCGCCCTCCTCCTCAGCAGCATCAGCAGTAGAACAAGAGGTCCTTTTCACGGACCGCCTAGAAACAGAGGCCAGCAGCAGCGGGGACGCCCAGCCCCGAGGGCTCCTGAGCGCCCAGTCTGTCCTAAGTGTTCACGTCGCCATCCTGGAGCATGTTTGTACGGCTCAGGAAAGTGTTATAGGTGTGGTAGTCCAGACCACTTATTTCTGCAGTGCCCTCAGAGGAACCTGCCTACCCAGGGCAGAGTGTTTGCTCTCCATGCGACGGAGACGAACCCCGATACTATGCTGATGACAGGTACCTTAAGCTTTGAGTCTGCATTTGGAGCTTAATGTTTTGGGTTAATATTTTGAACATAGAATTGCGATAGGATTGCATGCCCTACTTTGTAATCTTTTGGAAATTTAAGTTAGAAGAACTTCAACCTTTGCATGTCTATAAGTTTAGTCTTTGTAACTATTGGGTTCAACTTAGAGTTCCGATCTTTCAGGGAGAATTTTTATATCCGGTTTCGCTACGAAGGCCTTGATAGATTCAGGGGCCACTCACTCATTCATTTCAGAGGTCTTTGCTAATTTCCTCAAAGTTAAGACCATTGGGCTAGATATAGCCTATTCCGTAGTACTGCCGTCTGGCGAGGAGATGGCAGCCACCAATGTGATCCGAGACATAGATCTCGAGCTCCATGGCAACCTTGTTTATGCGGATTTTATCGTATTGCCGATGCCAGAGTTTGACATTATACTAGGGATGGATTGGCTACTGCGGAACAAAGTTTTGATTGACTTCCAGCGGAGATCTGTTCTAGTCCGATCGCCTGGAATGACGCAGTTCTTATTTGAGCCAGACATGTACTTTTCTCTACCACATATTATTCCATATGTTCAGGCTACGAAGCTCATGCATAGAGGGTGTCGGGCGTTTCTAGCAACCTTTGTATCTGTCCTCGAGACGCCCAGTCAGTCAGCCTCAGATGTTCCGATCGTTAGAGACTTCTTAGATGTTTTTCCTGAGGACGTCTCTGGTATGCCACCTGAGAGAGAGGTGGAGTTTTCCATCGAACTTATGCCAGGTACAGCTCCGATCTCAAAAACACCGTACCGACTTGCACCGACAGAGATGGCAGAGCTTAAGAAGCAGATTCAGGAACTTCTTGACAAGGAGTTCATTCGCCCTAGTTTCTCACCTTGGGGCGCGCCAGTCTTGTTTGTTAAGAAGAAAGATGGCACGATGAGGCTTTGTATTGACTATCGGGAGTTGAACAGGGTTACAGTGAAGAATAAATACCCACTTTCGAGGATTGAGGATCTGTTTGACCAGTTGCAGGGAGCTTCGATTTTGTCTAAGATAGATCTGCGTTCCGGTTATCACTAGTTGAAGGTGAGAGATGCTGATGTTTCAAAGACAGCTTTCAGGACTCGTTATGGTCACTACGAGTTTCTTGTGATGCCGTTCGGTTTGACGAATGCGCCAGCGATCTTCATGGATCTCATGAATCGCGTATTTCAGCCATACCTCGACCAGTTTGTGATAGTATTCATAGATGACATTCTCGTCTACTCCAAGAATCGGGAGGATCACAGCAGGCATCTGGCCACAGTGTTGCAGACATTGCAAAAGCACAAATTATTCGCAAAGTTCAGTAAATGCGAATTCTGGTTAGAGAAGGTGGCGTTCTTAGGCCACATTGTATCCAGCAGTGGTATTGAGGTAGATCCAGCGAAAGTTGCAGCAGTCAGAGATTGGGTTGTGCCGCAAAATGCATCAGAGATCCGCAGTTTTCTTGGCTTAGCAGGATATTATCGGAAGTTCATTAAGGGATTCTCTTCGATTGCAGTTCCACTCACAACACTGACAAAGAAGAATGTGAAATTTGTTTGGAGCGAGGAGTGTCAGAAGAGCTTCGATACTTGTAAGCAAGCTCTTATCTCAGCACCAGTTTTGGCCGTTCCGTCAGGGTCCGGTGAGTTTGTTCTGTATACCGATGCTTCGAAGCTCGGTCTTGGCGCAGTATTGATGCAGCATGGGAAGGTGATAGATTATGCTTCTAGACAGTTGAAAAATCATGAGAAGAACTACCCTACCCATGATCTAGAGTTGGCCGCAGTAGTTTTTGCCTTGAAGATTTGGAGGCATTATTTGTATAGAGAGAAGTGCCAGATCTTTACCGACCACAAGAGCCTCAAGTATTTCTTTACGCAGAAGGAGCTGAACATGCGTCAGAGGCGTTGGTTGGAGCTTGTGAAGGATTATGACTGTGACATTAGCTACCACCCGGGTAAAGCTAATGTAGTTGCGGATGCATTGAGCAGAAAAGTCGCAGTGATGGCTCATTTGACAGTGTCGAGACCTCTTCAGATTGAGATGCAGAGGTTTGATCTTGAGACTTATCCTCAAGGTAGATTTCCCCGTCTATCTACCTTGACCATTTAGTCTTCTCTTCTGGACCGTATTCGCAGTGGTCAGTCATCAGATGAGCAGTTAGCAAAGTGGAAGCAGAGGGATGAGGCCAAGGGAAGTGTCTTGTATTCAGTCAGTGATGGTATTGTGAGATACCGAGACAGGATATGGGTTCCTAGCAGTGATTCTATCCGAGCAGATATCTTATCAGAAGCCCATACGTCGCCGTACTCTATTCATCCAGGGAGTACGAAGATGTACAAGGATCTGCAGCTATTGTATTGGTGGCCAGGGATGAAGAAGGATATCAGGCGATTTGTGTCCGAGTTTCTGACTTGCCAATTAGTGAAAGCGGAGCATCAGAGACCAGCAGGTTTGCTCAAGCCTCTCCCTATTCCCGAGTGGAAGTGGGAGAATGTTACCATGGACTTTGTGACCGGATTGCCGAGGTCAGCCAGGGGATCGAATGCTATCTGGGTGATTGTAGACCGTCTTACCAAATCAGCGCACTTCTTGCCTATTAAGACGACTTTCACCATGGTTCAGTATGCGGAGTTGTATATCCGAGAGATAGTCCTACTTCATGGCATTCCAGTATCTATCATATCTGACAGAGATCCCAGATTCACTTCCTCATTTTGGAAGAGTTTACATTCGACTATGGGTACGAAGTTGCTGTTTAGCACAGCTTTCCATCCGCAGACAGATGGGCAGTCAAAGCGAGTCATTCAGATTTTAGAGGATCTTCTCCGTGCTTGCGTCATTGATTTCTCTGGGAGTTGGGAGTCGAACTTGCCATTGGTAGAGTTCACCTACAACAACAGCTTCCAGTCTTCCATTGGTATGGCTCCGTATGAAGCACTATATGGCCGCAAGTGTAGATCACCTGTGCATTGGGATGAAGTAGGAGAGAGAGCAGAGTTGGGTCCAGAGATTATTCAGCAGACTGTCGACGTAGTAGCTCGGATCCGTGAGAGAATGAGGATTGCTCTGAATCGACAGAAGAGTTATGCCGATCAGCAGAGGAGAGATTTAGAGTTTGCTGTCGGCGACCATGTCTTTGTGAAGGTGGCACCTATGAAGGGTGTCATGAGATTTGGCAAAAAAGGGAAGCTCAGTCCGAGATTCATTGGACCATTTGAGATCCTCGACAGAGTTGGGACGCTAGCTTATCGTGTGGCTCTTCCGCCGAATCTGGCCGGAGTACACAATGTGTTCCACGTGTCCATGCTGAGGAAGTACATGGAGAACCCTTCGCATGTCCTGAACTTTGAGCCGTTGCAGCTTACTCCAAACCTATCTTATGAGGAGAGGCCAGTGCAGATCCTAGACAGGCAGGAGAAGAAGCTTCGGAACAAGCTGGTTAAGCGAGTCAAAGTCAGATGGCTCAACCATTCAGAGGAGGAAGCTACATGGGAGTCTGAGTCGGAGATGAGAGATCGTTACCCCGAGTTATTCGGTGAGTTTTAATTTCGAGGACGAAATATCTTTTAAGGGGGGGAGGATTGTAGAACCCGTAACTTAGACTACGTATAAACCATGCATAATTCTAGTATTTAAATTAAAAATGATTTTTTTGTTGCATGAGTATTTAAAGTTAATTATTTTATTATTTCATGCACTAGTTTGATTTTTACCATTTCAGTTATTTCAGTGAGGCTGGACTGGAGTTGGAGTTTTGAGATAGAATTTAAGATTCGAGAAACATTTCCAGGATTTATTTAGCTAGCAAGTAAGTTAATTTAAGTTAAAAAGGAAGTTTGAGGATTTAATTTAATTACTTGAGGTGAGTAGGAAAATAAGCTCATTTAAGTTACTTAATTAAGAGATTAATTCAATAAATTAACTAAGGAATAGATAAGGCTCTTAAGGTGTTAATATTTAGTAACTAAACAATTTCTCCCCTTCATTTTATTGTGTATTTTCGGCCCTTAATAGATTAAGCATTACCATGCCAACTCATCACCCTTTTGACCCATTCTTTTTGGTAATTAATATGCTAATCTTTCTTTTATTATTAGTCCACCTTAATTAATTAATTATTGAGCATTATCCTAACCTAGTCCTAGCCTTGCACGTTCGGCCACTTGCATTCTAGAATCATCCAACATATCATTTGATAGCAACCATAATTCAAATTTCAAAACTAGTAGACTTGGTCTTGCTTGTTCCCCATTATATGACAACCACTCCCTCACTCCCCTAACCAATATTATCCTCCCCTCTCCACCAAATTCAGAGTGTATGTGAGAAGAAAAAAAAAATCGTGAGGTTCATAGCTTTTAAGAGGAGAGAAATCGAGCAAGGTAGACAAGAAAGCTAGATCGCACCACTCCTCCGCGCCGCGTCGTCGTTGTTTCGTTTGTTTTCTTTCAAAACGAAACCAGGCATGCATATAATCTTTCTAGCTCTTCAATCAAGTTCTACTATTATTTTTAAACATCACTTGTACATGATTTTATACAAGAAAACCGAAATATACCTCAAGCCTTTTCGAAATGCATGTGCAGATTTTTTTTCGACTTTCATGGCAGCTTCACGGTTTTCTCAAGTTTTGTGGTTTCAGATGGATGGTTCGATTCCAGGCTCACTAGGCTACATCTAGACACATACTAGGGTGTGTCAAGACTGTGATGGTCCATTCAAACAAAACCCATGCATGACAGAAATCGAAAATAACAGCAGCTTCTCTTCCTTGCCATTTATGTTTCGAAATTCTGTGTGTGCTGTCAAAGGAGAAAGGATTTGATCTTGGCTGCCCCAAGGGCCTATAGCCATGATTAGATCACTTCCCTAGCATGTCTAAGATGTGACTAAGTCGCCCTTTTGGTGGCTTGGTCCATGGTGCATCGGTTTTTAAATCAAACGCAAGAACAACCCCTTTCCCCATTTCGGCCCTTCCTTGGTACAGCATATGAGTTTCGGTTTTGGTGGTTTGGTGTGGATCTTGGTTGGCCTATGGCCCTCAGCCATGGTTCATACCATACCCCTAGATGTCTAGGTCATGCCATGGTCAATCAAATGGCCACTGGAACTGACACGAGACCACAAGCAAAGCAAACCACCACACGCGCATGCAAAGGTGCTCTCGGGTGAATTTTTTCGATTGTTGCTGGAATATTCCGAATTGTGGCTGGTCTAAAGCCCTTAGCCATGGTTCGAATCATTCCTTGGGACGTTGGTAAGAGGTGTTGGTCGGTGGTTCAAGCCCCAATGGCCATTAGCCTCACAAACGACGCAAGCAAACCAAAGCACGGTTGCTGTATTTTTGGACAGCAACTTGCTGTGACGGTTCAGTGGCTCGCTCGAGTTCTTGGTCGGCTTTTATCCTATGGACTTGGACTGGACAGTGCCTCATTGAGTTAGGAAGGTCATGTTTTTTGACCGTTTGTAATTCGGTTCATTTTTGAGGTCGTACGAGAATTTACGGTGCGATGTGCCAAATTGACTCTCGAAAGAGCTTTTCTTGTTTTGGCCTCCATTCACCTAGATTTTGGCCCTCACCATTTTAGGAGCATTATTTTATAATTTTAGGCGTATTTAATCATGACTACATGACAGTTCAGTGTTGGTTCGGGTTGGTTCGGAGTCATGATTAAATACGAAGTCGGTAGGCGTAATTGTCACATTTTAGAATGTTATTGCATAGTTTGGTCCCATAAATCTATTGCATATTTTTCATGACATATTTAGGTTGCAGCGAGCCTGGGAGCGATCCAATCCAAGCAGTAAATTATTACAGGATATTTAATTGTGCCATTTAATTATATTATGTGCATAAATATATAAAATGTTCATTTTTGAGATTATGCGATATTGCTTGTGGTCATTTCACTATCATGGGATTATTGCTAAATCTGGTCGCCAGTTATCGGTCCGGTCGCCAGTTACCGGTTAGTTGAGTTTGTTTCACCTAGTATACTTTGGCTATACTCTGATCAGACGTTTACTATTTTATCCGGTCGCCAGTTACCGGTCATGGGAGCATTTTATTATCCGGTCGCCAGTTACCGGTCAGTTTCAGTGCAGGGGCCACTTGCGTATACCATAATCTCACCAGGAAAATTATTACAGGCTATTTCAGTACAGGGCTCCAAGGAGCAAACATTTTTACCATGATATTTTCAGTTCAGTTATGCACGTATTATAATTAATCATGACACGACACTTTTACGATATGCCTCATGACATGACATTTTTATTCCATGAAATTTTACTATAGTATTTACTCGTTATTTACGATATATGCATGTTGAGTCTTTAGACTCACTAGACTTGATTGTTGTAGGTTCTGATGATGTCGGGGTCGAGGGCGGGGACCAGTGAGCATGCTCGAGTCGGCAGTAGTAGGACCCGAGGACCTCAGTTCAGCATTTATTTTTAATTGATGGCTCAAACATTTTAATTATTGTTGGAAAAACTTTTTACTGTTATTTCGAAAAATGTTAATTTCTTCCGCTGCCACATTGAACATCAAACTTTATTTACAAGTTCATTTATGAAGGAGGCAATTTTAATTATTTAAAAAGAAAAATTTTAATTTTTCCGCAAATTTCCAAGTACGGATTTATAGGCTTTTACAGATAGAATGTGGAAGAAGGAGTTTAAGCCCTTACATGAGAGGTATAGGCGGGGTGATGAAGAGGAGACGTATGATAGACGGGTTGGTGCGAATATGCGAGGAAGAGGAGTTGATCTAAATAGAACGGGGCATGTGAATCATAATGATGATAGGAAATGTGGTGGGTATAATGGGTATAGAAGCCGGGAAGGGTATAGACTGAGTGGCACGAAGATTACAGTTCCATCTTTCAGTGGAGAAGTCGATCCAAAGGAGTACCTTGAGTGGGAAGAGAGAATGGAGTGTATATTTGAGAGTCGGGAGGATTATACGGATGCAATGAAGGCACTGACTATGCTACTACATGGTGGGATGAGTTAGTACTGGGTAGGAGACGATGTGGGGATGACCTTATAGTTACATGGGATGAGATGAAAAGGGTGATGAGGGAGCGATTTGTTCCAAATCACGATAATAGGAGTGTTGGTAGGAGAGATGAGCACGACTTATATGAGGCTCCTTTGACATCCACTTGGCAGACAAGCTTAATCATTTCTAGGCCAATGAATGAGTCGAGGTGTGACACTACCAAATATGAATATCATGGTACATTTAACAACTCAAATTCTGGTAATTGTGATATTATATGTTGTTGGTGTTTAACAATTGGGCATGATATCAGCCATTGTCCACGTGAGGAGGTGACCATAGTAAAATCGTCAGTTGAGCTTAAATCTCAAATGAAGGTTGATGTTGCGGTTGAGCTTGAATCTCAAGTGGAGGTTGAGGTTGAGGTTGTTGTTGAATATGAATCTCAAGTTGAGGGCGTAGTTGAACTTGAATATGAAGTTGATGCTAGACTTGATGACGATGGTATTCCGCTAGTTGGTGAGTTGAATGTTGTTGAACGATATACAACAGAGAATGTATCATTAGGTGGGCAAGAAATGCTTAATTTGTCTATTTTGGAGGAAGATAGTAGGCAAGGAGAAGTTATCGTACATAAATTTCTTGATGAACAAAATGTTTCATTGGTTCAATTGTATCCAAATATTCTTGAGGATCAATTGAAATTTATTCATGAACTGAGTGAAAAGAAATGTGAAATGGCCGAAAGAAAGAATAAACAAAAGAGTAAGATGGCCATAGAAAAAAAGGAGAGAGAGAAAGAAAAAGAAAAAAGAGGCCAAAGAAAAGAAAAAGAAAAATAATTTGAAGGCCCGAAAGATCGAGGTAGAGAGTTATTTGTTCATGCATAAACCATTTCATGTACCTATGTACAAGTTGGTTTATTCTTATTTTGGTTATATAACAGGTTCAATCCTTAGCATTATTATTTCTCCTTTGCAGGATTTCGATGAATACATGATGAGAAGGCGAGCAAATGTGGATGGTGTAAAAATGCAATGGGATGATCTATATGATGTTGAGAGCAATAACCGTGAGGTAAGCATAGTTGCCAATACAACAACCAGTGAGATATGACTTTCGTTCTTATCTTAATTCGTCTTTGTGTTGTATTCAAGAATTTGGTGTGAGAGTTGAAAATATGATGTCTAGAGGGTCTAACCGTGAATTAATGTTGTTGCTGAGGAGTCATGGAGGTGAGAGTGTGAGACATTGATTGAGTTAAGCTCACATGTTATTGATTTTGCTTTCTCAAAAGCATTTAAATTTATAAAACATTGTCTTGACCATGAATTGTATGCGTTGGACTTAAATTCGTGTGATGTGATAAATGATTGCATGGATAGTACATTTAGTATGTTCTATTTGCATGAATCATATTTGTTTGGTAATGACTTTGGAGAGAGCATGAATGGATATAAAAATTTCTATGTTCATAATGAATACAATTTTAAAGAGAATAAATTCTTCATTCTATATGCATTGCATGAGTTACGTGCTAGTGAGACATATTGTTGCGATTTTATCATTGATATAATATATGATTATTTGTGTTGGTTGCATATAAAACGATATGTTGAATGTGATTGTGATACATGCATTGCATACGGAAGAATGACATGTCGAGTGTATTCATATGTCGTGCATCAGTTATATCTTATTCCTAGAGAGCTATGGTCGTACATGTGTATGAATTTTATCTTGGTGTTAACTAGGTCTAAGAAGGGGAGGAATTTGATATTCGTCATACTTAATGATTTTTTATCATATGGTGTCATTTGCTATTTGGTATGTGGTGAAGTTAATGAGTTTATAGGAAAGGCAACGGTGATGTTGGGATTACAAGTGCTGATGGAGCGAGAAAATGATAGCACCTACAAACTTGAGTTGAAAGATAAGCATGTTGATAATTTAATTATTTTTATTAATAACGTGCTTCATTTTTACGTAGGTAGACAAGACTTGAGGACAAATCCTTTTGAAGAAGGGAGCATGATATGAATCTGGCCGGGCATCGCGTGCAAATGATTGGACGAAGGTTCAAGGAAGCATTGAATGTACTCATGAGCAATCGAGAAGAGCTTATAAACAAGGTTCCAAGCCTCGAAGATGCATGAAAATGAGCTTGGGGGCCATAGGATCGTTGTGCGAGTGTTAAATGAAGAGGAAGACAGAACACTTCGCGCTCGAGCGGCAAAATCCTCCCGCCCGAGCGCCAAACATACTGTCCAAGAAATGATTTCCAGAACACTCAGCGCCCGAGCGGTGACATCTTACCACCCGAGTGCGACCAGTCCAAAAGACTGCGCCCGAGCGGTAGAATCTCGCGCCTGAGTGCGTCCTGCTGCGAGAAAAATATTTCCTTCCTATTTTAGAGTCCTAATTGTTTAGGTAATTATATTTTCATATATTTTTGATTTTGTAACAATATATGAACGAATTTTGATTGTAAGGGACATTAGAATTAATCTTGAGTTTCAATATATTTTGTGAGTTTTTCTCTCAATTTCAAAGCTTGGCTATACACCATTGTTTGTTTATCAAATCAAACTTATCAAAGTTTAATACTTTGTGGCGTTTGTCGATTGTTCATCACTCGGATTGTCAAAGACGAGTTCTTTGAAGATTCACTTGAATTTCAATTGTTTATCTCGTTAATATTTGTTGCTAAATTCTTAGTAATTTAGAGGTGAATAGTACAACCTTACTTGTGTCAAAAAGATCGGGACAAGACAAGCGTTTCTTCATTTCTTCCAATCGAGGGCGTGAATCCGTTCTGAGCGCATATTCTTTTCATGGTTTGAAGAATCACATCAGTAGATCATGAAGTTTTCGGACAAACACATAAATATAAGCATAGTATTGGCTTGTATGAATAGAAAACAAAAGTACGTGCGTGCCTTGATGAAATATGTATGAAAACTAGGAGAATTGCGCTGTCGGGGAGGCACTGGAAGAGCGGGGAAGTAGGTTTGCTTGAAAGAAACAATGGAGGAGACGTTTTTCTGCTGGTTTCTTATGTGAGGGCTGCTGGAGAAGGGGAGAGGACGGCTGATATGAGTAGGGTTAGGATTAGGGTAGGTTTAAGTAATAATTAAATAGAAAACACAACACAGTTGGGCCCTTAATTATAATTTAAAAAGTTTAAAAAGAGTCTTGAGCCCACTAAGCTTTAAAATAGGCGCATCAAGCCAAAACACACTCCCAGAAAATATTTCGTTTTGGTAAGTTTTTGAAAATATTGCCCGAGCCCTCTAAAATTTATCTGATTCGCTAAAATTTGCGTACCAATTAAAAATATGCTCCGACGGGTAAAAATACCCAAGAAAGCTCATTTCTTGAAAAATAAACTGAAGAAACCTCGTATTAATTAATAAAATTTTAAACATGTAATAAAAATTTTTTCCTGATAATTCATCGGTCTCTGTTCCTCGATCGAGAGCGAAATGAATTTAAAACCCTAATGCGTGAACTTTTAAAATGATCGTGAAATAAATCCTATTCATGCAATAATTATGCATTAAATGCATAAAAATAAATAAACACATAATTTAAATAAAAGCAAAGATTGCATGCATTCAGGTTACGTAGATTAAATTTCCTGGACCTTACAACTCTCCCCCTTAAATAAAATTTTGTCCTCAAATTTAGAACATACCAAATAACTCCGGGTAGCGAATCTTCATCTCGGCCTCAGTTTCCCAAGTAGCCTCCTCCTCGAAATGATTTAACTACTTGACTTTGACCATGTGGATTACCTTGTTCTGGAGCTTCCTCTCCCGTCTGTCTAAAATTTGAGTGGGTCTCTCCTCGAATGACATGTGCGGTGTCAGCTGAAGTGGCTCATAGTTCAGCACATACGAATGATTCGACATGTACTTCCGCAGCATAGAGACGTGGAACACATTGTGAACTCCCGCCAGATTCGTCGGGAATGACATGTGCGGTGTCAGCTGAAGTGGCTCATAGTTCAGCACATACGAATGATTCGACATGTACTTCCGCAGCATAGAGACGTGGAACACATTGTGAACTCCCGCCAGATTCGTCGGTAATGCAACTCTGTAAGCAAGTGTCTCGACTCTTTCTAGGATCTCGAATGGTCCGATGGATCTAGGTCTAAGCTTGCCCTTCTTCCCAAACTTCATCACGCCCTTCATCGTTGTGACTTTCACAAGCACTTGATCCCCTACTGTGAACTCGAGATCCCTGCGCCTCTGATCTACGTAACTTTTCTGACATCTCTGAGCGGTCCTCATCCTGTCTCGAATTCTATCTACTAACTCTGCTGACAATGTCCGGATCCAACTTTGCTATCTCACTGGCGACCTAAACTTCCTTCCGTACAGTGCCTCGTATGGAGCCATATAGATCGATGCCTCATAACTATTGTTGTATAAGAATTCGACAAGCGGTAACTTCGGCTCCCAGCTGACCTGGAAGTCGATCATGCAAGCTCGGAGTAGGTCCTCCAGAATTTGAATCACCCTCTCTTACTGTCTATTTCTCTGAAGATGGAAAGCAATACTGAACAGTAACTTAGTGCCCAACGCCTGATGTAGACTCTTCCAAAATGCAGACGTGAATCTCAGATCCCTGTGTGATACGATGGACACTGGAATCCCATGCATTCTGACTATCTCTCTGATGTATAGCTCTGCGTACTTAGTTATGGTGAAAGTCTTCTTGATCGGTAGAAAGTGAGCTGACTTAGTGAGCTGATCAACTATCAGCCAGATGACATTATATTTTTCAGTAGTCCTCGGAAGCCCTGTCACAAAGTCCATGGTGATGTTCTCCCTTCCACTCGGGAATAGGGAGGGGTCTCAGCTTCTCTGCAGGTCTCTGATGTTATGCCTTGACCTGCAGACAAGTCAAACACTCGGAAACGAAACGCAGGATATCCCGCTTCATTCCAGGCCACCAATAAAGAATCTGCATATCCTTACACATCTTTGTACTCCCTGGATGGATGGAGTACGGGGTGCTGTGGGCTTCTCTCAAGATATCTGCTATAAGAGAATCACTGTCAAGAACCCATAAACGGTCCTTATACCTAACTATGCCGTCCACAACGGTATACAGTCTCTGGCCCTTAGCCTCGTCCCTCTGTCTGCACTTCTGCAACTGCTAGTCAGAAGTCTGCCCTACCCGAATTCTGTCCCTCAATGTCGGCTGTACTATTAGAGTAGCAAGATTTGGGCCATCGCCCCTAGCATAAACTGCAAGCTCAAATATCTGAATCTCCGCTGTAACGGTCTCTATATTGACAATTGAGCAATCACTGCGTGCTTCCTACTCAGAGCGTATTCAACTAGATTAGCCTTACCCGGATGGTAGCTAATGTCACAGTCATAGTCCTTCACTAGCTTTAACCATCTCCTCTGCCTCATGTTCAGCTCTTTCTGTGTGAAAAAGTACTTCAGGCTCTTATGATCAGTGAAAATCATGTACTTCTCCACATACAGATAGTGTCTCCAAATTTTCAGAGCAAATACCACTGCTGCTAGCTTGAGATCATGAGTCGGATAATTATTTTCATGGACCTTTAGCTGTCTAGACGCGTAGGCTATAACTCTATCGTGTTGCATCAAACCTGTGCCCAACCCGAGTTTCGAAGCATCTGTATAAACCACAAACTCTCCTTACCCTGATGGCATAGCTAAAACTGGTGCAATGGTCAACACTTGCTTCAGGCTGTCAAAGCTCTCCTGGCACTCATATCCCCACATAAAATTGGCGTTCTTCTTTGTCAAGGTAGTCAAAGACACCGCAATGGAAGAGAAGCCCTGAATGAATATCCTGTAGTATCCAGCCAATCCCAAGAAGCTACGGATCTCTGTCACGATCTTAGGCACTGGAAAATCTCTGACTGCCTCGACCTTACAGGGGTCGACCTCAACCATCCTGAGATACAATGTGGCCCAAGAATGCCACTCTATCAAGTTAGAACTCACACTTACTCAACTTGGCTTACAACCGTATGCCCTCTAGAGTCTACAGTACGGTCCTCAGATGCTACTGTGCTCCGCACTGCTCTTCGAATAGATCAAATATCGTCAATGAAAACTATGACGAACTGATCCAAGTATGTCAGAAACACGTGATTCATGAGATCCTTGAATATCGCTGGTGCGTTCGTCAAACCGAAGGGGATCACCAAAAAGTCATAATGCCCATAGCGCATCTGGAAGGCTGTCTTATGCACGTCAGACTCTCTCACCTTCAGCTGATGGTATGGGATCGAAGATCTATCTTTGAGAAAACTGATGCTCCTTGAATCTGATCAAAAAAATCCTCGATTCTTGGCAACGGATACTTATTCTGGCTGTAACCCTGTTCAGCTCTCGGTATTCAATGAACAGTTGCATGCTGCCATCTTTCTTCTTGAAAAATAGAACTGGTGCACCCCGAGGAGAAAAACTAGGGTGAATGAATCCCTTATCTAGAAAATCATGTATTTGATCTTTCAGTTCTTTTATCTCGACAGGTGCTAGACGGTAGAGTGCCTTAGAGATCGGCATTGTACCTGACATGAGCTCAATTGACAAGTCCATCTCTCTGTTTGGTGGAATGCCTGAAACATCGTCAGGAAAAACCCTGGAGAAATCTCTGACCACATCGACGTCCTCTAATCTCTGATCGACTGGCTCTGACACTGATACAATGCTGGCCAAAAATACCTGGCAGCCTCTCTTTATAAGCTTCCTCGCACACATACTGGAAATAGTGTGCGACATCTGCTGGTGTCTGGCTGCCTCAAAGATAAACGGCTTTCCACTGGGCGGTCGGACAGACAGTGACCTATGTCTAAAGTCTATGACAGCTCCGTTCAATGAAAGCCAATCCATACCTAGAATAATGTCGAACTCCAGGAACGGTAGCACTATCAAATCTGCCCATACCGTATATTTTTGTAACTGAAGCTCCAATCTCTTCACTATCTGAGAAGTGAACATCAGATCCTCGGATTAAATCGATACTCTGAACCCTGAATCCATTGTCACTAGTATGATTCCTAGCCGCTTGACGAAATATTATGATATAAACGAATTTGTAGCCCCTGAATCTAGCAATGCATGTGTGGCTACTCCTGAAAATATATATCATCCATGGGACAAGACATACAATCAAATCTAATCATGTTGAACTTAAGAAATTCTTACCGGAAATTAACCCAAAATCCTTGAAAAATTACTGAATTAACCCCCACATTGCTCCAAAAATTTTGAAGTTAATCCTCAAAATATCGAAAATTTCCAATTTAGCCCCCTCAAGTTTCGAAAATTACTTCTTGGCCCCATGAAAATTTAAATTGCAATTCAACCCCTGACCATTTTCAAATTCTAACCCCATAAAATCATAAAGTTCTCGAAAAATTAGAATTAAATCCCCAAAATTTCAGAAGTTTCGAAAATAGTCCCCCCAATTCTCAATTTTTAGAAATTAGGTCCTCAAAATATAGGTTATTACAATTGGGTCCTTAAAATTCTCAAATCAAACAATTATATTTTTAATCCCAACTAGGTAGAACATGCGTCCTAATTCTTTATATGTTAACAACCCATAAATTAAATCTCATACTAAATATATAACCCAAGTAATCAAGCGATAAAATAAATCTTTTAA
The DNA here is from genome assembly GCF_025594145.1 of Primulina tabacum. Classification (NCBI taxonomy): domain Eukaryota; kingdom Viridiplantae; phylum Streptophyta; class Magnoliopsida; order Lamiales; family Gesneriaceae; genus Primulina; species Primulina tabacum. Next base: position 22,827,696 of record NC_134558.1, on the reverse strand, counting down.
ACATAAAGGTTACAAGTAATTAGCGTCGAATCTGGCTCTGCCTCGGCATGCATCACATATGCTTGGCCAGTAGTGGGGCCCTTCTTCACAGGGCAGTCTACTACTTTGTGGCCCTCCTGTTTGCAAATGAAGCATTTAAAGGTCCTCGACATGCACTTGGCAAAATGGAACCTGTTGCACTGTTTGCAAGGCTGTTCGTCGTCTAGCTTAAGCGCCAGGGGTCTCCGCTGCTGGGGCCTCCTAAACTTTCCCTGGGGCTTCTGCTACACATGCTGCCTCGGTGGCCCAGTAAACTGCTTCTTCTGCAGCTGGGAACTGGACTGAGTCTGCTGTCTCTTCCGCTGCATCTCAAAATCGATGTCTCGCAGCGCCTGCTCCGCCTGAAAAGCACAGGCGGTGGCCTCATCATAGCTCACCGACCTCATCAACATGACATCCTGGCGCAGGATGGGTCTCAGTCCGTCCATAAAGTGCCTCAGCTTTTGAGCGGTATCTCTAGCGATCATGGGCACAAAATGGCAGTCCTTGTCAAACTAGGGGATAAACTCCACCACATATAAGTCCTCTTGTCAGAGACTCATGAACTCCCTCGTCAGGCGGTCCCCTGACATCAGCTGAGAAATACTTGCCGTAGAATATCTCCTTGAACCTGTCCTAGGAGAGAGTAACAAAGTCCACGGCATGCGCGGATCCTTCCCACCATAGGGATGCATCATCCATCAGCATATAGGTGGCGCACCTTACCCGGTCGCCATCTCTCATCTGCAAGTACTCAAAATGCAGCTCCAACGATCTAATCCATCCCTCTACCGTCTAAACTGCTCAAGAGTATCGACCTGTGGTTTGGGATCCTGCTGTACCTGCTCCAGTAGGCTAGCCATACCCTCCAAAACACAAGTAGCTGCATCCATAGGCAGTGGTGGTGGTGGAGGGCCTCTGCCTCCTCCAGAAATATCGTCCTGTCTATCTGCACTAGGGCACGTCTGGGAGGCATGATATCTGAATAAAGTCCAATTTTAAAAGAAACCCATCATGCAATTTAATATAATTATTAAAACAAAAATCCTTAAATCATGAAAGCATTTAAACATGTAATGTAAATCATAACTCATGTAATAATGCAGGTGATAGCAGTAAATAATTTAAATAATAAAAGCTTACAGACTTGAGGCTTGAAGAATGAGCTGCAGAAGCTGGCGGTGGCACAACCCTATACAGGACCTGTGGAGACCCGGACGCTAATCATGTTCTTAATCATAATTGGGACTAATTAATCAATTATAAAACATGGTCTAATTTTTTTTTTTTTAAAATGCGGAACGTAGCTGAAATAAAACGTATATATATCTCAGTATAAAAGTACAAGTCCTGTACTACATACATTTATTCAACTAAGGTTTAACAGCTAATATCAAGTGTCCAACCCTATCTCTAATCCAAGTCCGGAGCCTCCACTCTAATCACGATCTTTCCTCATCTCCTCGACCCTGAACCTGTCCCACCTGTTGTCATGCACACATACAAAATAAGACAACAGCCGGATAACTCCGGTGAGAATAAATCCCAGTATAAACAATGTAAACATGCAATCATATAAAAACATATACAAAAGCATATAACAAATATCATTCACATGCAGCCAATCAACAAACATGAATGATATAAAACTGTAAATCAACTAGTCATCACAGACTCGACTCAAACAACGCATCGTCTCAGACTCGACTCAACTCTAACATAAGGGATCCCAATGTCTGGATATTGATAATCATATCGAATCTCAGTCGATAGGAATGAATCAACCCTAAACGGCATCGATATAATTCATATATCCAGTGTCTGGGCGAAACAGCCGCAGAATTGACGAATCAGTCAAGAATTAAGCGAATCAGCCAATAACTAGACGAATCAGCCAGTAATTAAGCGAATCAGCCAATAACCAGACAAATCAGCCGGTGACTTGGCGAATCAGCCAATGACTAGCGAATCAGCAGTCAATACATGCATACAGTAACTAGGCGAATCAGCCGATGACTAGCGTATCAGTAGTCAATACATGCAGTGGCTATAAATCAATAGACTACAAACATCAATCTCATCAATTACAAATATCAATGTAATAACTAAGTATGTGATTTAGGGAAACTCGAGTCAAACCTCACTCGAGTTGTGCAATCCCAACTCAACATTAATTTATACCTTTCTTTCTGATACTCTGACTCTGTCGAAGTCTCGAACTCAAAGCCTGTCAATACTCGATCTGACAATAACAATATCGAGGGTACGGTATCAATACACCACTCAAACAATACTGGATATAATCAGAATTCAATCAAATTCTGTTTCAACAATATAATGTCATAGTCTCAATATATCCAGTAATATCATCTCAGTCAGATATCAATTCTAACATCTTATAATCGGTAATAATTCAATTCTGATATCAAATCGATTCCAAAACAACTCCGAAAATCCTAACAATTCCATATGGTATTTATTCTTCAGTCCGGTTTCGATTATACGATTTCTAACATGACCAGAACATCATATAAGAATCATATCAGATTCTGACAATACCATAATTTCAAATCATATCAAAACGTAGCAAAACTTACGTCAAGTTGTAGCCTACGTCGATAGGAACACAGTACTGAAGTCGGATTCAAAATCAGATAGACGGATTTCTCACAAAAGGCGCAAGGATTTTCAACCCTTTTTCAGAAACCTTTTTCTCGATTCTTCTTTCCTCTCTTCGATTTCCTTTTCGTTTTCTTCTTCTGAAAATTAAGATGCACATATATATATATACATCCACGCACATGCAATAAGCCAAGTGGCTCGGTGTGCCTACTGCACGTCTTGCGCATATGCGCGACATCATCGGCGCATATGCGCGAGACCTACTGGTCTCGGTGCTCGGCTTCTCGGCAGCTCGCGCATATGCGCGACTCAGCTCCGAGCATATGCGCGAGGTCCTCTGGACTTCGCTTGTACAGTCTCGCGCATATGCGCGACTCACTTCGCGCATATGCGCGAGGTCCTCTGCCCATGTCGCGCATATGCGCGCATCAATGCCGCGCATATGCGCGAGGGATACTGTTCCTCGCACATTTCATGCATTTTCTCAGTCTTTCCCGGTCCGATCCTTTCCGTCTATAATCACATCAATTAATCACCGAATCATTTCGGATTATAATAATTAAAATCTCGGGCATTACGTTTCTCCCCCCCTAAGATCTGATTTCGTCCCCGAAATCACAATCAATCAACTCGGATATCCCAGGTAATCATATCAGATACCAATTCAGATACAAGAAGGAGATCTATACAATAGTTAAGAAGAAAACTCACCTCGATGAAGTGATTTCTAGAATCTTTCTCTCATCTCAGATTTTGTTTTCCAACTAGTGTTTTTTTTTAATATCATAACGATTTCATTGAATTCTCACAAACGGAATAGTCTTCGTTCTAAATCATCTTTCTTTTACTGATTCTGATTTCAATCTGGAATAACGCTTCAAGAAGTATAATCTCATAATACCACTTGAATAACTGATGATAGAATCAGTCTCACAATACTGGCTATACAATATTCATATATACCAATTAACAGCTCATAATACCTCGATACTATCATCTCCTATCAATCTGATAATTTAAATCAGGATTATATTCAATTTCCAACTTAAATTATCAACAGTTATCATCCGACGTTGACATATTCAGTCTATTTATTCTGAGCTGTCTTCATTCTCTTCTTCACTTTTTCAATCATATCTCTGATCATGCCAGGTCCAATCTCAGGAACCTCAGAGATATCATCCCAATAAAGAGGGGATTAACATTTCATTCCGTACAACGCTTCGAAAAGAGCCATCTCAATACTCGTCTGATAGCTATGGTTGTACGATAATTCATAAATGACAATAAATCATGTCAACTAGTGCTAAAATCCAGCACTACAGTTCTTGGATATTCTCCAGTATCCGGATAGTTTGCTCCGACTATCCGTCAATCTATAGACAGTAGGTGAAGGAGTTTATAATATATTCTTCCAAAAATACAAAATCAACCGAAAATCATGGTATGATATAGTCAATTTTGGCATTCAATGCAGTCTAATTACGTTTCTACCATACCTTTTGATCGTCTGATCTTATCTGTACATCATCCTGTACACATAATATATGCAGATTCAAGCATTCTATCAATTACAATCATAATCACATCGCAATACAGTCTTAGGAAGATTTCAATAGTTTCGTTACCGATCCATAGAAATGGACTCCCATTTCTACTTCAGAATCAATAATTTGTATAACCCATCTCCTGGTTTCTATCTTTCTGTCTTTATCTATCGGTGATTAGACATTTCAGTATCAACTTTGGCACATCTACTCTCATCTATTTCTATCAATACCTTTTCCGCTATCAAACTGCGCACTGAATAACTTATTGCACAATTCTGGCAATATTTATCATTTTAAATTCGGAACAGCTGGAACAACAGATTGGTTATTCATATACAATACAGTATTACTTACCTGATTCAAACACGGATTCAAAACAACAGCAAGCTTCAATCAGATTCAAAATATCACTCATCGGTACTGATCTGCTAAACTCATAAACCGCAAATGTTTGACAGTGATATCCACCTCGGCCAAATAATTCCGGTTTAATTATGCTAAATTCAATAGATACATCATCTTCATATATAACATACCCTGAATGCAATCAGTCTCAATCAGGATGCAATCTGTTTCTGATATCATGATATACGCTAAAATCAATCTCTCTGATTGGAATCGAATCAGAAGTCTTATCGGGGAAAACATTATTAACTTTCTTATCATTGGTAAATCAGCCACTGATAGACTCAACTTCAAAAAATCAACTGAATACATAAGGAATCTGTCTGTTCCTTTCTGTAATAATCAAGTCATAGATAGTACGGATTATAAAAGGAATTCTCAATCTAGAATCCTTATCGTACAATATTCATTCCTTGGCCATCTCAGGTCCGATTCTCACCATCTTCTGGAACTAATCTAGGGTAGCTCTGTACTTGGTCAGCATATCAATATCAGTAATGCAGTCTCAAAACCAGACAACACTAGTACAATACAAGCTACCACACGATCTAACTCAATCTCATTCTCATCCTACTGTAGTATACGATATTTTACAGAATTCACTGCTATAAAAACTCTCCCCAACGGATAAAGAGATATACTACAGTAGATACAAACTCAACAGATAATGCATGACTCAATGCAAATCGTTCAAGAATAAACATATGGGAAGCATCCGTATTCATCAATACAAAAGCAGGATAACTACATCAAGAACAGTTACCTGCAACATCATCATCTGGTGCTTCCTGAGCCGGCTCCTCGGTCAAAGCAAATACTCTGGCCTGCTGTCTAGGAGGCTGGCCAACTGTCTGGCTTCCTCCTGGCCTCTGCTGTGACTGAGATGGTGCTGGCTGAAATGAAGGAACAGCAGCTGATCGTCTACTCCACTGTGCCGCTGATCCAAGTGATTCGGCTCCCTGGAATCTTTGAGAACCCTTCTATGGACACACTCTGGCAAAATGTCCCTGTTGTTTGCAGAAGTGGCAACTACCAAGTACTCCTTGGCATTGCTCAGTGGAATGTCTCCCTCCACAATTTCCGCAGTAAGTTCCGGTATAACTCTGTTTGGAACCACTGGAGCTAGAAGAACTGCCGCCAGATTTCTTAAACTGCTTTCCTCTAGCCTTCAGAAAATCTTTCTTTCCACCACTGCTACTATCACTCTCAAATCGGGGAGGTGGTTGCTGTGGTCTCGGTGCGGGAGGAATATTTGCAGCTCCTCTCTGCCTTATCAGGCCCGCTTCCGCGCCCTTTGCTCTATTCATGGCATCAGCAAAGTTATTCGGTCGCCCTGTGTTCACCAATGTAAATATATCGGGGTTCAAACCATTGATGAACTGATCAGCAACGGCTTCATCATTTCCAGCCACATGTGGAGCAAACTTCAACAAGGTAGAGAACTTGGTCACATATTCTTCAATGTTCAGCTGACCTTGTCTCAAATTGGCAAACTCCGCCCCCTTGTCTTTCCTGTACGACACTGGGAAAAATCTTTGATAAAACTCAGTTTTAAATACATCCCAAGTAATAGTCGTACCTCGCTGTTCCAAGGCCCTCTTCATCGTAATCCACCAGTTCTTTGCAACATCAAGCAACTGGTGCCCAATCAATTTAATTCGGCGCTCATCACTGTACTCTAGTGAATCAAATAGCATCTCAATGTTATCTAACCAACTCTCACATTCAACTGATGTCTCAGTACCCTTCAGTGTCGGTGGTTTGAACGACTGAAACCTTTTCAATAACGTTTCCATCGGAGTTGCTGTCACATCCATTGGAGGATTCGATGTGCTACCCTGTTCTGGTATTCTTCGAGGAGGCATATCTGATAATCAAATGGATTAGTACCCCAATCCAATAAACCTGTTTCATTTCAGTTCCCTCCTCCGATCATCTTACTGCTGATCGAGAATCAGTTCAAATTCGTTTCCAACAATACATATTACAAAATCAATTCAGATGAGTCAAGTAACATGTATTATATAAAGCAGTAAAGCATGCTAGCAATTACAAGAAAGGAAAGAAAACTCAATCTACCCCGCTCACTAGCTTCTATCTCAGTCTAAAGGATCTATCGCTCTGATACCACCTGTTGTGGGGACCCGGACGCTAATCATGTTTTTAATCATAATTGGGACTAATTAATCAATTATAAAACAGGGTCTAAATTTTTTTTTTTAAAATGCGGAACGTAGTTAAATAAAACGTATATACATCTCAGTATAAAAGTACAAGTCCTGTACAACATACATTTATTCAACTAAGGTTTAACAGCTAATATCAAGTGTCCAACCCTATCTCTAATCCAAGTCCGGAGCCTCCACTCTAATCACGATCTTTCCTCATCTCCTCGACCCTGAACCTGTCCCACCTGTTGTCATGCACACATACAAAACAAGACAACAGCCGGATAACTCCGGTGAGAATAAATCCCAGTATAAACAATGTAAACATGCAATCATATAAAAACATATACAAAAGCATATAACAAATATCATTCACATGCAGCCAATCAACAAACATGAATGATATAAAACTGTAAATCAACTAGTCATCACAGACTCGACTCAAACAACGCGTCGTCTCAGACTCGACTCAACTCTAACCTAGGGATCCCAATGTCTGGATATTGATAATTATATCGAATCTCAGTCGATAGGAATGAATCAACCCTAAACGGCATCGATATAATTCATATATCCAGTGTCTGGGCGAAACAGCCGCAGAATTGACGAATCAGTCAAGAATTAAGCGAATCAGCCAATAACTAGACGAATCAGCCAGTAATTAAGCGAATCAGCCAATAACCAGACAAATCAGCCGGTGACTTGGCGAATCAGCCAATGACTAGCGAATCAGCAGTCAATACATGCATACAGTAACTAGGCGAATCAGCCGATGACTAGCAGTATCAGTAGTCAATACATGCAGTGGCTATAAATCAATAGACTACAAACATCAATCTCATCAATTACAAATATCAATGTAATAACTAAGTATGTGATTTAGGGAAACTCGAGTCAAACCTCACTCGAGTTGTGCAATCCCAACTCAACATTAATTTATACCTTTCTTTCTGATACTCTGACTCTGTCGAAGTCTCGAACTCAAAGCCTGTCAATACTCGATCTGACAATAACAATATCGAGGGTACGGTATCAATACACCACTCAAACAATACTGGATATAATCAGAATTCAATCAAATTCTGTTTCAACAATATAATGTCATAGTCTCAATATATCCAGTAATATCATCTCAGTCAGATATCAATTCTAACATCTTATAATCGGTAATAATTCAATTCTGATATCAAATCGATTCCAAAACAACTCCGAAAATCCTAACAATTCCATATGGTATTTATTCTTCAGTCCGGTTTCGATTATACGATTTCTAACATGACCAGAACATCATATAAGAATCATATCAGATTCTGACAATACCATAATTTCAAATCATATCAAAACGTAGCAAAACTTACGTCCAGTTGTAGCCTACGTCGATAGGAACACAGTACTGAAGTCGGATTCAAAATCAGATAGACGGATTTCTCACAAAAGGCGCAAGGATTTTCAACCCTTTTTCAGAAACCTTTTTCTCGATTCTTCTTTCCTCTCTTCGATTTCCTTTTCGTTTTCTTCTTCTGAAAATTAAGATGCACATATATATATATATACATCCATGCACATGCAATAAGCCAAGTGGCTCGGTGTGCCTACTGCACGTCTTGCGCATATGCGCGACATCATCGGCGCATATGCGCGAGACCTACTGGTCTCGGTGCTCGGCTTCTCGGCAGCTCGCGCATATGCGCGACTCAGCTCCGCGCATATGCGCGAGGTCCTCTGGACTTCGCTTGTATAGTCTCGCGCATATGCGCGACTCACTTCGCGCATATGCGCGAGGTCTTCTGCCCATGTCGCGCATATGCGCGCATCGGTGCCGCGCATATGCGCGAGGGCTACTGTTCCTCGTACATTTCATGCATTTTCTCGTCTTTCTCGGTCCGATCCTTTCCGTCTATAGTCACATCAATTAATCACCGAATCATTTCGGATTATCATAATCAAAATCTCGGGCATTACAGGACCCTTGCTTTGATACCAACTGAAACGTCTACTAATTTAAAATGCGGAAGTATATATATACATATATATATATATATATATATATATATTTTGTAAAAGCTCATATTTTCGTAAATATCATTTAAAAATTTTGCATGTATGCAACCCTACTAAAAAAATATGTTATTTTAAAATAATCGTAAACAATGGACAAAGAAAAATGTTGTAGTTTAAAATTTGTGCCAAATCGACCCTTAACCATGCGCGAATAAAACAAAGCAAGAAAATTCTTGAAAATTAGCAGCGTATCATAGAAAAATGTGTAAAACTGATCATGTCTACTCGAAACTTATAAAATCATGATGCGCGGAAAAGGTGTGGTCCTCGGGTCGTGCTCGCACATCCAGCCCTGCCTATTCAGAGTTCGGCACCTCCAGTCTCCTCGTCTAAATGCTCACCTGCGTTCAACACGCCTAGTGAGTATAAAGTCTCAACACACCTGCACCGTTAATAGAAAATACATATACATAGCACACAGCAGTGAAAAATACCGTATTCAACATACATTTCATGAACTTAAAAGCATGAATGTAAACGTGTCGTAAAGAATCATAACCTATCAAAACATGTCTGGTGATATCATCATTTACGTATACATTTTCTTCTAATTGAATTCAGTTAATTAGTTGTGACTCTCGTATGAATTCTATTGTATCATCTCTATTCGATGGATCCATCTATAAAACCGCGGTACCTGGCGGCGGGGATATCAGCGATAGCATTACCCGTCCACTGAGCCTTGGCCTCAGCTCATAATATCTCATATAATCGTGTTAGTCACAACCAAATCTCATCCTTCAAAACATGTCATCATTTTCACCACTTAAAGAAAACATGCATATACGAAAATTTTCCTTCAAACCAAACATGCATCGTAATTTCCGTAATTACATAAAAATCATAAACATGATGAATAAAAATTTAAAACATGATAAATATAAGCTCAGGGCGCTGCCAGGGCTAAAATCTCACATCGGGTGCAAAATTACCATTTTGCCCCTGGAAACCCAAAATGACCATTTTACCCTCGTGACCTCTAAATTTCGACCCGAAGCTACCGAACTCCTTAAAACATCCCAAAACATATTTAAAATTATTTCTTAGACGTAAACTCGAGCCGTTTCAGAACTTAATCTATTCTTTTTAAAACTTGGACCGGGGTCCCAGTTTTAACCCGAATCGAACCGAAACTTAACCGAATTTTTCCCAAACTCTTAACATGCTTAATGCACACACTAACAGCCCCTAATCCATCAAAACTAGACCATTTAACCTCTCGACCAGACCTCTAAAATTTTCTGGAATATTTTCTACTCAACCTACTCGAACCCTAGGTGCAACAACATTCCAAGTTTCGTCCCTAGCTGAAGACCAAGCGGAACAGCTTCAAACCATCCACTCCTAAGCCATCCTAAGACCCTACTAGACCTACTTAACCCACGGACAAAGCTCCATGAAATCCGAGAAGCGCAATCACTCGCTAGACTCCAAAGGAGCAAACCCTCGGCACCTCTCGGTTCTATGGCTCCAAACGAATCCTAAGCCCAAAACCAGAAACGTGCGACCACCCAAGGCCATGACTCAGACCCAACGGGGTCTGATCCATGGCCTGGAATAGTTCTCCACACGACCAGCTACACGCACGCACTCGAACACCCCGAATCGATCGCACAACCATCAAAATCACGCGATCTCCCTCTTATCTCCACTATGTCTCAACACCAGCAACATGACACCAGTTTAACACCTTGATCAGCACTTAGTACGCACCAAAAACATCAGCCCCTTAGCACAATACAAGAAAAACATGAGCAAGTTAAGAAAAATGCACTATTCATATCAAACTTGTATAACAATACAAACATACGGTAGATCATGAAGTTTTTCGGACAAACAAATAAATATCAGCATCGTATTGGCGTGTATGAAGAGAAAACAAAATTACGTGCGTGCCTTGATGAAATATGAATGAAAACTAGGAGAATTGTGTGTCGGGGAGGCATCAGAAGAGCGGGGAAGGAGGCTTGCTTGAAAGAAACAATGGAGGAGACGTTTTGCTAATGGTTTCTCACGTGAAGGCTGCTAGAGAAGGGGGGCTGGACGGCTGATATGAGTAGGCTTAGGTTTAGGGTAGGCTTAAGTAATAATTAAATTGAAAACACAACAAAATTGGGCCCTTAATTATTAGTTAAAAAGTTTAAAAAGAGTCTTGAGCCCACTAAGCTTAAAAATAGGCCCATCAAGCCCAAACACATTCTCGGAAAATATTTTGTTTTGGTAATTTTTTGAAAATATTTCCCGAGCCCTAAAAAAGTTCCCCGAATCGCTAAATGTGTACCAAAATATGCTTCGACGTGTAAAAATACCAAAGAAATCACAATTCTTGAAATATAAACTTAAAACACCTCGTATTAATTAATAAAATTTTAAACATGTAATAAAATAATTTTCTTGATAATTCCCCGGTTTCTATTCCTCGATCGAGCGCGAAATGCATCTAAAAACCCTAAAGCGTGAAATTTTAAAATAATCATGAAATAAATCCTATTCATGCAATAATTATGCATTAAATGCATAAAAATAAATAAATACATAATTTAAATAAAACTCTAGATTGTGTGCGTTCAGGATACGTAGATTAAAATTTCTGGACCTTACACTTTATAAGCATTTTTTTTATCTCCATCAAATAATAATTGCCAAATTCAACTACTTGAACTTTGACTTTCTCAACGGGAAAACAGAATCCGGTACTTGTGTCACCTTTAATGGTTTACGAATACAGCTAGCTGTCGGTCGACATCTCCATGCTATTCAGAATAACATTTATTCTTATTCGGCCTTATCCTAATTAGCCTCATTATTTTCATCAAGTCTTTGATCAACAATGTCAGAGGGTGGTTGTTCTGTGAATCTTTATATGATCACTCATTTGTATGAATGAACATCTTCATACCTTCACCTATGAGACATGGCGTTTAAATCACATATACTAGTATCAAGCTCAAGTGACATTTATCCTTATTTTAGGCAGCTGATTCAACTAAGAACCTATTCAGAATATACGGTACACTTCCTAATGAGTTTCATGATCTTATGTTGAGAGACAGACCTCATATTACCTATTTTATATTAAAAAATTTATCTATACAGTTTGCATGAGTATACAGATAAAGCATAATGATATAATTGGATAAAACCGTAATATATTATTAAAATAACGATCATTTTACATTAGAATCAATAAAAGACCAAGCAACAAGTTGGATCGTTGTGCACAAACTTTAAAAATCTCTCACATTTCCTATAGCCAACTACCCAAAGATCTTAGGCACATTTATTCATGATATTTTTTAAACAATGGTCCTGACAGGGACTTCGTCAGTGGATCAACAACGTTGTCTGCAGAGGGGACTCTCTCCACCAATAAGTCTCCTCTTCCCACAATCTCCCGGATTGTGTGGAACTTCCTTAGTATATGTTTGGATAGCAGATGAGATCTCAGTTCATTCGCTCGCACGACTACATAGGTGTTGTCACCGTAGACCGAGACTGCATCAGCTGTTTAAGGAATGACACCAAACTTTTGAACAAAATTTCTCATCCAAACTCTCCTCTTTGATGCAGCCATTGCAGCAATGTATTCACCCTCAGTGGTTGAATCCGATGTGGTGTCTTGCTTGGAACTGTTCCAAGAGAACACAACAACATTGAGCTTGAATACAAATCTAGATTTTGATTTCGAATTTGTCAAATCTGATTAGAAGTTTGAATCAGTATAACATTCTAATTTTAATTATCCAGTCCCGTAAATTAAGAATACATTCTTAGTTCTTCTCAAGTACTAAGAATGTCCTTCAAGGCTTTCCAATGCAATGGAACGGGATTTGACTGAAATCTACTTGCAACACTCAGTGTATACATAATATCAGTTCTAGTAGATATCATACCAAATATGATACTTCTTATAGCAGACGCATATGGAATGCGGATCATGGCTTCTATCTTATCATTGGTCTTAGGGCACATAGACTTGAATAGATTCACACCATGACACATTGAGAGATATCATCTCTTGGACTCCTCCATAGAGAATCTCCTCAATATGGTATCGATATATGTGGATTTGGTGAGCCCTAGTATCATTTTCGATCTATCTCTATATATATGTATTCTTAATACATATGACGCTTCAACCATAACCTTCATCGAGAATTTACCTGTTTACAATACTTTAATTTATTGCATCCCTACATCATTCCCAATGAGAAGTATTTCATTAACGTAAAGTACCATGAATGTCACTGTATTCTCACTAACTTTCTTGTACACAAAAGGTTACTCATGATTTTTGGCAAAATGAAACTCTTAAATTGTGTTGTAAAATTTGAGGTTCATGCTCCTTCATGCCTGTTTAATCCATAAATGGATATATGAAGTTTGCATATTTTATGCTGACTTCCTACTTATGTGAATTCTTCAGCTTGAGACATATAAATCTCTTCCTTAATGTCGCCATTAAGGAACGTTGTCTTCACATTCGTCTGCCATATTTCAAAGTCATATTATGATGCTATGGCTAGGAGTATCCTAGTGAACTTGAACATCGCGACTGGAGAAAATATTTCCTCATAGTCAATACCTTACATTTAAGTATATTCTTTTGCTACCAATCTCTCATTGAAGGTCACCACCTACCGATGAAACATAAAATTAATAATTTATTATATGTTAAAACCTATATTTTAAAATTTAAGTTTCATAAAAGTTATAAAATTATGTTATTTTAGTATTATTTGTTTATATTAATTGTCTTACTAAATATGTTTTATTTTCAGGTTTTTTATGTGTTGGTAAAATAATGATAACTCAAGCTACAAAATTCAAATGGAGGTGATTCAAACATGTTTGGAATCCTTGAGAAATTATCTACAAATTATGATTTAATACTAACATCTAACAATCTAACATTTACTTTATCGCAACTAACTTTTATTTTTCACATTTAACTTTTATTTTCCCGCAACTAACTTTTATTTTTCGCATCTAACTTTTACTTTACTGCAACTAACATTTACTTTATCGCAACTAACTTATTAAATCATATATTTTATTTAGGCAATAGCGTGGCTCTGCCGGTTGTTCTAAATGAAATATAATGATTAATTTAACATTTACTTTATGAAATTATATATTTATATAGTCATATATATAATCATAGATATCATATATAAAATATCGGTTAATTCGGTATTTTTTATAGTGGGAACTATATTATATTATATGTGTGTTTAATTATTTAATTTTCTTGGAACCATTATTTATGGTGGTTTCCTTTGTTTTACTTTTAGTTAAACAATATTACATAAACCACGAATAAATCGTTGAGCCTTGACAAAATTTATAATTTGTAAACTTCATTCTTGAATTTGGTAATTTATAAATTAATAAACTAAAAATAACCTCTCTTTGGATCGATCTCGTACTCACGAAATATATTACTTGCAGACAACCTACACTTGAGTGAATTATAATTTAAGGAGTAGCAAGTTTTTGGCGCCATTTTCGGGAAGGTATAAATTAAGTTTATATTTGTTATTTATGTTTTATTTATAAGTATTGTGTTGTTTTACTTGTATGAGTATTTGGAGTCAAAAAAAAGTGGTAGACTTATTCGAGTATCTGAAAATAATTTAAACATGGATGATACTTCAAATAATCAAGATAATGATGATGATAATAATAATAATAATAATAATAATAATAATAATAATAATAATCAAGAACTTGATCAATTAAGAACACTTAGGCACCATATGAATCCTATTAGAACTAGTGCCCCATCTTGTTTAGTTTTTCCTCCTAATACATATAATTTCAACTTTAAACCTCAAATTATTCAACTTTCACAAAATTTTCATGGCTTAGATTCTGAAAATTCATATTTGTATCTAAGGGAATTTGAGGAAGTTTGTAACACTTATAATGATCAAAATTGTAGCATGGATATAGTTCGATTAATGCTTTTCCCTTTTTCTTTAAAAGATAAAGCTAAAACATGGCTACAAAATTTAAGATCAAGTTCAATAAGATAATTGGAAGAAATGTAACAACAATTTCTCAAAAAGTTTTTCCCTTCCCATATAACAAACTCTTTTAAAAGACAAATTACAACTTTTTCTCAAAAACAAGGAGAAACATTTTATCAATGTTGGGATAGATATAAAGAATTACTTAATACATGCCCACATCATGGTTTTGAAACATGGAGAATAGTTTCTCACTTTTATGAAGGTCTTATACCTAAAGATAGGCAAATGATAGAATTCATGTGTAATGAAACTTTTGAAGATAAAACCCAAATGAAGCTATGGAGTATTTGGATTCATTAGCAGAAAATGCTCAAAATCGTGATAATATAGGCACAATAGAACCACCAACAACTAAAATCAATAATTCAACAAATGAGGGTGGTATCTATAATCTTAAAGATGATATAGATATTCAATCTAAACTTGCATCTTTAGCAAGAAAAATTAAGTAATTAGAAATGAAAAATAGTGGTCAATTAAAAAGTATTCAAGAAATTGTTTGTCATATATGTGATACACATGATCATTCTACAAAAGATTGTCCAACATTACCTTCATTTAAAGAATGTTTCCATGAACAAGCAAATTATGTTAACAATTATAAAAAAACCAATACTAGATCCTTTTTCACCATCATATAATCCTGGATGGAAAAATCATCCTAATTTTAGTTGGAGGAATAATAATAATGCACAACCTTCAAAACAATATTTTCAAAATAACCAAAATCATCAATGTTATATTCCTTATGTTACACCTCCAAGAAAAAACTTTGAAGATGTAATTCATGCATTTATCCAAAAGCAAGAGTCTATCAATATTCAAAACAGTCAATCTATGAGTGATTTGAAAGAAACTCTTACAAAATTTGCATCTGCACTTAATATTCATGAAAAAAGAAAATTTCCATCTCAACCTAATCCTAAAAATCAAAATCAAGAATTAAAAAATGAAAAATTGATCAAATAAAATCTGTTATTACCCTTAGAAGTGGTAAAATAGTTAATGATCCATATAGTAATGAAAACAAGGATCATTTAAATTCAAAGAGTAAGGATGATAATCCTGATACTTTTGAGAATGATGATACTTTAAATTCTAAGAATAATATGGTAAATGATAAATCATCTGAAATAGTAAATGAGTCAAATAAACCTCCACCATTTCTTCATGTATTAACAAATCATAAAAAACAAAAAAGTGATTATGATATCTATGAAGTTTTTAAACAAGTAAAGATAAATATTCAATTATTAGATGCTATTAAACAAGTACCTTCCTATGAAAAATTTTTAAAAGACTTATGTACTATGAAGAGAAAATTGCATGTGAAGAAGAAAGCATTCTTGGCTGAACAAGTAAGTTTTATTCTTCAAAACAATTCTAGTTTAAAATATAAAGATCCTGGTTGTCCAACAATTCCATGTATTATTGGAGAAAATAAAATTTAAAAAGCTTTGTTAGATTTGGGAGTAAGTGTGAATTTACTTCTTTATTCAATTTATGAAAAACTTAATTTAGGAGAATTAAAACCCACTTCTGTTACTCTCTTAATGACGGATATGTCAATCAAAATACCTAGAGGTATTGTAGAAGATGTGTTGGTTCAAGTTGATAAATTCAAAAATCCTGTAGATTTTATTGTTTTGGATACACAACCAATAGAAGTACATAATGAAATTCCAGTAATATTGGGACGACCATTTCTAGCAACTTCAAATGTTTTAATTAATTGTCGAAATGGAATAATGAAATTGTCTTTTGGAAATATGACTCTATAACTTAATGTGTTCAATTTATATAAAAAACCAAGTATAAATGAAAATGAATATGATAATGAAATAGAAACAATTGTGGAAGAAAATATACAAGAAGAAAATCAACAATCTGAAGTTTTTTCAATTGAATGTTTTGAGTCTGAAAATAATTTTAAAGAAGATGATAATACAAAACTTGAATTAAAAGTTTTACCATTAGAATTGAAATATGTATTTCTTGGTGAAAATAAAACATTCCCTGTTGTAATTTTTTCCACTCTTTTACCAAATCAAGAAGAAGATTTAATCAACTTACTTAAAAAATATAAAAATGCAATTGGATGGACTTTGAAAGATATAAAAAGTATAAATCCTTTAATTTGCACACATAGAATTCACTTGGAAGAAAATGCTCAAATATATCAACAACCACAAAGAAGGTTAAATCCACATATGAAGGAAGTTGTTAAGAATGAAGTATTAAAACTATTAGATGCTGGAATTATCTATCCAATATCAGATAGTAAATGGGTAAGTCCAACACAAGTAGTACCTAAAAAGTTAGGCATCACTATTATAAAAAATGAAAAGGGAGAGTTATTACAAGCAAGGATTCCATCTAGTTGGCGTATGTGTATTGATTATAGAAAATTAAATGATGCAACTAGAAAAGATCATTTCCCACTACTATTTTTAGATCAAATTCTAGAAAAAGTAGCAGGTAATTCTTATTATTGTTTTCTTGATGGGTATTTGGGGTATTATCAAATACCTATATCAATAGAAGATCAAGAAAAAACTACTTTCACTTGCCCTTTTGGAACTTTTGCATTTAAAAGAATGCCATTTGGTTTATGTAATGCTCCGGCTACTTTTCAAAGATGCATGTTTTTTCAGTGATATGATTGAAGAATTTGTAGAAGTTTTTATGGATGATATAACTATTTTTGGAAACTCATTTAAAAATTGTCTTAAAAACCTAGAAGAAGTATTAAAAAGATGTGAAGAAAAAAATCTTGTTTGAAATCGGAAAAAATGTCATTATATGGTTAAATCTGGGATTGTTTTAGGACATGTGATATCTGAAAAAGGAATTGAAGTTGATAAAGCCAAAGTTGATGTTATTGCTAATTTAACATCACCAAAAACGGTCAAAGAAGTTCGATCATTCTTGGGTCATGCAGGATTTTATAGAAGGTTTATAAAAAATTTCAGTATAATAGCTAAACCAATTTCAAATCTTTTAACAAAAGATACACAATTTGAATGAACTCAAAAATGTGAAAATGCTTTTAAAAAAATTATTAATCTTTTAGTTACATCACCTATTTTACAACCTCCAGATTGGTCTTTACCATTTGAATTAATGTGTGATGCAAGTGATTCTGCTATAGGAGCCTGTGTTAGGACAAAGAAAAGAAGGAAAACCTTATGCAATCTATTATGCTAGTAGAACCTTAAATAGTGCCCAAATAAATTATTCAACTACTGAAAAATAATTACTTTCAGTAGTATTTGCATTAGATAAGTTTCTATCTTACTTAATTAGTTCTACTACTATTGTTTACATTGATCATTCTGCCGTAAAATATTTATCAAATAAACAAGATGCTAAGCCAAGATTAATACGATGGATTTTATTGTTACAAGAATTTGATATTATAATTAAAGTTAAAAAAGGAAAAGAAAATGTCGTAGCCGATCAATTATGTAGAATAATGACTGAATCATCTCATAATGAAATACCAATAAATGAAAATTTTCCAGATGATCAGTTGTTTTATGCTACTATTATGCCATGGTTTGCTAGCATTGTAAATTTTCTTGTGACTAATAAAATGCCTTCTCATTGGAATTCACAGGATAAGAATAAATTCTTGATAGAAGTTAAAAAATTTTATTGGGATGATCCTTACTTGTTTAAGTATTGTTCTGACCAAATTTTTCGACGATGCATACCCGACAATGAAGTAAGTAATGTTATTAAATTTTGTCATTCTGAAGCATGTGGAGGTCATTTTTCATCCAATAAAACAACTACAAAAATCTTACAATGTGGATTTTATTGGCCGTCTTTATTCAAAGATATGCATTTATTTTGAAAATCTTGTGGAAACTGTCAGAAGATGGGATCAATTTCAAAACTAAATATGATACCTTTAAATCCAATCATAATTATTGAAATATTTGATAGTTGGGAGATAGATTTTATGGGTCCATTTTCATTATCTTTTGGATTTACCTAGATTTTAGTCGCTGTTGATTACGTTTCAAAATGGTTTGAAGCAATTGCATGTACAACTAATGATCATAAAGTTGTTATAAAATTTTTAAAAGAAAATATTTTTAGCCGATTTGGAATACCTAGGGCAATAATTAGTGATGTGGGAAGTCATTTTATAAATAAATCATTTTCTTCTTTGTTAAGAAAATATGACATTACACAAAAAGTATCTACCCCATATCATCTTCAAAGTAATGGTCAAGTTGAACTTGCAAATAGAGAAATCAAACAAATTTTATAAAAAACAGTTAATCCAAATCGAAAGATTGGTCTTTAAGATTAATTGATGCATTATGGGCATATAGAACTACATTTAAAACATCATTAGGGATGTCACCATATAGGTTAGTTTTTGATAAGCATTGTCATTTACCGGCTGAACTTGAACATAAAGCTTATTGAGTAATTAAAGAATTTAATATTAATTTAGATGATGCATCTAAATTAAGAAAATTGCAATTAAATAAACTTGAAGAATTAAGAAATGATGCATATGAAAATTCAAAGATTTATAAAGATAAAACTAAAGCCTTTCATGATAAAAATATTATGAGAAAGTCATTTGAAATTGGACAAAAAGTTCTACTTTATAATTCTCGTTTGCATTTATTTTCAGGAAAACTAAGATCGAGGTGGTCAGGACCATTTATAGTTAAATTTGTTTATCCTCATGGTGCTGTTGATATTGAAAATCCTAAAAATAATGACGTGTTTAAAGTTAATGGGCAAAGACTTAAGACTTTTATAGAAAATGAAATTCTTAATGATGAGTTTATGCCTTTATATGATCCACAATAGTTGTTTGATATTTTCAATTTTTTTTTGCAGATTCTAGTTCATTTCCCGGTTAAGTGGCGGATAACGGTACTCCGTGACTGTTTAAGTCGGTTTCTTCAGTTTTCCCAAAATAATTGAAATATATATTATAATAATAATAATAATTTTAAAAAAATATGGATGAGTGTATTATGAATCTTCGTAAATATTTTGCTTGTTTACCTGATAATGCGCTGAAAAAAAAATATAAAGCTAGATGTGAGCGAATAAAGTTGATGATGTGTAATGCCCGAATTTTAAAAAAATGTGGCAGGTAGTTGTGATGGTTCTTGGCTTTACGTTATGGTATGAATGGTAATGAATGTTATAGAATGGAATAGATAATGGAGGGGTAGAATCAAAGGTGGAATTTGAGCTAAATAGGTAATGGAAGTGCAGAAACGGTATGAAAAATATGGCAGTAGTTGTGGTTTTTAGCATAATGTTTTGTATATTGATCCATTTGATGTGAGGCCATCCATTAGAAAGATAAGACATAAGGCCATAACTTTCCA
The DNA here is from genome assembly GCF_025594145.1 of Primulina tabacum. Taxonomy (NCBI): domain Eukaryota; kingdom Viridiplantae; phylum Streptophyta; class Magnoliopsida; order Lamiales; family Gesneriaceae; genus Primulina; species Primulina tabacum. The sequence continues at coordinate 22,807,465 of NC_134558.1, read as the reverse complement.
GTTTTGAGTTTTGTTCAAATCATTAAGGAAGACGAGCCAAAAGCGCTCCGAAGTGTGTCGTGCGTATCGTCGTTCCTACAATGACATATGTTGGGAGATTGAGCATAACTTTTTACTTAGACCTCCAAATGACATGAGGCTAATTGGAGATGCAAGCCAAGACATAGAGCTACAACTTTCCTGTTTACCACTTTTCCCAATTCTGAAGGGAAGAGGCGTTTCGGAAGCAGTCTTTGACGTAGCTGTGCGCAGAGCGCGCTCGAGCGGAAAACGATTTCTGCCCGGGCGGGCCTTGTTCAAAAATTTATATTTATGGCCGAGAGTTCCGCGCCCGAGCGGAAAAAGATGTCCGCCCGAGCGCCCAGCAAGTTAAGAAAACGTGTTTTGGTGTTTGGTAAGGCATAAAATCGAATGGGATCAATTTTTTTACTCATTTTCCTTCTCCTTCTTTTCTCTCCATTGGTTTAGAGCTAGGGTACTTCATTCTCCTTCAATCCAATTTCTTCCAAGACATTAATCTTTGATTGAAACCTTAATATTTGCTTGGAGATTAGAAGTTCTTCTCCTCAAGAGTGTATAAGCAAGGTAAGAAAGCTTATTTCCTTGGTTTAGTGATTGAAGGGAAAACAATGTGTTGTTTGGTTTGAGTGTTGAGGTAAAGTTGTTAATATAATGATTGATGATATTACTATTGTATGTATTGATATTTTGAAAAGAAATGAAATTGAAGGTAAGAGCAAAGTAAAGGAGCTAACTCTTTAGCACGCATGTCATGTGTTTGATAAAATGATTCAATAAATGTTTTTATGACATATTACGGTTAAGAAATTTACGGATCTTGATTCGAAACAGTATTGAATTAATTATGAATTTTGAACAGAAACTACTCTGTTTTGATAGATGATCAAAGTTCTTGAGTTATAGTAGAATTCAAAGGTTCAAGACTTCTCACCTACACATTTCGATCTTCTTTTGGTAATATTTGAAAGGTATGTTACGGTCGGTAACATACGAGGTAAAAGTATCATTTTTATTTTAAATTGAAAACTCTATGGCTCGATGAACTATTGGTGATTTAATGATGATTGTTGTATTGAGATGAGTTGATTATCATATCGAAATGATGATATTGATTAGCATCATTACATTGCATATTGAGCCACTTTTTGATTCAGATTTGATATGGCGGAGGTCGCCTTGATTTATTGATTTGTTGGACGTATGGGGCTATAGTTGAGTTGGTATAGTGTATGCGGAGGTCGCTGCTATGGCCTGAACACTCTCTATAGGCGCACCATAGTCCTGGGATGGTAGAACACAGCACACCATCCCGAGCGGATGAGTCGGTGGATGTTGCTGGGTGATTCTATTCCCTTGGGTACCCTATGACCAGATGATTCACTTGATCTTGAGATTTATTGATAGCCCACAGCTTCTGATCATGCATTGCATTATATTGCATCTTTATGAATTTTATATGAGATATTTGAAATTTTAATTCTCACATGTTATTGATTGTATCATACTGGGTTTATACTCACCAGCACGTGGGCTACCTCTTGTTTTCATGTGCTTGACGGTAGGTGAGGCGAGGTTTGGGATGCCAGAGTCCAGCTCCAGGCGAGGAAATACGAGTTAGAGTGGGATTCTCGGGTCTTAGGAGCTATGTGATGATGTTTGGATTTCTTTGGTTCACTACTTTTTGTTGGCATGTTGAAAATTATATTTCAAACATTTGAGACCATTAAATTATTTGGCGATGTTTATGTGAATTTTTGAACCACAAATTATGTATTTACTAAATCATTTGGTTTGTTACAATTATAATTATTAGTATTAGATATCGGACCCGGGCCCCCACATTAGGTGGTATCAGAGCGTAAGATATTTGGGAACAGGGTAGATCGAGTCAGTTCGAATTGCTTGATCATGAGATATATTTGCTAGCATTATCATTGTACCATAATGTGAAATACATGATTATAATTGAGATATTATATTGTTGAGCTTTATTTGAGATTTTTGAGATTGTTGAGTCTCGAGAGCCAGAGATGATTGATACAAGATTGAGATGATTAAGATATTGAAATTTTATATGTGTTGATCTATTGTATATCAGACATGGCTACTCGAGGTAGAGGTCGTGGTAGACCTAGATAGAACATACCAGTGGCACAAGATCAAGGCAGTGCTACTCATACTCAGATGGATATAACTCCAACTCCGATGGAGATATTGTTAGCCAGATTTCAGTCTAGGGCACCCACCGATGTTGAAAGGTACCGAGATTGCATTAGAGTGTGAGAACTGGTTGGAGAATATGGATCAATTATTTGAATCTCTTGAGTATCCAGATGATCGTAGAATCAAATTAGTTGTTCATCAGTTATTGGATGTTGCTAAGAGTTGGTGGATAATGACCAAGAAAGCTTTAGAGGTTCGAGGTACGATTGTTACCTATGATATTTTTAAATCTGAATTTTATCTGCTTTTCTTTCCTACCTCTTATAGGAAAGATAGGGGAGCCGAGTTTGCAAATTTAAAGTAGGGAAATCTGAATATTGAGGACTATGTTGCCAAGTTCTCGAATTTACTGAGATTTGCTCCTCATGTAGCATCCGATGAAGAAGCTAAGGCCGATCATTTCATAAATGGTCTTAATCCTGATATATTTACCCTGGTTAATACTGGAAGGCCTAACACTTTTGCTGAGGCTCTTGATTGAGCCAAGGGAGCTGAAACTGGAATCATTAGGTAGAGAGGTTCTCAATATTCGCAGAGACCCCAACAACCACAGTTCAGACAGGGTAATACTGGCGGTAACAGTGGCAACATAAGAGAGCAGTTCAAGGCTAGAGGCAAACAATTTAAGAGGCATGGAAGTAATTTTTCGAGTTCTAGTGGATCGAGACAGTCTGGTTCAGTTCAGAGCACTGGTTATTCAGGCCCGACTTGTGGTCAGTGGGGTGGTAGACATTATACTGATCAGTGTAGAGGAGTTTCGGGAGCTTGCCATTTGTGTAACCAGGTGGGACACTATGCTCGAGTGTGTCCAAATCGTGGCAGTGATATATCTCAGAGTGGGGGATCATCGAGACAGACATATCACCAGAATCGCCAGACTCCTACAGTTCATTCCTATAAGCAGTCAAATCGGACAGATCAGAACAAACAGAGTGGTAGCCACAGGGTAGGACAACCACCTAGACAGCAGGCCCGAGTTTTTGCACTCACTGAGGATGAGGCACATAATGCTCCAGATAATGTCATTTCAGGTAATTGTTTTCTCTCAGGTTATCCTGCTTATGTTTTGATGGATACTGGTGCATTACTTACTTTCATAGCTGAGCACTTTGTCACATTGCATTCGTTGCATTCTATACCATTATCATCTACCTTATCTATTTCTACTCCACTGGGCAAAGTGATGAGGTCTGCTGAAATGTTAAGTGGTTGTGAATTTCGTTACGAGAATAATGTCATTGAGCTTGATTGCATTGTGCTGGAGATGTCTGATTTTGACTGCATAGTTTGTATTGACATGTTGACAAGATACAGGGCTACTGTAGATTGTTTTCAGAAGATTGTTAAGTTTAGGCCTCATATGACAGATTCACTAGACGTTTTATGGTAAGGGTTCTCGAGCTAAGATTCCTTTGATATCTGTTTTGTCCATGACTCGTTTGTTGCAGAAAAGAGATGTTTCTTGGTTTATGCAATTGATATTTCAAGGTCAGTACCTAAATTGGCAGATATTCCAATTGTTAGTGAATTTTCAGATGTATTTCCAGATGAAATTCCAGGATTTCCTCCTGTCCGAGAGATTGAGTTGAACATTGAGTTGATGCCAGGTACACAGCCTATTTCTAGAGCTCCTTATAGGATGACGCCAATTGAACTAAAGGAACTAAAGGAACAACTTGAGGATCTATTGGCTAAAGGATATATAAGACCAAGTGTTTCACCTTGGGGTGCTCCAGTTTTATTTGTGAAGAAAAAAGACGGGTCTATGAGGCTTTGTGTCGATTATAGACAGTTGAATAAAAACACAGTAAAGAATAAGTATCCTTTGCCAAGGATTGATGATCTCTTTGACCAGTTGCAGGGTTCTTCAGTATATTCTAAGATTGATTTAAGATTCGGATATCATCGGTTAAGAGTTAGAGAGACAGATGTGCCTAAGACTGCTTTTCATACCAGGTATGGGCATTTTGAATTTTTGGTTATGCCTTTTGGGTTGACCAATGCACTTGCGGTATTTATGGATTTGATGAACCGTGTGTTTCATAGGTATATAGATCAATTTGTTGTGATCTTCATTGATGATATTCTTATTTATTCAAAATCTGAAATTGAGCATGCCGAGCACTTGAGAGCTGTTTTGCAAATTTTGAGAACTGAAAAGTTGTATGCTAAATTATCGAAATGCGAGTTTTGGTTGGATAGAGTGGTTTTTCTTGGACATGTGATTTCAAGTGCTGGTATATCAGTTGATCCGAGTAAAGTTGAGGCAGTCATCAATTGGTCTAGACCGACATCAGTTCCTGAAGTACGTAGTTTTATGGGTTTGGCAGGCTATTATCGCAGATTTATTGAAGGATTCTCACTGATTGCGAGGCCAATTACCCAGCTGACACAAAAGAATGTACCATTTATTTGGTCACCGGCATGTGAGGCTAGTTTTGTTGAACTTAAGCAGAGATTGACTAGTGCTCCAGTTCTGACTATCCCATCAGGTGTAGGAGGATTTACAGACCACACTGATGCTTCACATCAAGGACTAGGTTGTGTATTAATGCAGGATGGCCGTGTTGTTGCCTATGCTTCACGACAGTTGAAGCCACATGAGTCTAAATACCCAGTGCATGACTTGGAACTAGCAGCAGTGGTTTTTGCGCTAAAGATTTGGCGTCACTACTTGTATGGGGAGACATTTGAGATATTCACTGATCATAAGAGTTTGAAATACCTCTTTTCATAAGTGGAGCTGAACATGAGACAGAGGCGTTGGTTAGATTTGTTGAAAGACTATGATTGCGAAATAAAATATTATCCAGGAAAGTCTAATGCAGCAGCCGATGCTTTGAGCAAAAAAGTATGCAATATGTCCTTGATCACTAGTAGTGTATCTGACTTAATAGAAGAATGTTGTATTTCTGGTTTGGATTTTGTGGTAGATACTCAACCTGTAAGAGTATTTATGATTCAGGCAGAGCCAGAGTTGTTTGTAAAGATTAAAGAGGCTCAAAGTTAAGATCAAAGCATTCAGAAATCAGTTGAACTCGTTAAATCAGGACATCGATCAGAATTTCAGGTCAATAATGAGGGTATTCTGTTTGTGAATGATCATATTGTAGTTCCTAATATTTCAGAATTGAGGATACAGATTTTGCGTGATGCTCATTGCAGTAAATTCAGTGTACACCCTGGAAGTAAAAAGATGTACAATGATTTGAAGAAACAATTTTGGTGGAAAAGAATGAAATCTGACATAGCAGAAATTGTATCTCGTTGTTTGAATTGTCAACAAGTGAAAGCAGAAAGAAAACGACCAGGAGGTCTTTTGCATAGCCTTAAGGTTCTAGAATAGGAAGTGGGACCATATCACCATGGACTTTTTCACGAAATTGCCGAGGTCGTCGAGGGGTTGCGATTCAATTTGGGTTATCGTTGATAGATTAACCAAGTCTTCATGTTTTATTCCTTATCAGATGACATATAGGCATGATTAGATGGCCAGATTGTATATCAGAGAAGTTTTGAGATTGCATGGTGTGCCTAAGTCCATTGTATCAGATCGTGATCCCAGATTTTCTTCTCATTTTTGGCAGAGTTTACAAGAGGCCCTTGGTACTCGTTTGCATTTGAGTACAGCCTATCATCCTCAGACAGACGGACAGTCAGAACGTACTATTCAGACATAGAGGATATGCTGAGAGCTGTAGTTATGGATTTTGGCATTGGTTGGCAGGATTCGTTACCACTTGTCGAGTTTTCTTATAACAATAGTTATCAAGTGAGCATTGGAATGTCACCATTTGAAGCACTATATGGCAGGAAGTGTCGATCTCCTCTGTATTGGGACGATTTATCTGAAACACCAATTGTAGGACCTGATATGATAAGAGATATGACAGAGAAGGTGAAATTGATTCAGAGTCGTATGAGAGCTGCTCAGGATAGACAGGCTAAGTATGCGAACATCAGGAGACGGCCGTTGATTTTTGAGAAAGGTGACAGAGTTTTTCTGAAAATATCTCCTTTTCGTGATACAGTTAGATTTGGAAAGAAGGGTAAATTATCACCGAGATTCATAGGTCCGTATGAGATTTTGGAACGTGTTGGTGATTTGGCTTATAGATTAGCTCTTCCTCCTGCGTTATCAAATGTTCATGATGTTTTTCATGTGTCCATGTTGAGGAAATATCATCCAGATCCTTCTCATGTACTTCCACCCGATGAGGTTGAGTTAGATCAGAATTTGAGCTACATTGAGAGAGCGATTCAGATTCTAGACAGAAAAGATAAACAACTCAAAAATAAATTGATACCATTGGTTAAAGTACAGTGAAGCAGACATGGTGTCGCGGAGGCAACTTGGGAATTAGAAGATAAAATGAGACAAAAATATCCAGAGTTATTCAAATGAAGTATGCTTCTATTCTCGGTTTTATTTTCATTATTGATTATTACATGTTAGACTTGAAAGAGATGATTGATTTTGAGGACGAAATCTATTTTAGAGGGGAGGAATTGTAATGCCCGTATTTTAAAAAAATGTGGCAGTAGTTGTGATGGTCCTTGGCTTTACGTTATGATATGAATGGTAATGAATGTTATAGGATGTGTTCAAGTTCAAGTCACCTAGTACATTTCAAATTCCCCACAAACAATGTCCAAGTTCACTATGTCATGCATTTTTCTGTAGCCAAAAACGAACTGAACAGATAACCTAAACACCAAATAACCAAATTAAACACTCACACCCCAAACATAAACGTACAATGTCCCCAGTGCACAACAATAATAAAACAAGTAGACAAACTAGCAGAGTAACAAAAAATTTGAATGCTAAACAAAATGCGAACAGAATGAAATATGTAAAAAAATGAAAAGAGAAGGGAAACGAGAAGACTCCCCTGATCACTGATCATCCTCCTCGTCCTCGGGTGGCACGACTCCATGCTCCTGATCATCGGCCTGAGGATAAGCATACTAGAATGGGAATGGAGGCGGGAATGCTGGTGGAGGTAGGTAAGCTGTGGTGTCAAGGCCCATGTGAGATACCATCCTGCGTACCAGAGACTCCATTGATGCCATGTGCGCGCTGTTGATAGTGTTATACTGATATTGATGGACTGCAAAGGCACACAACTCGTCAAATTTATCAATAATGGACCGTCGGCGGGGCTATGGGGGTAGTGGTGGGTTGTTGGCGGATGCCTCCTCCTCGGGTACCTCTGGGAAGTCGATAGCACGCTTGCCTCCTTCGTCTTCATCCACGAGTCGTCAATGGGCTCCATTGGTTGTAACCATTCGTCCTCCACATTGACAACTACCTCGACTCGCACACACAGCTCGATAATAATAGTAGGAAAGAATAGGGCGATGCTTGAGCTGTGTATGGACTGCTATATCTGAGAAAAGATCAGTCGGCCCACATTAATGGGAATGCCCTTCATCAGTGCCTAGACCAGGATGGCGCGGTCTTTCTGAACGTCACTGGTATGTGACACCGACATCAATCGCTTCGATAAACGCATACCATATCGCGGGCATGAACAAAAAATATTTTTCCAGAAAACAACTCGGAGTCTTCCACCTAGCCCCCGGGTAACATATGGTTTGCATAATTAATTCAAAATTCGGATTGGCAATTAACGCCTATAAATTAGACTCATCAACTACAGGGGTAACCAATAATGCATTTAGTGTGGTTGAGTCGAAAGAGACTAACCTACCCCGTACCATAGCCGCTCCATCAGTCCGCTCGGCGGCGTTGGCGTAAAATTCATGCACAAGCGGAATCACCGCGGCCTTAGGTGTAGCACAAAAAGATGCCCATCCCCGTTCCTCAATATCATGCAATAAATATAAGGATCTAGAGGATAAATCAAACCCCCGCTCCGGAGTGGGACGCCTATTAACTTTGGCATTTTCATATCTATTCCGAGCTTCCTCATTGACAAATTTACCTCTAGTACCAGACGATGAGGAAGAAGAGGCGTGTGTTACCTTTGATTTCTTCGGAGCCATGTATGAATGTGGGTGTGGAGAGATGACAAGGCCAATCCGCGTAGCTTTGCAAAAATTGAAGGAAAAGCGGAGTCACCGGTGGCTTGAGTGCCGTGGGAGTGTATGAACTCGAGTGCCTGCAAATCAAGAGGGGAAGAGTGAAGGTGAGGGGCAATTTTTTCAGAATTTTTTGGTGTGGGGAGGAATTGTGGGCGCGCAGAGTGAAAAGGAGTAGGGAAGAAAACGGTTTTATAACGTGGTTGACCGCCCCAGCGCGCTGGGTTCTGGTGAAAATCAAAAGGGTCGCGCTGGGGCGATCAAATTTTACCTCCCTAGTGCGATGTCCACTGTCCCCAGCGTGCCAGGGAGTCGCGCTGGGGCGGTAGAGTAATACCGCCCTAGCGCAAGCTCCTCGGGTTTTGAATTTTTTTTAAATCAAATAATTAGGTAAAATAAATAAACTAAAATTTCAAAATCGAATTAAGTGCAAGATAAGGGGAAGAGATGTAGTTCTCAATTTATAGTCGAGAGATTGACTGTCCGTCAGTTTAGTTTGGATTGTCTTGGAACCGGGTGATTCCAAGTTGTGGCTCAATCGTGCCACCCATGTAGTGCTTCAGTCGCTGGGCATTGACCGTAAATTTTTCATCCTTTCCATCTTGCAGTTCTACAGTTCCCGATGTGTATACTTTAGAAATCACGAATTGACCAGACCATCGCGATTTCAATTTTTCGGGAAACATTCACAACCAGTTGAAGAGTAGGGCATTTTCGCCTTCCTTTAATTCCCTTTCGATGATTCGCCTGTCATGCGCCCTCTTTGTCTTCTCGAGATCATATGCCAGATTGCGGAATTCTTCCAACTGATCCAATTGAATTAGACGTCGTTCACCTGCATCAGTAAAGTTAAAGTTTAGTATTTTTGTGGCCCAGTATGCCCGATGCTCTAACTCTACAGGTAAATGACATGCTTTACCAAAGAGTAGCCTATATGGTGTAGTGCCTATAGGTGTTTTAAAAGCAGTCCTATATGCCCAAAGAGAATCATCTAACCTTACCGACTGACACCTACCACTTTTTCCAAAATCCGCTTGATCTCTCGATTAGATACTTCAACTTGACCACTCGTATGGGTGTGATAGGGGGTAGAGATCTTATGGGTGAGACCATATTTGCTCAAAAGTTTTTCAAATAATTTGTTGCAAAAGTGGGTGCCACCATCACTAATGATTGCTCGTGGTGTTCTGAATCTATTAAAAATATTTTTCTTTAAAAATTTCAGGACCACCTGAGCATCATTAGTGGCATATGCTTCTGCCTCTACCCACTTAGACATATAGTCAACCGCAACCAAAATAAATTTTTTTGTGAATGAACTGGGAAACGGTCCCATGAAGTCTATCTCCCACACATCAAAAACCTCATACTCAATGATATTGTTTAATGACATTTCATGACTGTTAGAGATGTTACCTGTCCGCTTGCATTTATCACAAGCAAGCACATAAAAACAAGCATCCTAAATAAGGTCGGCCAATAGAAGCCACATTCAAGTACCTTAGATGCCGTCCTTGTTGGTCCAAAATGACCACCTACCTCACGGTCATGGCAATGGTTGAGAATTTGACTAAACTCTTCATCTGTAACACACCTTCTAATCATGTAATCTGCACAAATCTTAAACAAAAATGGTTCCTCCCAAAAATAACGCTTCACGTCAGAAAAGAATTTCTTTCGTTGGTGAAACGATAGATTGAGTGGTGGTGTGCTTGTGACAAGAAAGTTAGCAAAGTTTGCATACCAAGGACAATGTTTCACCTCAAACAGCTGCTCATCAGAAAACCAATCATTAATGGCTTGATCTACACAGTCAGTACTAATCACCTCCAATCTAGACAAGTGATATGCTACCACATTCTCAACACCCTTCTTATCCTTTATTTTTAAATCAAAATCTTTTAACAATAAAATCCAACTAAGTAGGCGTGGCTTTGCATCTTTCTTGGCAAGTAAATATTTCAGTTCAGAATGGTCCTGTGCAAACAATGACTTTGGACAAAACAAGATATGAATGAAACTTGTCAAGCGCGAATAGTACTGCAAGTAATTCCTTTTCAGTGGTTGCATAATTAAATTGAGCCTCATGTAAGGTTTTACTTGCGTAGTATATTGTATGAAATACCTTGTTTTGCTGCTGGCCAAGAACAGCACCAACCGCAGTATCGCTGGCATCGCACATGACCTCGAAGTGTAGATCTTAATCCGGTGCTACCAAAACAGGAGCCGTCACCAAGTGCTCCTTTAAATCCTCGTATGCCTGCAGACAGTAAGAGTTAAAATGAAATGACACATCTTTCATAAGTAAAGAAGATAGAGGTTTGGAAATTTTGAAAAATCTTTAATAAAACACAGATAAAAACTGACGTGGCCTAGAAAACTTCTAACTCCCTTTATGGATGTCGGAGGTGGTAAGTTCTTGATAACTTCTACTTTTGCCTTATCCATCTCTATTCCATGCTCTGATATTTTGTGCCCCAATACTATGCCTTCTTGTACCTTAAAATGACACTTTTCCCAATTCAGCACCAAATTCGTCTCCTCACATCTCATCAATACTACCTTCAAATTTTGCAAACAGTCATTAAAAGAAGAGCCAAATATCGAGAAGTCATCAATAAATATTTCAAGGAAAGTTTCTATCATGTCATGAAATATAGCGGTCATGCATCGTTGAAAAGTGGCAGGGGCATTACACAAACCAAAGGGCATCCATCTAAAAGCAAAAGTGCCATAAGGACAAGTGAAAGTGGTTTTCTCTTGGTGGCATCATTCAATTTTCTATAATCGATGCACACACGCCATCCCGTAACTGTCCTAGTGGGTATTAATTCATTTTGTTCATTTGTGATAACAGTAATCCCTCCCTTTTCGGCAAACATTGAACATGACTCACCCATGCACTATAAGATATATGATAGATAATACATGCATCAAGGAGTTTGATAGTTTCTGCCTTTTACTACCTCTTGCATCTTAGGATTCAATCTTCTCTGATGTTGCACAAGAGGTGAGTACTTGTCTTCCATCAATATCTTGTGCATGGAGACTGATGGATTGATCACTTTTATATCCGCTACCTTCCACGCAAATGCACTCTTGTGCGCTTTCAAAACTTTCAGCAGTTTGCCCTTCATCACATCTGTTAAATCAGGAAAAATAATCATAGGAAGTTTATTATTCTCACCTAGATAGACGTATTTCAGATGTGGATGAAATGGATTGAGCTCAAGAGTTGATGGCTCTTCTATGCTTGATTTCTGAGGGGTCAAGTTTCTCCGATCCCCAGGTCCTCTAATCTCATCTTTATCGGCCTCTTCCATGGATGGATTGGCATTAAAGTACGCCAATATTTTAACTTTTTCTTCATCTAATTCATCTTCTCTCAATTCATTAGTGAGAGTGGCTTCCAAAGGGTCCTTAGTAGCATCCTGAAAATAATTACACGCAAGAGAATCAAAAGCATAAATTCTAAAACAATTATCAGAATATAGTGTGTGCTTAAGTGCGTTAAAGACGTCAAAAGTAATCTCATCTTCCCCCACTCTCAATCTCAACTACCCTTCTTGCACATAAATTAGGGCCTTGCCAGTTGCAAGGAATGACCTCCCCATTATCAACGACATCTCTATGTCCTCCTCCATGTCAAGCACCACAAAATATACAGGAAAAATAATTTTTCCACTTTCACTAGCACATCCCCAATAACTCCTCGTGGATACTTGACAGAACGGTCTGCTTGCTGTAAAGACATCCTCGTTGGCTTAGATTCTCCCAATCCAAGTTTCTTAAACACAGACAAAGGCATGAGGTTAATGCTTGCACCAAGATCACATAAGGCTTTATGAAAAACAACATCATCCAATCATGCAAGGAATAGAAAAACTCCTTGGATCCTTAAGTTTCGGTGGGATCTTGTTTTGCACCAAAGCATAGCAATTTTCAGTTAGATTTACTGTCATGTGATCCCCCAATTTTCTCTTGTTTGCTAAGATGTCCTTTAAAAATTTAGCATAACTAGGCATTTGCATCAAAGCATCGGCAAAAAGGAATATTGATATGCAATTTTTTAAATACCTCATGAAACTTACCGAATTGCGCATCAAGTTTTTCTTTTTTCAATGCTGCATGTAAAGGAGGAGGTTTAAAAAATTTTGATTGTGCAGTGGGTGCTGGTGTAGAGTTAGAAGGCTTACCTTTGGATGTCTCAGTCTGTTCATCCGGTATTTGATTTTTTTCCTTTTCTCTAGACTCAAAAATTTTTCCACTCTTCAACTCGATGGCCTTCACTTGCTCATTTGGATTGGTCTCTGTGTTACTTGGCAAGGTGCCCGGATCTCTACTGGCTATCATCTTAGCTAACTGTTCAATCTGATTCTCTAGCCCCTTTATCGATGCATCTTGGTTTTGGAGTCTAGTTTCAGTGGACGAGATAAACTTAGACATCATTTGCTCCAAATTAGACTTTTCTTCTCTAGGGGAGTCAGATCTGTACATCGTTTATTTCCCATATGGTTGTCCTCCCTGTGGTCGATTCTGACTGTTTTGACCACCCATTGAGAAGTTAGGATGTTGCCTCCATCCAGGATTATATGTATTCGAATAAGGATAATTCCTTGGACGGTTTTGGACTCCCACTTGATTCACTGGTGCTTCTTCTTGCACATAAAAGGGATTGCCATCTTGACAGTCCTTCGCAAAGTGTTCACCTCCACACTTATCACAGAATATCTCTTGAAGACTCATAGCCGTGCCACCCATATTCAAGCTGTCCAATTTCCTGTTCAAGACATCAAGTTGCGCAGTAATAGCAGAAAAGTCAGTTACCTGGTGAAATCCTGCACTTCTCCGCTGGTTGTTCCTTTCAGATTGAGGATGATAGCTACTAGCAGACATTTCCTCCAACAAATCATATCCTTGTTCTGCAGTCTTTCTCAATAGATTTCCACAAGCAGCAGCATCTATCGTAGTACGATTAGGAGTAGCAAGCCATAATAAAAGGTTTGAACGACTAACCCAAGTGGCAATTCATGATGTGGGCATCGCCGCAATAGAACTTTGAAACGTTCCCATGCCTAATATAAAGAATCTTGCTCGAATTGAGCAAATGTGTTGATATCTGCCCGCAGCTTAATGGTCTAGATGGAGGAAAGTATTTAATAAGAAATGCTTTCGCCATGTCCTCCCATGTGGTGATCGAACTTACATGCAAACTATTTAACCATGCTTTAGATTTGTCACGTAAGGAGAAAGGAAATAAACGCAACCTAACAGCATCATCAGAAACTCCATTAAATTTAAAAGTATCGCAAATTTCAAGAAAATCTGCGATGTGCGTGTTTGGGTCATCTAATGTAGATCCTCCAAACTGGACTGTATTTTGAATCATCTGAATTATAGCTGGCTTGATTTCGAAGTTGTTTTCCCGCACAATATGTGATCGAGCAAAACTTGCACAGTGAATAATCCCAAAATTTATTTTATAAATGAAAGCTCGATTTAAATATCGCAAGTGCACGATAGTCAAGTTATAATAAACGTAAGTAAATACGAGTATCGTTCCACAAGGACTGCGTTACACTATTTTTATTTTCAATTAAAATTTCTTTAGCAACGATAAATTGAGTTGATGATTAAACTAATGTAAAGTAAACAATTAAAATAATTAAAATGCAAAGAAAACGTGTTCAAGAACGCAATGATTAATTTGGATTAAATCAAATGAGAAATGAATTTGTTGGGAATTATCAGTTCACCTACCGCTCGTGTTTAACTAATTACACTCGAATTTTACTCGTACGTTTGACGGAATTCCCTAGACTAATTAATATACTCTGTCGAGCTATATTAGTACTAATAAAAAACATGCAGTACTCAAGTGTCCTCAAATATTTAACAGTTCAAGATTGCATTACATTCTATGGAATCCACTAGCTTTCATTCGGGTGAACTATCACTATCGACACGTACCCAATTCCGTATATCTACTAAAATTGTAAATCCGTGGTTTATACTATTTGATCGTATTGTTAACTATTCTATCGAACTCATCAACAACATGAAATAATCAAAGGAAGTTAGCTAGGCTTCGATTGAAACACGAAAGAACAATAGCATAAACAAATCACTAATAAAAACGTCGAGAAATAATGTTCAACACCGAGTACGGGGTAGGATCCCCTCAAATCCCAACAAATCTAGAGTTTAGCTACTGAAATTCATGATAAAAACCAACAATAAATGTAAGAACTAAAATACTGAATAATGAAAATACTAAAGATGACGATGGATAACGGCCACGACGCGTGGAAATCTCGAGGTCTTCAAAATCTCCTTTGCTCCTAGCCTCCTCTCCAAGAAAAATGATGAAAAGTCTGATAAAGATCAAAAAACGGCCGCTGCTCTCGTGTGTTAGGTTATAGTGTAGGATAGAGTCCCTAGAAATTTGGAAACAAATCTTTCTCAATCTCGCTTCTCGCTAGGGCGGTATATTTTGACCGCCCTAGCGAGAGGTCCTCGAATAAGCTTCCTCGAGCATGTCCCTGGTTTCGCTGAGGCGGTCACTTTTGACCGCCCTAGCGAGACACTTGCGCAAAATAATCCTCGGCCAGACCACAATGCTCGCTGGGGCGGTCATTTTTGCCCGCCCAAGCGAGACCTCTTCGATATTATGCCAAAGTTTCTCCCACTTTTTGGTTCAATTCCTACAAAATAACCACAGAATACACGAGATTAGTCAAATGCTCAATAATGCTAAAAAATTGCAAAATTCAACTAAAAGAAACTAATATGATGCATGAACGCGACTCAAAATCAACACTAAAAACACGTAAAAACGAGTTCTATCAACCCCCTCATACTAACCTTTTGCTCGCCCTCGAGCAAAATAGGTTAAAGCACGAGATTCTAAACAAACAAAACCAACACAAAATACTCAAACAAGAAATAACCAACTCAAGTAAATGTCAATGGTGAGTTAACAACTGTTATGCTCATGCCTCAGTGAACTTTCCCACACACAAATTCATAATCAAGTCGAATCACGAACGAATACTCATTCTCATCTACACATAAATCTCGACACTAATTTGAACGTGTGTGTGTGTCATGATGGTTCTAGTCATTCGTACTTCAAATAGATCAATCATCCGATCATGCGAGTCACTCAATTAGCACTTCAATACAAGTATCACTAGCATGCACCCCCGTGTCCATTTATCACTAACCATAATTTGAACTTTATTCGATTCTTAAGTGCAGAGAAGGGTGTCGAAAAGAAGGAAAATAAGCTCAAGTGGCTAACAGTCGGGAGTACACTGATCATTTTCATTGTGCAATCGTCAAGACTTTTCGTCTGACTTTCCTCGTCTCCTTACATCTCCCACTTTTAGCCCAGGAATAGAATTCCATTCCTTTTATTTCGGCTCCCCCTCACCTTACATCTCCACCAATTTTTTCTTTTTCGATATATATATATATATATTTTCATTTTATGCACAATTTTCACACGTGTACTCCCTAGGCTAAGAATATATACTTTGGATTACAGCTGGTTAGGAGTATGATATTTTAATTCAGTGCATTGAAAAGGGGGTATATGTAAAGTTCAAGGCAAATCACATGTTCTCATTCAAGGTCCCAATTAGTGACTTATTTTCACGGGTTTACATGCTAAATCAACTCATAAATGATGCCTTTCAAGTTAACCACACAAAACTTTCAAATTTCACCATTATTCCTACAAAATTCTAGTCCCCACACATATGTGCTCAAAAAGTTCAACTTTGTGCCAAAATTCATGCTTTAACAATCAAGAGTACCATTCATGAGGTGACCCAATCAATACTTTTGTATACTATCAATTCAACATCATCATTGGCTCATACACTATGTCTTCTCACCATAAACAACACCAAATAAAAGAAATGCAACAATTTAAAACCAATTAACTAAGCAAACAAAACAATCTACCCCCCTCATACTAGAGTTGTGCAATGCCCTCAGTGCACAAAACGAAACAAACACTAAAAACATAAAAAAACTCATGAATGTAAATGCAAAGAAAGAATATGAAAAATAAAAGGCAAGGGGAAACAGTGAACTCCCCTAATCAGAAATCGTCCTCCTCCTCATTCTCAGGCGGTGGGACTCCCTCTTCAGCCGCTGGGGGCATAGGATAATGGTATTGAAACTGGAAGGGTGGCGGGTATGCTGGTGTAGGTGGCCGGCCGGACGTGTCGATGCCCAAATGAGTTGAGATCCCCTGCACCAAGTATTCGATGTTCTGAATGTGGGCTTGATTAACGGCCTGGTACTCAGTCTGATAAGTGGCCCAAGCGCCCAATTCGTCGAGGCGATCTCGCATGGCACGGCGGCATGGCTGCGGAGGTGGTGGTGCATGTCCTAAGGCCGGAGGTGGTTGAGCTGCTCCCCCATAATCGAAAAATACCTCCTCGGGCAGCTCAGCCTGTCTTTTCTCCCTCTTGGATCTATAAAGAGCCTCATCAATGGCTCTCATCGGCGGTAACCACTCATCATCATCTGCAAATATCACCCCCTCTCGGGCACACAGCTCAGTCACTATTGTCGGAAAGTAAAAAGCCAAATTGCTGCTATTAATGCACATGTTAAGCTGTCCGAAAATGAGCCTGCCCACATCAATCACCATCCCAGTACAGATGGCATAAAGAACAACCGCCCACTCACGCTGCACATCACTCGTATGACCGACCGGCATCAATCTCTTAGACAAGAATGCATACCACAATACCCCCTCCACATTCAAAAACTTTTCAAGAAAGACCGTGTAAGTCCCCGGTTGTTTCCACGTGGTGCCCGGATAACAGAGTGTGCGAATGATCAAATCATAATCCGGGTTAAGCACCCACGCCTGAAACACCGAATCGTCCACCGACGGTAAACCCAACATATCATTGATCGTCTTGGGATCATACGGGACTAGATGTCCCCTCACAAATGCCTTCGACTCATTTCCCTCCAGAGCATTGGCATAAAATTCACGCACAACCGGAACCACTGCTGCATTCGGTTGTGCTACAAAGGCATTCCACCCTCTTCTTTCTATTTGGGACTCCGAAAATTGACCGATAAGAAACGAGCTAAATCCACGCTCAGGGATTGGTTTCCTATGTAGTCTAGCATGCTCAAATCTTTCCCTAGCTTTTTCATTCACAAACATAGATGGAGTGGAACGAGAACTAGAAGCACCCTGAGTTACCTTAGATCTTTTAGGTGCCATGTAGAGATTGGAGTGCACAAAGTATCCAACCGCCGGAAAATTGTTGAGGGTCGCCGGAGAAGCTCACCGGAATATGTGGAAGATGACCGGAGTTGCTTGAAAGACCGCCGGAGAAGAAAATCTTGTAGCCTAAATGCTTCCTCGTGGAGTGTATGGACCAAGATTGAGTCTTTGCCCTGAAAAATCACCAAATAATAAGGATTGAGTACAAAAGATGGAGGGGGGTGCCGAAAATCGGAGGGGAGGAGTAGGGTTCGAAGTGGGGAGGAAAACAGAAGAGGAAAGTATTTATAATCTGCGCGACTCGCTAGGGCGGTAAAAACAGACCGCCCGAGCGAGAAGTTTTCGGAAAAAAAAATTTTTGTTAATCTGTACGACTCGCTAGGGCGGTCAAAATCGACCGCCCGAGCGAGAAGTTTTCGGGGAGAAAAATTTTTTTAATCTGCGCGACTCGCTAGGGCGGTATATTTTTCCCGCCTTGGCGAGACGTTTTCGCAAAAGGCTTTTCTTTAAAAACGAGTACCCGCTGGGGCGGTCAGTTTGACCGCCCGAGCGAGAAGTGTTCGGGAAAAAATTTTAATGCAATGCCATGCAACTACCTAAATGCAAATGATGCGATTAATAACTAAAAAAAAAATATAATCAAAATCAAAATAAGGAGTAGAAGTAGTTCTCAATTTATAGTCTAGAGCTCGACTCTTCACCCATGTCCTCAATGACTGTCATGGAGCCGAGTGACTCCAATTTGTGGCTCAATTGTGCCACCGATATAGTGCTTCAATCTTTGAGTGTTCACAGTAAATGTCCCGTCCTTGCCATCATGCAACACCACTGCACCCGATGGGAACACCTTGGCTATAGTGAATGGTCCTGACCACCTTGACTTTTGCTTGCCCGGAAAGAGTCGTAAGCGAGAATTGTATACCAACACCGCTTCACCCACTTTGAATTCCCTTCTTATAATGTGTTTGTCATGGGCTCGTTTGGTGCGTTCCTTGTATGATAGTGCAAGATCATAAGCTCTTCCCCGAAACTCATCTAACTGATTCAACTGCAGCAATCGTTTTTCACCTGCAAGAGCAAAATCAAAGTTTAGTGCTTTGGTCGCCCAATATGCTCTATGCTCTAAAGAATTTAACTGAAAAATAAAAAATTGTGAATCAACAGTCCCCGGCAACGGCGCCAAAAACTTGATCGAGCAAAACTTGTACAGTGAATAATCCCAAAATTTATTTTATAAATGAAAGCTCGATTTAAATATCGCAAGTGCACGATAGTCAAGTTATAATAAACGTAAGTAAATACGAGTATCGTTCCACAAGGACTGCGTTACACTATTTTTATTTTCAATTAAAATTTCTTTAGCAACGATAAATTGAGTTGATGATTAAACTAATGTAAAGTAATTAATTAAAATAATTAAAATGCAAAGAAAACGTGTTCAAGAACGCAATGATTAATTTGGATTAAATCAAATGAGAAATGAATTTGTTGGGAATTATCAGTTCACCTACCGCTCGTGTTTAACTAATTACACTCGAATTTTACTCGTGCGTTCGACGGAATTCCCTAGACTAATTAATATACTCTGTCGAGCTATATTAATACTAATAAAAAACATGCAGTACTCAAGTGTCCTCAAATATTTAACAGTTCAAGATTGTATTACATTCTATGGAATCCACTAGCTTTCATTCGGGTGAACTATCACTATCGACACGTACCCAATTCCGTATATCTACTAAAATTGTAAATCCGTGGTTTATACTATTTGATCGTATTGTTAACTATTCTATCGAACTCATCAACAACATGAAATAATCAAAGGAAGTTAGCTAGGCTTCGATTGAAACACGAAAGAACAATAGCATAAACAAATCACTAATAAAAACGTCGAGAAATAATGTTCAACACCGAGTACGGGGTAGGATCCCCTCAAGTCCCAACAAATCTAGAGTTTAGCTACTGAAATTCATGATAAAAACCAACAATCAATGTAAGAAATAAAATACTGAATAATGAAAATACTAAAGATGACGATGGATGACGGCCACGACGCGTGGAAATCTCGAGGTCTTCGAAATCTCCTTTGCTCCTAGCCTCCTCTCCAAGAAAAATGATGAAAAGTCTGATAAAGATCAAAAAACGGCCGCTGCTCTCGTGTGTTAGGTTATAGTGTAGGATAGAGTCCCTAGAAATTTGGAAACAAATCTTTCTCAATCTTGCTAGGGCGGTATATTTTGACCGCCCTAGCGAGAGGTCCTCGAATAAGCTTCCTCGAGCATGTCCCTGGTTTCGCTGGGGCGGTCACTTTTGACCGCCCTAGCGAGACACTTGCGCAAAATAATCCTCGGCCAGACCACAATGCTCGCTGGGGCGGTCACTTTTGCCCGCCCTAGCGAGACCTCTTCGATATTATGCCAAAGTTTCTCCCACTTTTTGGTTCAATTCATACAAAATAACCACAGAATACACGAGATTAGTCAAATGCTGAATAATGCTAAAAAATTGCAAAATTCAACTAAAACAAACTAATATGATGCATGAACGCGACTCAAAACCAACACTAAAAACACGTAAAAACGAGTCCTATCAATATGCCTCACAATGCTAGGGTGTGCACCATCCAAAGAAGGCTGTGCATACTCTAGCATCGGTATGCGTCATGGCACCTCAACATGTCTATCTTCATGGTGTTCCTCCTCATGCTCGTGCTCGTGCCTCTCCATCAGTTCCTTCAGTCTCTGCTGCTGTCTTCTTCTGCGAAAAGTTCTTTCAATTTCAGGGTCAAACTGCTCAAGCTCCACGTCAAGTGACTTTGGCATGCACTGGAAAAAATATCTGGAATAGAATATGGAGTGTTAGCTCAAGAAAAATAAAACAATGCTAAAAAAATTAACTAAAAATAAAATTGTGAATTAACAGTCCTCGGCGACGGCGCCAAAAATTTGATCGATCAAAACTTGCACAGTAAAACTCTTGGTCCAAATGAATAATATTTAAGCTCGAAATAATCCCAAGTGTACGATATCAAGTTATAATATAATGTACTAGATTATGAGTATCGTTCTACTAGAGACTGTATTTTTCAATTATTATTTTCAGTTATTAAATCTTTAGCAACGAAATTTTGATGATTGGTTTCTACTACTACAATTAAAAACTCAAAGATAAAATTCAAGAATTAAATGATGAGATAAATAGTCTAGAATGGTTAATTAAGATTCAATTAAAAATGAATTTGCTGGGAATTTCGGTTCACCTATCCCTCGTTATTTAATTAATTCGTTCGATAGTGATCTACGCTTCCGACAGGATTTCCTATTCAATTGAACACGTTCTCTCGAGCTATGCCAAACTAATTCTACTCGCTGAAGTAATTAAATTTCTTTAATTATTTATCAAAGGTGAACCGCATATCGTTCTATGAAATCCCCTAGCTTTTCCCCTACCGGACTATGACTATCGGCGCGTATCCGACTTCATATTTCTATGTAAATTGTAAATCCACTGACTATTCTACTCGTTCCTATCACAAGCTATTCTCTCGAACTCACTCGTGATATAAAATTTTTATTAAAATTAGCTACGCTCTAACAACACGATAACACAATAGCATAGTCAAGAACAAATCAAAAATCGAAATATGAATTAACTAAAACAGTTTCGGGTTGTGATCCCCTTTAATCCCAAAAAAAAATGTAAGTTAGCTACTCGAATTCATAGTAAAAATAAACAAAACATTTTTTAAATGATAAATTCTAAATAAGAAATATTAGTCGTGACGGAAAATGCGAAGAACGGTGCCTGGGAATCGCAAAATCTCCAATCCATGCCTTTGTTCCAAGCTTTTTCTTCTTCTTCAAACTCCTTTGCTGCTGAATAATCACCCATTTTCATGCCTAGGGTTCCTTCTTGTAGCATCCCCCTTTCCATGTTGAACATAACTCAAAATTGGAACTTTCCTTTTTTTGCTCGCGCTGGACCGCCCTAGCGCGACGTTTTCTGTCTTGTTGGTGTCTTCCGCTGCCTCTCGCACTGGGGCGGTCAAGTTTGACCGCTCTAGCGTGAGGTCTCCTGTTCTTTTTCCTTCAGCCTCTCGCGCTGGGGCGGTCAAGTTTGACCGCTCTAGCGTGAGGTGTTCTGCTTGGGACTTGTTTTTTAGCTGCACTCGCGCTGGGGCGGTCAAGTTTGACCGACCTAGCGCGACATCTTCAGTCCCCGCCTTCTTCTTTGGTTGACTTTTCTCCATTTTCCGTCGTTTGTCTACACATTAATATACTTTAGTGAGCGGTGATTGAATGCAATAAAATAAATATGACATCTATCTGTAGTTCAGCAGAAGACCTTCAAAAGCCCAGCCAGCTGAGGAAGATCTCAACTGATGAAGAGCCAATCTGACCAGTTCAACTGAAGTAGTGAAATAACTTCAGCTGACGAGCCAACTGATTTCATCAAACCAGTTCTAGAGCACTTCAACTGACCAGTTCAGGACACCAGTTAGGAGCCGCCCAGTTTGCAGAACACGACAAGATTTTCTATGTGGAATCCAGATGTGCACAACGGTATAAAAGCAATTGTCTAGTAAAAAGACAATAATAAACATTGCAGCAGAGAATAAAGCCAAGACGTTTCAGAATGGCTGTTAGAAAGGACAAGACACAAATACCAAGGAACATATTCAAACTGAAACAGACATATTTGATGAGTCTTGAAGAACGGTCACGAAGCCTCTATAAATACAAGATCAAGACCATCAACAAATAAGTGTGTGAAAATCATGAGTAAAGAAAAAGCGTATGCTCAACGTATATCAGCTTACAAGAAGCAATCCGCCCACATTTGAGGGAACACTTCAAAGTGTTATCATCTTAGATTAGAAGCACAATTCCCTCAGTGTATGAGAACATTTTTGTGTTGTATTCATAGATCAGTTCTCACACATGTACACACCATCACTCATATATATACAGAGAGTTAAGCTTATTGAATAGCCGAGTGAGTCTTGCGCAAATACGTTAAACTTGCGTATTAGTCTTTAACACATAGACATTAAACAAGTGTTGGCTTGAAGGTGCTGCCTTCAGTCTAGGCTAGGAGTTTAGTTAGGCATTAGCGTAAGTCTTAAGCTGAGTGAGTTTGTACAAGATGTTGTATAAATCAAATTCTTCTGGTGGATCTTACCCAAGGTGGTAGAAGGGATGACATAGGATCATTGAAGTCTTCGAACATCCATAAACATATCTCGTGTACTTAACAATTTAACTATTGTTTTCAAATTCATTTGATAAGTTTGAGCTGATATCAGTTTAGTTCTCACCATAATTGAACTGATAAAAGCAAGAACTGATCCCTTTGAAATTAATTAGCTTTCTTAATGAAAGATTATTTCGAGTATTTTCCGCTTGGTTTAAAACCAAACTTGATCTTATTCATTGGTGTTTACATTCTTAGATTACGAGCTATTGCCGCTCATTGAGAGTATTGTGTTTGAAGCACTCTCGCAGGTGTCAGAACCAATCCATCAAACACCTTTGTTTCATTGGGATCATAGAAATAATATCCGACAAAATTCTTTGGATATCCAACAAAGTAGTAAAAATTGGCTCTACAATCCAATTTTTCTCCCAGTGTATGCTTCACATAAGCAGGACATCCTCATATTCTTAAGTAATAATATTTTGGAAGCTTTCACATCCATATCTCATATGGAGCTTTATCCACCGCCTTTGTATGGACTTGATTCAACAACTTTGCCGTTGTTTCAAGTGAAAATCCCCAAAGGGATGGCGAAAATTCAGTGAATCCCAGCATAGATCGAACTATGTCTATCAATGTCTGATTATGACATTCTGGCACACTATTCAACTGGGTGTGGCAATAGGAGTTCTCTGTGAGAGAATCTCATTCTCTTTAAGAAAGTCTTGGAACTTAGTACGCAAGAATTCTCCACTTCGATCTGATCGAAGTGCTTTTTTGAACGTTTCAAAGTTTTCAGACTTATATTTCATTAAATACACATACTCATACCGCGAATAATCATCAGTGAAGGTAATAAAGTAAGATTGGACATATCTCGTGCTAACACTTAGCAGACCACACACATCTGTGTGCATCAAATCTAACAGATCATGTGCACATTCCAATTTTCCTAAGAAAGGGGCATTGTTCATTTTTCCTTTCAGACAGGACTCGCATGTCTCTAGAAAGTTTATGTCTGACGAGTCAAACACGCTATCTCCCACTAGCTTGTGCATATTTCTTTGGGAAATATGTCATAGCCTCGCGTGCCACAACTGTGCTTGATTTAGACTATCTTGTTATCTTTTGTTTGTTGTTGAAATCATGTTTACTTGAACATTCACTTATCATTGCCAAAATAGTTCTGACCCAGATAATTTTTATGTTCAGACTTCTTGCAGTGAAACAAACATGTTCTGACTTATAAGGTTTTGTGGGTCCTTTAAGTTTCCTTTGGAGCTTGCATCTTATTGGACTTGTTTTTCTTATAAGGGGCAGAACATTTTTTTCCCTTACCTTGTGAGCCATTTTTCGTCTCTAACGAGAAGTCTACTAGAAAACAACATTTCCTTGCTTTATGGTGACCTCATAAATCATATGAATATTGACTAGCTCTTCAAGGCTATCTTTTATCTTATTTAAATTGCAGTACACCATAAACTCGTCAAATGAGAAAGAGAATGACAATAAAATGATGTCATCAAGCAACTCTTTAAGAATAACCAATTTCAAGCCCACCACCTTCTCAATAAGCTCAATCATATGTACATCATGCTCGTGGACCGGAGCCCCATCTTGCATGCATGTAGTCCTGAGCTCCTTGAAATTTGTGTTCTCATTGTACAGGTTTCATGTACCAAGCAACTCTTGCATGTTTATTCAAATGTCAGCAGCATTCAACATTTCCTCAAACTCTCTCTACATTTCATTTGATACAGAAGCAAGCATATTACACTTTAGCTTGCATACTATGGTCCAACATCTTGCATCCTTTGTCAGTTTAGCAAGACTGACATTAGTATATATGTCGTTTTCTCCGAATTTAGAACAATTTTCCCAGTCAATCTTGAAAGTTAGAGTTCGGTTAGCTTGTTTTAATAACAGAAATGAATTACGTGACGAAATCGTAAATATAATGATATGTAAACAAACCAAACGTTACTGACTATTTTAAAATATTTTGTAACACATAAAATATTGAATTTTTTTAACAAATTGTTTCCCACAATTTTGACATTTTCGCCACCCTCTGATGAGAACGGGGAATCTAATTTCCTTAGTGAATATACAAGGCCCAATTGCTTAATTGTCTTCCCGAATAATATCATCCAGTCAAAATTTCAAAAGATAGAGCCCATCCTTGCAACCCTCACGTAATTTTGTATCACGTTTGATGAGGGTCCGATCATATGATATCCTTTCACTTCACGTGTTGAGCACAAACCATCAATGTTAAACCTTAATAGACGGTCGCCATGAGATCCCCCAATTTTATGAGTTGAAGTCATGGGAGTTCCACGTAGTTCATATCAAATACGTCAGTGGAAGTCACAACTTTCCAATGTCTAGGCCTCTCTAATTTTATGAGCCAGACACTAACCGTAGGCAACATTCATCATGCAACCACTGTTGATGGAAGATAAGAAAATATTAAAATTTCTTTTAATTTCCCGTTTAATATCATGATTTAAATTTTGGATTTTATCCAAAATGAAGGATTTCATTTTAAAATTTTTCTCATCATTAATTATAAAAACATGTTCTATGTTTCTTTGTGTACTTGTCGGATAACTGCAACTCTATTATTATATTAATAATAACGCGCTTACTGAATATTCATAATATATCACATACATCATAAATAATAAAGAATGATCGATAACCGAGAGCTAATTGATCTATATAAGCCACATACGAAGCCATATCCGTAACCGAGAGCAAATGCAATATAGAACATGCATATATTACATAAGATTTTAATATTATAATAAGCTATATAAAGGATGATACATAACCGAGAGCAAATGCTATATTACATAATATTTTAATATTTTACATGTCTTCGATCTTCAAAACTCCTTTCGATGGTCTAGGCCCACAATTTTGAAATGTCGATCTCTCACTAGATATAATATTTACATTAAATATCCATGGCACATTGGGATACATATTTAAAGGGTGGGAACAGACCATAAATCAGACCCACTTTTAATTATCCAATAATTAAAATTAAAACATATAATATATCCTAACATACACCTATCAAATTGGTCATGACTCTCGATCATACTTTTACCATATAATATTAGATATTATAACTTCGATAGTATCACATATTATCTACAAATCATATATTTTGTAAATTATCAATAATCGAAATAATTAATAAGTTAAATAAACTCTTTCATTTAACTTCAATTAATTAAATTTCTTGTAAAAAATCTTTTTTACTATAAATAACTAAAATCCAATTTCAGTTATTTATTTTGTAAAAAAATTCCGCGATTTAATTAAAACTAATTTTCACGGACAAGTTGATCAATTTTCAGAAAATATCAATTTTGACGTGTATTTCGAAAAAATTGGAAAACGCTTGAGGACTTCTGAAAGAGAGTCCCCGTCGGGCAGGACTGCCCAAGCCCATCTCGGACAGCCTGTTTGAGCCCTAGCCCCTTGTAAGGCCCGAGAATTTGATTACCGTAATCGAAAATGATTTGGGTATATTTACCGTAATCTGAGATTATTCTGGGATGATTTCTTGATTAATTGAAGTGATTATAGACGGAACGGAGTGGACCAGGGAAAGACGAGAACAGACGCGAAATATGTGCGAAGGAAATGTCATGCGCGCACATGCGCGAGTTGGTGCGCACACATGCGCGGTTTTGACAGAAGACTCCGCGCATATGCGCGGCGTGAGGGCGCGCATATGCGCGAGGTGTACAGTAGCCTAGTGGAGTGCTCGGCGCATATGCACGACGTGAACGGGCGCATATGCGCGAGCAGGGCAGTGAGTTCGGCGCACATGCGCGAGGAAGACAGAATCATGCGCGCACATGCGCGGTGGAATGCGCGCACATGCGCGGAACGTCCAGAGAGTTCGGCGCACATGCGCGGCGGAAGGCGCACATATGCGCGAGTCATGTGAGAAGCCGAGGGAGAACTCTAGAGAGTTCGGCGCATATGCGCGACGTGGATGGGCGCATATGCGCGACGTAGGCAGAACATTGCGCGCACATGCGCGACTTGAAGGCGCGCACATGTGCGGGGTGTCCAGAACGTTGGGTGCATATGCGCCGAGATAGTACGCGCATATGCGCGAGAGCCACTGTGAAGACACGCGCGGAGACTTAGTGTCTCGCGCATATGCTCCGAGTGATGTCGCGCATATGCGCGAGACGTGGATTGCAAATGAGCGGGCCACTTGCCTTAATGCATGTAACGTATATATATATATACACATGTCTTCTTAAATTTCAGAAAGAGAAAACCGAAGGAAAATCGATTTTGGTGCTTCAAGTTACAATCGTTCAAAATCCGTCTGTCCGAATTGTAATCTGACTTCAGTACTGCAATCCTATCAACGCAGGCTACAACTGGACGTAAGTTTTGTTACGTTTTGACATATTCTGAAATTATGATGTTGTTGGAATTGAATACACGTCATAAATGATGTTCTTGACATGTTAGACATCATAGAATCGAAGTCAGATTAAGAAACGGACTGATTATGGAATTGTTATGAATTTTCAGGGTATAGGGATTTATACCAGACAGATTTGAATTGTGGATGGATTATAAATTGTATCGGATATCAGTTATGATTTTGGAATTGATTAATTGAGATTTGATATCAAATTTGTATTGTTATTGAAATTATGAGTTGCACCGATATTGATTATGAGTTCTGGTATTATATCTGCGGTGTTGAAATTGACGGGGTTATCGAGACTGTATTGTTATACCATCGAAACATCAGTTGATTGATATTGATCAGATTCGGTATTGATTTAGATGGTATTGTGATATCATATGTCGATGGGCATTGATCAGATTATGTTTTGATTTGAGTATTAATCAGAACAGGTTTTGAACTGAGTTATATACTGATATTGTATCTATTCGATTGTCATTATACGATTTGGGTATGGACAGAGTTGACTTCGATACTTCGTCTTCGTCGGACCGAGAAGATAAAGGTATAAATTAATGTTGAGTTGGGATTGCACAACTCGAGTGAGGTTTGGCTCGAGTTTCCCTAAATCACATACTTTACCTTATTGTATTGATTTGATTGATGTACTTGTTCTCTTGATTTATAGATAGCAGGTATTAGACGAGTAATCTTGTGACAGAAGTGCCTGATAGTGGTGGGATCGCCACGGGCACATTGCACGATGTCACAAGATAGTGTATTGGCGATTGTGCCAAAGTCTGTCACCGGATGTTTGGCTATCGATGTGGATAGAATTATAACTTCTTCTATTACTGATGATCGATATTATATCGATGTGGATATAATTGGAGCTTCTTCTTCTATTACTGATGATCGGTACCGTATCGATGTGGATAGAATCATAACTTCTTCTATTACTGGTGATCGATATTATATCGATGTGGATAGAATCAGAGTTCTTTCTATTACTGGTGATCGATACTAAACCGATGTGGATAGAATACGAGCTTCTTCTATTACTAGTGATCGATACCATATCGATGTGGATAGAATTGGTATTTCTTCTATTACTGGTGATCGATACCCTATCGACGTGGATAGAACTTGAGTCTTTTCTACTACTGTTGGTCGATATGGGAATGCTAACTTCTGGAAACCGGGATCCCTGGACTAGGATTGAGTCTAGTCTTAAATGTGGAGTCATGAGTTTACTTGACAGTTTATATTGATTTATGTTGATTATGTTCCTGAGTGTGGTATATATCGATTTATGTTCCTGGTGATGGTACATGTTTAGAATATGATTTATTCTTGATATGGATTTATATTCTGATCTGAATGCATGTTAGACATATCTGTTACATGCTTTTATATTGTTTTATGATTGCATGTATACATGATTTATACTGAGAATGTAATTCTCACCGGAGTTATCCGGCTGTTGTCTTGTTTGTATGTGTGCATGACAACAGGTGGGATAGGATCAGGGTCAAGAAGAGAACGAGGCTGGACTAGATAGCGTGGAGATCCGGGCTTCGAAGCAACTTAGGATTCAGCACTGAGATATAGTTGAACCTAGTTGAATTTTTGTAGATAATACAAGACTTATATGTTTATGTTTAATATGTAATTTGAATTGAATTACATTACGTTTCCGCTTTGTATTTTAAAAAGAAAAAATTTAGACCATGTTTATTATAATTGGTTGATTTATTCCTAAAGACGATTAAGGAATGAATTATTGTCCGGGTCCCCACAACAGGTGGTAACAGAGCATTAGGTTCCAGAACAGTAGGTTCTAGAACTGTAGGTTCTTGAGATTGAGATAGAAGAGAGTGAGCGGGGTAGATTGAGTTTTCTTTCCTTGCATGTAATTGCTAGCATGTGATTGATTATAATGTTGAATTACATGGTGTGTGCTAGCATGATGTTATGTGTTATTGCTTGAAGTTACATAGCATCTGATTGAATATAATGTTGAAATTACATTGTATATGCTAAGATTTCAGTATGTTTTTACTGTATATTAAGCTACATGTTACCTTTATATATGAGTTGATTTGGTAATATGTACTATTTGAAACTGGATCAGAACCAATTCTTGATCAGAGGTAAGCTGATCAGGATTCGGATTGAGACGGATTTGTCTCCTGTTATTACTAACATCTATGATTATCAGATATTCCTCCTAGAAGAGTTCTAGAAAAGGGTAGTACTTCGTCTGATCAGATAGATGTGTCAGAAACTCAGATGGAAATAAAGTTGAAGGAGTTTCAGTTATTTCAGCCGCCGATTCTGAGTGGTATCGAAACGTTCCAAGATTGTGAGAACTGGTTTGATGACATAGAAATACTGTTTGAGTTACTTGATTGTACAGATGAACAGAGAGTTAAAATGGTGCCTAACCAGTTACGAGAAGCCGCCAGGAGTTGGTGGATTACAAGTAAAAGAATGTTAGAACAGAGAGGTACTGTGATTTCGTGGGAAATATTCAGAAGTGGATTTTATCGAAGATTTTTCCCAGTTTCGTTTCGAGAGGATAAGAAAGCAGAATTTGGAAATTTGAGGCAAGGTCAACTGAATATTGAAGAATATGTTGCTAAATTCTCTACTCTACTGCGTTTTGTTCCTCATGTAGCTAGGAATAATGAAGTTGTAGCGGATCAGTTCATCAGAGGATTGAACTCGGAGATAGTTGCATTGATGAATATGCAGCGACCTTACCATTTTGCTGATGCCTTGAGTAGAGCGAAGAGAGCGGAGGAGAGTCTGATTAGACAATTAGGAAGGGTGTGTGCGATGCAACCCCAGACACAACAATTTCCTCTCCGATTGGATAGAGGCAGTACGAGTGGGAAGCAAGATTTGCTGAAAGCTCGAAAGAAACAGTTTAAGAAGTTAGGGAGTGGACTGAGCTGTTCATCTAGCTCCAGTGGTTCTAGCCCGAGTTATATCGGAGTTTATTGCAGGACTTGCGGAGGGAGACATCCCATGGAACAGTGCCAGGGAGTGACTGGTAGGTGCAATATCTGTAAACAGCAGGGACACTTTGCTAGAGTGTGTCCACAGAAAGGTTCCCGCAGATTTCAGGGAGTAGAATCATCTGGTGGTAGTGATCGAGGAACAGACCCAGGACACACGTGATGATATAGTGGCAGGTAATAATCTTTTATGATTACGTTGCATATGTATTGATATATACTAATGAAAGGTGATCGTTTACGGTGACTGGAAGCGCAACGGAAGTTTAAAAATCGAATTTTTAGGGAAATTTTCGGCCACCACATATTCTTGTGTAGCAAATACAAAACAAACACATATATGTCATACATAGGGTGTTTGAGAGAAATACCTATCAATCACAAGGATTGATGTATGGCTCCAACTTTGTTGTTAAACAACAAAGCTCTTGAATGGCATGAAGAAATCTACAAGCTCTCCTTGGACTCCTTTCTTCAAAATTAGGCCCACCACCAACTAGGTAGATCCCTTCATATTTTGAACTAGAAAAATATGAAGATTTTTCAAAGAGAAGAATTATTCATTCCTCAACACTTGAAGAAGAAAATGAGAGAAAAACTTGGAGAGAAAAGGGAGTGAGTAATTCGGCCATAGTGTATGCAAAATGAGGGGAGGGGAGACTTGTCTTGGTAGTGGAAAAAGTAGAAATCACTTTTTGCATGCCATGCCTTGAAAACTCAAAAAAAGTAGTCTCCCAACCTTTCACCTTCCATGCATGCTTATTATATGGTTTTTAACAAATTAAAAAACCATGGACTAAATTTAATTATCTCAAACATATTTGAGACTAATTAAACATTACTTGAATTTACCCAAGTCCCACTAGTTAAATAATTAATTTAACTTGAGCTCTACAAAACTCAATATAATTTAATTAATTCAACACTTGAATTAATTTAATTATTTGGACTCTACTAGGTCCACTAGTGTTTAATTAATTCAACACATGAATTAATTTAATTTAGTCCATAATAATGTTTATGAAAATCACAATTTTCAAATACATTATTCACTTGGCCAACTTTTAATTTAGGAACACTTCCATAAATTAAAATTTACATTTCTCTCATAGAAGTCATACTTCTATTTTTCTTTACGCTTATAAACTCATTTATAAGCCGTTCAACACATTGAACTATTTTCTCCTTTATAGAAGTCATACTTCTAATTTTCCTTACGCTTATAAACTCCTTTATAAGCCGTTCAACACATTGAACTATTTTTACTTCTCAACGAGATCTAGAAAGCTAGTACTTGTGTGGCTCTCAATGGTTCATTGATACAAATAGCCGTGGGTTCACATCTCCATGTGATTCGGACTAAACATGTCCTTATATGAGCATACCCCAATTGCTCCATTCTTACTTATCAACTCCTTGATAACAAGAACGTCAGAACTCAAGTCTGATAGTACCCAACCAATCATGTTAAACGCCTAGCAGCATCGCTTACATGATTCCCTAGGTATTAAATGATAGTGCCTGCAAGAACCATTCAATTATGGTTAGCGTACAGTACGGTCCCTTCAACTCATATATCCCGATCGATTCGACAACCATTGGTTTATCGAGAGTTGTCAATGAATCGATACTATGTGTTATGTCGTAGTTGCATCGATGGTGTAATCTATGAAACCCCTTTCATAATTACCACCATACTCTGATCAGAGATTTCAACCTACAAACACATGAGAACACATAGGATATCCATATCCGAAGGTAAGCGGTGAATCCCCGACTACAATGCATCGACTCCTATATGTTTCGACAAAACACCCAACCTTGCCACCTGATGACCCCATGAGAGTCGGTAAACAAGTCAAAGTGTAATTCTAGCACATAGAGTCTCAATGTTGTCCCGGGTCATAAGGACTAATGGTGTACAACCATAAACCAGGACATTTCCACTCGATAATTGAGAACCATTTGGAAAGTCCTTTATGGAGGGTTGTTCAGTGCACTCTTCCAGGAGCACCTATCTGCATGCTCGGACATCACAATGTCCCCTACCAATGAAACATGATACTCACATCGCAGATACTAGTCTCGAACTTTAGCGACCTATATCCTTCTTAGCGGCGGCTGAATCGACTAGGAACTGTTTATAATATACAGTATTCCAAATATGAGTTTCATGATACTCATTATATGAGCATCTCATATTCTTTCTACTATTTGTATATTCAAGGGCTTTATCTATGCAACTAGCATGGGTATACAGATAAAGATTTGCCAAAACAATAATTTCAAATATTATTAAAATAAAGATTGCTTATACATAGAGTTTCATTGTGAACACTCGGCCAACACTTGGCTCGACGGGCACCTACTCTAACAACTAATGTATTCCCTACGATTATCTTTGACTGAGTTGTATTGGTATATGTTGTACCTGCGGGGTCTGTATTACTGTAGTATGGATCTTTGTCCCTTTTGGGAAGAGGAATTGATATCAGTGAATTCTGTAATATATTGTGTACTGCAGTAAAAAGAGAATGAGATTGAATTAGATTGTATTTTACTTGTGTTATCTGATTCTGATTATATTATTGATATTGATATGCTAACAAGTACAGAACTATTATAGATTCTTGCCAGGAGATGGTAAGATTCGGACCTGAAATGGCCGATGAACGAATGATATACGGTAAGGATTCTCGATTTTGAATTCCTTGATATCCGTATTATATATGATTCGATGATTATCGAAAAGAAGGGAGTAATTCCTTATGTATTCAGTGATTACTGAAGATGAGACTATCTGGAAATGATTTGTCAGTAGCAGGAGAGTTGCTATAGTCGTTCCAGATGAAATCCGGGTTTGTCTTATATCAGGGAGAGTGACTTCAGCCTTGATTTGATATCAGGTATGGATTTCATTTTAGACTTCTGTACAGAATGATCTTGATGGAATTGAAAGAATTGAAATGTCAGTTAGAAGATTTACTGCCTGAGAGTTAGAGTTACATCTGATTATGTGTTCCTCTGGAAAATACTTCAGTTCTGTGCATGGGTTGATGAATCCTGTGTTCCGAAGTGTTCTGATGATTTTATGCTCGTATTATCTATGTTATTTTTATATATTCGCAGCGTATGATTGATTGAATCGAACAGTTGAAATTTGTATTGAATATTCTGGGAACTGAGATTGTTGTATACAGAATTGTTCGGCTATGAATCCTAGATTGTATTCAGAGGCTGTGATATCTGAAGATAGTATACTGATTGATTGTAGCACAGTTGAGACAGTGATCATATTGTTGAGAACTTGATTTCGATAGTCAGAACAATGTGTCAATCAGAATACCAGGTAGGTAATGCTTTATTTTATATAATTAGCTGAATTGTTTGTGCTAGATATTTCGAATTTGAAATGACAGGTATTGTCAGAGGCACACGGTAGTCGATTCCGTATTATTTTGGTAACAAGAAATGTGTGATAATTCGAACGGACAGTTTTGATGTAAATAAACGAAATCAGTTATGTCAGAGTTGTATTGAAATGTCTAAATCGCTGACAGATGAAGACAGGAAGATAGAAACCAGGAAATTGGTTATACAGATTATCGATTCTTGAATAGAAATGGGGGTACATTTCTATGAATTTCGTGATGAAACTATCGAAAATCTTGCTATGACGGTGATATGATGTGATTACTATTGAACGATTGTTCAAATCTGCGGATGTTATATTGTACAGGATGATATACAGATATGACTAGACGACTGAGAGGTAAGTCAGAAAAGGGGTCAGATGGTATTGAATGCCAGAGTTAATTATTTTATACCGTGATTTTTGGTTGATTTTAAACTTTTGGCAGAATGTATAGCATGATGTTTTATCTATGGATTATAGATTGACGGATAGTTGGAGTGAACTATCTAGATACTGGAGGATATCCAGGAACTGTAGTGCTGGATTTTAGCACTCGTGACCTGATGTCTTGTCACTTTATGAATTATTGTACACTAATAGCTATTAGATGAGTATCGAGATAGCTCTAGTCGAGTTATTGTACAATGAGTACTGCAGATTTCCTCTGAATGGGAATGATATTACGGTGATATCTGAGATTGAATCTGATAAAAGCAGAAATCTTATAAAGAAAATGAAGCTGATTCAGAAAAGGATGAACACCAGCTTTGAATGAACCGACTTAATATGCCGACGTCGGATGGTGACGATTGGTATTTGAAGCCGAAGATTGAGTAAATCCTTGACTGGGATAAACAGATTTGATAACGGCGGATGATATGGATTGGTGTGAGCTGTTGATTGGTATATACGGATGTTGTATAGCCAGTATTTGCAAGTAATTTTATCAGAATGGTTTGATAGAATGAATTTGCTGAAGTAACCTCTATTATACATTCCTTCTTTATCTGATTTGATTGCCTGTGATTTCGAGGACGAAATCATATCTTAGAGGAGGAGAAATGTAAGGCCCGATAATTTGATTACCGTAATCGGAAATGATTTGGGTATATTTACCGTAATCTGAGATTATTCTGGGATGATTTCTTGATTAATTGAAGTGATTATAGACGGAACGGAGTGGACCGGGAAAGACGAGAACAGACTCGAAATATGTGCGAAGGAAATGTCATGCGCGCACATGCGCGAGTTGGTGCCCACACATGCGCGGTTTTGACAGAAAACTCCGCGCATATGCGCGGCGTGAGGGCGCACATATGCGCGAGGTGTACAGTAGCCTCGTGGAGTGCTGGGCGCATATGCACGACGTGAACGGGCGCATATGCGCGAGCAGGGCAGTGAGTTCGGCGCACATGTCCGAGGAAGACAGAATCATGCGCGCACATGCGCGGAACGTCCAGAGAGTTCGGCGCACATGTGCGGCGGAAGGCGCGCATATACGCGAGTCATGTGAGAAGCCGAGGAAGAACTCCAGAGAGTTCGGCGCATATGCGCGACGTGGATGGGCGCATATGCGCGAGGTAGGCAGAACATTGCGCGCACATGCGCGACTTGAAGGCGCGCACATGTGCGGGGTGTCCAGAAAGTTGGGTGCATATGCACCGAGATAGTACACGCATATGCGCGAGAGCCACTGTGAAGACACGCGCGGAGACTTAGTGTGTCGCGCATATGCGCCGAGTGATGTCGCGCATATGCGCGAGACGTGGATTGCAAATGAGCGGGCCACTTGCCTTAATGCATGTAACGTATATATATATATATATATATATATTACACATGTCTTCTTAAATTTCAGAAAGAGAAAACCGAAGGAAAATCGATTTTGGTGCTTCAAGTTACAATCGTTCAAAATCCGTCTGTCCGAATTGTAATCTGACTTCAGTACTGCAATCCTATCAACGCAGGCTACAACTGGACGTAAGTTTTGTTACGTTTTGACATATTCTGAAATTATGATGTTGTTGGAATTGAATACACGTCATAAATGATGTTCTTGACATGTTAGACATCATAGAATCGAAGTCAGATTAAGAAACGGACTGATTATGGAATTGTTATGAATTTTCAGGGTATAGGGATTTATACCAGACAGATTTGAATTGTGGATGGATTATAAATTGTATCGGATATCAGTTATGATTTTGGAATTGATTAATTGAGATTTGATATCAAATTTGTATTGTTATTGAAATTATGAGTTGCACCTGATATTGATTATGAGTTCTGGTATTATATCTGCGGTGTTGAAATTGACGGGGTTATCGAGACTGTATTGTTATACCATCGAAACATCAGTTGATTGATATTGATCAGATTCGGTATTGATTTAGATGGTATTGTGATATCATATGTCGATGGGCATTGATCAGATTATGTTTTGATTTGAGTATTAATCAGAACAGGTTTTGAACTGAGTTATATACTGATATTGTATCTATTCGATTGTCATTATACGATTTGGGTATGGACAGAGTTGACTTCGATACTTTGTCTTCGTCGGACCGAGAAGATAAAGGTATAAATTAATGTTGAGTTGGGATTGCACAACTCGAGTGAGGTTTGGCTCGAGTTTCCCTAAATCACATACTTTACCTTATTGTATTGATTTGATTGATGTACTTGTTCTCTTGATTTATAGATAGCAGGTATTAGACGAGTAATCTTGTGACAGAAGTGCCTGATAGTGGTGGGATCGCCACGGGAACATTGCACGATGTCACAAGATAGTGTATTGGCGATTGTGCCAAAGTCTGTCACCGGATGTTTGGCTATCGATGTGGATAGAATTATAACTTCTTCTATTACTGATGATCGATATTATATCGATGTGGATAGAATTGGAGCTTCTTCTTCTATTACTGGTGATCGGTACCATATCGATGTGGATAGAATCATAACTTCTTCTATTACTGGTGATCGATATTATATCGATGTGGATAGAATCGGAGTTCTTTCTATTACTGGTGATCGATACTAAACCGATGTGGATAGAATACGAGCTTCTTCTATTACTGGTGATCGATACCATATCGATGAGGATAGAATTGGTATTTCTTCTATTACTGGTGATCGATACCCTATCGATGTGGATAGAACTGGAGTCTTTTCTATTACTGTTGGTCGATATGGGAATGCTAACTTCTGGAAACCGGGATCCCTCGACTAGGATTGAGTCTAGTCTTAAATGTGGAGTCATGAGTTTACTTGACAGTTTATATTGATTTATGTTGATTATGTTACTGAGTGTGGTACATATCGATTTATGTTCCTGATGATGGTACATGTTTAGAATAGGATTTATTCTTGATATGGATTTATATTCTGATCTGAATGCATGTTAGACATATCTGTTATATGCTTTTATATTGTTTTATGATTGCATGTATACATGATTTATACTGAGAATGTAATTCTCACCGGAGTTATCCGGCTGTTGTCTTGTTTGTATGTGTGCATGGCAACAGGTGGGATAGGATCAGGGTCAAGAAGAGAACGAGGCTGGACTAGATAGCGTGGAGATCCGGGCTTCGAAGCAACTTAGGATTCAGCACTGAGATATAGTTGAACCTAGTTGAATTCTTGTAGATAATACAAGACTTATATGTTTATGTTTAATATGTAATTTGAATTGAATTACATTACGTTTCCGCTTTGGTTGATTTATAATTGGTTGATTTATTCCTATTTATTATAATTGGTTGATTTAGACCCTATTTATTATAATTGGTTTATTTATTCCTAAAGACGATTAAGGAATGAATTAGTGTCCGGGTCCCCACACCCCTGCTGCCCAAATAGTTCCGGAGCCAGGCTGCGCGCACATCTCTGCCCGCCCCTTAATTTTTTTTTATTTAAAACTTTGGGCAGGTTTTGCGCCGCCTACCCTTGGAGCGTTGCTCTAATACGACTGTTGGGGCACCGTTTTCTCACACCCAAGGAGCAGTAGAAGTTTTAAATACTTGTTTCGCCGTTCAAAACAGTCATTGGGCGATGTATGTTTATTTAACATTCAGAGGGGACTAGCGGAGATGACCTTTCTTGTATATCCCTACGAAAAGATCTTCCTCCTCTTGATCGTCAAATCCGGTCCTCAATCGGAGACCGTGTTCTCTCTTGGACCGCACTAGAGAAGCCAAACGATCTGTGCATTGAGACTGGATCGTCTTAATTTCCGAAATCCAAAGTTAGTGCAGCAATGCGGGGTGCGGTCTTAAGAGAAATATGGTGGCCGAAACTTTTGACACCAAAGTGGCCGAGACTTTGAAGCAAAGTAAGGAAGGATTTAGGTGAATCTTGTGTACAAAAACTCTCTTGTGTTATATGCACCCTAATGGTTTATTTATAGAGTGTGAATCCTGATCCTATTAGAAATCCCTATTTCATCAGGACTCCTTAATTCCATTGTAATACAATTATATAATTATTATTATTATTATAATTATTATATCATGTATTTATCAACTTTTGAAAAGGCATGATATACTAATAATATATATACTTGTAATTTTATATCTCAATATAAAGTATATAAATTAACATTAATATATTTACACATGCACATTTAATATATGCATAGACATATTAATTAAAATTAAATAATCATTATTTATTTTATTTAATTAACTTATTAGTTAATTAATTCTAGACTCATCTCGAACATTTTTTTTTTGGGAATTTGTACATATTATAGTCACCAATACTATCATCATCATTGAATTAGTAAATTCAAAATTCACTAAATAAATGATTCTAAACTCATTATAACCCCGCTCAACGATCTGACAGCACCAATGTGTCAAGGATACAAGTCTTATTTAAATAATGAAGATTGAAAAATTCGAAGATCAAAATTTTCACTTACCATATTGGACATGTAAGGTCTAGAAATTCGAACTACGTAACCTGACTGCATGTAAGTCTAGAGTTTTATTAAAATGTTCGACTTATGATTCTAAATGCATTAAGTACATGATCACAACATGATTTTTATGATTATATGGCATGGATTACTAGATTGCATTTATTAGGGTTTTTAGCAGGATTCGTTGCTCGAACGAGGAACGTAGAACGGGGACTGTTGAGGAAAAAATGTTTTATTAAATAATTATTTTTAATTATTTAATATGTGGTTTATTTATTATGAATTTTTTTGAAAATGAGCATTATTAAGTTATTTTTACACGCTGAAACATATTTTAAATCGGTAGCCGACTTTTAACAAAATGGAGAACCTTTGGAGGATTCGAGTAATATTTTTGAAAATGTACCAAAATGAAATATTTTTTGTACGTGTTAGTGGGCCTAATGGGATTTATTTTACGTACGTGTTACGTACCCATTACACCTCAAAATTTTTAACCCTAGGCCCATGTACACTCATTTTATTTTTCAAAACTCACTCAAACCCCAGCCTCTCTCCCCACACACCTCTTGGCTGCACACCTCACGAGAAAAGCAGCAACCTTTTTCCATTTTTTCAAGGAAATTTTGGTTGGAGCTTTGTCTCGTCCCTCCAGTGTTCGTCCCTCGCTCCGTTAGTTGAAATTTTCTAACATTGCAACACCAAGGCACACCCTACACCTTCAATTTCTCATCGATCATATCATGATATGTGTTTTGAATTATTTTTCTTGGTAGGTAATAGAGATACTGTTATGAATCGGTTACACATGGTTTTACACGAAAATATGGATTTTTCTTTGTCTTGATTTTCATGTTTTTGAATTGGATGGAAGGGGCTGCCATGGCTTAAGGGTTCAGAGTGATCTAAAATAGGTTTACCAAGGATTAAAATGGAAATAGGCGAGCTGGAAACGTCTTTTTAGGTGGCTGATTGGATCCTCATGGTTTGGGTTAAGGGTTGGCTCGATTTGATGTTGCAAGTGGTGCAACAATGCAAGGGGCGTTCCAGGCCTCTGATTAGGCTCTGGTGAATCTGAGACGTGGCATAGGCTGGTCAGAGCGCAGCTGGTCATGGGCTAGGAGCAGATCAAGGAAGCTAGGTGAGGTTGTTGATCGGATTCAGGGTGTTCGGGTGTAATGCTTAACACCGCATGCATGGGGCTAGGGTCCATGGCTAGGTCCGTCCAGGAGGGTCCAGTGGTAGGGCTAGGAAGGGTTGGTTTGAGCCTGGTCTGAATGATCGGGCACGGTATAGAGTTTTGCTTGGAGGTGCGATTTGGGTTTTGTTCGCGGAGGGTGGCGCTGCGGCATTGCCAATATAGCGCCACAATGCTCGAGCTTCCACCATTGTAGCACCGCAGCATTTGTACATGGCACCTAGGCCTTATCCAGCACCGCAGCGCTACACAGTCGGCGCCTAAGCGCTAGTCCAGTACATGTGTTTGAGAGATTTTAGTGGACATTGCTCATTTTGGGTGGTCCAGCATGTTATGTCAACATGGCTGAGGTTATAGATTGTTTAAGTTGGGTAATACGGGGTTTTGTTAGGAGTCGTTGAACTATGGTTACAATATGGTTAAATTTCAGATTGATTCGGGTTAAAACCGAGACTTCGGTCCAAGTTTTAGACTAACTATAGAATTTAAATCATGGGCATGAGTTTATGTCTAAGAAATAATTAAGAGTTTGTTTTCAGATGT
This sequence comes from Primulina tabacum, assembly GCF_025594145.1. Classification (NCBI taxonomy): domain Eukaryota; kingdom Viridiplantae; phylum Streptophyta; class Magnoliopsida; order Lamiales; family Gesneriaceae; genus Primulina; species Primulina tabacum. The sequence continues at coordinate 22,767,156 of NC_134558.1, read as the reverse complement.
TTTGATAAGTTTGGATGGATTCGGGTCAAAATTTTAAGGTCTAGGGTTCAAATGGTCAAATTAGGGTTTCAGCGATAAAATAGTCATTTTGCACCCGAGTTATTCTAGCAGTCCTGCCAGTGCCCTGATAATTGAAATGGCATATTTAAAATGTTTATGTGAATTATGAATATGAATTTTATGATGACGCTGGAAAATACGATGCATGCTTGGTTTTAAGAAAATTTATGTATATGCATGAATTTTACAATTGATGAATATGATGACATGTTTTTGAAAGAAGTGAGTTGGTTGTGACTGATACGAACAAGAAACATGTAAGGCCAAGACTCAGCTGACGGGTGAGAGTGTCGCTGATATCCCCGTCGCCGGGTATCACAGTTATACGTAGATGGATCCATCGAACAACAGCTGATACGAAAGTCACAACTAATGATCTTAATTTAATAAAGGAAAGAAGATTATGCATACAATGACACGATGTGACATAATTTGATATGAATATATTAATGTTTATGCTCATGCTTTTGAAGATCATGGAACTTATTTTGTTTACAATACTCTTCACTGTTGCATGACATGCATATGTACTTGTTATAATAGTTCAGGTGTGTTGAATCTTTAGACTCACTAGGTGTGATTGATGCAGGTGATCATGAGAATGTGGAGACTGGAGGCACTGAAGACTGAGTAGGCGGATCTAGGGGTGCACGTGCAAACCCGAGAACCTTGCATTTTTTCCGCGCATTATGATTTTAGTTACATGGGTTAAAACAATATTCTTAAATGCTTACGAAATTTTTAATATGCTGTTGATTTGACAGACCTTTGGTATCATGTTTGAGTTTTTCCTTTTAAAACAGTGGACTAGGAGATTGGTAACATTTTTAAGATTTGATTAACTGCAGTTTTTTTATTCAATAGTTGGATGAACTTACAAAATGCATGGTTTGACTTGTATATATGTATATGAATATGTATATTGTCGGCCATAGTTAAAATAAATAAAAAAATTCAGCAGCATTTGAGTAGTAAACGTTTCAGGGCAGCTGTCAGTTTAGTGAACTATTTCACCAAAACAAGTACTTCCACCCCTTATTTAAATCAAATTAAGATAAGTTTCATTTCTATCATCTTATGGAATCAGCTTTAAAAATCCTCTATAAGCATCCTGTTTGATCTCCTCTATAAACGCCCACATGCCTTGTGCAGTATGCGTGGGTTTGGTTGGCCCATGAGTGAGTCCTTGGTCTGATCTTGGCCCTAAGTAGCAATGTTTTGAGGCTGGCTTGGGTTAGTTGGGACTTGGGTAGAAGGTGGCATAGAAGGGTTGGATGATTTTCTGTCGCAGGGTTAGCGCCACGGCGCTGCACTTTAGGTACCGTAGCACTTGATCTTCGAACATGCAGCACTGATGTCGTGGCGCCTAGGCGCTAATCAAGCACTGCAGCACCATAGTGTCAGCGCCTAGTCGCTGGTCCAGAGTTTTAGGAGCTCTTAATCTAAGTGTGATTGCCTCGTTTGGGTATTAATACGTCGTTATGACCGAGCTTAACGAGGGTTATATTAGGTCATGTGAAGCTTGATTAGGATCTTTGAATTATGATTTAAGCGTGGTCATATTCGGGTTGAGTTAGTAGTCCTGACAGCGCCCTGAACACGAATTTCATGTTTTAAATGTTTATGTTACCACGTGTATGACTTTTTATGTAATTATGAAACAAATACGTTCCATGCTTGATTTTACGAAAATTTTACGTATATGCATGATTTTATTAATTGATGAATATGGTAACATGCTTTGAATGATGGGAGTTTGTTGTGACTAATACGATGACATGATGACATGTAAGGTCAGGGCTCAGTGGACGGGTAATTCTGTCACTGTTGTCCCCGCCATCGGGTACCACGATTAAACGTAGATGTATCCATCGGCTGACACGATGATACGAAAGTCACAACTAATGAACAAATTTCAAATTAAGAAAATGAACACGTATATGCTGATATGAAGTGATACGTTATGAAAATATTTATGCTTCGACATGTTATGATTATGCATATGATTTTTACGATCATGAAATGTATTTTCATTACAATATTTTTCCCTATTGCTTGTTATGCATATGAGCTTTCTGTAACGTTACAGGTGTGTTGAGCCTTTAGACTCACTAGGTGTGAATGATGCAGGTCAGAATATTTTTTGAGGAGGCTGGAGGCGCCGAAGACTGAGTAGGCGGGTTGGATGTGCGCATGCTAACCCAAGGACCTTATTTCTTCTGAACTTCATGTTTATGAGGTAGGAGTGTTTTAGATACTTTCATACTTTGTCTTTTTATATGTTGATGGTCCCTGGAAACATTTTAGCTGCAATCATTTTTCAGTATGGAATTTCTTTTATTCTAAAATGTGTGAGTTTCAGCAGTTATTCCATGCATGCTTGTTATTGTTCATTTTCGAGATTTTGCTTTCAAAAAAAAAAAATTCCTAGTAGTATTTTAAACAGCAGACGTTTGAGGCGGTATCAGAGCATGAGTCGTGTATAGGGTTGTGCCACCGCCAGATTCTGCATCTCAGTCTTCAAGCCTCAAGTCTTTAAGTTTGCACATTTTAAACGTTTTAAATGTTTTAATGCTATCACCTGCATGATTACAAGATTTATGATTTACAGTACATGTTTAGCTGCTTTCATGATTTAAGAATTGAAATGTTTTGAAAACAAGATTATATTGCAAGATGGGTTATATTTAGAATTTGGACTGTATCCAGATCGACATGATGATACTCCTGGAGGAGATAGAGGCTTTCCACCTCCACCACCACCACCACCACCATTGGATGCAGCTACTCGAGTTTTCGAGGGCATGGCTAGACTTCTGGAGCAGGCACAACAGGCTCCCCGACCTCAAACAGACAAATATGAGCATTTAGACGGCTCAACCCGAAGGAGTTCGTGGGTACCGTTCTTGGCAGAGGGTTATATTCGATCATTGGAGTTACATTTTAAGTACCTGGATATGAGGGATGGCGATCGGGTCAGGTGCGCCGCTTACATGCTGAGGGATGACGCATCACTATGGTGGGAGGGAGCTACCCACGGGGTGAACTTGGGTATCCTCACTTGGGAGCAGTTCAAGGAGGTGTTCTACGGCAAGTATTTTCCAGCTGATGTTAGGGGTCGCCTGACGAGGAAGTTTATGAGTCTCTACCAAGGGATTCATCTGTGGCCGAGTTTATGCGGAAGTTCGACAGGAGCTGTCACTTTGTGACCCTTATCACTAGAGATGCTGCCCAGAAGCTGAGGCATTTGATGGATGGAATTCGACCCAGTTTACGTCGGGATGTGATGTTAATAAGACCGGCGAGCTATGATGAGGCCACCGCTTGTTCTTTTCATGTGGAACAGGTACAGAGGGACATCGATTTTGAAATGTAGAGAAAGAGGCATCAGAATCAGGATAGCACACAGCCACAGAAGAAGTAGTATTTAGGGGCACAGAGGCAGCAAGGGCATCAGAAGCCCCAGGGTCAGTTCAAGAGGCTGGGACAGCAGCAGCTACCTCAGGCACTCGGGGCTCCTAAGCCGGAGGGAGGACCGCCATGAAAATATTGCAACAAAGTTCACTATGGCAAGTGTATGTGAGGGACTTTCAGGTCCTTCATATGCAAAGAAGAGGGCCATAAAGCAGCTGGCTGCCCAAGGAATCAGGGCCCCACAACTTGCAGGGCCTACATGATGCATGTCGAGGAGGCAGAAGCCGATCCAAACTTTACGTTGATCACTGGAAGGATATATATTTCAGGTGTAGCCACTCATGCATTGCTAGACTCCGGAGCTACACACTCGTTTATATCCGAATCGTTCGTCAAGCGACTAGAAATCATACTAGTGGGGATGGATTCAGTATTCCAAGTAATGATTCGATCCGGAGATCAGATGTTCACTTCTCAGATACTGAGGGGATTTGATCTTTGGTTATAATAGAATGCGGTACAGGCAGATTAGATTGTGCTATCATTGCCGGAGTTAGACATCATATTTGGCATGGACTGGATTTCTTACAATGGAGCTGTCATAGATATTCGACGGAGGTCAGTATCGGTCCGACCGCCTAGTAGTAAGCCGTTTGTATTTGAGACAGCCAGACATCAGCAGATGAATCACATCAATTCCTGCATGTGTGCGAGGAAGCTTATGCAGAGAGGCTGCCATGAGTGTTTGACCAGTATTGTGACACTGTCAGAGCCAGTCAGTCAGAGGTTAGAGGATATCGATGTGGTCAGAGATTTCCCCAGTGTTTTCCTTGAAGATATTTCAGGCATTCCACCGGACAAAGATGTGGACTTTTCTATCGAGATCATGTCAGATACCGTGCCTATTTCTAAGTCACCCTATCGTCTAGCACCTACAGAGATTAAACAAATGAAAGATCAGATACATGACTTGCTCTAGCTTTTCTCCATGGGCCGCACCGGTACTTTTCGTGAAGAAGAAGGATGACAACATGCGGCTTTGTATTGACTACATGGATCTGAACGTTTCACGGTCAAGAACAAGTATCCACTGCTTAGAATCGAAGATTTATTTGATCACCTTCAGGGAACGTTGGTATTCTCGAAGATAGATCTAGGATTTAGATATCATCAGCTGAAAGTAAGAGCGTCTGACGTGCATAAGACGACCTTCAGGATGCGTTATGGGCACTATGAGTTTCTGGTGATGCCCTTTGGTCTTACTAACTCGCCAACGATATTCATGGATCTCATGAATTGCGTGTTTCAGTCATAATTGGATCCGTTTGTCAAAATTTTTTTTATGGATGACATATTGATTTATTCGAGGAACAGAGAGGAGCACAATCAGCATCTGAGGACCGTACTGCAGACTTTACAAGACAGACATATTTATGCAAAGTTCAGTAAGTGCAAGTTCTGGCTTGACAGAGTGGCATTCTTGGGCCACATTGTATCGGGATGGTATAGAGGTCGACCCTAGAAAAGTTGAGGCAGTCAGAGATTCACGAGTGCCTAAGAGCGCGACATAAATCTGTCGCTTCTTGGGATTGTCTGGTTATTAAAGGATGTTTATTCAGGGCTTCTCTTCTATTGTGGTGCCTATGACCGCTTTGACGAAGAAGAATGACAAATTCATCTGAGATCAAAGTGCCAGGAGAGTTTTGACAGACAGAAGCAAGCATTGACCTCAGCACTAGTTCTAGCCATGCCATCAGGGCAAGGAGAGTTTGTGGTTTATATAGATGCTTCGAAGCTCGATTTTGACGCGGTTTCGATACAGCGTGACGAAGCTATAGCCTACGTGTCCAGACAGCTGAAGGTCCATGAGAAGAACTATCCGACTCATGACCTCGAGCTAGCAGTAGTGGTTTTTGCTCTGAAGATTTGGGTGCATTATCCGTATGCGGAGAAGTGCAGGTTTTTCACAGGATCACAAGAGCCTAAGGTGCTTCTTCACACAGAAAGAGCTGAACATGAGACAACGAAGGTGACTAGAGCTAGTGAAGGATTATGATTGTGACATTAGCTACCATCCGGGTAAGGCTAATGTAGTTGCAGATGCCTTAAGCAGGAAGACTGCAGTGATCGCTCAGTTATCTGTACAGAGACCGTTGCAAGTAGAGATTCAATGGTATGAGCTTGCAGTTTATGTCAGGGGCAGTGGCCCTAGTATTTTACCCAGACGGTGTAGTCGACATTGAGATATAGAATTCAGGCAGGACAGACTTGTGACGAGAAGTTACAGAAGTGGAGACATAGGGATGAGTCTAAGGGCTGGAGGTTCTATACAATGGTGGATGGCATAGTCAGACATAGGGACCAACTATTGGTTTCTCGTAGTGATTCCCTAAGATTTGATATCTTGAGCGAGGCCCACAACACGACGTACTCCATTCATTCACGGAGTACGAAGATGGATAAGGATCTTCAATCTCTTTATTTGTTGCCGGGCATGAAGCGGGGTATTCTGCATATCATCTCCGAGTGTTTGACGTGCCAGAATATCAAGGTAAATCAGAGACTTGCAGGGAAGCTGAGACCACTCTCTATTCCCGAGTGAAAATGGGAGAATATTACTATGGACTTTGTGACAGGGCTTCCAAGGACGACTTGTGGTATAATGCAATTTGGGTGATTTTTGATCGGCTCACTTTCTACCGATCAAGAATACTTTCACCATGACTCAGTATGCAGAGCTGTATATCAGAGAGATAGTCAGACTACATGGGATTCTAGTGTCCATCATGTCAGACAGGGATCCGAGATTCACGCCTGCGTTCTGGAAGAGTCTGCATCAGGAATTGGGTACAAAGTTTCTATTCAGTACTACCTTCCAACATTAGACCGACGGACAGTCAGAGAGGATGATTCAGATTCTGGAGGAACTACTTAGAGCTTGCATGATCGACTTCGAGGGCAGCTGAGAGACGAAGTTACCTCTTGTGGAGTTAACGTACAACAATAGCTAGCAGACATCTATCGGTATGGCTCCCTATGACACCTTCTATGGGAGGAAGTGTAGGTCCCAGTGTATGGGATAAGGTATGAGAGAGAGCAGAGTTAGGGCCGGATATTGTCAATCAGAATGCAGAGTTCGTGGTCAAGATCCGAGACAAAATGAAAACCGCACAGAGCTGGCAGAAGAGTTACGCATATTAGCAGCACAGAGATCTTGAGTTTGCTGTAGAAGATCATGTGTTCGTGAATGTCGCACCGATGAAGGGTCGGATGAGATTTGGGAAGAAGGGCAAGCTTAGTACTAGATGCATATGACCGTTTGAAATCTTAGAGAGAGTCGGGATACTCGCTTACAGAGTAGCATTATCGCTGAATCTGGCAGGAGTTCATAATGTGTTCCATGTCTCCATGCTGCGGAATCACATGTCGAATGCTGCGGAATCACATGTCGAATCCTTCGCATGTGCTGAAATATGAGCCACTACAGTTGACATCGAACCTATCTTATGAGGAGAGACCCACTCAGATATTGGATAGGCAGGAGAGGAGGCTCCGGAACAAGGTGATCCACATGGTCAAAGTCAAGTGGCTGAATCATTTTGAGGGGGAGGCTACTTGGGAGACAGAACCGATATGAGGAGTCGCTACCCGGAGTTATTTGGTATGTTTTAAATATCGAGGACGAAATTCTGTTGGGGGGGGGGATTGTAAGGTCTAAGAAATTCGAACTACGTAACTTGAATGCATGTAGTCTAGAGTTTTATTTAAAATATGTGGTTAATGATTTTTATGCATTTTATTTCACCATTTATGCATGGATAGGGGTTGTTTCATGATTATTTTTAAGTTTCATGCATTAGGGTTTTATATAGCATTTCACGCTCGAACGAGTAACGGAGACCGGGGATGATCAGGAAAATATAATTATTGAATAATTAATTTTAATTATTTAATATAAGGTGTATTTAAGGGAGAATTTCGACAATGGTCCTTGGTCGGGTGTTTTTACTCGCCGGATCATATTTTAAACCGGCACGTAAATTTTTTTCGATTCAGAGAACTTTTTTGAGGGTTCGGGAAATAATTTCAAAAACGTAGCAAAACGAAATATTTTTCAGGAGCGTTATTAGGCTTGTTGGCTTTATTTTAGTGGTTATTGGGCCCAAAACCCTTTTAAACCTTTTAAATTTTAATTAAGGGCCCATTAGTGCATGTTTATTGAACTTAAACACTAACAAACTAAACCCTAAACCTAAATTTCCCCTAGCAGCCCTCCCCTCCCTTCCCAACAGCAGCCTCCCCTAATTTTTCAGCTGCAAAGCCATCGGCCTCTTGAGTTTTCAAAGAAAGCTTCCTCCACGCCTCTCCGGTTCACGTCCTGCGCGTAGTTCTTCGAGCTTCCAAGCATATAATAATCAAGGCACGCCATATATCTTTATTTTTACAGTCATTCATATGGTATTTAGGCTAATATCTGTGCTTTATATGTATAATGCTCGACCCTTGCACGGTTTTACATTTATGATTTTGTTGTGTTCATGAAATCCATATGTTTATGCATTCAACTCACGTTTTTCATGTCCTTGTGCAAGGGGCTGCTAGGTTAAGGCTTGTAAGGGCTGTACACGAAGGGATTGAAGGTGTCTAGGTTCAGGAATCTCTAGTTGTCCACGAAAATAGAGAGGTGTGAACGTTTATCCTTGAGCGGCTACGGTGTTGGTTGGTCTAGAGCAAGAAAAGGGAAGGCACAGCCAAGGGGGACTAAACCAGGCCATGGTGCGGTCCAGGAGGGTCCAAACTGAGGCTTAAGGGAGGTCCTTACATGGCTGGTCTCGGTTAAAGTGGGGGTCGAGGCGCATGAAATGAGAAGGGTCGGGTTTTGGCTTGTTTTCGGGTAATTCATGCACGTCCGCGTGACTTGTGCTGTAGGCGTGGGTTTGGTTGGCCCATGAGTGAGTCCTTGGTCTGATCTTGGCCCTAAGTAGCAATGTTTCGAGGCTGGCTCGGGTTAGTTGGGAGTAGGGTAGAAGGTGGCATAAAAGGGCTTGGTTGTTTTTCTGTCACAGGGTTAGTGCCGGGGTGCTGCCCTTTAGGCACCGTAACGCTTGGTCTTCGAACATTCAGCACTGATTCCGTGGCGCCTAGGCTCTAATAAAGCTCCGTAGCACCACAGTGTCAGCACCTAGGCGCTGGTCCAGAGTTTTAGGAGCTCTTAGTCTAAGTGTGATTGCCCCATTTGGGTATTAATACGTCGTTATGACCGAGCTTAGTGAGGGTTATATTAGGTCATGTGAAGCTTGATTAGGAATTTTTTAATTATGATTTAAGCGTGGTCATCTTCGGGTTGAGTTAGTAGTCCTGGCATGCACCCTGAACACGAGTTTCATGTTTTAAATATTATGTTATCACGTGTATGACTTTTTATGTAATTATGAAAACAAATACCTTGCATGCTTGATTTTACGAAAAATTTACGTATATGCATTATTTTATTAAGTGATGAATATGGTGACATGTTTTGAAGGATGAGAGTTGGTTGTGATTGATACGATGACACGATGATGTGTAAGGTCAGGGCTCAGTGGACGAGTAATGTTGTCTCTGATGCCCCCGCCACCGGGTAACACGGTTACACGTAGATGGATCCATCGACTGACACGATGATACGAAAGTCACAACTAATGAACGAAATTCAAATAAAAAAAATGAACACGTATATACTGATATGAAGTGGTATGTTATGAAAATATTTATGCTTCGACATGTTATGATTATGCATACGATTTTTACGATCATTAAATGTATTTTCATTACAGTATTTTTCGCTATTGCTTGTTATGCATATGTACTTGCTATAACGTTACAGGTGTGTTAAGTCTTTAGACTCACTATGTATGAATGATGCAGATGAGCATATTGTTGAGGAGACTGGAGGCGCCGAAGACTGAGTAGGCGGGGCTGGATGTGCGCACGCTAACCCGAGGACCTTATTTCTTCTGCACGTCATGTTTATGAGATATGAGTGTTTTGGATATTCACATACTTTGTCTTTTTATATGTTGATGGTCTGACAGGAGTTTTGGAAATATTTTTAACTGCAGTCATTTTGCAGTATGTAATTCCTATTATTCTAAAATGTGTGAGTTTCAGCAGTTATTGCATGTATGCTTGTAAATATTCATTTTCGAGAATTAGATTTAAAAAAATAAAAAAAATCCTAATAGTATTTTAAACAGCTGATGTTTCATCATATCTCCATGTGATTCATAATAACACTTATTTTTATTTGAGTTTACCTTAATTAGCCTCATACATTTAATTAACTCCTTGATCAAGAATGTCAGAACTCATTTCTAATTACACCCATCAAATCATGGTAAAAGTGTCTAGTAGCATCGTCCCATGATCCCCTAGGTATAACTAATAATGCCTGCAAGAACCTTAAGTTATAGTTAGCGTAACGTATGATCCCTTCAACATACTTATATCCCGATCGAATCTGCAACCACTGGTATATCGAAAGTTGCATACGAATTCGATAACAAAGTGATTTATCTTTGAATAGTAACAGTGGCACGATATGTGCAACTAGGAAAAATACTTTCCCTAAAACACATTTCTTGCTCTGGCCAGAGACTTCTTGTACTATTAACTCATCAAATCACATAAGATATTTTCACCCGTAGGCAAATGGTGAATCCTCGACTACAATGTATTTGCTTATATGTATTTCGAAACTACACCAAACCGAGCCACTTGATGACTCTCAATAGTCGGTAACGGATTAAAATGCATGCTAGTACGTATAGCCCCTATATTGTCCTGCGTCAGAGGACTAATGGTGTAGAACCATTACAGTAGACTATTCCCCTCGATAAGTGAGAACCACTTGGACTATTTGAGGGAAGGTTGTTCCGTGCATCATCATATGATCACCCATCTATATCAATGAACATCTCCATGCCCTTACCAATAAAACATGACGTTTACATCACATATGTTAGTTTCAAGCTCAAGAGATCTTTATCCTTATTTTAGGAAGCTGGTTCGACTAGGAACCTGTGTAGAATATACAGTACACTTCTAATGAGTTTCATGATTTTAATTTGAGAGACAGAACTCATGGTACCTATTGTAGATTCAAGAAATTTATTTATGCAGCTTGTTATAGATATAGCATAATGCTATAATGGGATAAAATTATAAAATAGTATTAAAATAAAGATCATTTTATATTAGAGTCAGTAAAAGTTCAAGCCACAAGTTGGCTCGTCAGGCACCAATTCTAATATCTGGTAGTGCATTTTCGAGGATATCAGTATCTTAGTTGGCAAAAAAAACCAGAGTCTCAGTATTAGAATATTTGGTTTTGCATTGTTGGAAAGACTCAACATACATATATAAGCAACACTATATTTGAATTCAATTCAGTAGTAACATAAATATTGATCTGTTTATAAGAAGAATGCAAGAAAAAACAAAGAAAACGTCAACTTAAAAGCAACTTCAAACCACATCGACCTAGAAGCAAGACTATGACAAAGGTATTCAAAATCGAAACAACCCTGAAACTTACCATAAAGATTTACAATAAGAATTCAACAACATTAACAGAGTATATTATCATCCGAAAAGCAGCCCAAAACACAGTCCCCGAGTTTAAATATTCAATAAATCCTAACATCACGATACATAAATATATTCATGTAACATGTAACAAACAACATCAACCACTCCATGAATCAGCAAATAAACATACATAAGATTTTCGGCAACATTTCAACACAAATATTGCATGTTTTTTACCAGTAAAATCATGAACAGGACAATATAATGCAGAATTGTTCACAAAACAGTAAATTGCAGCATATCAACACTGTAAAATGCAACTTACATTTTGTTTCCTACTTTATTCAACCAGAACTTAAAGTCAATCAGCAAAAAAAAAATTTACAGCCCAAAATGATCATTTGTGGGTGCCCCAAATGTTGAAATCTGTTTGTACATGTGTTGTATTACACATAAATTCAATCCAATATTATATTCGTTCATATTTCCCCAATTCAGATTCAAATTAAATTAATTAACAACCATATTTTGGGAAAAGAAAAAAAACAAGAATCAATTTAATGAAAAGCAGAACTTGAACCACAATATTTGTTTCTTGCTGGAAATGTGGGCAGACTATTCAAATCTTACTACTATTTTAAAACAAAATAATACTGAACAATAAATTAACCAACTTAAGTCAAGAACCACAATATTTTGACAAGAACAATAAAGAAATTTGAACCAAGATTTTCTTTCCCCATGTTTGTGTTTCTTCTCCACTACGTATAAGATTCGAGTGAGAAAGGATGAAAAGACTTCCCTACAATACTTCTGCGAGCTGTATTTTTCATTGAAGATGAAACTATCTTTACAAAGTGTTGGAGCACTGTTTTCTCGCACCCAAGGCACAATGGAAGTTTTAAAGTTTTAGTTTTGACGTTCAAAACGTTCCTTGAGCTTCATATGAAATAAACAATTGATAAGGTGATTTGCTTTTGCGTAACGTCGGCTCCAACTATTCCAGACTTTAAGCCGACATAACCTTCTTGTAAATCTCTACAAACTTCTTCGATATTCCAATCAGGTCAAAGATCAGAAACTTTGTTCCTCATATATATCGCACAAGAGATCTAAACGAAATTTGCGTTGAGATTGGAGATTTCCAGAATTTCAAAATTTTGGCAAGCAGCGGCAGTGGCGCATGGTGGAAGAAGGGTGGTCGAAAATTTTTCTTCAAAAATTAGGAGTGGCCCAAATTGTGAGGGAGGGAGAGAGAAATTTTGTGGAAATTTTTTTTGTCTAAAGTTATGTTATTTCATATAACTCTTAATGAAATATTTATAAGTTTAATTCCTGATCAAATAAAGATCCTTATTGAATCAAGAAGCTATATTTAATTATTCAAAATATATCATGTATGTGTTTTCTACTCTCCTCACTTAATTAGATGTTAAGCTAACTTACACATTTTCAATTATATGGAATTAACTTATGTATTCCTTTATAAGCTATTTTTTTCTCCAAAAAACTACAGTAAAAAAATTCAACTCTTTGAATTTGACTATCTAAACGTGAATACGAAATCCGACACTTGTGTGACCTCAACGGTTCAGATATACAGCTATTCGTGGGTTCACAACTTCATTGTGATTCAGAACAACAAATGTTCATATTCCGGCTTACCCTAATTTACCACATTCCTTTAATAAACCCATTGATCAAGAACGTCAAAACTCAAGTCTGATTACACCCATTGGATGATGAAAAGAGGGTTTAGTAGCACCGATTAAAGTTCTCCTAGGTATCGCTGATAGTGCCTGCAATAACCTTAAGTTATGGTTAGCATACAGTACGGCCCCTTCAACTCATATATCCAGATAGAATCTGCAATAATTTACATATCTAGAGTTGAAAATGAATTCGATAATGATGTGATATATATTTTAGTAATAATAGTGACATGATATATGCAACTGAGGAATACCTTTCTAAAATGAACATGTCTTACTCTGGCTAGAAATTTCATGCACTATTAACCAATCATATCATATATCCACACCCGTAGGTGAGCGGTGAATCATTGACTTCAATGTATTGGCTCATGCGTATTTCGAAACAACACTCAACCACCTGATGACCCTCAATAGAGTAGGGAAATGAATCAAGTGCATGCTATTACGTAGAAGCCTCCATGTTGTCCCAGATCAAAGGAATAATAGTGTACAATCATAACTGCAGACTATTCAACTCGATAATTGATAACCACCTGGACAGTCCGAGGGAGGATTGTTCAGTACATCATTAAATGATCATCCATCTATATGAATGGACATCTTCATGTCCTTATCAATGAAACATGTCGTTTACATCACAGATTCTAACCTCAATCTCAAGCGATCTTTATCCTTATTTTTAGGTAGCTGAATCAAGTAGGAACATGTTTAGAATATATGGTATGCTTCACAATGAGTTTCATGATCTTATGTCGCGAGAATGGACCTCGTGATAGCTATTGTATATTCAAGGGATTTATCTATGCAACTTGTATGAGTATACACATAAAGTAAATGTCATAATTGGATAAAACTATAAATATTATTAAAATAAAGATTGTTTTTACATAAAATTCAATTAGACCCAAGACATAAGTTGGTTCGCTTTGCATTTTCTCTAACAATCTCCAACTTTCCCTATAGCGAACTTCCCATAGATTCAAACTCATTTCTTCAGGATGCTTCTCAAACAATGGTTCTGGCAAGAGCTTCTTCTGTTGATCAACAACGTTATCTACAGAAGAGAACTCTCTCTATTAATATATCTCTTCTTCACAAAATCTCTCGGATAATGTGGAACTTTCTCAGTATATGTTGGATCGCAGATGAGACCTCGGTTCCTTTTCTTTCACAATGGGATCAGTGTTGTCGTAATAGATCAGGATTAGTCAGCTCCTTCAGGAAATACACCTAACTCTTGAACGAAAATTCTCATCCAAACAGTCTCTTTTGCTACAGTTATGTATTCGGCATTAGTGGTTGAATCCACTATGGTGTCTTGCTTGAAACTCTTCCAAGAGATTTCACCACCATTGAGTTTGAATAAAAAACTTGAGGTTTATTTTGAATAATCTACTTCTGATTGGAAGCTATAATCAATATAACCTTCTAATTTTAATTTTTCACTCCCTTAAACCATGAACAAATTCTTAATTCTTCTTGAATACTTAATAATATCCTTCACAACTTTACAATGCAATGGACATGGATTCTACTAATATCTGCTTGTAACAATTAGTGCAGAGGTAATATTAGTTCAAATAAAGATGTTAGGATCGGTTGGATGATGGAAAGTATTTAGAAGGTGGGTTGAATAAATACTTTGCGATTTTCAAAGTTTTTCGAAAGGGGTGAATCAGTTTATTGATAAACTGAATTCGATAATGTAACGTCCCAGATTCGACGACTGTCCTCACTGTATCAAGACGAGTCTTTCCAGCGTGCTTATGTCCTCACTCACACGCACCCTGGGAAACTTTCCAGGATGTCACCATCCCAAAATTGCCCCAAGTCAAGCACGCTTCACTTTGGAGTTCTTATGTGATAAGCTACCGAAAAGAAGATGCACCTTCGTGATATGAGTAGTACAAATCAAATCTTTTAAGCCCTCTTCAAATTTACAGTCCATTACATTGAACAGTCTTCGAATCCCTCTCATTCCCGTGTGGGTCGGTTCATTCATGTTCCCTCCACCTAGAAGCCTGCCAGGAGCCGCTCATTGTCCATGCAACTGATGGCACCGGCGATCACCCCCCGCCCTCTTCGGCCCCGGGCCTCACATGCCCACCAGCTTCGGCTTGGTTCGTCCCCGAACCACACCGTACTAAGAGAGGTCGGCTCTGATACCAACTGTAACGCCCCAGATTCGACGACTGTCCTCACTGTATCAAGACGAGTCTTTCCAGCATGCTTATGTCCTCACTCACACGCATCCTGGGAAACTTCCCAGGAGGTCACCCATCCCAAAATCACCCCAAGTCAAGCACGCTTAACTTTGGAGTTCTTATGTGATGAGCTACCGAATAGAAGATGCATCTTCGTGATATGAGTAGTACCAATCAAATCTTTTAAGCCCTCTTCAACTGTACAGTCCATTACATTGAACAGTCTCGGAATCCCTCTCATTCCCGTGTGGGTCGGTTCATTCATGTTCCCTCCACCCAGAAGCCTGCCAGGAGCCGCTCATTGTCCGTGCAACTGATGGCACCGGCGATCACCCTCCGCCCTCTTCGGCCCCGGGCCTCACATGCCCACCAGCTTCCGCTTGGTTCGTCCCCGAACCACACCGTACTAAGAGAGGTCGGCTCTGATACCACTTGTAACGTCCCAGATTCGACGACTGTCCTCACTGTATCAAGACGAGTCTTTCCAGCGTGCTTATGTCCTCACTCACACGCATCCTGGGAAACTTCCCAGGAGGTCACCCATCCCAAAATTGCCCCAAGTCAAGCACGCTTAACTTTGGAGTTCTTATGTAATGAGATACCAAAAAGAAGATGCACCTTCGTGATATGAGTAGTACAAATCAAATCTTTTAAGCCCTCTTCAATTGTACAGTCCATTACATTGAACAGTCTTCGAATCCCTCTCATTCCCGTGTGGGTCGGTTCATTCATGTTCCCTCCACCTAGAAGCCTGCTAGGAGCCGCTCATTGTCCGTGCAACTGATGGCACCGGCGATCACCCCCTGCCCTCTTCGGCCCCGGGCCTCACAGATAATATTGTTGTCAACGTCGATCGGTTAACTTCAAAGTGCGGAAACAAACTGAAGGACATATTGAATACTCGAAAGATAAACAACACAAATATTTATAGATGTTCGGAGTCTTCAAATGCTCCTACGTCCCCTTCTATTTCAAGGATAGGATATCCACTAAAAGACTTTGATTAATTACAGAATATGTAATAACCCACTTCATTTTGGTCTTAAACACTGCCAAACTGAAACTCTTAGTATCTTTACAACTTTTATCAGTACGCAACTGATATGTTTTCCTAAGCACAACTGATCTAAAAGGATCAAATAAGATAACAATGAATGTTTGTGCTAATGCTCGAAATATAGCCTGAAAGCTATAAATATATCTGATAAGTGTGAGCTTGTTGTAACTGATCTTTGAAATATTTTAACTCAAGAATGAATGTACGCGCCAAAGTTTCTTTCTCAGCTGATTAACTCGGCTATTTATAGGTTTTGCTTCCCAACGGTAATATTGAATGCGTTCAAATAATTATATCCGTTGATTTGTCCTTAGTAGACACGTCATCATTCTTCTGACAATCGTACAATGTGGCATTCTGATATGCGGCGTTCCCACTACAAGTTGCAGTCTGCTCTTGTAAAAATTGTCACCTGATAGATACGCTCCTTAACTGATGATGTGTCAAGCTAATTTATCAGTTGACTTTCATAGCCGATTGATGAACTGACAGTGTAACTGATAGTTCAGTTTGCTATGCATCTTTTCGATGAACTGAGTGTGTAACTGATCAGTCTTAATGAATCGTCCAGTTAACTACAAAATTTCAGTTAGCTTTTACTAGTTCAGTTGCCTTTGATTTTTAGCGCATTAACAATCAGTTTAAACAACTTTAGTTACGTAATTTCAGTTACTTTGCATTAAGTTGAGTCCATCAGTTCGGGCAATCTTTAAACACTTATTTTGTCAAACTCCGAAATTCTGATTCCAACAAAATATCATACCAGACATTATACTATCTATAGCATACATATATGGGATGCGGCTCATGGTTTCTATCTCATCATTAGTCTTAGAGTACATAGACTTAGATAGAGTAACACAATTATCAGAAACATTGTTCCTCGTGTAGACCGCAGTAGAGATCTAAAAGAAATTTGCGTCTATATTGGATCATTGTAATTTCTAAATTCTCGACTATGCACGGTGAAAGAAGGATGTCCGAAAATGTTTCTTCAAAAAGTAGGAGTGTCCAAAATTGTGAGGGGGAGAGAGAAATTTTGTGGACAAAAATTTTGTGTAAAAGTTATGTTATTTCAAATAACCCTTAATGAAATATTTATAAGTTTTAATTATTGATCAAATCAGGAAAGTTTCTTGAATCAGGATACTATAATTTCATTATTCAAAATCTCTCATGTATTTATTTTTCACTCTTCAAAATACTATGCATAATTAAAAAATTATCAACCTTTAATAATACAATAAAAATATGCTTTAATTAAATTAATTTTATTTAATTACTCAATTAAATATTAATATAATCTTCTAGAATGTTTATGAGAATTTTACACTTATAGTCACCCATACTAATATTATTATTTAATTATTAGATTTTAAATTTACTAAATAAATAATTGGGAACTCATTATAACCTAGATCGATGATCAGACAACGCCGATGTATCGAGGGTACAAATCTCGTTCATATAATGAAAAATGAAAATTTTGCTAAAAAGGCGGTTCCATTCTCCTCGTATAATTAGCTGTTAAGTTAACTTCCACATCTTCCATTACATGGAATCAACTTATAAACTCCTCTATAAGTCATATGTTTGATCTGCATCAAACTACTATCGCCAAATTCAACTCCTTGAATTTGACTGTCTCAATGGAAACACAGAATCCGATACTTATGTAACCCTCGAAGGTTCAGGTATACAGCTATGTGTGGGTTTACAACTTCATTGTGATTCAGAACGATATTTTTTCCAGTTCAAGCTTACCCTAATTACCCATATTCTTTTCATCAACTCCTTGATCAAGAACATCAGAGCTCATTTCTGATTGCACCTATCAGATCATAATAAGAGCGTCTAGTAGCATCGTTCCATGATCCCCCTAGGTATCATTGATAGAGTCTGCAAGAACCTTAAGTTATGGTTAGCATACAATATGGTCCCATTAACTCATATATCTCGATAAAATCTGCAACCATTGGTATATCGAGAATTGAAAATGAATTCATAACGATGTTATATATCTTTGAGTCGTGACAAGACATGTGAAACTGAGTAAACACATTTCTAAAATGTACATGTCTTAGTCTCGCCAAATATTCCTTGCGCTATTAACTCATTAGATAAAATAGGATATACATAGTCGTAGGTGAGCGATGAATCCTCGACTACAATGCATTGGCTCATGCGTATTTTGAAACAATACCCAACCTCATCTCCTGATGACTCTCACTGGAGTCGGTAGACGGATCAAAGTGCATGCTATTACATAGATTCTCCACGTTTTCCTTGGTCAAATGACTACTGGTGTACAACCATAATCGCAGACAATTAAACTCGATAAGTGATAACCACTTGAACAGTTCGGGGAAAAATTGATCAGTGTGTCATGAAATGATCACTCATCTGTATGAACGGACATCTCCATGTCCTTACCAATGAAACATGATTTTATATCAGAGATGCTAGTCTCAAGCTTAAACGATTTTTATCCTTATTTTTACTCTTGTGATTCGACTAGGAATGTAAGTTCTAGGAAGTTTGATCTTCGTAACCTGAATGCATGCAATCTAGGGTTTTATTTTAAAATATGTTTTTAAATGATTTTTTCGCATTTAATGAATGATTATGGCTTGGTTAGGGTTTATTTCTTGATTATTTGAGAGTTTATGCATTAGGGTTTTAAGTTGCATTTCGCGCTCGAACGAGGAATGGAGACCGGGGATTATCAGGAAAAATATTTTTTATTGAATGATTAATTTTAATTAACTAATTTGAATTGTTTTAAGGGTATTATTAAAAAATTGGGCCTTGATGGTTATTTTTACTCACCTGGTCATAATTTTAACCAGTACGCAAATTTTAGCGATTCAGATGACTTTTTGAGGGCTTTGGCAATATTTTCAAAAACATACATAAACGAAATATTTTTTGGGAGCATTTTTGGGCTTGATGGATTGTTTTAATGCTTAGTGGGATCAAAAATCTTTTTAATCATTTTAAAAATTTAGATTAAGACCATTAGTGCATGTGTTATTTATTGAAATCCTACCCTAACAAACCCTAACCCTATTCCCACCTTGTCGCCGCCCCTTCATCCCCATTCACCAGCACCTTTCTGAAATTTCACCAGCCCCCAACCTCGAAAATCCTCTCCAAACTTTCAAGGAAATCATCCCCCACCTCTCCGATGCACGTTCTACGCGATTGTCTCCAAGTTTTCGAGCGTAAAAACGCAAAGTCACGCATGTATCTCATATTTAAATTCATTCAAGCCAATATTTTGCTGAATTATATGTAAATGCATGAGAAATTATTTACATACCTTGAGGTTTTGTTTTATGCAAGGATTTGACATGAAAATGCATCCCTTTTGCTTCATTCTCATGTTTTCTAGCATTTGTGCAAGGGGCTGCCAATTTTTATGTTGCTAAGGGTTGTACACGTCTAGTAAGGGGAGAAATTAAGGCTGGAGTCGAAGATTGGTCGGTTTAGGTGAGAATACGTGAGGGCTGATCGGAAGATTTGGGTGTGCCGGCTCTGAAAATGTCGTCCCTAGCCTTGGACCAGATCCTGGTGGGTCCTAAGGTGGGATAGAAAGGGTTGGTTCAAGGCTGGTTTGAGATGGTAGGGCCTAGGATCGAATAATTTCAAGCTTGGTATGCTAGGGTTTCGAGTACGCATGAGCAGAAAATTTTCAGCAACTTTAAGCTACAGTTGAAGGGCCATAAGTGGTTTGAAATAAGTGGTTTAGAGACTGGTCATGTAGGATCAAGTCATGGTTCGAGTTTGGAAAATTTTGGTTAAGTTTCGGGTTGATTCGAGTTAAAACCGGGACCCCGGTCCAAGTTTTAAAACGAATCATTTTAGTTTTGGAACGGGCTCGATTTTACATCTTAAAAAAGCTTATTAATATGTTTTGAGTTGTTTGGTAAGCTTCGGGTCGAAATTTTGAGGTCCAGGGGTAAAATTGTCCTTTTGGGTTCCCAGGGGCAAAATGGTCATTTTGCATCCGAGTCGAGTTTGAGTCTTGGCAGCGCCCTGATAAAAAAATTTAGAATGTTTTTAAATGTTTGTGTATCAAGTATATGAATTTTTACGTAAATATGAATACACGTTGCATGCTTGATTTTAAGAAAATTTTTACGTATATGAATGATTTTATTAAGTGATGAGTATGATGACACGTTTTTGAAGGATGAGAGTTGGTTGTGTCTAATACGATGATATGTAAGACCAAGGCTAAGTGGATGGGTAATACTGTCGCTGATGTCCCCGTCACTGGGTACTGCGGTTATACGTAGGTGGATCCATCGCCTAATACGATGATACAAAAGTCACAGCTGAGGAATGGAATTAAAATTATGAAAAAGTATATGTTGATATGTTGATATGTTATGAAATGTTTATGCTTTGATATACCATGACTATGTATACAATTTTGTAAGTTCATGAAATGTATTTTTATTATAGTACTTTTCACTGTTGCATTTTATGTATATGTACTTGCTATTAACGTTACAAGTGTGTTGAGTCTTTAGACTCACTAAGTGTGAATGATGCAGGTCAGTATGTTGATCAGGGGATAGGAGGTGCCGAAGACTGAGTAGACAGGACTGGATGTGCGCACGCTAACCGATGAGCTTATTTCTTCCACACATCACGTTTTTATGGGTTTTGAGTACACATGATCAATTTATAAGTTTGTTATGATATTTTGGTGGTTTTCCAGGATTTTACTTGGTTTTATTCTACCGCACATTATTTATGGCCGAGTTGACAACGGTTTGAACTGCAATATCTTATTTGTCATTGAATTAAAATTATTTTCAAAGGTTGTATTTTTCTGTAGTCATGCATGCATGCTTAAAAGGTGATTTTCAAAAAGAAAAAAAAAATTCGTAGCATTTTAAAATGATTAGAAGTTTCAGTTGGTATCAGAACAAGGGTCCTGTACATGGTTGTGCCACCGCCAGCTTCTGCAACTCAGTCTTGAAGCCTCAAGTCTGTAAGATTTTATGTTTTAAATGTTTTTTACTGCTATCGCATGTATGATTACATGATTTATGATTTTCAGTATCTGTTTAGCTGCTTTTATGATTTAAGGATAAAATATTTTGAAAACTAGATTAAATTGCATGATGGTTTATATTTAAAATTTTGACTGTATCTAGATATTATCCCTCCCAGACGTGCCCCTAGCACTGATCGCCAGGATGATACTGCTGGATGCAGCCACTCGATTTCTCGAGAGCATGGCTAGAATTCTGGAGCAGGCTCCCCGACCGCAGACTGATATATATGAGAAGTTCAGACGGCTCAATCCGAAGGAGGTCGGGGGTACCACTGATCTGTTTTTAGCAGATGGATGGATCCGCTCATTGGAGCTCCACTTTCAGTACTTGGATATGAGGAATGGCAACCTGGTCAGGTGCGCCACGTATATGTCGAGAGATGATGCATCCTTTCGGTGGGAGGGACCAGCGCACATGATGAATTTGGTTACCCTCACTTGGGAGCAGTTCAAGGAAGTTTTCTATGACAAGTATTTTCCATCTTATGTCAGGGGTCGCCTGACTGAGGGAGTTCATGAGTCCCCGTCAGGGGGACTCGACGGTGGCAGAATTCATACGGAAGTTTGACAGGGCTGTCACTTTGTGCCCCTTATGCTAGAGATGCCGCCCAGAAGTTGAGACATTTCATGGATGGCCTCAGGCCTACTTTGCATTGGGATGTGATGCCGATGAGACCGGCTAGCTATGATGAGGCTATTTTTTGTGCCTTCCAGGCGGAGCAGGCTCTCTGAGACATTGATTTTGAGATGCAGCGGAAGCGACATCAGGCTCAGTCCAGCTCTCAGCCACATAAGAAGCAGTTTACCGGGCCACCGAGGCAGCAGGTGCAGCAAAAGCCCCAGGGATCGTTCAGGAAGCTAGGACTGCAGCGACCGCCCCAAGCACCAGGGGCCCCTAAGCCGGAAGCAGGGCAACCATGTAAGCAGTGCAACAAATTACACTACGGCAAACGCATGTGGGGCACCTTCAGATACTTCGTATGCAAAGAAGAGGGTCACAAGGAGGCAGATTGTCCTAGGAACAAGGGCCCCACTACTAGCTGAGCAAATGTGATGCATGCCGAGGAGGCTGAGGCGGAGCCAGATTTGACGCTAATCATAGGTAACCCTTTATGTTAAGATTTGAAATTTATCGCTTTAATTGCATGGGTTATATGATAGTTGTGAGAATTAATTTTTGGGATTGAGAACGTAGAAGGAATTAGGATGCATGCTCTACCTAGTTGGAATTAAGGGTTAAATTGCTTGAATTGAGACTTTTAGAGACCTAAGTGTAATAACCGATAATATGAGGACCTAATTGCAAAACTCGTAATTTTTAAGGGGCTATTTCAAATTTTCTGAATTTTTGGGATTTAATGCTTAATTTTCGAGAGTTTTACTATTATAAGAGGACTAAATTCGAAAATTTTGAGGGGTCAAGATGCAAATTTTGAAAGTTTGTAGGGCCAAAATGTAATTTTCAAAACTCTAAGTGCCAATTTGCAATTTTCGAAAAATTTGAGGAATACTTGGGTAAAATCAATAATTTTTCGAGGATTTGGGATAATTGCTGGTAGAAAATTTCTTCAGTTTCAACACGATCAGATTTGATGTTATGTTTTGTCGCAGAAAGTATTTATATTTCAGGTGTAGCCACGCATGGTTTACTAGATTTCGGGGCTACACATTTGTTTATATCCGAGACGTTCATCCAGCGACTAGGAATCATATGATTGGCTATGGATTCAGGATTCAGGGTATCGATTCCATCCGGGGATCAAATGTTTACCTCTCTGATAGTGAAGAAATTGGAGCTTCGGTTACAGAAAAATGTGGTGCATGCAGATCTGATAATGCTACCGTTGCTGGAGTTCTACATCATCTTGGGCATGGAATGGATTTCCTTGAATGGAGCTGTCATAGACTTCCGATATAGATCAGTAACTGTCCAACCGCCCAATGGTAAGCCATTTATTTTTGAGGCAGCCAGACACCAGCAGATGTCGCACATCATTTCCTGCATGTGTGCGAGGAAGCTCATGAAAAGGGCCTGCCAGGCAATTTTGGCTGGTATTGTATCAGTGTCAGAGCCAGCCAGTCAAAGGCTAGAGGACGTTGATGTGGTCAGAATTTCCCCAGTGTTTTCCTTCACTATGTTTCAGGCATTCCATCAGATAGAGAGGTGGATTTTTCTATCGAGCTTATGCCACGGTACCGTGACTATTTCTAAGGCGTCCTATCGACTAGCACCTGAAAAGATGAAGGAGTTGAAAGATCAGATACATGATTTGCTAGATAAGGGTTTCATTCGCCCTAGCTTTTCTCCATGGGGAGCACCGGTACTTTTTGTGAAGAAGAAAGATGGCAGCATGCGGCTATGTATTGACTACAGAGGGCTGAACAAGGTCACAGTCAATAACAAGTATCCATTGCCGATGATCGAGGATTTATTAGATCAGCTCCAGGGAGCATCGGCATTCTCGAAGATAGACCTCCGACCCGGATACCACTAGCTGAAGGTTAGAGGGTCTGACGTGCATAAGACGGTTTTTAGGACGCGTTATGGGCACTAGGAATTTATCCCGATGCCCTTCGGTTTGACGAAAGCGCCAGCGATCTTCATGGATCTCATGAATCGCGTGTTTCAACCATATTTGGATCAGTTTGTCATAGTTTTAATTGATGACATACTGATTTATTCGAAGAGCAGAAAGGAGCATAGTCAGCATCTGAGACCGTACTGCAGACTTTACAGGACAGATGGTTGTATGCCAAGTTTAGTAATTGCGAGTTCTGGCTTGATAGAGCGACATTCTTGGGCCACATTGTATCTCAAGATGGTGTAGAGGTCGACCCCAACAAAGTTGTGGTAGTCAGAGATTGGCCAGTGCCTAAGATCATGACAGATATCCTTAGCTTTTTGAGATTGGCTAGTTATTACAAAAGTTTATTCAGGGCTTCTCTTCTATTGCGGTTCATATGACTACCTTGACGAAGAAGAATGCTAAGTTTATTTTTGGACCGGAATGCTAGGAGAGTCGACAGATTGAAGCATGCTTTGACCTGAGCCCTAGTTCTAGCTATGCAATCGGGGCAGGGTGAGTTTGTGGTATATACAGATGCTTTGAGGCTCGGTTTAGGGCACAGTGTTGATGCAGCAGGATAGAGTTATAGCCTATGCATCCCGACTCATGAAGGTCCACGAGAAGTAATTATCCAACTCATGACCTCGAGCTAGCAGCAGTCGTTTTTTACTTCAATATTTGGAGGCACTATCTGTATCGGAGAAGTGCAGGATTTATACTGACCACAAGAGCCTGAAGTACTTCTTCACACAGAAAGAGCTGAACATGAGACAGCGAAGGTGGCTAGAGTTAGTGAAGGATTATGAATGTGACATTAGATACAATCCGGGTAAGGCTAATGTGGTTGCAGATTCATTGAGCATGAAGCATGCAGTGATTACTCATTTGTTGGTACTGAGCAAGAATTATCCGACTCATGACCTCGAGCTTGTAGTCTATGCAGGGGCGATGCCCAAAATCTTGCTACGGTGACAGTACAACTGACTTTGAGAGACAGAATACGGGCAAGGCAGACTTCTGACGAGCAGTTGCAGAAGTGGAGTTAGAGGGACGAGGCTAAGGGTCGGAGAATGTATACAGTTGTGGATGACATAGTTAGATATAGAGACCGCCTGTGGGTTCCTGACAGTGATTTACTTAGAGCAGATATCTTGAGCGAGGCCTACAGCACCCCGACTCCATCCATCCAGGGAGTACGAAGATGTATAGATATCTTCAGTCTCTTTATTGGTGGCCGGGCATGAAGTGGGATATTCAGGGATTCGTCTCCAACTGTTTGAAATGTCAGCACGTCAAGGCAGAGCATCAGAGACCTATAGGGAAGCTAAGGCCACTGCCTATTCTCGAGTGGAAATGGGAGAACACCACGATGGATTTCGTGATAGGGCTTCCGAGGACGACTGGTGGATATAATGCCATATGGGTGATCGTTGATTGGCTTACCAAGTCAGCTCATTTTCTACCGATCAAGAAGACCTTCACCATGACTCAGTACGCAGAGATGTACATCAGAGAGATAGTCATACTGCATGGGATTCCAGTGTCCATCGTGTTAGACAGGGATCCGAAGTTCACGTCTACGTTCTGGAAGAGTTTGCACCAGGCATTGGGTACTAAGCTGATATTTAGTATTGCCTTCCATCCTCACACCGACATACAGTCAGAGAGGTTGATTCAGATTCTGGAAGACCTACTTAGAGCTTGCATGATCAATATCCAGGGCAGCTGTGAGCCAAAGTTACATCTTGTAGAGTTCACATAGAACAACAGTTTTCAGACATCGATTGGTATGGCTCCATTTGAGGCATTGTACGAGAGGAAGTGTAGGTCACCAGTGTATTGGGACGAGGTCGGATAGAGGGCAGAATTGGGACCGGATATTGTCAGGTAGACCGCAGAGTTGGTAGTCAGGATTCAGGCCAGGATGAGGACTGCCCAGATCCGTCAGAATAGTTATGCCGATCAGCGGCGTCGGGATCTCGAGTTTGCAGTCGGGGACCATGTATTCGTTAAAGTAGCACCGATGAAGGGTGTGATGAGATTCGGGAAGAAAGGGCAAGCTTAGTCCTAGATCCATCGGATCGTTCGAGATGGTGCAAAAGTACATGTCGAATCTGGCTGGAATTCATAATGTGTTCCATGTCTCCATGTTGCGGAAGTACTTGTTGAATCCTTCGCATGTGCTGAACTATGAGCTGCTTCTGCTAACACCAAACCTGTCATTTGAGGGGAGACCCACTCAGATATTGGACGGACATGATAGGAGGCTCCGGAACAAGGTGATCCACATGTTCAAAGTCAAGTGGCTGAATCATTACGAGGAGGAGGCTACTTGGGAGACTGAAGCCGATATGAGGAGTCGCTACCAGGAGTTATTTGGTATCTTTTAAATTTCGAGGACGAAATTTTGTCTTAAAGTGGGAGAGTTGTAAAGTCCAGGAATTTCGATCTACGTAATCTGAATGCAAGCGATCTAGGGTTTTAATTTAAAATATGTATTTAATGATTTTGCGCATTTAATGCATGATTAAGGCTTGGTTAGAGTTTATTTATCGATTATTTTAGAGTTTCATGCATCAGGGTTTTTAAGTTGGATTTTGCGCTCGAACGAGGAACAGAGACCAGGGATTATGAAGAAAAATATTTTTATTGAATGATTAATTTTAATTAATTAATTTGAAGTGTTAAAGGTATTTTTCGAAAACTGGGCCTTGGTTGGTATTTTTACTCGCCGGGTCATATTTTTAACTTGTATGATGATATGTGCTATGAATATTAACATGTTTTGACCGGTCACGATTATGCATACAATTTTACTGCAGATAAGAAAGTAAGTTGATTACGATATTTTTCACTGCTGCTTGTTATGTATATGTATTTTTTATTATGGTACAGGTGTTTTGAGTCTTTAGACTCATTAGGTGTGAATGATGCAGATGAGCATGATACTGAGGGGACTTGAGGTGCCGAACTCTGAGTAGGCAGGTCTGGATGTGCGCACGACCCGAGGACCATGCTTTTCTGCACATCACGATTTTAGGAGAGATGAGAGGACATGTATATTTTATATACTTGTTTCGATATACTAATATTTTAATTGTTCATGCTTCGATTGAGATCGTTCATTTTAAACTGTAGTATTTCTTTTAATTGTCAAATGTTCAGGATTATATTTTTATGATATTTTTCTTTAGTAGGGTTGCATGCATGCAAAATATTTAAGCGTTTATTTTCAAAATGTAAGCTTATATATATAGCATCATTTTAAATTAGTAGACGTTACAATGTGAGTGTATCGTGGGAAGAGAGAAGGTTTTTGGCTCTGCAACTAACATTGTAGCCACTTCTTTCGACTCTGTAACTTTGCTGTTTTAGCAGCTTGCAGGCTTCTGAGTTCAACTGACAACAGAGCAGCTAAACTGATCTGTTGACAAGATTTCAGTTTCAAGCCTACTAGTTCAATTGATCAACAGAAGAAACCTAACTACCAGATGAAACTGATGATTTAAGTGTAGCATAATCATCAGAAGTACCGCCGCTTAACTTCCATGTCAGATCAAAATAGATTATCAATGCGGTTCAGTATCAGTTGAGTCCAGTTTGAGTCAGCTCGACCAGTTAGCCAGCACATAGATCAAGTCCAATACAAATTAGCTGCTCTTCTGGCAAAATGAGACTCAAGATCGATGCAGCATTCAAAGCATGTTGGAACATTTCATGTTCGCAATCTTGATTTTGATGTTAGCAAAACTTGTTATTTGTTACTAATGATTATACCTAAGTACGCAACAATCTGGAACTGATCATGATTCGAACTGATCAGTTATCAAGCCAAAACTGAAGCTATCAAGACGCAAACTAAAAATGCTAATTGGTCGCCCAAACTGAATCAGTTCAACTGATATATCAAATATCAGTTCAACTGATTGTCCAGCTGATAGGCAGTTCAGCAGAAGACCTTCAGAAGACCGGCCAGCTGATGAAGAGCTCAACTGATGAAGAGTCCAGCAGAGCAGTTTAACTGAAGCATCGAAATCAGTTCAGCTGATGAGCCAACTGATTTCACCGAACCAGTTCAAGATCAGTTCAACTGACTAGTTCAGAACATCAGTTAGGAATCAGTCAGTTTGCAGAACACGACCAGCTTATTCAATGGAATCCAGCTGTGCGCACTGAGGAAAAGTTATTTTATGATCAAAGGTACAATAATGGACGTTGCAGCAAAGATTAAAGACAAAAATGTTCCAGCATAGATGTCGGAAAGTCGAGACATGAATCTCAAGGAACACATTCAAGCTGCAACAGATTCAATTATTGAGTCTCACTGTATCATAAGTTTCCCGCCTATAAATAGAAGATCAGTAAAGACCAAGACAGTACGAGAAAAAGAAGAGTGTGGAAAAACAACAGAAAGAGCACACGTATTACATATCAACTTACAAGAAGCAATCAGCCCAAAGGGAACACTTCATCGTGTTATCAGCTTAGATTAGAAGCACAATTCCATCAGTGTGTGAGAACACTTTCGTGTTATACTCAGAGATCAATTCTCACACACACACACACCACCATTCAAATATAGTCTTGCACAAAGACAGTAAACTTGTGTATGTAGTCTTTGACACACAGACGTTAAACAAGTGTTGACTGGAAGGTGCTGCCTTCATTCTAGTCTAGGAGTTCAGTTAGACAATTGGGTAAGTCCTAAGCTGAGTGGGTTTGTACAAATCAATTGTATAGATCAAAGTCTTCTAGTGGATCCTATCCCAGGTGGTAGAAGGGGTGACGTATGAGCAGTTGAAGTCTCCAAACATCCATAAACATATCTTGTATATTTAATTGTTTAACTACTGGTTTTAAAACGATTTGATCAATTAGAGCATCCGTCAGTACAGTTTTCAACATAACTGAAGTGATATATGTCACAACTGATTTGCTTTACTTTTCAGTTATTCAGTTACTCGAGTGTTTTCCGCTTGATTTGAACCCAAACTCGATCTAATTCATCGGTGTATACATTCTTAGAATACGAGTTATTGCACCTCTTGGAGAATATTGTGTTTGAAGCACCTCAAGGTGCCTCAGCACACGATCCTTCAAAGCACATTCAAGGCGACCAATTGTTGGTATATCCAGTTCTAGCATGTATAAATTGACTGATATTTGATGTTATTTAAAATTTGCTATTATAGTAGCACTTTCCTTTGCAAAATTTTGTGCGCTTAAATGTATAAAAGGGACGCGTTTTTGTTTAAATAAACATCATTTTATCCAGTTAGTTTCTATGTAATTGAACTGCTATTTTCATATGTGTTTCCTAAACTGCTTGAATGTTAAAAGATGCTAAAACTTCATTAAATCACATGAATGATTATATTTTTAAGGGGGAGTTTTTATTTCAATTCTTGAGGTGTAACTTGTTTTTAAATTCAGTTCTTGTGGGGGAGCTCTCTTATCCCTCGAACTGAAAAATTCCTTTTAATTGTTTTATATGTTTTCAATTCTCACAAACGGAGAGAATCAGTTAAATTTTAAAATTTTAAGTCACTTTAATTGCTCAAGTTTTGTGAGCATCAAAAAGGGGGAAATTTTGGAACATTTCATGTTCACAATCTTGATTTTGATGTTAACAAAACTTGTTATTTTGTTTCTTATCATTTTACCTAAGTGCGCAGAAACTGGAACTGACCAGGATTCAGACTGATCAGTTATCGAGCCAAAATTGAAGCTATCGAGTTGCAAACTGAAAGCGCCAACTGATCTGTAAAGTGTAAAATTAAGATGACGTAATCTATATGAATGCAATCTAGGGAAAATGGAAAATAGCTAATTAGATAGTTTTAATTGCAAAAATTGAATATGATGTGCACGGTTACATGCTTAAAATGTACTTTCTACATGAATACATGAAAACTGTATTTTAAAGTTATTCGAGATGCGATCGGGGAACGGAGACCGATGGTTGAAAAGGAGAAAATATTTTTATTAAATAATTGTTTTTAATTATTTTAAAAAAGGTTGATGCTAAATAATATTTTTTAAAATAAGGTGTTTTGAGGTGATTTTATACGTCGAGTCGTAATTTTTAACAGTATTCGATTTTCGACTAAAATATGAATTTTTCAATAACTCGGCTAATATTTTCACAAACTTTCCTAAACAAAATATTTTTAAAATGCACTAATGAGCTTATTGGATCTATTGTACCATGTTAATGGGCCTAGACTTGTACACTTAATACTTAACAAATATTTAAAGCCTAAACCCTCCCCATTCCATACCAAACTCACGCCCCCTTCCCAAAAAAAATTACAAGGACTTCCCCCTCCCCCAAAGCACACACATCACACGTATCTTTGAAGGAGAAGCATCAGTTTTTCAAAGGGTTTTTAGCCTAGGAGTTCTACGTAACCGTTCTTCGTATCGTCAATTCGTTTTCCAGCTTAATTTACGCAAAGGCACGCCTTAACTTTCTTTTTCTCATCTATCACACCATATTACGTTTTTGAATTAGGTTTGCATGTAAAACATGGTTACCTTATGAATAATTTCATTTTTAAGATTTGATGTGTCAAATACATGTATGGTTATGCTTCAAAACTTGAAAGATTAATGCATGAAGAGACTGCCATCATAGGGACACAAAAAGGGTCAAGTTTAGAAGGGTTTAAGGGCCTAGACAAGCACACACCACGGCTGCAGAAGTGAGGAACAAGGCTTGAACAAATTAATTATTGTATGGTTCTCAAGGGTTCGGTTGAGGGGGGAACCATCGCATGGCTTGGCCAAGGCCTGACCAAGGATGGGCTTGGACGTGGTTGGGTGTGAGGAGGAGTCCTAGCAAGCATGGCGGCTAGGGAAGAGTCAAGCGAGCTCGGACTCTTCCCAAGAAAACCTAGAAATGACAGCGGGTGCAGGGGGATCGCGACTTGGCCAGGGGTCCAGGCTAGATCTGACAGGGTTTAGTAAGGGTCCAAAGGGTGAGGGCTCGATGGTGGCTCGAGGGTAGGAGTCCTAGCTAAGTTCGAAATAGTCCTATGTTATGTTAGATATGGTCGCAAGGCTCGTGTACATCGTGCAGGGGGCTGCAGGGGGTTAGGTTGAGTCCAGTAGGTTCACTAGGGTCCATGGGTGGTCTGGGCAGAGTTTGGCTCGAGGTGGTTCGGGCTTGGCTCGATGGAAACCACGAGATGGCTCGAGGAGCTTGTTAGGGTTCGAATGCTTGGTTAAAAGGTTAAGGCTTCAAACGTGGGTCCACGGGGGTGCCTCATGGCTCACGAGGTTATTTTATATAATAAAAAGTCTATGTTTAAAATTTGAAAATTTAATAATAAAGTTTGAATTAATTCGAGAATTTAACGTCCTACGAATTAATAATTATGAAATAAATAGAAAGCCTCGAATTTAAGCTAAATAAAAATATCAAAAAATTAGTTTAAACTTAAATAATTAATTGGGATGGTCTAGTGTCAACGAAAGTAAGAAAAAGTCAAAATCGTGAAATTTTACGTGTAGGGGTAAAACAATCATTTTACATCTAAAAATTAGAAAAAAATAATGGCAGTGCCCTGAATGCTATAAATAATGATAATATGATTATTTTAAATATTTATGGAATTTTATGATAAACGATAATGCTAAATGATATGTTGCATGCTTGGTTTAAAAGAAAAATGATTATTTTATGCTTGACTTTCTACAAGTGATGAAAATACGAAAAGTTGAAGGAGGTGAAGTAATTGTGACTAATAGGATGATACGATGATTATGATGATATATAAGGCCAAGGCTCAGTTGACGGGTAAGAGTGCCGCTGATGTCTTCGCTGCCCAGTACTGTGGTTACATGTAGATGGATCCATCGACCTTCAGCTAATACGAAAGTCACAATTAACGATCTGAATTCAACGAGAAGGAAAACGTATACGTATATGATGAAAAACAAAAATGTTTATGATGAAAGGAAAAATGTTTATGTTTATGCATGTTCATTAAATATTATTTTAAGTAAAAGTATTTTCACTGTTGCATGTGATTGTATATATATTACCTGTTACCAAGATTATGGTTTGCTGAGTCATTAGACTCACTAGGTGTAATCGATGCAGGTGAGCACTGTAAGGTCCAAAATTAAGACGACGTAATCCAACTGCATGCAAATATAGGGAAAATGAAAAATAGCTAATTAATTTATTTTAATTGCTAAATTGATTATGTGTGATATGTTTATATGATGTTTTAGTAGTTTTCTACTTGAATGCATTAAAATGTATTTTTAAGGGTTATTCGAGTTGCGATCGAGGAACGGAGACCGATAGGTTGAAAAATGGAAAAAAAATTTATTAAATAATTGTTTTTAATTATTTAAAATAAGGTTAATGCTTTTTATTGTTTTTGAAAATAAGGAGTTTTGAGGTGATTTTATACTCCGGGATGTAATTTTTATTGGTATATGATTTTCAACAAAAATGCGAACGTTTTGACAACTTGGCTAATAATTTCACAAACTTTTCTACACATAATATTTTAAATATGTATTAATGGGCCTATTGTACCATGCAAATGGGCCTAGGCTTGTACACTTAATAATTACCTATTATTTAAAATACAAACCCTACCCCATTATTCCTCATATTCACGTCTCCCTTCCCCTCTAAGAACAAGACTTCTTTTCTCTCAAACGCACGGCACACACCTTAAAAAACAAGAAGAAAGCTTCGAAGTCTTCCAAGGTTTTCACGCCAAGGTCTTCTCATCGTAGTTCTTAGATTCGTCAATGTATATTTGTTAATTACACAAAGGCACGTCATATTCTTTCTTTACTCATCCATCACACTATATTATATATTTAATTATGTATTGCATGAAAAACAAGTTGCACTTTGATTAATTTTTGTTTTTATGCAAACATGAATCTTAAAGCATGTTGTTTTGATCCAAAATCATGATTTACATGTACATGAAGGGGCTGCCATGTATCGGATGAAAAGGGTCATGTCTTACACGAGTTATAGGGTCCTAAGTCATGCATGAAATGCTGCACACGAGCACGATAGAAGCTGCGTGGCTTACGTCTTGGGGACAAGGGCTCGGGTTCAAGGTTTTTATGTTGCATGGCTTGGCTTGGGTCACGGCTGGTTCCTGTTTTGGGTCAGGGAAGGAGTCATAGCCACGCTAGGACTCGAGACAAGGGGATAGGAAGAGTCCCGAGACGAATCGCGCTTGCGCGCATGGGGTGCACAGCTGCACAGGGAGAAAATACTAGGCCAGGGAGCTTCGGCTGGGATAAGATAGGACCTTAGGGTCCTAAGAGGATGCACAAGGGTCCAGTCTATGGGCTGGCTCGTTGGTTGAGTCGCTAGCTAGGTTCGAAGAGACCTAGCACGAGTAGGAGTTCTCGACTGCAGGTGGTCTTCTGTTTTTGTGCCTTCAGTTGGGGCTAGGGTCGAGTCCTAGGGGTGCTAAGGGTTCACGAGGGTCCAGGGGAGGGCTGGTTCGAAGTTGTCTTGGGCTGGCTCGAAGATGGTTCATAGAAAACGTAAGTATGGCTCGAGTGGTTAGCTTGGTTCGACTTAGGGTCGAGTCATGGTTTCACGAGGGCTAATTAAATATAAAAAGTCTAAGTTTTTAAATTGAGAATTTTATGTTAAAGTTTGGTTTAATTCGGGATTAAAACGAATTAAAATTTATATTTAATGAATAATTCAAAGTCTAGAATTTAAGTTAAATAAAATTATGGTAAATTTAATTTAAGCTTAAATAATTATTTGGGATGTTCTAGAGTCAATGAAATTAAGAAAAATTCAAATTCGAGGATTTTTACGTCTAGGGTAAAACGGTAATTTTACACCTAGAAAATAATAAACGTCATGACAGTGTCCTGAATGCTGTTTTATATGTTAATATGATTATTTTGCATGTTTACGGACTTTTATGATGAAACAATAACGTAAAAGATTTGTTGCATGCTTGGTTTGGAAAAAAAAATTTATATGCATGTTTATTTTTTATAAGTGATGAAAATACGAAATGTTGAACGAAGTGAAGTAATTGTGACTAATACGATGATATGTTAATACGTAGGCCAAAGCTCAGTTGACGGGTGAGAGTGTCGCTGATGTCCCTGCCGCCCAGAACTGTGATTACATGTAGATGGATCTATCGCCCCAATACGAATACGAAAGTCACAATTAACGATCTGAATTCAACGAAAGGAAAATGGAATATATATATATGAATATGTTAATAAGTTGATATGAAAATGGTTATGTTTATAATTATGAATCAGTATGAAAATGTTAGTTTACGTACAAGTATTTTCACTGTTGTATGTGATCTGTATATGTATTACTTGTTATCAAGAATAGGATTTGTTGAGTCTTTAGACTCACTAGGACTGATTGATGCAGGTGAATATGATAATAATGATAATGGATCTCTTGATGGTTGATCTGAATGGACTGAAGGTGTACATAACCCGAGGACCAACACTAGTTTTCCGCACTAGACTTATGATTATGAATTATGATTTTTAGGATCATGTTAAATATATTTTTATGACTTCGATTATGATTTTGAGTGGTTTTTGATAGGTTGTTAGTTTTAGCAATTTTGCTAAGTTAGGATATGCAAACGATTGATGCTTTATGATTTAAAATATTTCCTCTGGATTTTAAATAAGGTTGGTTGTTTTATTTTAAAATTGTGCAAAATATTTTACAAATAAATATGAGTATTTCGGCCGATTTAATGGAGGGTAAAAAAAATTCTAGTACTTTTTAAGAAACGAGTAGTTGACGTTTCAGTTGGTATCAGAGCAATGTTCCTATAAAAGCTTGTGTCACCATCAGTGTCGGGAAGCTCAGTCGTCAAGCCTCAAATTTGTAAGTTTATATGCTTTATATGATTTTTTTTGTAATGTTACATGCATGATTACATGAATTATATGTTTATGTCACATGTTTAGCAGCTTTTTTAGAATATATGTTTAAATGCTTAAATTGCTCAAAATGGAATAGAATATGATACATGATTAGAAAACTTAGATATAAATGCATGTTGGTTACGTTAGAATTTGGAAAACGTTCAGATATAATACCTCCTAGACACGCACCTAGTACAGATAGGCAGACTGAGACTACCGAGGATCGTCATATTAATGCACCCACGCCTCCTAATGGGGATGATGCTACTCGTGCATTCGAGGGTATGGCTCATTTCTTCGAGCAGCACTTATAGCAGGCTCCTAGGCCAGTTCATGATATTTATGATCAGTTTCGGAGGCTAGGACCGAAGAAATTTTCCGGCACCACAGACCCATTTGCTGCGGAGGCATGGATTCGAGCACTTGAGGTGCATTTTCGCTATTTGAACATGAGGGATGCTGATCGTATGAGGTGTGATACTTCCATGTTTAGGGACGACAATTCTTTATGGTAGGAAGGAGCTGAGCAGGGTATTAATCTTGATACACTTACTTGGGCTCGATTCAATGAGATTTTCTATGAGAAGTATTTTACTGTATATGTGTGAGGGAAATTGAAGAGGGAATTTATGACTCTCCGTCAGGGAGACACTTTGTTGCTGCATTTGTGAGAAAATTTGATAGGGGTTTCCACTTTGTACCCGTTATTGCGAGGTATGCTGCGGAGAAACCTAGACACTTCATGGATGGTCTACGACCTACCATACGACACAACGTGATGACGATGCGTTCTTTGGATTATGATGTTGCTACTACTTATGCATTTCAATCTAAACAATCTTTGAAGGACATTGAATTTGAGATGCAGCGCAACAGACAGCAACACCAAAATAATTCTCATCCAAATAAAAATCCTTACACGGGACCTCCTAGACCTCAAGGGCCACCAAAGCCCCAAGGTCAAGTAAAGAAGCCAGGACCACCAAAGCCACCACAACTTGGCGCACCGAAACCTGCAGAGGACCACCGTGCAAGAAGTGCAATCGCCTACATTATGGACAGTGCGTGTGGGGAACTACTAAATGCTTCATATGCAAGGAAGAGTGGCTCAAGGCTGCTGATTGCCCAAAGAAGAAAGCACCTATTGTGGGGCAAGCTTATGTTATGCATGCCAAGGAGGCTGAAGAGGAGGTAGACATGACCCTTATCACTGGTAACCTAGTTAATTCAACGTTTTTATATTTCTTTTACTGCATTAAATGTTAAATTGGTTATTAGAATTTATTTGGGAATAAGGATAACCTAGTGGAATTCGGTTGTATGCTCTACCTTAGATGAAATTAAAGAATGATTTTAGAAACCATAGAAATTGGTATTGATTTTTGTGCGTTAATTTATATGAAGGATATAATAATTCCAAATAAAATTTTCATGGCCAAAAATTGAGAAGAATCAAAATCAAGGGCATAATAGGAAGTTTCGGAATTTTGAGGGTCTAATATGCAGTTTCTGAAATTTTGGGGCAATTATACTAATTCTCAAAAATTTAAGGACCAAAATGCAAAAAATTAGAAAATATAAAGATCGAAATGTAATTAACCAAAAACTAGGGGCTAAAGTACGATTTTCGAAAGTTTATGGACTAAAATACAATTTTTGAAAAGTTCAGGGATCGAAATGCAATTACCGAAAACTTAAGGACCAAAATTGTAAATTCCGAAAATTTAAATGATCAATTTGCAATTTTCGAAAATTTATGGGGACTTAAATGCAAATTTCGAAGAATTGATGGGTCAAATGGATAATCAAAATTTAAGGGGGGAAATTATGAATTTTCCTAGGAACAATAGGATTCAATCAATCTTCTTCATGAAATTTTGGGAAATAAATGGTACGAATTCCTTCAGCTTCAACACGAATAATCTAAAACTTTTTCGCCACAGGGAGGATATCCATTCTATGAGTAACTACCTATGAACTGCTAGATTCGGGAGTTACGCACTCTTTCAAATCCGAGACTTTCGTTAAGCGACTAAATATTATTCCTGAGGATATGGGAAAGGGTTTCAAGGTTTTTATTCCTTCCAGTGACCAAATGATCACGACTAGTATTGTGAAGAACCTGGAGCTTCGTTTATTTAAAGATGTGGTTCGGGGAGATCTTATCGCATTCCCTATGCCTGAATTTGACATCATACTCTGTATGGATTGGTTATCAGCGAATGGAGCTTCGATAGATTTTCGTCGGAGAACAGTATATATTCACCGCCTAATGGGAAATCTTTTGTTTTTGAGGCGGCGAGGAACAAGCAAATGCCACACATTATCTCTTGTCTATGTGCAAGGAAACTTATGAGACGAGGATGCCATGATTTTCTAGCATATGTCACTACAGCACATGCTCCTAGTAGTCAGAAGTTAAAGGATGTTGATATTATCAGAGACTTTCCTCGTGTCTTTCCCGAGGATGTTATCTGGCATTTTACCCTGACCGTGAGGTGGAATTTTCTATTGAGTTGATGTCGAGCACAGTACCTATTTCCAAAGCACCTTATCGTCTAGCACCCGCTGAAATGGAAGAATTAAAAGTTCAAATCCAAGACTTTCTAGATAAGGGGGGTTTTATTCGCCCTAGTTACTCTCCGTGGGGCGCACCAATATTATTTATAAAGAAGAAGGATGGTAGTATGCGACTCTGTATTGACTATCGAGAGGTGAATAGAGTTACCGTCAACAACAAGTATCATCTTTCAAGAATTGAAGATTTATTTGATCAGTTGCAAGGAGCATTGATATTCTCGAAGATAGATCTTCGTTCTGGATATCATCAGTTGAAAGTGAAAGAGGAGGATGTTCATAAGATAGCGTTCAGAACTCGTTATAAGGCATTATGAATTTATGGTAATGCCATTCGGTCTGACCAATGCGCTAGCAATATTCATGGATCTCATGAATCGCGTATTTCAACCGTATCTAGATCAATTCGTGATTGTGTTCATTGATTATATTTTGATCTACTCCAAGAGCAGAGAGGAACACAATCAGCATTTGAGGACAGCACTGCAAGTACTGCAAGATAGGAAGTTGTTTGCAAAATTCAGCAAGTTCAAGTTTTGGCTTTAGAGAGTGTCATTCTTAGGCCACATCATTTCTAGAGATGGAGTGGAAGTTGATCCGAGTAAAGTAGAGGCAGTGAGAGAGTGGCCAGTACCGAAGAGCGTAACCGAGATTCGTAGTTTCTTGGGACTAGCTGGCTATTATCGAAAATTTTTTCAGGGATTATCATCTATTGCAGTACCTTTGACCTCCTTGACAAAGAAGAATACAAATTTTATATGGGGATCCGAGTGCCAAGACAGTTTTGACAAGTTGAAGCAAGCCTTGAATAAAGTGCCAGTGTAACTATGACATCGGGGCAAGGAAAGTATGTTCTGTATACCGACGCTTCGAAAACTTGGTTTGGGCGCAGTTCTGATGCAAAATTACCGAGTTATAGCCTATGCGTTGAGACTATTGAAAGTTCACGAGAAAAACTACCCTACTCATGATCTTGAGCTTGTAGCTGTAGTTTTTGCATTGAAAATTTGAAGACCTTACTTATTTGGGGAGAATTGCAAGATTTTCACCGACCATAAAAGTTTGAAATACTTCTTCACCCAAAAAAAATTGAATATGAGAAACGACGATGACTTGAATTAGTGAAAGACTACCACTTTTAGATTAGTTATCATCCGGGAAAAGCTAATATAGTGGCAGACGCATTGAGTTGAAAGGCAGCAGTTATTACTCATTTATCACTTCAAAAACCGTTGCAGTCCGAGATACAGTGGTTTGAGCTTACAGTGTATGCTAGGGGCGAGGCCCCTAATCTTGCCACCTTGACAGTTCAGTCGAATTTGAGAGACACAATCCGTGAGGGACAGTTTACTGATGGACAATTGCAAAAGTGGAGAGCAAGAGATGAAGCCAATGGCCGGAAGTTGTATTCTGAGGTGGATGGTATAGTTCGATATCGAGATCGTTTATGGGTTCCTAGTGATGGCTCTTTGAGAGAGCTCATTATGAAGGAAGCTCATGACTCGCCATATTACATTCATCCTGGAAGCACGAAGATGTACAAAGATCTTCAGTTATTATATTGGTGGCCGGGAATGAAGCGTGACAACCTGAGATTTGTATCCGAGTGTTTGACATGTCAACGAGTCAAAGCAGAGCATCAGAGGCCAGCGGAAAAGCTTAAGCCACTTCCTATTCCCGAGTGGAAATGATAAAATATCACTATGGATTTCTTTATGGGATTGCCAATGACTATTAAGGGATATAATGATATATGGATGATAGTGAATCGTCTTACAAAATCAACGCATTTTCTACCTATCAAGACGACATTCACCATGACACAGTATGCAGAGTTATACATTCGAGAATATTTCGCCTGCATGGGATTCCTGTATCTATTGTTTCTGACAGAGATCCCAATTTACATCGTCTTTCTAGAAGAGTCTGCATGCAGCGATGGAGACCAAGTTATTCTTCAGTAAAGCATTCCATCCTTAAACCGATGGTCAGTCAGAGAGCGTTATTCAAATTTTAGAAGATATACTGCGAGCTTGTGTGATTGATTTCCAAGGAAGTTGGGAACCAAAAATACCTCTAGTGGAGTTTACCTACAATATAGATATCAATCATCTATTGGGATGGCTCCTTTTGAGGCACTTTATGGAAGGAAATGTAGATCTCCTGTTCATTGGGACGAGGTTGGCGAAAGAAGAGAGATTGGTCCAGACTTGATAGAAGAGACCGCCGAGCTAGTAGTCCAAATTCGAGATAGAATGAAGACTGCACAAAGCCGACAGAAAAGTTATGATGACGAGAGACGAAGGGACCAAGAGTTTCTAGTGGAGGACCACGTATTTGTGAAAATAGCACTTGTGAAGGGTGTTATGAGATTTGGCAAGAAAGGCAAACTTAGTCCAAGATTCATAGGGCCGTTTGAGATTTTGAAGAGAATTGGAACACTAGCCTATAAGGTGGCATTGCCACCGATGCTTTCTGGAGTACACAATTTGTTTCTTATCTCGATGCTGCGAAAGTACATGCCTAACCCATCACATGTAATAAATAATGAACCTCTGCAATTAACTCCAAATATGACTTATGAAGAAAGACATGTCCAAATATTGGGTAGGCAAGAAAGAAGACTTCGAAACAAAGTCATTCCAATTGTCAAGGCCAAGTGGCTGAATCACTCGGAGGAAGAACCTACTTGGGAAACCGAGAGGGACTTGAGGAGTCGCTATCCAGAGCTATTCGGTAAGTTCTAATTTCGAGGACGAAATTTTGTTTTGGGGGGGGAGGAATTGTAAGGTCCAAAATTAAGACGACGTAATCCAACTGCATGCAAATCTAGGAAAAATGAAAAATAGCTAATTAATTGATTTTAATTGCTAAATTGATTACGTGTGATATGTTTATATGATATTTTAGTATTTTTCTACCTGAATGCGTTAAATTTTATTTTTAAGGGTTATTCGAGTTGCGATCGAGGTTATTCGAGTTGCGATCGAGGAACGGAGACCGAGAGCTGAAAAATTAAAAAACATTTTATTAAATAACTGTTTTAATTATTTAAAATAAGGTTGATGATTTTTAATATTTTTGAAAATAAGGAATTTTGAGGTAATTTATACGCCGGGACGTAATTTTTATCGGTATACTGATTTTCAACAAAAATGTGAACGTTTTGACAACTCGAAGGGTTTTCAAGCCAAGGTCGTCTCGTCGTCATTCTTTGATTCGTCAACGTATATTCGTGCGTTAATTATGCAAAGACATGCCATATTCTTTCCTTTACACATCCATCACATCATATTATGTATTTAATTTTGTATTGCATGGAAAACAAGTTGCACTTTTGATTTATTTTCATTTTTATGCAAACATGAATCTTAAAACATGTTGTTTTGATCCAAAATCATGATTTACATGTACATGAATGGGCTGCCATGTATAGGATGAAAAGGGTCATGTCTTACACGAGTTATAGTGTCTTAAGTCATGCATGAAACACTGCACACGAGCACGATAGAAGCTGGAACCGTGGCTTGCGTCTTGGGGACAAGGGCTCAGGTTCAAGGTTCTTTTGTTGCATGGCTTGGCATGAGTCACATCTAGGTCCTGGTTTGGGTTACGGAAAGAGTCCTAGCCATGCTAGGACTTGAGACAAGGGGCTGTGAAGAGTCCTAGCAAGCTAGGACTCCACCCGAGAAGAATCGCGCTTGCGGGCATGGGGTGCGCAGCTGCGCATGGAGAAAGCCTCGGCCAGGGGGCTTCGGTCTGGACTAGGATAGGTCCTTAGGGTCCTAAGAGGGTGCACAAGGGTCTGGTCCAGGGGCTGGCTCGTTGGTTGAGTCGCTAGCTAGGTTCGAATAGTCCTAGCACGAGTAAGAGTTCTCGGCTGCAGGTGGTCTTCTCTTTTTGTGCCTTCAATTGGGGCTAGGGTCGAGTCCTAGCAGTGCTAAGGGTTCACGAGGGTCCAGGGGTGGGTTGGTTTAAAGGTGGCTCGGGCTAGCTCGAAGATGGTTCATAGAAAACATAAGTATGGCTCGAGTGGTTAGCTTGGTTCGACTTAGGGTTTTTTTCTTGGTTTAAATTTGAAATGTGGCTCAACGGGTGTCGAGTCATGGTTCACGAGGGCTAATTAAATATAAAAAGTCTATGTTTTTAAATTGGAAATTTTATATTAATGTTTGGTTTAATTCGAGATTAAAACGCATTAAGAATTTATATTTAATGAATAATTCAAAAGTCTTGAATTTAAGCTTAAATAATTATTTGAGATGTTTTAGAGTCAATGAAATTAAGAAAAAGTCAAATTCGAGGATTTTTACGTCTAGGGGTAAAATGATAATTTTACACCTAGAAAATAGTAAACGTCACGGCAATGTCCTGAATATTTTTATATGTTAATATGATTATTTTGTATTTTTATGGACTTTTAGGATGAAACAATAACGTTAAAAAACATGTTGCATGCTTGATTTGAAAGAAAAACGTTTTATGCATGTTTAATTTTTATAAGTGATGAAAATACAAAATGTTGAAGGAAGTGAAATAATTGTGACTAATACGATGATACGATGATATGTTAATATGTAGGCCAAGGCTCAGTTGACGGGTGAGAGTGACGCTGATGTCCCTGCCGCCCAGAATTGTGGTTAAATGTAGATGGATCCATCGCCCCAATACGAAAACGAAAGTCACAATTAACGATCTGAATTCAACTGAAAAGAAAATGAAATACGTATATGAATATGTGAATATGTTGATATGAAAATGATTATGTTTATGTTTATGCATCATTATGAAAATATTATTTTAAGTACAAGTATTTTCATTGTTGCATGTGATCTGTATATGTATTTCTTGTTATCAAGAATAGGGTTTTTTGAGTCTTTAGACTCATTAGGTGTGATTGATGGAGGTGAAAATGATAATAATGATAATTGAGGTTTTGATGGTTGATCTGACTGGACTGAAGGTGCACATAATCCGAGAATCGGCGCTAGTTTTCCGCACTAGACTTATGATTATGAATTATGATTTTTAGGATTATGTTAAAGATATTTTTATGACTTCGATTATGATTTTCAGTGGTTTTTGAAAGGCTGTTAGTTTTAGCAATTTTGCTAAGTTAGGATATGCAAACGATTGATGTTTTATGATTTAAACTATTTTCTCTGGATTTTAAATATGGTTGATTGTTTTATTTTTAAAATGGTGCAAAATATTTTATAAATAAATATGAGTATTTCGGCCGAATTAACGGAGGGTAAAAATACTTTTTAAAAAAACAAGTAGTGAACGTTTCAAGCACGGTGTTGATGTTGTTGAGGGACTTAATGGTTGATCTTACTGGACTGAAGGTGCACATAACCGGAGGACCAGCACTAGTTTTTCTGCATTTATGATTTAAAGTTTACGTTAAAGATTTTAAGATTTTTATGATGCTTTTTGAGTGGTTGTTGAGAGGATGTTAGGGTTAGTTTTATTTTGAGATATTGCTAAGTTAGGTTTGATAAACGATTGATGATTTTATGTTTTGAATTATTTCCTTTGGATTTTTAAATATAGTTGGTCGTTATATTTTTAAAATGATGAAGAGTTATTTTAAAATATATATGTATTGGTGCATTCGATCGAAATTATTAGATAGAAAAGAAAAAAAATTTATAGCATTTTAAAGAAAAACGAGTAATGGACGTTTCATGATCGCTCAAACTGAACCAGTTCAACTGAAATATTAAAAGACCAGTTCAACTGATTTCTCAGCTGATAGGCAGTTCAGAAGAAGAACTTTAGAATCCCGACCAGCTGATGAAGAGCTCAACTGATGAAGAGTCCAACTGACCAGTTCAACTGAAGCAGTGAAATCAGTTCAGCTGATGAGCCAACTGATTTCAACACACCAGTTCAAGACCATTTCAACTGACTAGTTCTGAACATCAGTTAGGAGCCGATCAGTTTGCAGAGCATGACAAACTTATCTAAGTGGAATCTAGTTGTGCACATTAAGGAAAGCAAATACCCGATCAAAGTACAATAATAGACGTTGCAGCAGTGCTTAAAGCCAAAACGTTCCAGAATGGCTGTCGGAAAGTACTGACATATTTCGAGGAACAGATTCAAAATGCAACGAA
Organism: Primulina tabacum; assembly: GCF_025594145.1. Lineage (NCBI taxonomy): Eukaryota > Viridiplantae > Streptophyta > Magnoliopsida > Lamiales > Gesneriaceae > Primulina > Primulina tabacum. The sequence continues at coordinate 22,723,877 of NC_134558.1, read as the reverse complement.
TACAATAATTGAGTCTCACTACTTCACGCCTATAAATATAAGACGAAGATCAGTGAAGAATATATAACAATAAGAGTGTGTGAAGAAGAAGGGAACGCTAAAAGTCTTATCAGCTTACAAGAAGCAATCAGCCCAGTTGTGAAAGAACACTTCAACGTGTTATCAGCTTAGTATAGAAGCACTTTTCCCTCAGTGTGTGAGAACACCTTCCCAATGTATTCATTGTTCAGTTCTAACACACTCACACATTATCACTCACATATATCAGAGAGTAGAGCTTAAAATATCAGTTGAGTGAGTCTTGCACAAAGACGTAAAACTTGTGTATGTAGTCTTTAACACATAGACGTTAAACAAGTGTTGGCTGGAAGGTGCTGCCTTCGGTCTAAGCTAGGAATTCAGTTAGGCAGTAGGGTAAGTCCTAAGCTGAGTGAGTTTATGCAAGGTGTTGTATAAATCAAAGTCTTCTAGTGGAACCTATCCGAGGTGGTAGAAGTGGTGACATAGGAGCAGTTGAAGTCTCCGAACATCCATAAACATATCTTGTATTATTAACTGTTTAATTATTGTTTTAAAACTGATTTGATCAGTTCAAGCTATTATCAGTTCAGTTCTCACTATAACCGAACAGATATATCACCATAACCGAACTGATATATGCAAGAACTGATCCCCCTTATATCAGTTAATTAGTTTACACAAGTTAAAATCTTTAAAACTGATTAGCTTTCTTAACGAATGATTATTTGGACTATTTTCCGCTTGGTTTAAAACTAAACTTGATTTAATTCATCGATGTTTACATTCTTAGAACATGAGCTATTACAGCTCATTGATAATATTGTGTTTGAAGCCCCTTCAAATGTGGCCGAACCAATCCATCAAGGTGGTTCATCTTATACTACTCAGGAGAAAGAACAAAAAAGCACCAGAGTTCCTTGATACGTGTGTAATGTCCCAAAAATTTAAATGTCCACGCGAACCACATGCATACTAGTTATTAAATTTCTTATGTATTTCAGTTAATTGTTTTAATTGCATTAATTAATTATGTTGTGCATATTGACATGTTTAAAATATATTTTTCTACATGATTGCATTAAAATGTATTTTTAAAGGTTATTCGAGTTGCGATCGTGGAATGGAGACCGAGGGCATGAATAATAGAAAATCTTTTTAATTATTTAAAATATGGTTGATGGCTTTTCTTATTTTTGAAAATAAGGAGTTTTGAGGTGATTTTATACGTCGAAACGTAATTTTTATCGATGTTGGTTTTTCAACAAAAATACGAACTTTTGGAAAACCCGGCTAATAAATTCACAAACTTTTCTACTCAAAATTATTTTTAATAGTTTAATTAAGCACTAATGGGCCTAATTACTTACTTAATGGGCCTAATCCATATTAGTGGCTTAATTAAGTATTTAATAAACAAAGTTTATTCATTAACCTACATAACACACGCCCACTTTCCCTTCACGTTCAAACTCTTCTCTCCAACCAAAGTTACACGGCACACACAAGTTAGAATTGAGAGGAAAATTCGAAAAGCTTTAAGGAAATTTCTAGCCAAGGATCTTCGTTGCCGTTCTTCAATCTCCAACGGTTTTCGTGCGTAAAATACGCAAAGGCACGTCATATTCTCTTCTTCACTCATCTATCACACCATGATATTTATTTGAACATGTTTTGAATAAAAAAAATTGCACATCGTGATATTTTCGTAACTATGCCTATGTGTGTGGTAAACTCTTGTGTTTTGGTTCAAAAATCATGTTTAATTTGTGTCATGGGGCTGCCATGGTTAGGGTATGGATTAAGGGTGTTTTACACAAATTTTAGGGTCCTAGAAACACACCAAATAATCTGCAAACATGAATAAAAAAATCTGGAAAAATGTAGGCATCAATTAAGAAGGAACCGTGAGTTTGTTGGGTTGTGCAAAGCCAAGGGACTCGATCACTATGCATGGGGGCTTGGGGTTCAGCCAGGTCTCGAGGGGGGCTTGTGGTGGACATGGTTCAGAGACAGGGAGGGTCCTAGCATGGCTAGGACCCCTGGCGCGTAGCTCTGGAGGAGTCCGATGCAGTAGGGACTGCTCGCGCGAGCAGGTTTCGGGAGTTGTTTATAAAAGGGGCTCGTGGCTGGCCTGAGGACTGGGCCAGGTGGGTCCTATAGGGTCCAAGGGAGTTGGTTAAGGTTTGGGATAGGGGCTGGTGCAGCTGGGTCGCTTCTGGCTCGAGGAGAAAGAGGGAACCGTGAGGGAAAGCCATCAAGCGCGCAGGATACTGTCATCTGGTTAAGTGCTTCGTTCGTGGGTTCTTTGGTCTGGGCTGGTTAGAACTGGGTCTGGGCGTGGTCCAGGGATGGCTAGGGTTAGGTGGGGCTCGATGGTTAAGGGCTGGAAGAGTCCTAGAGTCACTAGGAGTTTATATACAAGAGTTCACCCATGTGCAAGTTCTGTAGCTTCTGTCCAGGAGGTTTTTGAGCTGGCCAAGGCTTGGTTTTTCGGGCTGGGTTTGGTCAGTAGGGTCCCTAGGTGGGATGGCTCGGGTTTGGCTCGAGATGGCTCGGGCATGGATCGAGTAAATTAGGAGATGGCTCGATGTGTTCGATAAGGTGTCAAAAACGAAAATAATAAAGCTAAAATTGAATCCATGGGTCCACGGGTGTGGCTCATGACTTGGAAGGGTAGAATAAATAATAAAAATATTATGTTTAAAATTTGAGATCAAAAGAATGAGTTTTGGATTTATTCGGGATTTAATTGCCGCACGAAAAGCTAATTAACAAGTTAATTGAAACGCCTAGTTTAAGCTTCATAAAATTATGGAAAATTATTTTTAAGCTCAAATAATTATTAAAAGTCTAAGTTTGTAATTTGAGAATTTTATATTAATGTTTGGTTTAATTCGTGATTAAAACGCATTAATACGTTATATTTAAATATTAATTTAAGTCATCAATTTAAGCTAAATAAAAATATGGAAAAATTCATGTAAGCTTAAATAATTATTTGGGACATGTTAGAGTCAAATAAATTAAAAAAAAAAGTCAAAAACGTGAAATTTTACGTATAGAGGTAAAATGGTTATTTTACTCCTAGAAATTAGTAAACGTCATGGTAGTGTCCTGAATGTTGTTTTAAATGCTAATATGATTATTTCATATGTTTATTAATTTTTATGACATTGATTTAATTGTTCATGGTTTATTATGTCAAAATGTTATTTTAAAAGGTTATGATTTAATATGTTAAAATGTTTATTTTAAATGATTATAATTTAAATGCACATTTGTTTATGATGTTGAAATGTTTATTTAAAATATTTATGGATTTTTATATGTTAAAAGGTTTCTTTTAAAATTTTATGGGTTTTATGATTAAACGAAAACGTTAAAAGATATGTTGCATGCTTGGTTTAAAAGAAAAACGTTATATGCATGTCTAATTTTATAAAGTGATGAGAATATGAAATGTTGAAGGAAGTGAAGTGAATGTGACTAATACGATGATATGTTGGAGATATCGTGAGGGTTATGGTCCCAGTGGGAGCCCGACGATCGTAATTCTATTGATACGAATATGATGATATGATAATATGAATGGAGATGTTGTGAGGGGAGAAGGCCCCAGAGGGAGCTCATTTATGGGAGAAGGCCCTAGAGGGAACCCATTTATGGGAAAAGGCCCCCGATGGAGCCCGTCTATGAGAGAAGGCCCCCGAGGGAGCCCCGACGATCACATTTCGATATGAGGATATGATAGGCCTAAGGCCCAGTTGACCGGTGAGAGTGTTGCTGGTGTTCCTGCCGCCCAGTACTGTGGTTACATGTAGATGGATCCATCGCCCAACACGTATACGTAAATGAACACGAAAGTCACAATTAACGATCTGAATTCAACGAAAGGAAAATGGAATACGTATATGTTGATGATAATATGAATATGAATGTGAATATGTTGAGGACAACATGAATATGTTTATGAAAATATTTATAAAAAAGGATCATGAAAATGTTTTTATAGTTTATGCATCATGAAAATGTTTACGAAAATGTTCATGTTTGAAGTTTATGCATGTCATGAAAATGGTATTTTTACGTAAAAGTATTTTCACTATTGCTTGTGATTTTATACGTATTATTTGGTATCAAGAATATGATATTTTGAGTCTTCAAACTCACTAGGTGTGATTAATGGAGTTGATTATGATAATAATATTAATGGAGGTCTTGATGGTTGACTTTGCTGGACTGAAGGTGCACATAACCCGAGGACCGACGCTAGTTTTTCGCACTAGTTATGATTTATGATTTTAAGTGATGTTAAAGATGTTTTTAAGACGATTTATTTATGAGTGGTTTTGAGAGGTTATATATGGGCTATACTTTTCAAATATTATTTATAGAGATAGTAAAATGTTGGAAAATTTTATGCTAAATTAATTCCTTTGGTTTTTAAATTATAGTTAGTTGACTTATTTTAAAATGATGTCAAAAATATTTTATGGTTCGGCCGAATGCTATGTGAGGTTTGAAAAAAAAAATTTCTAGTACTTTTAAAGAAAACGAATAGCATACGTTTCAACGTGAGCTCATATTTATCATGTTATTTCATCGGGAGTTCAGTCGTTGTGTCCTCGAATATTATATTTTTGTATTATGGAGCTTATACATTTATCGAGTTATGTCTCGTGTAGTTATATGTTGCATTTTGAATGTTTTGGGATTGTATTCTGTTATTACCGAGCCTTGCTAGTTCTATGACATTGTTGGATATTTTTAACTATTGTTGTATCTGGCCGACACTTGTTTGTATTGTTGAATTTGTTGAGGACATTTATCAAGTTATTTTGAGAATTATTTTTTCTGGTATGGTCTATTTACGGGGAACTCATGAAATTTTTTATAGATTAAAAAGTAAATTTTTAACCCATTTTTGCTATTTACGCTACTTAATCATGCAAATCAGTTCAACTATGATTGCCATTAGTCCAAGGGATTGTTTGGTATCGATTAATTATTTTAATTTTATCGTATAGAATTAAATAATTTATCATTCAATAAATAATCATTATTTATTCTATAAATTTTACATTCAAAACAAATTATACCTTAATATATTTTGTATTTTTTCTGAGTTGGATAGAGAGTATGTTATAATTAGATATCGAAATTGATATCTCATCTCAAATATTATAAGATATATCAATGTCTAATGCATTATAAAATATCTTTTTTCATTAGATGAGACAAGTCAAGCGTGGTTATATATAAAAAAAATATTTTTTTGTTTTTCTTAAAAATAAAATATATAATCACGCTTGACTTATTTCAACTCAGAAAAAAATACAAAATATATTAAGGTATAATTTGTTTTGAATTTAAATTTTATAGAATAAAGAATAATTCTTTAATTCTATACGATAAAAAATAAAATAATTAATCTATGGGAAAATTGGTTTTAAATCCCCAAACCCAAAATTATCTTTATTCTAACTCCCAACACCTAAGAAACTTTGCCCAAACTCCTTAAATAGCTTAAAGTTTACAAAAATACCCTTACATATTTTAATGATTGATTTTCTTAGGTAAAATAGTATCAGAGCTTATAAAGAACCCTGAGCCTCTGTCGTGTGATCCGACACGAAGCACGAATCTCCGTAGGGGACAACCTAGGCTCTGAGAAAGAGTTTGAGGTTAGTAAACTGATAGGTACCATTTCATGTGTCACCCTGTAATTGATCCTCAGATCCCTCATCTACTTATCCAAAAGTTGTAGCTCTGAGTTGGGGTACTGAACGAAAATGGTATCAGAGCCGAGGTAAAATTATTTCAAACATACTAACGTATTATTATAAAGTAATTAAATTTTTGAGGAGGAGAATTTTCTCAATTAACATGAATCCGAACCCAGGTTCGAGATTAATTATTTACAGGATTTATTCAAGAACTCTGGAATATTTGAAATAGGAAAATCTAACTAATGTTAGATATCAAGAAGGAACTTATTAGAATTCTAAGGTAAACTTATGATTCAAAATAACAGGTTCTTAGAAATAGTACCGGATTCCTTTAAACTCTCTGGAGATCTTAGATAAATTCAAAAGGCGGTACAAAACTATGGCAAGATGATGTATTATGTACCATAGAATGTGGTTTAAAATCCTTGAAAACCAGGAAGAAATTCTTGGAATATTAAAGGATATTCGAACAAGAATTCAAATCCTAGAACAACAACCAAGTTCTAGTAAAAGAACTTCAGAAGGAAGGTTACCACCATCCTTTGGTATTGAATCCTTGTTACATCAATAAGAGAAGACCAAAGTAGTGTTAAAACCTTTGACTGAAGAAGAAAAAATGATCAATATAGTTAAATCTGTCTCAGAAAAGAAATTAATCTGATGACAACTTTAGAAAGAATTGGTCTCGAGGATCTACAAGAACTTGCAGAATCTTTTGCAAATCTCAAAGTCGTAGATCTAAAGATGAACACAACGGGAGGTGAACCACCTTCTATAACCTGGTCATTTTCTCAGGAACCACCAAGGGAAAGTATGGGATCTCGGAATATAAATAAGAGAGAATCTCAACCCGATTTCCATACTGGTAGAGAATAACACCCAGCAGGAACAAGGACAAGGAGAAATCAAATTCCCTTGCACCAAACACCCTATGGGAAAACTGTTTTAGAACCTATACATCCTTATGGGGTTATGCTTAACCTTGATGTACTAGATTTCAAAAACAGATAAGATCTCATAGATGACTAGACATCTGCTACGAGAATCGCTGCAGGAACACTTGATCTCAACAGAGAAGGATTCATTAAACTCCTAGAAATGATTCTTATGGGATCAGTTTAAATTGCTTGAGAAATAACTTCATTAGAAACTAAAGAATCAGTCCAAACTGAAGAATCTCTTAGTGAGATAGCTGGAAAAATGGCTACCCTATTTAAAACACAATTTATAGGGGTAGAATATTTTAACAGTCAAGAAACAGAGAAGAGAAAGAAATATACTCAAGCTCTGTATAGCCTTGAATTAGATGACATATGTTTAGAAGATGAATATATTATGTTATTCAGTAAATATAGATGTAATTCAGAGGTTGAAGAAAATATAGTTATGCAGCTTTTCTTCGCCAAAATGCTGAGTCCTTGGAGAGAAATGCTTATAAGGGAATATGTCCCTGGCAATCCAGATGCGTTGGCACGAAGAGCCTCTTTTCTCAAAGGAAAATTGGCAGAATGGTGTCATATGGCAGCATTACAAAAGAATTATAAACGATTAAGGGGTATTAACAAACCTAATCCTTTGTGTTGTAAGGAAAATGATCTTCCAACAATCATTGGAAGCAAACCACGGAAGCATAAGAGGAAAAGTTTTAGGACTCATCCTTATGCTCGAGGTGGAAGAAGTTCTTGGAAATCAAGAACAGTTTGGTCTAGACAAAAGTCCAGATTTTATAAATCTGGACAAAGAAATAGACCATCAAGAAGTAGGATATCATCCCAAGCCTCGAATACATCTCGAAGCACAGGAAGAACACCTACGAAGAAAACTTTCAGAAGAGCTCACACTCAAGCTAATGAAAGTTTTAAGGATTGTAATTGCTAGACATGTATAACAATAGGTCATATTTCGACCAACTGTCCAGAAAATGAAAGAAGAGGAATAAAATGCTTAGATCCAACCCCGGATATTGAAGAAGAAGTTTATTACAATGATCATATTTAAGTGTACCAGTTTGAGGATATTGCCTCGGACGAAAGTATATATGAAGAAGAAGAAGTCTCGAGTAAGGAAGAATCTGATGGAACTGAATCGAAATCTGACTGAAGACGAGGTGTTTCGACATGAAACACATGAAGATTTGTCTGGTTTCTTTAGTCAGACAACAATATCTCATAACATGGTTCAAAGGATCATGAGAGAAAATCCTAGTCTACAGAGATACCAAGGATTCTCTGCAGGACATGTAGAAAAGTTCTTAGGAAGTCTTGGCCTAAGAAACAGAAAGCATCATCAAATCTATAAAGTTTCCAGACGGGAAATGACAATTCCAATGGAACTTACAGGAAATAGAATGGAGATGCAACTAATTCTTTCTGAAGAAATTAAGGAGGAATTACAAAACTCAAGATAGAAGTAGCACGGACCATGTCCTAGATTCATATCGGAGCAATCCAGATTATGATAAAAGTTAATTTCAAATAAGGAATAGATTCACCCATTGATATTGCTATATGCGATAAACGAATGGGGAACCTTAAAGATTCAGTACTGGGAACTATCTCAGGAAACCTCTGCGCAGGAAAGATTGTAGGAGTAATGATAAATGTGGTTTTTACATGTTTTATTGCATTAGTTTGTGTGTGTTTGCATTGAGCATGCGTACATTTCATTTACATTTTGTTCATTTTAGAGTAAACAATTGCATTTGATCATGTCTCACTTGTTTGTGACAAATTTGCAGGAAAAATGACCGGAAAAACCGAATCTGGAGCAAAGTGCGCTAGCCAAGAAGAAAATGGCAGAAAGGCTGGCGCCCGAGCGGTAGAAAATTACCGCCCGGGCGCGAGAGTTGAATAGCTAAGATGATGTCCAGAAAGTTTGGCGCTCGGGCGGTAATTTTCTACCGCCCGGGCGCGATATTTATCTTCCGAAGAGCCAACTTACAGATGACTCGGCGTTCGGGCTGTAATGTTCTAATTTTTCATTAATCAATTCTTGAATAATCTTATTTGCATGTTTATTTGATCGTAGTAGTAATAATCAATCAACCAATTTTTCGTTGCTAAAGATTTAATAACTGAAAATAATAATTGTCAAATACAGTTTTCAGTGGAACGATACTCGTACTCACGTACATTATACTATTACTTGACATCGTGCACTTGCGATTAATTTTGAGCATATAAATTATTAAGGATTTCACAGTGCAAGTTTTGCTCGATCAAGTTTTTGGCGCCGTTGCCGGGGACTGTTAATCTACAATTTTATTTTCAATTATTTACTTTAGCATTCTCTATTTTACTTTGTTTGGCACCTTCGATTTCTTTGCAGGTATCTCTCTTGTGCATGCCAAGGTCTCTAGAGTCTGAACTAGAGATATTCGATCCCGAGATTGAAAGAATCTTACGCAGGAGACGACAACAGCAGAGGCTTAAAGACATAATGAACAGGAACGAACGTGAGGAGGAGCATCACAAAGATCTAAGGGTCGAAGAGCCAAGGCGCATACCCATGCTTGAGTATGCTCAACCGTCACTTGATGGAGCACGTCCAAGCATAGTGCGACCAACGGTCAGGGTAAATCAGTTTGAGATCAAGCCAACCATATTCAAATGATCTTGAACACTGTGCAATTCGGGGGGAATGCGCTGGATGATCCGAACACTCACATCGCCGACTTCTTAGAAATTTGCGATACTTTTAAATTTAATAGAGTTTCAGATGATGCTGTTAGACTACGTTTATTTCCATTCTCTTTGCGTGATAAAGCTAAATCTTGGTTGAATTGTTTGCCTGTAGGGTCAATCACAACTTGGGAAGACATGACTAAGGCATTCCTCTTGAAATACTTTCCTCCATCGAAAACCATGAAGCTGCGAGCAGGACATAACCACCTTCTCTCAATTTGAGCAGGAGTCACTCTATGAGGCGTGGGAACGCTACAAAGATTTATTGCGAAGATGCCCACACCATGAGTTACCTCTTGGGTTAGTTGTCCAAAATTTTTACTATGGGTTAATTTCCTCTAACCGTACCATGATAGATGCTGCGGTCTGTGGAAATCTGTTGAGGAAAACGGCCGAGGAAGGATACGAGTTACTGGAGGAGATGGCTGCTAGCAGCTATCACCCTCAATCTGAGAGGAACACTCAGCGAAGGAATGCAGGATTACACCAGGTAACTGATTTTTCAGCTGTCACTGCACAATTAGAAGCACTTAACAGGAAAATAGACAGCATGAACGTAAACGGGATAGCGATGCGCCTGCAAGAGATATTTTGTGAAAAATGCGGAGGAGAACACTATGTTAAGGACTGTCAAGACAGTGGTCCTTTCTATGTGAATGAGGAGGCACCGGTGAATCAAGTGGGGGTTCAAAACCGTCCGAGGAATGATCCTTACTCAAGTACATACAATCCTGGATGGAGACAACACCCCAACTTCTCATGGGGTGGTCAAGGCAGTCAGACTCGACCACAAGGAGGACAGCAGTACAGTAAGCAACCGATGTATCGACATGACCCTCGAGAAGAAAATTCCAATTTGTAGCAGATGATGTCCAAGTTCATTTCAGCCACCGAGACTAGACTACAGAATCAGGATGCATCGATAAAGGGGCTAGAGAATCAGATTGGGCAGTTAGCGAAGATGATAGCAAGTAGAGATCCAGGCACCTTGCCAAGCAACACTGAGACTAACCCGAAAGAGCAAGTGAAAACCATAGCATTGAGGAGTGGAAAAGTGCTTGAACAAGAGAAAAAAGAAAAAGAGGATCAAGGAAAAGAAGCTGTTGGTACGCACACAGATAAGTTCTCAAACTCTACACCAACACCCATTGCACAATCCAAAATTGTTATACCTCCTCCTTTTCCTGCAGAATTGAAAAAAGCAAAACTTTATGCGCAATTCGGTAAGTTTATTGAGGTATTTAAAAAATTGCACATCAATATTCCTTTTGCTGATGCCTTGATGCAAATGCCGAGTTATGCTAAATTTCTGAAAGACATCTTAGCTAATAAGAGGAAGTTGGAGGATCACATGACGGTAAAATTGACTAAGAATTGCTCTGCATTGGTACAAAACCATATCCCACCAAAGCTAAAGGATCCAGGGAGTTTTTCTATCCCTCGCATGATTGGTGATATTGCTTTTCCTAAAGCTTTATGTGATCTTGGTGCGAGCATTAATCTTATGCCTTTATCTGTATTCAGGAAACTTGGATTGGACGAGCCTAAACCGACACAGATGTCCTTGCAACTAGCCGATGGATCCGTCAAACATCCACGAGGAGTCAAAGAAGATGTATTGGTGAAAGTGGGAAAGTTTACATTTCCTACAGATTTTGTGGTGCTTGACATGGAAGAGGATAGGGAGATGCCTTTGATTTTAGGGAGACCGTTCCTTGCAACCGATAAGGCCGGTAGCAGCTGCCATTCGAATTTTCCTTCAGCAAACCACCGATTTTCTTTCAAGTTTTCAAGAAAAATCCTTCCCCACCTCTCCGGTGCACGTTCTACGTCTCGTTTGTGCGGTTTTTCATGCGTTTAAATGCAAAGACATGCCTAATATCTTTCTTTTCTCATCATTCACATCATATTAAATATTTTGAATGATCTTTCATGAAAAATATGTTATTTAATGGTTTATTCAAAATTTTATGAGTTTTTAATGAGGAATCTTGATTTTCTTGAGGTAATTCATGTGTTCTTTAATGTTTAAAGGGGCTGCCAGGTTCCATGCTTGAAAAGGCATGATCCATGAGTGTATATGTGTCCTAGGAGTGGTTCCAACAGGTCTGTTGTGACAGAACAAAGAGGCCGAACGCATTCTTCATGGTTTGGGTTGGATGCGGTTTTAGACTGCATATGGCTTAGGTAATCGAGGGGCTGTATTTGTGGCTTATGGGCTGTATCCAGTGGGTTCATGAGGCTCATGTCAAGGCCCTAGAATGGTTAAGACGTGTCTGGTATGGTGCAGAAAGGGGTGGCCAACGAGTTGGTCGCATTCGGGTAGATATAGGGCTCGATCTAGAGTGGGCAAGGACATGGGCTGTGCATGGGCTGGTTGGCCAGGGTTAGGAAGGTCCAGGAGGGTCTGGTTAGGGTCCTAGGAGATCTGGTTTGAGTCAGGGTTGGTCTGGTTTGGGCTAGGGCCGAGCCAAAGGCTTAGTTTTGGACAAGGTTTAGAGCCAAAGTGTGCGGAAAATTCAGAGGGTTTACAGGTGGGTCTATTGGTTCTAAGTGGTCTGATATTGATTTTAAATGGGATGGTTAGGTGTTGGTAAGTCATGCTTTTAGTTGGAAAAATTTTGGTTGAAATTCGGGTTGATTCAGGTTAAAATCGTGACCCCAGTCCAAGTTTTAAAATGAATCATATAAGTTTTGGAACGGGCTAGATTTTACGTCTAAGAAATGCTAAATATTATGTTTTGAGGTGTTTTAAGGAGTTTGGTTGGCTTCGGGTCGAAATTTAGAGGTTCAAGGGTAAAATCGTCATTTAGGGTTTCCAGGGGCCGAATGGTCATTTTGCACCCGGGTCGAGTTTTTAATGTTGGCAGCGCCCTGATCACAAATTTATCATGTTTTTAAACATTATGTATCACGAACACGGTTTTTATGAAATTGTGTAAAATATGTTGCATGCTGATTTTAAGAAAATTTCGTATATGCATTATTTTGATAAGTGATGAAAATGATGATATTTTTGAAGGATGTGAGTTGGTTGTGACTGACGATAAATGTATACGATGAGCTGTAAGGCCAAGGTTCATTGGATGGGTAATACTGTCGCTGATGTCCCCGCCTCTGGGTACCACGATTATATATAGATGGATCCATCCAATAGAGCTGATACAAGTAGAGCTGATACAAAAGTCACAACTAACGAACTGAATTCGATTAAGAAATGAACAAGTATATGATGATATGATGAGATTTTTTGACACGTTATGCTTTTACGATATGTTTAAGTTTACGCTTTTAAGATCATGAAACGTATTTTTATTATAGTACTTTTCACCGTTGCATGTATGTATATGTACTTGCTATTAACGTTACAGGTGTGTTGAGTCTTTAGACTCACTAATTGTGAATGATGCAGGTGATTTGGAGATGCAGAAGATTGAGTAGGAGGAGTTGGATGTGCGCATGTGAATCTGAGGACCTTATTTCTTCCGCACATCACGTTTATGAGATAGGAGTGGACATGAATATTTTACTCATTCACTTTATTATGTTATTGGTGATCAGGATTTTTTACTCTTTCATATTTGTTTTATTTTTTAAATTGCAGTATTTTTATCCGGTAGATGATTACTATATATTTTGAAAGGTGAAATTTTCAGTCGTGTTGCATGTATGCATAATTTATGATTTTCGAGAATGAGCTTGTAAAAAAAAATTAGTAACCTTTTTTATGCAATAGATGTCTCATACACTCTTTATTGAAGTGTGCTTTACCTCTACATTAAAGTAGTAAATGTTTTTTTTTCTTATTTCTCAACTTTGATCTACCCGTCTTTGGTTCCTACTCTATTCACGGTCCATAAATCTTCCTCTTATCATTGGTAAAGTCCACTGTATGTTTTGAAGTTACCAAAGTATCTTCCTTATTCTTGCGTCAGCTTTCTTTTTCAAGAATCACATTTAAGACATTGTTGAATTTCAAAGAGCTCGTAATCATATTGTTGGCTAAGTTAATGATAAGTTGATCATATGAATCTGGTAGACTTTAAAGTAGAAGCTCTGCACGTTCATTTTCCTCTATTTTATATCCCATAAAAGTGAGTTGTGAAAACATAGTATTTAGAGTGTTGATATGGTCGGTCATTGATAAGGATTCCATAATCCAAAGAGTACAAAACCTTCTCTTAAAGAAAATTTTGTGATGTAGTGACTTGATCTCGTACATTTTTATCAGAATATCTCATTTATCTTTGTCTTTATCTCAAAGATATTTGACAGTACTTCGTCTGTTATGGTCAAGTGTAAATTGGCAACAACATTATCATTCATCTCATTCCACTTTCTATCGTTTGTCATTTTCCTCGGTCTATCTCCAATAGCCACCAAACAATTCTTCTTTCTTAAACTGCTTGTATTTTTATTTTCCACCACATAAAATTATTCTCATTGAACTTTGTTATCTCATATCTGCCTTTCATTATATCCACAACAATTTTGTAAACTGAAATAATATCTCCTTAATAAAAAATTTCAAAAAAAATTCTGATGTGAAGATTAGTTTAAGCTGCAACCACATAGCATACTCAGAATTTTACGAAATTTTAAACAAAGGCTCTTATACTACTTGTTGGTGTTAGATGCGGTATCTTGAGATATAAATATTGAAATAAAGGATAAATAGAACATCGAGATTTATGTGAAAAATTCCTAAAATTATTATTATAAAAACCACGGAAAGATGAAAAGATTTCACTATAATATTTTATATGCTACAACGTGTCACTGTATTTTCAAATAGAACACATTGTTAATACAGGAGAACACCTCACAAATATTATAGAACAAAAATCTCAAATAAGAATGCTATGAGATGATAAAAGAATTGAGAATGAGATGATTTTGGAATGAAGGAAAGAAGCTCTATAGATCGAGTTTCACGTCAGTATGAAAACACGTCTTCTCACCTAAATGCATTGCCAAAATTCGCTACACAAATTATGACAACCAACACCTACAACAATAATTGTTGTGTCTCCTATTTAACTTCATTAGTTTTCGACAAGGAGAACCAAAATGTCGAGTATTTTCAGAATTCAAGAGAAGAATCTAACAACAATTTAAAAAGAAAAAGACAAAGCAATAAAAGGAGCCTTAGAGGGGAAGGAGGGAATTATTATTTTCTTCCTTAACACCCAAACAGAGAGGCTAGAAAGTAGTGCAAGGAAGAAGACAAGGAGATAAAGAAGGATCGACGAAAGAGAGAGATATCAAGAGGTATTAAATATATTTATGTTATCGAGATTAGTGTATCTTTATGTTTGAATCTATAATTTAGTTGTTATCTGGTTAATTATCATATTTTTATTAGAGTATGTCTCTTGTGAGACGGTCTCACGAATTTTTATTTGTGAGACGGGTCGACCCTTCCGATATTCATAATAAAAAGTAATATTCTTAACATAAAAAATAATACTTTTTCATGGATGACCCAAATAAAATATTTATCTCACAAAATACGACCTGTGAGACCGTCTTACACAAGTTTTTGCCTTTTTATTATTGTTCTAATGCTTTCAAAGATTTATAATTTGAATGAATTAATGTATTATATTAAAAAAAATCGATAAATGATATTATAATATGATTGAATATTACATACCGATGCAGCCATTATATGTGTGTGGTAGATACATATTATTTAATCGAAGACTTTTGATATTTAAAGAAGTTGAATGCAATATTAGTTTGTCAATGAGAGTGGGTGTAATAGCCAAGCTTGGTGAACTGGTACGGTTTAAGATTTAATATATGTTTATGGACTATTTGGTTAAGTTTAAGTATAGTTTTGATGTTAAGAGTTGCGATTTGTGGTTTATAGTATTGTTGGTTATACGTGTTATATGGTTTTATTGTAGCGTCGTTGCGATTTAATTCATGGTAATTTGTATGTTGAGCCAATTGGTATGAGGTCAATTGTAGTGGTTAGATAAGACATAGAGGTTCAACTTTCATGTTGAGAGTGTTGCCGAATTATGAGGAGAAGCAGCGTTGCGATTTGATTTTAGTTGCAAAAGTTTGTTGTTGGCTACAGAGATGACCGCACCCGCGGTCAGTTAGACACCGCACCCACGGTGTTTGGGCAGAGGCTAGACCGCACCCGCGGTCAGTTTTGTAGCGCACCTGCGGTCGACGTTTTCAGATTTTCGGTGGTTGTCCAGTACGCTCAGCGCACCCGCGGTAAGATCAGCAGCGCACCCGCGGTGTATGTACAGTCTCAAGGAGGAAGTTAGGGTTCTCAATTTTCTTTCATTTCCTTCCTTTGATTCTAGCATCTTGTGGGATTATTGGAGTGAGAACAAGGTTTTTTGGGTTCAAGAAGCTAAGGTAAGCTTGTGGTTTTGTTTATTCTTGGATTGATGTTGGGAAATCATGCATTTGTTGATGGTGTTGATTTTATGGCTTTTATGGTATGGGTTTGTGATTATTGAGATGTTGATGGTTCATTATATGGTTTATTGTTGTAGGATTCAACCAATAGTTAGAATCAAGGTTTCCAAGTGTAGTAAGTGGAATTCATTTCCTTGTAGCTCATATGATAATATATATATGGTGTTTCAATGGTTTTAACATGTTATTACCTTCCATTTGATTCATGCTATGTATTAATACACTTTGTTGTATATTAGAGGCATTTTTATGTCTCAATTATGTCCAAGGGAATACAAAAGAAAAGAGTATGCAAAGTGTTTGATTTAATGCCCAAAAGAGAGTTCAAATGATTTATTGGATTGATAGATACATAGTCAGAGATTGCATGCAATGAGTTGATCAACGACCATAGGCTTCTATCCCAACAGAGTATCGATTTATATCGATGGGATATAGGTACAGAGACAGAGATACTATTTAGATATCAATCCATCAGAGAAAAGAGAAATACCATCGTTTTTGTTATTCATGCTATGATATTTATGTTTCAGAGTTGATGGTATTTAATGTTTTCAAAGCCATGTTTTACAGAGTATGATATGTATCCATTGCTATGTAAGAGTTCCACTTGCTGAGTTTTATACTCATTTCAGTTATTCATGTGATGCAGATAAGAGCGACGAGCCAGGACGTTGATTGGAGCCGAGGTCATATGCATAGAAGAGGGAAGGAAGAAGGCTATTTTGCTAGCATTTTGGACATGATCAAAAACGATATTTTGTATTTTGATGCTGCATTTGATTGATCATGCTTATACTTTTGATTGTAAATGATTTATGTCAAGAGAATTTTAAATCCTTCTTCCCTCTAAGTAAATTTTTAATTTTCCGCTGTGTTATTTTATAAAATCGGTCAGAGGTGTTACATTCAGTGGTATCAGAGCAACTGTTCTTCGGAACAATGCATATGACTTTGTCTACTTTCAACAGTCCAGGGTATGTCTTCTTCTACATCTATTTATTGTCATTGGTTGATATGTACTATGTGAGCACATTGTAGGAGTTAATGCCTCCTAAGAGAAAATCTTCAGAGGGTGAGGATAGCTCCTCATCGAGAGTTGTCTGCGAGTTTGGCAAGTTATTGAAAGAGCAAGCCAAGGTCCACAGTGAGCAGATCCAACAGTTGCTCTGTTTGCAAGGTACAGATCAAGGTAGAGGCCAAGGGAGAGGCCATGTGGCTCAAGCAGTTGGAACCGATGGGATATTTACTGCTTTCAAGAGAATGGATCCGCCTGAGTTTGCAGGAAGCACTGATCCATTGGTGGTTGTAGAGTGGATCAAAGCACTTGAGGTGATATTTAATCATCTCAAGTATGAAGACAAGGACAGAGTTGATTGTGCAGTGTTCATGTTAGTCAAAGCTGCACGCATTTGGTGGAATTCCACCAAGGTAAGTGTTGATGTTCCGGCATTGAAGTGGCAAGATTTTACTGATCTTTTCTACGACAAGTACTTCCCAGATGCACTTAGAGCTCGGAAGGTGACTGAAGTTTTAGAGCTTCGTCAAGGAGGTTTGAATGTCGATGAGTACATTTTGAAGTTCGAGGAGGGCTGTCTGTTTGCCCCATATATTGCCTCCAATGACAAAGACAAGGGTGCTCATTTCATTAGAGGACTTCGAGCAGAGATCAGGAGGGACATTAATATGTCTAAGGCGGTGACATTTAAAGAGATTGTGGCTAAAGCCTTGTTAGCTGAGCAAGATGAGAAAGATATTGCAAGAGAGAGACAGGCGAGGCAACAGGCTATTGCTCAAAGAGGTCAAGGTTCGAGCCAAAGAGGAAAGGACAGTTTCAAGGGGAAAGGCAAGTTAGAGCCGAATTCTAAAGCACCGACAGTTCCATCTGATCCAGAGAAGCCGTTGTGTCCCAAGTGCAGTAGGCATCATAGGGGAGAGTGTAGATTTGGTACTCACACTTGCTACCGATGTGGTACTGCAGGCCATATCGCCAAGGACTGTCCGAGAGGCTCGAGTAAAGAGAAGGTGCAGGGTCGCATCTTCACCATGACGAAGGAAGGTATAAACCATGATTCTTCTATGATCTCTAGCACTATTTTAATTTCAGGCAGAGTAGCTACGACATTGATTGATACAGGTGCTACTAATTCTTTTATGTCTGAACTATTTTTGAGATCTTTGGGTTTAGTTCCTTCTGTTCTTCCCCTCCAGTTTAATGTTGTATTGCCTTCGGGAGATGTGTTGTGCCCGACGTCTATTGTGTATGCGTGTTCCGTTCAAATTGATGAACGAGTGGTTTATGCCGATTTGATTGTTATTCCGATGGTTGCATTTGATATTATACTTGGCATGGATTGGCTATCGACTTATCGTGCAGTGATTGATTGCGTTGCCAAGACGGTGAAATTTGCAGATGATGTTAATAAGGAAGGTATGCTTGCCAGTGCAGGTACTTCGCTGGTCCTTCCTTTTATTTCGTGTCTTGAGGCTAAGAAGTTGTTGTTTAGAGGTTGTGATGGGTTTTTGGCTTCGATTGTTGATATGGATAGAATTGTGAAGTTGAATATTGATGATATTGATGTTGTGAGATAATTTTCTGAGGTATTTGAGGATAATGTGCCGGGTTTACCGCTGGACAGAGATGTAGAGTTTGTGATTGATCTAGTTCCGGGTACGGTTCCTATTTTTAAGGCTCCGTATAGAATGGCCCCTTCAGAGATGAAAGAGTTGAAGACTCAGTTGCAGGATCTATTGGATAAAGGTTTTATTTGGCCGAGTTCTTCGCCTTGGGGAGCTCCGGTTCTTTTCGTCAAGAAGAAAGATGAGTCTTTGCGGCTTTGCATTGATTATAGAGAGATCAACAAAGTGACTATCAAGAATAAATATCCGTTGCCACGACTAGACGATCTTTTTGCCCAACTGCAGGGGGCTACAATGGTTTCGAAGATTGATTTGCGATCTGGCTACTATCAGTTGAAGGTTAGGGAGTCTGATATCCTTAAGACGGCGTTTCGGACCAGGTATGGGCATTACGAATTTCTTGTGATGTCGTTCGGCCTGACTAATGCTCCTTCAGTATTCATAGATCTTATGAACCGGGTGTTCAAATCGTATTTGGATAGCTTTGTCATTGTTTTTATCGATGACATTTTGATTTATTCCAAGACCAGAGAGTTTTATGCAGAGCACCTCAAAGTTGTTCTTCAATTGTTGAGAGAGAAGAGGTTGTATGCTAAGTTGAAGAAATGTGAGTTCTGGTTGGAGCAGATTTCTTTCTTAGGCCATGTTGTCTCGAAGGATGGTATAGCTGTTGATCCAGTGAAAATCAAGGCGATTCAGAAGTGGCCTATTCCTACCACTGTATCAGAGGTACGCAGTTTTCTTGGTTTAGCGTGTAGAACCCGTAAATTAGACTACGTATAAGCCATGCATAATTCTAGTATTTTAAATTAAAATGATTTTATTGCATGAGTATTTAAATGCTCTTCTTTAAAGTTAATTATTTTATGCAGTAGTTTAAATTTTTATCTTTTCAGTTAATTCAGTGAGGCCGGACTGGAGTTGGAGTTTTGAGATAAAATTTAAGATTTAAGAAATCATTCCCAGAGTTTATTTTAGCTAGCTAATAAGTTAATTTAAGTTAAAAGGAGGTTTAAGAAATTATTTAAGTAACTTGAGGTAAGTAGGAAATAAGTTCATTTGGGTTCAATAATTAAGGTGTTAATTCACTAAATTATTTAAAGGATAGGTATGACTCTAAAGATTTAAAATACACTAACTAAACAATATTTTTCCTCCACTTATTTGACTAATTTTTGGCCACGCCATAGTGAGACAATAATTCTTTGACAACTCACCGCCTTTGACCCTTTCTTTATTATTTCTTGGCATGATAATCCTTTCATCTATTAAACCCCATTAATTAATATAGATCATTATCCTAACCTAGTTTAGCATGAAGAATCGGTCATCCCTCTCCAACAATCATTTTGATATCAAACCATTTCAAATTCGAAAGGGAGCAAGACTTGGTCATGCCATTCGAATCCCTTTATTATTGGAACTCCTCTCACTCTCCTAACCATTTCCCCCTCTCCCTCACCACCGAAATTCAGTACCATTTCAGAACATTTTTCGTGGGAAAATAGTGAGGAAAATCGAGAGCATTTAGAGAAAAATAATCGAGTAGAAGGAAGATCACGAAGATCACTCTGCCTCCTCCGCGCCGCGTCGTCGTTTCGTTCGTTTTTCTTTCAAAACGAACCAAGGCATGTATATGTTTTTATTTACTCTTCAATCAAGCCATATTAGTATTTTAAAACATCACACTCATGATTTATTTAAGCTCAAAACCGAAATACATGACCACTTTTCCAAAAAATGAAGTGCAGATTTCGGCTCCTCCATTTCATGCTTCACGGGTTGGCTTGTTTTCGTTGTTTAAGTTATTGGTTCGATTCCAGGCTGCCCCTAGGCATGTACTAGGATATGTTAGGAACACATTTGTCCATTGGTTTGAGTCCCATACAAGCCGAAATCCAGAGATGATAGCAACACCCCATTAAGTGTCATCTTGTGCTCGACTTTTGAGTTGCTGTCCATAGAGAAAGTTTCTGATCTTGGCTGCCCTAGGGGCCTATAGCCATGGTTAAAACACTTCCCTATCATGTCTAAGACTGTGACCAAGTCGCCCTTTCGAGGCTTGGTCCATGGTGGAATCGGTTTTTAAATCAAAACACAAGAACAGCCCCTTCCCCTTTCGGCCCTTCTCATTTTACAGCAAGTGTGGTTTCGAGTTTGGTGGTGTGGTGTGAATCTTGGTTGGCCTCTGGCCCATAGCCACGGTTCATACCATACCCCTTGATGTCTAGACCATGTCATGGTCAATCAAATGGCCACTGGAACGACACGAGACATCAAGCGAAGCAATACACCTCACGCACGTAAGGGTGCTCTCGGGTGGGACTTTTCGGTCAGTTGCATTGCGTGGTTCGAATTGTGGCTCGCCTAGGGCCCTTATCCATGGTTCAAATCATTCCTTATGGTGTTGGTAAGAGGTTTTGGTTGGTGGTTCAAGCCCCAATGGCCATTAGCCTAGCAAACGACGCAAGGAAACCAAAGCACAACTGCTGTATTTTGTGGACAGCAACTTGCTGCTTCGGTTCAGTGGCTTGTCCGAGTTCTTGGTTGGTTTTTAGCCTATGTCCTTGGACTAGGACAGTGCCTCATTGAGTTAGGAAGGTCATGTTTTTGGCCGTTCGTGATTCGGATCATTTTAGAGGTCGTACAAGAAATTACGGTCCGATGTGCCAAATTGACTCTCGAAAGAGCGTTTCATGTTTCGGCCTCCATTCACCAAAATTTCGATCTTGCATCATTTTTAGAGCATTATTTCGTCATTTTAGGTGTATTTTAATCATGACTAAATGATAGTTTGGTGTTGGTTCGGGTTGACACGGAGTCATGATTAAATACGAAGTCGTTGGGCGTAATTGTCTCGTTTTTGGATTCAATTACAAAGTTTGGAATAGAAAATCATTTGTATATTTTCATGATAAATTTAGATCGCAGCGAGCCTGGGAACGATCCAATCCATGTGGTAAAATAATACAGGATATTTCATCATGCCATTTAATTATATTACGTGCATAAAAATATAAAATATTCATTTTTGAGATTTATGTGATATTGCTTGTGGCCATTTCACTATCATGGGATCATTGTATTATCCGGGTGCCAGTTACCGGTCAGTTCAGTTCAGTTCCACCCAGTATACTGTGGCATTAGTCTGATCAGACGTTCATTATTTCATCCGGTCGCCAGTTACCAGTCAGTTCAGTTCAGTTCAGTGCAGGGGCCACTTGCGTAGAACATAATCTCACCAGAAAATTATTACATGCTATTTCATTACAGGGCTCCATGAAGCAAACATTTTCACTATGATTTTAGTTCAGTTATGCACGTATTATAATTAATCAGGACACGATATTTTACGTTATGCCTCATGACATGTTATTTTTACTCCCATGCAACTTTATTATATTATTTACTCGTTATTTACGATATATGCATGCTGAGTCTTTAGGCTCACTAGACTTGATTGTTGTAGGTACTGATGATGTCGGGGCCGAGGGCGGGGACCAATGAGCTAGCTTGGGTCGGCAGTAGTGGAACCCGAGGACCTCATTTACACCACTTGCCAATTTTATGCTCAAACATTTTTATCAGTTGTTAGATTACTTTACTTGTTCTTTTGTGAGCAATAATTTCTTCCGCTGCTATTTTTAAACATTAAACTTGATTTATCAATTTATTTTGTGAATGAGGCATTTTAATTATTTAAAAAAGAAAATTTTTAATTTTTCCGCAAATTTTCAAACACGAATTTTCGGGCCATTATAGCTGGTATCAGAGCAATGGTTCTGTAAAGGGTTGTACTACTACTGACCACGAGAAGCTCATGAAGTCACGCCTTCGGTCTGTAAGTTTTACATTTACACATTTTATTCAAAGCATGAATTATTTGACAGCATGTTTTCATGAAATGTTTTACGTCCAGATTTATTTTTATTGTTCAGTATTTAAATTTAAATAAATTATAGAGATTATGCATGTTGGTCACGTATAGGTTATGAGAACAGTATGCCCCCTAAACGCATTCTCGAGCGCACTAGAAATGATGAGCCTCGCCAAGAGGACAGGGAGAAACAGAGACAGGAGAGAGATTTACCACCTCCACCTCCACCTGACATGAATGCCCAGATACTAGCTGGGATGACTCAGTTCTTCGCACAGTTTGTGGGGAACCATGCTGTGGCGACCAGGCCGACAGGGCCCGAGGCTGTCTATGAGAGATTCATTAAGATGCGTCCTAAGGAGTTTTCAGAAACGACGGACCCCATGATTGCCGAGGGCTGGATCAAGTCCCTTGAGGTTATCTTCGAGTTCATGGAGCTTGGAGATGCAGACAGAGTTCGATGTGCCACTTACTTATTTGGAGGAGATGCCCGCTTATGGTAGGGAAGGAGCATCAGTAGCCCTGAACTTGGCTACGCTGAGTTGGGCGCGCTTCACGGAGTTATTCTACTCCAAATATTTCACTGAGGAGGTGCGCACCAGGTTGACCACTGAATTCATGAGCCTGAGGCAGGGAGATATGACTGTTACGGAGTTCATCCGTAAGTTTGAGAGGGGTTGTCATTTTGTGCCCCTGATCGCGAATGATGCTAAAGCCAAGTTGATGCATTTCCTGGTGGGTCTACGGCCAATCTTGCGCCGTGATGTTAGGGTAGCTGACCCTACTACTTATGAGGTCGCTGTCTCCAAAGCTCTAGCCGCAGAGCAGGATCAGCGTGATATCGAGAGAGACCGCCAAGGCAAGCGCCCAGTCCAGGTACCACACCGCCCTCCTCTTCAGCAGCATCAGCAGCAGAACAAGAGGCCTTTTCACGGGTCGCCTAGAAACAGAGGTCAGCAGCAGCAGCAGCAGCAGCAGCGGGGACGCCCAGCCCCGAGGACTTTTGAGCACCCAGTTTGCCCTAAGTGCTCACGTCGTCATCCTGGAACATGTATGTTTGGTTCAGGGAAGTGTTATAAGTTTGGTAGTCCAGACCACTTACTTCTGCAGTTCCCTCAGAGGAATCTACCTACCCAAGGCAGAGTTTTTGCCCTGCATGCGACAGAGACAAACCCAGAGACCATGCTTATGACAGGTATCTTACAGCTTTAAGTTTATATTTGAATTTCACTGTTTTGGGAATTGGGTTAAGATTTTTGAACATAGAATTGTCGTAGGATTGCATGCTCTACTCAGTATTATTCTGGATATTTAAGTTAGAAAAACTTTGACCTTTGCATGTCTATAAGTTAGTTCTTGTGATTATTGGGTTCAGCTTAGTATTCCAACCTTTCAGGGAGAATATTTATATTTGGTTCCGCTACGAAGGCCTTGATAGATTCAGGGGCCACTCACTCATTTATTTTGGAGGTCTTAGTTAATTTCCTCAAGGTCAAGACCGTTGGGCTAGATGTAGCCTATTCTGTAGTATTGCCTTCTGGTGAGGAGATGGCAGCTACCAATGTGATCCGAGACATAGATCTTGAGCTCCATGGCAACCTCGTTTATGCGGATCTGATCGTGTTACCGATGCCAGAGTTTGACATCATCCAAGGGATGGATTGGCTATTGCGGAACAGAGTTTTGATTGACTTCCAGCGGAGATCTGTTTTAGTCCGACCGCCTGAAATGACGCAGTTCTTATTCGAGCCGGACAGGTACTTTCCCTTACCGTGTATTATTCCTTATGTCCAGGCTAGGAAGCTCATGCATAGAGGGTGTCGGGCATTTTTAGCAACTTTTATATATGTCCCCGAGGCGCCCAGTCAGTCAGCCGCAGATGTTCCTGATTGTTAGAGACTTCTTAGACGTTTTTCCTGAGGACGTTTCTGGTATGCCACCCGAGAGAGAGGTGGAGTTTTCCATTGAGCTTATGCCAGGTACGGTTCCGATCTCCAAAGCACTGTACCGACTAGCACCGACAGAGATGGCAGAGCTTAAGAAGCAAATTCAGGAACTTGTTGACAAGGAGTTCATTCGCCTGAGTTTTTCACCATGGGGCGCGCCAGTCTTATTTGTGAAGAAGAAGGATGGCTCTATGAGGCTTTGTATTGACTACCGGGAGTTGAACAGGGTTACAGTGAAGAACAAGTACCCATTTCCGAGGATCGAGGACTTGTTTGACCAGTTGCAGGGAGCTTCGATATTCTCCAAGATAGATCTGCGTTCCGGTTATCACCAGTTGAGGGTGAGAGATGCTGATGTTTCAAAGACTGCTTTCAGGACTCGTTATGGCCACTATGAGTTCCTTGTGATGCCGTTCGATCTGACGAATGCGCCAGCGATCTTCATGGATCTCATGAATCGCGTATTTCAGCCGTATCTTGACCAGTTTGTGATAGTATTCATAGACGACATTCTCGTCTACTCCAAGAATCAAGAGGATCACAGCAGACATCTGACCACAGTGCTGCAGACCTTGCAGAAGCACAAGTTATTCGCAAAGTTCAGTAAGTGCGAATTCTGGTTAGAGAATGTGGCCTTCTTAGGCCACATTGTTTCTAGCAGTGGTATTGAGGTAGACCCAGTGAAAGTTGCCGCAGTCAGAGATTGGGTTGTGCCGCAGAATGCATCAGAGATCCGCAGTTTTCTTGGGCTAGCAGGATATTATCGGAAGTTCATTAAGGGATTCTCCTCTATTGCCGTTCCACTCACATCATTGACCAAGAAGAATGCTAAACTTTGTGTGGAGCGAGGAATGTCAGAAGAGCTTCCATACTTTGAAGCAAGCTCTTATCTCAGCACCAGTTTTGGCCATGCCGTCAGGGCCCGGAGATTTTGTTTTGTATACCGATGCTTTGAAGCTCGGTTTGGGCGCAGTATTGATGCAGCATGGGAAGGTGATAGCGTATGCTTCTCGACAGTTGAAAGTTCATGAGAAGAACTACCCTACCCACGATCTAGAGTTGGCTGCCGTAGTATATGCCCTGAAAATTTGGAGGCATTATTTGTATGGAGAGAAGTGCCAGATCTTTACCGACCACAAGAGCCTCAAGTATTTCTTTACGCAGAAGGAGCTGAACATGCGTCAGAGGCGTTGGTTGGAGCTTGTGAAGGATTATGACTGTGACATTAGCTACCACCCGGGTAAAGCTAATGTAGTTGCAGATGCATTGGGCAGAAAAGTCGCAGTGATGGCTCATTTGACGATTCAGATACCTCTTCAGCTTGAGATGCAGAGGTTTGATCTAGAGTCATATCCTCGAGGTAGAGTTCCCCATCTATCTACCTTGACTATTCAGTCCTCTCTTCTTGTCCGTATTCGCAGTGGTCAGTCAGCAGATGAGCAGTTAGCAAAGTGGAAGCAGAGAGATGAGGCCAAAGGGTAGTGTCTTGTATTCAGTCAGCGACGGTATTGTGAGATACCGAGACAGGATGTGGGTTCTTAGCAGTGGATCTATTCGAGCAGATATTCTATCAGAGGCCCACATGTCGCCGTACTCTATTCATCCAGGGAGTACGAAGATCTACCGAGATCTGCAGTCATTGTATTGGTGGCCTGGGATGAATAAAGACATCAGACGATTTGTATCCGAGTGTCTGACTCGCCAGTTAGTGAAGGCGGAGCATCAGAGACCAACAGGTTTGCTCAAGCCTCTTCCCATTCCCGAGTGGAAGTGGGAGAATGTTACCATGGACTTCGTGATCGGTTTGCCGAAGTCAGTCAGAGGATCAAATGCTATCTGGGTGATTGTAGATCGTCTTACCAAATCAGCGCACTTCTTGCCTATTAAGACGACTTTCACCATGATTCAGTATGCAGAGTTGTATATCCGGGAGATAGTCTGACTTCATGGTATTCCAGTTTCTATCGTATCTGACAGAGATCCCAGATTCACTTCCTCATTTTGGAAGAGTTTGCATTCGACTATGGGTACAAAGTTGCTGTTTAGCACAGCTTTCCATCCTCAGACAGATGGGCAGTCAGAGCAAGTTATTCAGATTTTAGAGGATCTTCTCCGTGCTTGCGTCATTGATTTCTCCGGGAGTTGGGAGTCGAACTTGCCATTGGTAGAGTTCACCTATAACAACAGCTTCCAGTCGTCTATTGGTATGGCTCCGTATGAAGCACTGTATGGCCGCAAGTGTAGATCTCCTGTTCATTGGGATGAAGTAGGAGAGAGAGCAGAGTTGGGTCCGGAGATCATTCAGCAGGCTGCCGATGTAGTAGTCAAGATCCGTGATAGGATGAGGACTGCTCAGAGTCGACAGAAGAATTATGCAGATCAGAGGAGGAGAGATCTAGAGTTTGCCGTTGGCGACCATGTCTTTGTGAAGATAGCACCTATGAAGGGTGTCATGCGATTTGGGAAGAAAGGAAAGCTCAGTCCGAGATTTATTGGACCATTTGAGATCCTCGACAGAGTTGGGACGTTAGCTTATCGTGTGGCTCTTCCGCCGAATTTGGCCGGAGTACACAATGTGTTCCACGTCTCTATGCTGAGGA
Organism: Primulina tabacum; assembly: GCF_025594145.1. Classification (NCBI taxonomy): domain Eukaryota; kingdom Viridiplantae; phylum Streptophyta; class Magnoliopsida; order Lamiales; family Gesneriaceae; genus Primulina; species Primulina tabacum. Next base: position 22,696,937 of record NC_134558.1, on the reverse strand, counting down.
AGTACATGGCAAATCCTTCGCATGTCTTGAACTTTGAGCCGTTGCAGCTTACTCCGAACCTGTCTTATGAGGAGAGACCAGTGCAGATCTTAGACAGACAGGAGAAGAAGCTTCGGAACAAGCTAGTTAAGCAAGTAAAAGTCAAATGGCTCAACCATTCAGAGGACGAAGCTACGTGGGAGTCTGAGCCAGAGATGAGAAATCGTTATCCTGAGTTCTTCGGTGAGTTCTAATTTCGAGGACAAAATTTCTTTTAAGGGGGGGAGTTGTAGAACCCGTAAATTAGACTACGTATAAGCCATGCATAATTCTAGTATTTTAAATTAAAATGATTTTATTGCATGAGTATTTAAATGTTTTTCTTTAAAGTTAATTATTTTATGCAGTAGTTTAAATTTTTATCTTTTCAGTTAATTCAGTGAGGCCGGATTGGAGTTGGAGTTTTGAGATAAAATTTAAGATTTAAGAAATCATTCCCAGAGTTTATTTTAGCTAGTTAATAAGTTAATTTAAGTTAAAAGGAGGTTTAAGGAATTATTTAAGTAACTTGAGGTAAGTAGGAAATAAGTTCATTTGGGTTCAATAATTAAGGTGTTAATTCACTAAATTATTTAAAAGATAGGTAAGGCTCTAAAGATTTAAAATACAACAACTAAACAATATTTTCCCTCCACTTATTTGACTAATTTTCGGCCACGCCATAGTGAGATAATAATTCTTTGACAACTCACCACCTTTGACCCTTTCTTTATTATTTCTTGGCATGATAATCCTTTCATCTATTAAACCCAATTAATTAATATTAGATCATTATCCTAGCCTAGTTTAGCATGAAGAATCGGTCATCCCTCTCCAACAATCATTTTGATATCAAACCATTTCAAATTCAAAAGGGAGCATGACTTGGTCATGCCATTTGAATCCCTTTATTATTGGAACTCCCCTCACTCTCCTAACCATTTCCCCCTCTCCCTCACCACCGAAATTCAGTACCATTTCATAACATTTTTTGTGAGAAAATAGTGAGGAAAACCGAGAGCATTTAGAGAAAAATAATCGAGTAGAAGGAAGATCAAGAAGATCACTCCGCCTCCTCCGCGCCGCGTCGTCGTTTCGTTCGTTTTTCTTTCAAAACGAACCAAGGCATGTATATGTTTTTATTTACTCTTCAATCAAGCCATATTAGTATTTTAAAACATCACACTCATGATTTGTTTAAGCTCAAAACCGAAATACATGACCACTTTTCAAAAAAATGAAGTGCAGATTTCGGCTCCTCCATTTCATGCTTCAAGGGTTGGCTTGTTTACATTGTTTCAGGTATTGGTTCGATTCTAGGCTTCCAAGGCTGCCCATAGGCATGTACTAGGACATGTTAGGAACACATTTATCCATTAGGTTCGAGTCCCATACAAGCCAAAATCCAAAGATGACAGCAACACCCCATTAAGTGTCATCTTGTGCTCGATTTTTGAGTTGCTGTCCATAGAGGAAGTTTCTGATCTTGGCTGCCCTAGGGGCCTATAGCCATGGTTAGAACACTTCTCTATCATGTCTAAGACGTGACCAAGTCGCCCTTTTGAGGCTTGGTCCATGGTGGAATCGGTTTTTAAATCAAAACACAAGAACAGCCCCTTCCCCTTTCGGCCATTCTCATTTTACAGCAAGTGTGGTTTCGAGTTTGGTGGTGTGGTGTGAATCTTGGTTGGCCTCTGGCCCATAGCCACTGATTCATACCATACCCCTGGATGTCTAGATTGTGCCATGGTCAATCAAATGGCGATTGGAATGACACGAGACAGCAAGCAAAGCAATACACCTCACGCACGTAAGGGTGCTCTCGGGTGGGACTTTTCGGTCAGTTGCATGGCGTGGTTCGAATTTTGGCTGGCCTAGGGCCCTTAGCCATGGTTCAAATCATTCCTTAGGGTGTTGGTAAGAGGTTCTGGTTGTTTTTTCAAGCCCCAATGGCCATTAGCCTTGCAAACGACGCAAGGAAACCAAAGCACAGCTGCTGTATTTTGTGGACAGCAACTTGCTGCTTCGGTTCAGTGGCTCATTTGAGTTCTTTGTTGGTTTTTAGCCTATGGCCTTGGACTGGACAGTGCCTCATCGAGTAGGAAGGTCATGTTTTTGGCCGTTCGTGATTCGGATCATTTTAGAGGTCGTACGAGAAATTACGGTGCGATGTGCCAAATTGACTCTCGAAAGAGCGTTTCATGTTTCGGCCTCCATTCACCAAAATTTCGACTTGCATCATTTTTAGAGCATTATTTCGTCATTTTAGGTGTATTTTAATCATGACTAAATGATAGTTCGGTGTTGGTTCGGGTTGGCACGGAGTCATGATTAAATACGAAATCGTTGGGCGTAATTGTCTCGTTTTTGGATTCAATTACAAAGTTTGGTCAAGAAAATCATTTGCATATTTTCATGATAAATTTAGATCGCAGCGAGCCTGAGAACGATCCAATCCATGTGGTAAAATAATACAGGATATTTCATCATGCCATTTCATTATATTACGTGCATAAAAATATAAAATATTCAATTTTTAGATTTATGTGATATTGCTTGTGGCCATTTCACTATTATGGGATCATTGTATTATCCGATCGTCAGTTACCGGTCAGTTCAGTTCAGTTCCACCCAGTATACTGTGGCATTAGTCTGATCAGACGTTCATTATTTCACCCGGTCGCCAGTTACCGGTCAGTTCAGTTCAGTTCAGTTCAGTGCAGGGGCCACTTGCGTAGAACATAATCTCACCAGAAAATTATTACATGCTATTTCATTACAGGGCTCCATGAAGCAAACATTTTCACTATGATTTTAGTTCAGTTATGCACGTATTATAATTAATAAGGACACGATATTTTACGTTATGCCTCATGACATGTTATTTTTACTCCCATGCAACTTTATTATATTATTTACTCGTTATTTACGATATATGCATGCTGAGTCTTTAGGCTCACTAGACTTGATTGTTGTAGGTACTGATGATGTCGGGGCCGAGGGCGGGGACCAATGAGCTAGCTTGGGTCGGCAGTAGTGGAACCCGAGGACCTCATTTACACCACTTGCCAATTTTATTCTCAAACATTTTTATCAGTTGTTGGATTACTTTACTTGTTATTTTGTGAGCAATAATTTCTTCCGCTGCTATTTTTAAACATTAAACTTGATTTATCAATTTATTTTGTGAATGAGGCATTTTAATTATTTTAAAAAGAAAATTTTTAATTTTTCCGCAAATTTTCAAACACGAATTTTCGGGCCATTATATGGCGGGTTATTATCGTCGTTTTATTGCATACTTTTCCAAGATTGCCCTGCCGTTAACCAATTTGACGAGGAAGACTGTGAAGTTTGAGTGGTCCAATGAATGTCAGCATGGATTCCAAGAGTTGAAAGATAAGTTGACGTCAGCTCCTGTACTTGCATTGCCCAGTGGTTCAGAGGACTTTGTTGTTTACACCGATGCGTCGAAGAAGGGCCTCGGTGCAGTGCTGATGCAACGTGGAAAGGTTATAGCCTATGCTTCTCGTCAGTTGAAGGACTACGAGAAAAATTATCCTACGCATGATCTGGAACTGGCAGCTGTGGTATTCGCCCTGAAAATCTGGAGACACTATTTATATGGCGAAAATTGTGAAATTTTCACGGACCACAAGAGTTTAAAGTATTTGTTTTCTCAGAAAGAACTCAATATGCGTCAGAGACGGTGGTTAGAGCTTGTCAAAGACTATGATATGACGATTAGTTATCACCCAGGGAAAGCAAATGTTGTAGCAGACGCATTGAGCCGTAAGTCGAGTTCTTCTTTGAGTGCTATGATTCAGCAGCCGTTGTTGTTAGACTTGCAACGAGAGGAGATAGCTTTGGTAATCCCAGGAACCATTGCTCGCTTTTCAGCGTTGGTCATTTGGGCTACATTGACGGACAGAATCCGTAGAGAGCAGGTCAATGATTTACAGTTGATAGAGATGAGAGCCAGAGCAGAGAAGATAGGTAATTCAGAGTTTGAGATAAATGGAGATGGTTTGATGACACTCAGAGGCCGTATATGTATTCCAGCTGGTGATGATATTCGGCGAGACGTCTTGACAGAGGCACATACCGCACCATATTCGATACATCCAGGTAGTACCAAGATGTATCATGATCTTTGTAGACTCTATTGGTGGCCAGGTATGAAGAAGGATATTGCTATGTTTATTTCTCAGTGCCTAACTTGTCAGCAGGTGAAAATTGAACATCAGAGACCTGCTGGGATATTGCAGTCATTGCCGATTCCTCAATGGAAGTGGGAGCACATTTCGATGGACTTCGTGGTTGGTCTTCCCAAAACGCAGAAAGGTTATAACTCTATTTGGGTTATCGTTGATCGGTTGACCAAGTCAGCGCATTTTCTCCCAGTCAAGACGACGTATTCCATGAACCAGTATGCAGAAGAGTATATAGCAGAGATTGTTAGACTTCATGGTGTTCCTGTGTCGATCGTGTCTGATCGTGACCCTAGATTTACTTCAGAGTTTTGGAAGAGTTTGCACAGAGCTATGGGTACACGGTTAGCATTCAGTATAGCATATCACCTCAGAGTGACAGTCAATCAGAGAGAGTTATTCAGATTTTAGAGGATATGCTCAGAGCTTGTACTATTGATTATCCTGGTAGCTGGGATTCCAAATTGCCTCTTGTTGAGTTCACATACAATAATAGCTACCAAGCGACGATTGGCATGGCACCGTATGAAGCACTTTATGGCAGAAAGTGTAGATCTCCCTTGTATTGGGACGAGATTGGTGAGAGAAAGATGTTGGGTCCAGAATTGGTCCAACAGACAGCTGATGTTGTTGCTGTTATTCGAGAGAGAATGAAGACAGCGCAGTCAAGACAGAAGAGTTATGCTGATGTGAGACGAAGGCCGTTGAAGTTTGAGGTTGGTGATCACGTGTTCTTGAAGATTGCACCTCTTAAGGGTGTAATGCGGTTTGGCAAGAAGGGAAAGTTGAGTCCAAGATTTATTGGCCCATTTGAAATTTTGGATAGAGTTGGTGATCGAGCCTACAGGTTAGCCCTACCGCCAGATCTTGATAGAATTCATAATGTTTTTCAAGTCTCCATGCTCAGGAAGTATATTGCGAATCCTTCCCATGTTCTTCGCCACGAGCCATTGGATTTGACGCCGAATTTGACGTACCAAGAGATTCCAGTTCAGATTCTGGATCGCAAAGTTTAAGTGTTGAGAAATAAAGAGATCGGCATTGTTAAAGTCCTTTGAAGGAATCAGTTGATTGAAGAAGCCACGTGGAAACCAGAGGATGAGATGAGAGGGAAGTATCCTGAGTTGTTTGCGCAGTGACGTCAATTTCGATGACGAAATTCCTTTAAGGAGGGGAGATTGTAATAGCCAAGCTTGGTGAACGGTACGGTTTAAGATTTAATATATGTTTATGGACTATTTGGTTAAGTTTAAGTATAGTTTTGATGTTAAGATTTGCGATTTATGGTTTATAGTATTGTTGGTTATACGTGTTATGTGGTTTTATTGTAGCGTCGTTGCGATTTAATTCATGGTAATTTGTATGTTGAGCCAGTTGGTATGAGGCCAATTGTAGTGGTTAGATAAGACATAGAGGTTCAACTTTCATGTTGAGAGTGTTGCCGAATTATGAGGAGAAGCAGCGTTGCGATTTGATTTTAGTTGCAAAAGTTTATTGTTGGCTACAGAGGTGACCGCACCCGCGGTCAGTTAGACACCGCACCCACGGTGTTTGTGCAGAGGCTAGACCGCACCCGCGGTCAGTTTTGTAGCGCACCTTCGGTCGACGTTTTCAGATTTTCGGTGGTTGTCCAGTACGCTCAGCGCACCCGCGGTAAGATCAGCAGCGCACCCGCGGTGTATGTACAGTCTCAAGGAGGAAGTTAGGGTTCTCAATTTTCTTTCATTTCCTTCCTTTGATTCTAGCATCTTGTGGGATTATTGGAGTGAGAACAAGGTTCTTTTGGGTTCAAGAAGCTAAGGTAAGCTTGTGGTTTTTTTTATTCTTGGATTGATGTTGGTAAATCATGTGTTTGTTGATGGTGTTGATTTTATGGCTTTTATGGTATGGGTTTGTGATTATTGAGATGTTGATGGTTCATTATATGGTTTATTGTTGTAGGATTCAACCAATAGTTTAGAATCAAGGTTTCCAAGTGTAGTAAGTGGAATTCATTTCCTTGTGCTCACATGATAATATATGTATGGTGTTTCAATGGTTTTAACATGTTATTCCCTTCCATTTGATTCATGCTATGTATTAATACACTTTGTTGTATATTAGAGGCATTTTTATGTCTCAATTATGTCCAAGGGAATACAAAAGAAAAGAGTATGCAAAGTGTTTGATTTAATGCCTAAAAGAGAGTTCAAAGGATTTATTGGATAGATAGATACATAGTCAGAGATTGCAGGCAATGAGTTGATCAATGACCATAGGCTTATATCCCAACAAAGTATCGATTTATATCGATGGGATATAGGTACAGAGACAGAGATACTATTTAGATATCAATTCATCAGAGAAAAGAGAAATATCATCGTTATTGTTATTCATGCTATGATATTTATGTTTCAGAGTTGATGGTATTTAATGTTTTCAAAGCCATGTTTTACAGAGTATGATATGTATACATTGCTATGTAAGAGTTCCACTTGCTGAGTTTTATACTCATTTCAGTTATTCATGTGATGCAGATAAGAGCGACGAACCAGGACGTTGATTGGAGCCGAGGTCATATGCATAGAAGATGGAAGGAAGAAGGCTATTTTGCTAGCATTTTGGACATGATCAGAAACGATATTTTGTATTTTGATGCTGCATTTGATTGATCATGCTTATACTTTTGATTGTAAATGATTTATGTCAAGAGAATTTTAAATCCTTCTTCCCTCTAAGTAAATTTTTAATTTTCCGTTGTGTTATTTTATAAAATCGGTCAGAGGTGTTACAGTGGGGAAGGAAGAAATCACTTTTAACGTCTTTAACGCTCTTAAGTACACACTGCACACTAATGATGGTTTTATAGTTGATTCATCGGATTCACTTGTGTGTCAATTTGTGCAGGATGCTATGAAGGACCTATTGGAAGCCACGCCCACCACTGAATTGAAGGGGGATGAACTTGATGAAGAGAAATCTGCAAGAGTGGAGTACTGTAATGCCAACCATCAATGGAAGAAGCCAGAAAGGATGAAATTGGAGGACATGGGGGATCGAAGAGATTTGACCACTCAGAAGTCAAGCGTTGAGGAACTGCCGACATGTGAGTTCAAACCACTGCCTCCACACCTGAAGTATGTGTACGTAGAGCGTAAAAAGCTAGCACCCAACAAGCGCATTACACCAAGAGAATTTAAAGAAGGCGAAGCGGTGCTCCTGCACAACTCCAAGTTGCGCTTATTTCCTGGCAAGCGCAAGTCAAGATGGACGGGCCCTTACAAGATCACCAAAGTATTCCCCTCGGGAGTATTAACTTTGCAAGATGGGAAAAATGAGCCGTTCACACTCCATGCTCAACGGCTGAAGCATTATTTGGGTGGTGCAGTGGAGCCACAAATTGGAGTCACTCGATTCCAAAACAGTCGGAGCTGAGAGGAATCGACAGTCAAGCTCTCGACTATAAATTGAGAACTACCCCTCTCTCCCTTATCTTGCATTTAATTCGATTTTATTATTTTCGATTTTTTTAGAGTTAGTCAGTCTTCTTATTTTAATGTTAGTTTTAGGCATCATCACCACTGGAGCACGATGAGGAGGAGTCTTGATCAGGGGAGTTCACTGTTTCCCCTTCTTTACATTTTTATTGTCTATTGCATTAATTTTTTTTTCTAATTGTTGCTGCATTCGTGCTTTATTTTGCATTTGTTTTTGTGTCCCCTTTCGTGTGTGCATGTTTGGGTTTCGGTTTTTTTTGTGCAATGGAAACATTGCACACCTTTAGTATGAGGGGGTCGTTTTTCGTAGTTGTCTTGCATGAGTGTCAGATGATGGTGAAACTAGTAAATTGGTAGCCAATGATGATTGTGGGATAAATGAACTGCATGTTGCTTAGTCTTATCACTCGTTATGAATCCCCAGGTGAATTGAAATCTTTTTATGCACACATAGTGGATTTTGATAGTGGTGTCGATGTCAGTTAAGTTCAAAATAATCTGTGAGGAGAACTGGAGAAACATAAGATGCGAGTAGAACTTGAATGAATTTCTGCTGAAATAAGTGACTGACCAGTAGCACGAACTCGTGTAGAAAATCAAACGTATACCTCAAATACCCTTCATCCCAATCGTGCATAGGACCTAAAAATTCATCCCTAGGTCAGATAAATGAACATACCCTATATCCCAAGCCTAGGGAGTACGCATGAGAAAACTATGCACCAAAAAAAAATATAAATAAATAAAGAAAAAGGGGAATGTAAGGTGTGGGGGAGCAAAAAGGGATGAAATCCTATCCCAAGGCTAAAAATATGGAGATGTAAGGCGTTGAGTAATGTCAGAGAAAAAATTCTGACAAGTGCATAGTGAAAATGATCTACGTACTCCCAATCTTTCTAAACCACTTGAGCACTTATGGCTATTAACTCCCTAAATTTTGTTGTTTAACTATGAAACTCTACCGCTTTATGTGTTTACTGGTTGGTCCCGAATAGAAACAGAACTCAGGAGAGAGAAACTTGCGTTGACTTGTCGATTCGGCGACCCACATGATTTGCGAATAATACTGTCTGAAACACAAGCGAGAAAAATCTACAGCACACACGACCATACTTTGGCGAAAAATACCGATGTTTTGTGATGTTTTAAAAGGGTATTAATGGATGTGTGTGTTGACTAATTGGATGTGGTTCACAAACCCGCTGAGGCAGGAGATGTCAGTTTGCTACTTTGCCATCAATCTAGTTATTTTAATACGTTCACTTTGTGTTTTTTTCATGTTTTAGTTATAGTCTGTAACCTACTTTGCTTGAGGGCAAGCAAAAGGTTAGTATGAGGGGGTTGATAGACGTGGTTTTTACATGTTTTATTGCATTAGTTTGTGTGTGTTTGCATTGGGCATGCGTACATTTCATTTACATTTTGTTCATTTTAGAGTAAAAAATTGCATTTGATCATGTCTCACTTGTTTGTGACAAATTTGCAGGAAAAATGACCGGAAAATCGAATCTGGAGCAAAGTGCGCAAGCCAAGAAGAAAATAGCAGAAAGGCTGGCGCCCGAGCGGTAGAAAATTATCGCCCGGGCGCGAGAGGTGAATAGCTAAGATGATGTCCAGAAAGTATGGCGCTCGGGCGGTAATTTTCTACCGCCCGGGCGCGAGATTTATCTTCCGAAGAGCCAACTCACAGAAGACTCGGCACTCGGGCGGTAATGTTCTACCGCCCGAGCGCGAATGCCGCATTCCTCAAGAAATATTACAGATGATGTGGCGCTCGAGCGGTAATTTTCTACTGCCCGAGCGCCACCTATTTTTGAAAAAAATATCTTTTCCGATTACTTGCCTTAGTCTTGGGATGTGGAGGATATGGAAAGGATTGGTGGACGTTTTTCATTCATTCAGACATATTGGAGCAGCCGCCACAAGCTTGAAGAGGGTTTTTGCGCTTGGATCGAAAATCCGAAGATTTCCGGGCGTCGTTCCTTGCATTTTCGTCGAGCCTAGTATTTCTAATCTTGTTTTTATCATTCAAACATTGTTTTGTTTATTTTAATTATGAATTCTACTAGCTAACTTCACATATTTGTTGGGATTTAAGGGGATCCTACCCCGAACTTTGATTTAAATTAATTCACATATCGATTTCCGATTTATTCTTGATTATACTATTGTTTTATCGTGTTGTTAGAGCGTAGCTAACTTTAACAACGTTTTTATATTGCGATTGAGTTCGAGAGAATAACTTGTGATAGGAACGAGTAGTATAATGCGTGGATCTACAATTTACATAGATATATGAAATTGGATACGCGCCGATAGTTATAGTCCTAAGGTCGAAAACTAGGGGATTTCATAGATCGACATGCAATTCGCTCTTGATAAATAATTAAAAACATTTAATTACTTCATTGAGTAGAATTAGTTTGGCATAGCTCGAGAGAGTGTGTTCAATTGAATAAAAAATCCTGTCGGAAGCATATAATCATTATCGAACGAATTAATTAATTAACGAGGGGTAGGTGAACCGACATTCGCAACAAATTAATTTCTCATTGAATTTTTAATCAACCATTTTAGATATTATATTCCATTAATCAATTCTTGAATAATCTTATTTGCATGTTTATTTGATCATAGTAGTAATAATCAATCAACCAATTTTTCGTTGCTAAAGATTTAATAACTGAAAATAATAATTGTCAAATACAGTCTTCAGTGGAACGATACTCGTACTCACGTACATTATACTATTAATTGACATCGTGCACTTGCGATTAATTTTGAGCATATAAAACCATATTTTTATTAAGGATTTCACAGTGCATGTTTTGCTCGATCAAGTAATCTATCCGAGAATCGCCTACAACCTAGCAGATCGAGATTTCAGTTGAGCCTTGACTTTACATCAGAATTTCAAGGAAAAAATACTGATGAAAGAAGATAATAGGCCATACTCTATTACCTATCAAATTTCATATGCTCTATCTAATACACATCATTCAGAATTGTTTATTAGAAATGATTTCATTGAAATACCTGAGATATTTGGAAAAGTTGCTCAGGCAATTTATCCAGAAAGAGTTGAGTTTCCATTAATTAAGGAAACAGATATCCAAATACAAGACAAGCCGATTCTACAAAGGAATCAAAGTCTTAGATTAAAATCAAGAAGACTATCTTTTCAAGGAGATAGAATTACAAGTTACAGGTGGAGAAAAGCACATGTCCAAGAAACTCAACAGGAGCCAAAAAGGTTTTGCTACAATAGGAAAGCTTAGATGCCCAGAAGGGTGGAAGGAAATAGAAATAATATTTGATATTACAAAACAAAGGAATCAATTTCCTTGTAATACCATATATTATTTAGAACAACCTATGATAGGAACTTACCAAGGAATGATTAAGATCGGAGAATTGGAAGTTCATATCAAAGGAATTCCAGGGAAAGAACCAGATCGATTGGTTCTTGTACTAGAGTTTCTCGAGGAACACAAATCTTGGAAATGACTAGAGTATAGAATGGAGTTTATGGCGGACGAAAGGATGCGGAAAATCCAATGACCACAAGCCATTCTCGATATACATTCCAATTGAAATGTTGTACGAACAATATAAGGCAAAATATTTTGCTGCTTATATTGATTCAGGTGCTGGAATCTGTACAGCAAAAAAAATAGTTTTTCCAAATAATTTGGAAGAAGAATTACAAAAGATTGCTGGAAGAGATATTTGCAGAAGAATCTTATTCTTATGTAAGGGGATTAAGATGAAAAAAATTGTGATCGGAAGTGCTGGACAAACACCTTTGTATAAGGTAAAAACACCACCGATTTATTTTCATGATACAGGAGCTGACATTTTGTTAGGAAATAATTTCTTACAAATGTTTAATTCCTATACGCAAGAAAATGAGACTAGAAGATTAGTGTTCACTACACCATGTAATCATAAAATCATAGTCTAGAGACTAAGAGATGCATTTTACAGAAAATTGTCGATCCAGTTTCGCAGCAAGCGTGGTGATGAAGGAAAACTTCTGAAAACCAAAAATGAAGGATTCTAGACAGTTTGGAGAAACAATGCTCCAACTAAAAGCAGATAAAGAGCTTCAACCTGAAGAAATATAATGCCTTAAGATAGCTCTACATAAGAATGATGTAGAGTTTGAATCTAAGGTATAATTGGAAGATGTCAAGAAAAAGATCAAAGAAAATTACAATGAAGATCCCTTGGCATGGTGGGACAAAAATCAACTCAAAGTTTGCCTTAAAATTAAGGAAGACAAAGAGTATGAATTTGTCCGTTGCAGGCGTATTCAAATGAATATAATTGATCAAAGGGATATGCAGATTATAATCAAGGAACATTTGGACCTTGGTTTGATCAAAGCAGAAATTTCACGATACAATAGTCCATGATTCCTGGAGTTCGATGGGTATTTTATACCTAGCAGAGAACATCTAATCAGTTGCATACGCAATGCAAAGATATTCTCTAAATTCGATTGTAAGTCTGGTTTTTATCATATTCGAATGCATGAAGAAAGCAAGAAGTTCACAGCTTTCTCCACTCCACAAGGACACTATATCTGGGAAATATTACCAATTGGATTGGCTAATTCACTTCAGATATTTCAAAGGAAAATTGTATAATCTATTTAAAGATTATTTCAAATTTATGTTTGTTTATATTGATGATGTGTTAATCGCATCTAAAAATATAGAAGAGCATATTAAACATTTAGAGATTTTCTCTGATGTTTGTAAAAAAGAAGGGCTGGTTCTATCAGAAAAGAAAGCAGTAGTTGCCACAAGAAAAATCGAATTTCTAGGAATAGAAATCGATGAGTCTGGAATAATTTTGCAGGATCATATAGTAGAAAAGGTGCAAAATTTTCCAAACGAACTAAAAGAAAATAAACAACTTCAAAGTTTTTAAGAGTTGTTAATTTTGCTGGGATGTTTATTAGTAACCTAGCAAAATACAGGAAAGTGTTCAGTAGATTACTGAAAAAAGATGCGAAATTTATATGGACAAAAGAACATACACAGAAACTTAGTCAACTAAAGGAGATTTGTAAAAATCTTCCAAAAATGGCAATTCCTCATGATGAAGATAATCTAGTATTATATAGGGATGTCAGTGATCATTGGTGGGCAGAAGTCTTAACAAAGCTCACTCCAGATGGAGAACAGCCATGCAGGTATTGCAGTGGACTATTCTCAGATGTAGAAGTCATAAGATGACATATCAATGAAAATGAATTCTATGCAGTAAAGAGGGCTTTTGAAAAATGGTCATTATTCTTACTCGCAAAGAAATTCACTTTAAAAGTTGATAATACACAAGTAAAAGCTTTCTTAAGGAATATAATTGAGTCTAAACTTGAAAAGGCCAGATTATTAAGATGGCAAGCACTATGTCAGAATTATATTTTTGATATTGTGATAATAAAATCTCATGAAAATATTCTTGCAGATTTTTTAACAAGGGATGGACAACGGTGATATCGATGCAATCATCAAGATACAGAGGCATTTGAAAGAACACCTTGAAATGCTTCAAAACGAGTTTAACAAGCTGGTCTTAAACGCAGAAGTTGCGGGAAGACTACAACAAGCCGATAAGAGAATTGTCTCTGACCGAATTACAGGATGTTTAAAGGCTTATACTCAGTTATGGTCTGTAATGCAAAGGCCTATCCTCCAAGGTATTGAGAAGCCATTGGTTTCCCAAATGGAGAATTTTCGAGTACAGGACTCTATACCTGAAGCAGGGGATTCAAATACCCCTAGCACAAGTGTTCAGTCGGGATCATCTCCAAATGAGTCGGCTAAAACAAAAATTGAGGCTCCAGATCCTTATCTCGAGTTCTCAAGTCAATCCTTCACCTCGGGATTGAAGAGGGAAAGATCAACCTTAGACCGAATACTGAGAAGGGTAAATCTAAGGTTGTTACTAATGAAGCTACAATTTCTCCATTACAGGTGTACCAACAAAATTGGGAGAAATTGAAAACAAGAGTAGGCATTAACCCAGCTACTATCAGGGTTGATGTTGCAGGAAAATATCCTAGGGTATGGATGAAACCAAATTCATATCCAAATGAGGTCAAAGCTTGGTATGAATTCGGGGCTCTTGCCTCAGTTTATACCACATCATCAAGCTTCCCAGAAATTTCAGGTCTACCAAAATGGATCCAGGAAACTGTTCATGAAACTTGGGCAAATAACGATTATTTGTTCAGAGGAGATATTCTGGAGCTATACTTTTTCAGCACAGCACCAGAACCAGTAGGAAAAGGCTCTCATGAAGCATTTCATTTTATCAAGCTAAGGAGGCCAGATACAAATGTTCAGAAATTTATCAAGGATCCTCCTTCAGAAGAAACACCCCTTGTTGCTTCAATAATTGAAGATGAAATTTCCAACAGAAGAGCATGAGGTCTATGGGTTTGTCTTACTGAGATGGACAAAGTCAAGTTTTCATTTAAATTTTATCATAATTCGGTAAACTGATCATTCCTGTTAATTACTATGACAGGAAAAACCACAAGTTTTGCAGAAGATTTATTCGAAAAGAAAAAAGAAATCTTCTGTGGAATAGCAAGCTGTCGGGGAGTAAAGAAACTCGTCGGAAATTCTGCAATATGAATCATGTGGGAAGATGGTCAGAACAGATCTGCCCAGAGTGCCCGAATAAAAAAAAGACAGAATTCGGCAAGGGCTTCAGACCTCGATCAGACAGGAAGCATCTTGCTGAGATAGGACCAGGTGGTGAAGGACCACAACCACGTTTTTCTCGGTGAAATCAAAAGTTTAAGATTTCTCGACAAAAATAAGTGGACATGTGAACCTAATCACTTTTTCTTGGGGATAACAAAAGCAAAAGATTCACCGACAAAAGATAGTGGGCATGTGACTCACCCACTAAATGAACAAAGAAAATTGAACCCAATTACAACTATAAATAGAGTAAATGAGAACCAGTAAAAATACACAAGAACAGAGTCGAAACCTGAAGAAAAATGTATTATACATATTTAAAGGTTTCTAAAAGGTGCATCGAGAGAATAAGAAAGCAGCCGATGAATACTAAAGATCTCTACAAACTGTTAAAAGAAGAAAAGAATGAGATCTCAGCTGATATAATACTAACACATATCTACTGGTTATGTCAGGAGATAAGGTCAGAAGAACGAGCTGTTTCTAGATTAATAATCTAGGAAGAAGACAATTAAAGTAGAGAGACCACTCAACCCACTCAAGAGATAATGCCAACCACAGCTGGAAGGCATTAAAGAAAAGTTATGCCAAAAATTGAAGTCCGGGATTCAAATCCGCAAATTACTTCTATAAATAAGATGGCAGAGGAAAGATGAAGACATCACTCAACTTCTTCGTTTTTCTTCAAAATATTTATAATAATTTCTTTCAACTTTATGTGTGCTGTAAGTTCAGCTACTATTAGTAGCTCAACAAGTTTCTCATCTTCTACAGGAGGTTACTATGTAATAATATTTTTTTATGTTTGAATAAAAGAACCAAGGCTTTTGCACCTCTCATGTATGAGTTTCAGATTGAACTATTTTACTATACACTCTGAGGTAGGAAACGAAACAGGGTTGTGCTAAGTGCTATTGAAAGAATCTGCATCAGGAACCATCTGTTGCGACTGCGTGGTTAGACTGTGAGGAGCAGTCTGTAAAACCCGGTGGATATAACCCGACGGAATTCAGGTCAAAGAGGTAAATAGTTCAATTTATTATACGGAAGCATGATGGGCCTTTTATGTATATAAAAAAAATTGATCATTTGAGAATGGTATATAGACTGGAAACCTTGCGTAACTGCATGTCTAGGGGCTATATGCTTTCAAGAACAGACTCGATAGGTATAACAATGTGAAAGATCGTTTGCTGAGCATCTTTCGGATGCTTCAAACAAAATATTCTCCAATCAGCTGCAATAGCTCGTGTTCCAAGAATATTAACACCGATGAATTAAATCGAGTTTGGTTAAAAACCAAGCGGAAGAAACTCAAAGTAATCCTTCGTGAAGAAAACTGTTATATTAGAAAACGTTTTAACTTATGTAAACTGAATAACCAAAAAAGGGTGGATTAGTTTTTGCATTCATCAGTTCAGTTATGGTCAACTGAACTGACGGATACTCTAACTGATCCAAACAGTTTGAAAACAATAGTCAATCAGTTAAATACACAAGATATGTTTATGGATGTTCGGAGACTTCAACTGCTCCTACGTCACCCCTTCTATCGCCTCGGGTAGGATCCACTAGAAGATTTTGATTTATACAATTCTTTGAACAAACCCATTCAGCTAGGACTTACTCTACTGCCTAAACTGAACTCCTAGCTACGACTGAAGGCAGCACCTTCCAGTCAACACTTCTTTAACGTCTATGTGTCAAAGACTACATACACAAGTTTAACATCTTTGTGCAAGACTGTATTTGAGTGGTTGAGAGAATTTGTGTGTAAGAACTGAATAAGAATGTTCTCACACACTGAGGGAAAATGACTTCTAAACTAAGCAGATAACACGTTAAAGTGTCCCTCTGGGCTGAATACTTCTGAAAGCAGCTGTGCAATGTGTGTGCCCTTTCTTCTCTCTCTTGAAGAATCTTTTTGTATTGAATCTCGTTCTTTTTTTCAGCTTCTTCTTGTGGTATATGTTTCTATATATGAGTCTTTTCTGATCTTCTCTTTATATAGGCGGGAAAACTAAACGTACAGTGAGACTCATTTATTGTATCTGTTGCATCTTGAATTCGTTTTTTGGACTTTATGACTCGACTTTTCGACTGCCCTTCTGAAACATTTTGTCTTTAATGCTCTGTTGCAACGTCCATTATTGTCCTTGAATTGGACAACGGCTTTGTACCTTCACGTACAGCTGGATTCAACTGAAAGAGTTTGTCTTCATCCATAATTGAAAGATTCTGACTGATGCTTCAAACTGGTCAGCCGAACTGATCTTCAGTTGGGCTGGTGAAATCAGTTGACTCGTCAGTTGAACTGATTTCATTCTTGTCCAGTTGGACTGATCAGCTGGGTTTCTTCATCAGTTGAACACTCCTTCGACTGGCCAGGCTTCTGAGGTTCTCCTGCTGAACCACCTATCAACTGGACAATCAGCTGTACTACTCAATTGACGTAACAGTTAAACTGATTCAGTTTGTGCGATCAGTTGGGTCTTCAGTTTGCGATGTAAACAGCTCGTGAGTGAACCTTGATGCTGCCCACTAAGGTAGATTATTAGTAACATAATTAACAAATTTTGTTATCATCAAAATCAAGATTGCTAACTTGAAAAGTTCCAACACAATGTCACGTACCGAAATAATAAGAATTAAGGATTTTTTTGAAAATTTTGGAAAAATGAGGAGTTAAAACAAAGATTTAGAGGGATAGGGAGTAAGGAGAAAATTGAGTTTGAAAAAAAGAGAGTAATTTCAAATTCCGTTAATCTATACCAAACAATCCCTTAAACTAATGGCAATCCTGGTTGAACTGATTTGCACGAGTCTCATATAAATAAGCATGCCATTATATTATTTTATACAAATCCAAATTTCCTGTCGTAACTTTCTGGGGACTAGTACACCGATGCCCGCGTTGCGTGCTTGTATAATATTTTTTGTAATTCATTTGATTTATATTTAAATGAGGATCAAAATATAATTATAAGAAATAATGAGGGACTACACTATAATTTTGATATATAAATTTAAAAAAAAATGAAAAAGAAAGAATAAAAAATGATTTCAATAAGAATTGAACCTAAAAAACCTAAACCTAAAGAAACAATGATTCTATCCGCTGAACTACATATGACTTGCATTAAAAAAATTTTAAATATTTTATAAATATATATAATTATTAAAATAGATAATAATATCAATAAATCGAGGAAATGGACGAAGCTTCCCCTTTTCCGCCTCTTTAACCCTAGATCCTGCACTGAAAATTTTGAAATCGTGAAGAAATTAAAGATTTTTACGAACCAGTCGCAGTCTTAGATTCAATCCCTGCCTATTCGAATCCAGGTGTTAAAAAATTATGTTCATCTATATCATCATAGGACGTGATCCGGAATGATCTGTGAAACTAGGGCTTATGTGAATCAGCTAGCTTTTCTTGTTATTTTTATAGTTAGATCATTTGTTGGTGATGGCGGCGGAAGCAACGACAATGCCTGCGGCGGCCCCTGTCTCTGCTCAAGTTGTAAGAGCTCTTATTATACGTTTATGTTCTTATTTACTTTTTCTCTTTTTTATTCACGGTTCGAATCTTCGGTTCTCTGATTTGGGTGGA
The DNA here is from genome assembly GCF_025594145.1 of Primulina tabacum. Classification (NCBI taxonomy): domain Eukaryota; kingdom Viridiplantae; phylum Streptophyta; class Magnoliopsida; order Lamiales; family Gesneriaceae; genus Primulina; species Primulina tabacum. Next base: position 22,678,894 of record NC_134558.1, on the reverse strand, counting down.
CTCTGTTGGGATGATAGGTCGCGAACGCATTCGTGCAGCAGTATTATTACATACTGCATCAGTCTCCAGAGCTAGTACATCGCTTTTATCAGGATATCAGCAAGCTTGGTCGTCCCGAGACTGATGGATCCTTGAGCATAACCACCACCATGCAAGTAATATTTTGATCTTTCTTTAATTCTGTGTAAAGGATCATAAATTATAATTGTATTTCCGTACTTAAAGTTGATTGAGTTCAGTAATAGCAGTGTGGTTATGGATAGGCTAATTATGACTAGATATACTTAAAAATTCAACTTGTTGTTTGAATTTCTTCGGTGTTTAATGTATTGATACTTTGAAGATTGGGAATGTGGAGCGAGAAAGATACTAAGTGTCGGTTGAGTTTTTCATCTTTAAAAAGGTTTCTCTCTTTCACTCTTTTTGTGTGTGGTATGATATGCAGGCCATCAGTGAGAAGATTGTGTCACTCAACTATAAGAATTCCAGAGCAGAGATCAAGTCTGTGGATGCACAAGAATCCTATAATGGTGGATTTCTTGTTCTTGTGACTGGATATCTAACAGGGAAGGACCACTTAGTTCATAATTTTACTCAGTCTTTCTTCCTTGCTCCACAAGATGTGGGATACTTTGTTTTAAACGACATGTTCCGCTATTTGAACGACGTACCTGTTACCCCAGTTGTTGTCAACGATATTATGCGGCTTATGCCCATTGCTCCTGATCCAAGTAATTAAAATATCATTTGGTGTTTGGTTTCCTGGTTGTTATCATCGTGGTTTGCAATTTGATGTTTTGTTTACCCTTTGGTTTGCAGTGTCTGCTCCTGTCCTCGAGAATCATGTTTCTGAGCAGATCACTTCACCTGTGGAGGAAGTTATTTCTGGAGAAGTTCAAAACCCTACAGAGAATGGACATGTGGAAACTGTTGAAAAAGAAGTCCCTGTCGTGGAGGTGGTTGATGAAGTACCAGATGATTCACGGATGGTGGTTGAGTCTAGTGCCAAAATCGAAGAAATACCTAAGAAGTCTTATGCTTCCATTGTAAGTGGTGGAAAATCTCACACACTTTGGACTTGTATGGTTAGTAGGAGCTTTCTTTTCGACCATTTAATTGTCTAAACCAAAACCTTTCATGTCACTATTTCAGGTTAGTCATCTTAAGAAAAGTGCTGCAGCTTTATCACCCCCTCATGCTACTACAAAAGCTCCACCTAAAAATATGGATCAATTGAAACCCTCTTCTACCATTGCCACTGATGGATCAGTTTCTAGTTCAGAAGCTGTTGATAATGGAACTATACCAGAGAGTGAAGGCATGATATTGCGAATATCTATTGTCTGTCTTATTTCAGTCAGAAGACACATGTCTTTGGTTGAAATTTAGTTACTTTTGTTGGTATGTCTCATCATTTGTATTTTGCTATTTATGCAGCTGATGGATATTCAATTTATGTAAAGAGGCTTCCTATGAGTGCCACTGTTGGCATGCTCAAGGAACAATTCAAGAAGTTTGGGACTATAAAGAGTGATGGCATTCAAGTCAGAAGTCACAAGGTCAGTTAAAATTTCATAAAAGTTGTATCTTAGTTAATAGAGAAATAAAACACTGATTTTTCTGTTCTTGGACTTCTGTTACTAATTTACAATGAAATGTGCTATTGTATTTTTGCTGCAGCAACAGGGATTTTGTTTTGGCTTTGTGGAGTTTGAGGAGGCAAGTGCAGCACAGGAAGCTCTTGAGGTATGTGGCATTCTATTTTTGGATGGAGTTTATTTTGTTACATCAGAAATTGGTCGTCCTTTTTGGTTTATCTATGGATTCATAGTAATTTCATACTTAATTTGAGAATGAAATGGTGAATGTGATTATTAAGGAAATGACGTTTCTGTTATTGGGGCATAACAGATCAACTTTTTTTTCTCTTAAATTAACAAATATTGTCGGTGGGTTAGAATGGGCCTCTGAAACCTGTTTCAATTAATCATAAGTCTTACATTTGCTTATTTTTGTTCTATTTTTGTTCTGTTGACACCTATATTATGTGACATTGCATACAGTAGTTCTAAATAAAGATTTAGCAATCTACCGTGTTAATTGCTTTATTTTGTCATTGGCTGAATGGTTTCAAATGCCTGTAAGAGTGTTGTAACCTTGATAGAAGTTCATTGTAGCCATGAGCAGCATTATGTGTCTTGGGCGTTTTGAGTGCACATTTTTACATAGATGCCGACTGCCATTTGGTATTAAATTATTCCCTCCACGTGTTAAAATGCTTAGATGTCTGAGATATACCAAGCTGAACGAGAAATTTATTAACTTTCTTTATGTTTTCCTTTTATTGTGAAGACTTGTTTATTGCATCTATTCAGGGTGATAAATGTATGATGTAGCAACCACCAAATTATCATCTTCATGGTTATCCAGAAATCCATAGTTTATACACCAAGGCTAGAAGTTCTAGGCAACATAGTTTTCAATCAAAAATGGTGTCTTGCTTTTAAACAAATTTCGACATGTTGCTGGTAGAATTATATAATGTCCATCATGAGTTTTTAGTCCTTTGTCATAGCTGCCTAGCATTGTACAAAATTTACTTATATTGCCTTTTAATTGGATTCTTATCCTAGTATTCCGCATTTGCTCTTTATTTTTCACCTCGTCTTGATGATTCAGGCTTCTCCAGTATTAATTGGTGGGCGCCAAGCCTTTGTCGAGGAAAAGAGGTCCACAACAAATTCACGAGGTTAGTGGACTCTGTTAGATTCCATAAAATTATGATGTAAGGGAGCCTTTATCGATGCAAATTGACATAGTAGAGCTTACACAAGAAATTCCGCCATGCAAGTTAAACTATATGCTGCTTATATCTGATGTGCTCAAATTAGATGATTCTTTCACTTCATGCCAGTTTTGTTGAATTTGTTTAGCTTATTTTGTTTTTAACACATCAAATCTTATATTTTGGTTATCATGCATGAATATCTTCTTTCATGCGTTATATATTTTATTGTTGGGTGTAATAGGGAATAACAGTGGAAGATTTCAATCTGGAAGGGGTTCTGGATTCAGAAATGAGGGAAGTAGAGGGCGTGGAAATTACGTTGGTGGCAGGGGTTACAGCAGGGTTGAATTTAATGGAAGAAATGAGTTTGTCAACAGGGGTACTTATCGAGGAGGATCTTCAAATCGCGATGGATACCAGAGACCTGAGAACATGAATAGCCATGGAGGCCGCGTGAACCAAGCGGTTGTTATGGCTGATGGCAGTGCAAAACACATGGTGCGTCCAGTTTCTGCTACTGCTTGAGGAGTTTTCTTGAAATTCGGTATTTGATGCCATTAAAAATCTTTAGGATAGTCTCCTAGCGGAACTGTAGCGGAACTGCTAAATTTTCATTTGTCCTGGGCACGAATCAGTTCGCATTTCCCCCAATTTTGGTTATATTTTTGAGTAATTGATGATATCAAGTAGTTTATTTATTTTTTTCCTAAATCGTATTAGGCTGGTGACAATGTTGTAGTTGGACGAACTGAAGAACCTCGAGTATAACGTCTCAAGTCTTGAAATGTCAATAGTTCGTGGCTCGAGATAATCTTTACACATTATGTTAGTTAACATACCCTAAATCATACACGAAGAATTTGGATGTACATAAAATAATACACTAAGATATATATATAATCGAGGATGGTCGATGAAAAGTATCCTCGGTGAAAATACACTTCGATTTTCTTCCATATCTACAAGATCATATTCTATTTGTAACCAAACTTTGCATTAAAGTTATATTTCAGGATAAGAAGGATGATTTTATTTTTTATTTTTTGAAATGTTAATTTACAGTATTATTTTATTAATTTTTTTATATTCAGTTATTCATGAAAGTGCTGACTTTGTATAGAAAAATGATGAATCGACGCCGAAAAATATGAATGAAGTGATCTAGACGGATATGTAAAAAATGCATGTAATTACTCCATAAAAAATGACTAAAATAAAAAAAATAATGTAAGTTAGTTGACTCAAACTATTAATTGATCTATAATATAACAAAAATTGTAAAAATTTTATGAAGAAAATATAATTTTCCACTAAATTTACCGTTATTATTCTTGTTTACAATTGCTATCTATATCTAAGAGTGCAATTCTGATTATCATTAATTCACCCTTTCCTGGGACAATAATTAATTCACACTTTGGGAAAATTACATTTGCTGCCGGGAAACAACAATTCATTACATTTCTTATGTTGTAAATTAACATATAGGATGACGATCTGAGATTTTGATAGGATCGGTGGAAGTGTTTAGAGGGTGTTGAATAAACATTAACAAATTTCTTAACTTCAAAATCCCATTCGCTCCCCTAGCTTTCGTCTCTCAGTGTCATTGTCGGCCCAGCAGAGTACTTTCGCCGTTGAATTCAGTATGGTTAGAAACTGAATTTGGTATTTTCGATATCAATGTCAGTTGACTAACAAAAATACGTATGAAAAGGATCCAAACTGACATATTAGAACAATCCAAAAATAGTTTGACTAGATAAACTGAATTGTAAATAGACATAAGTTAGTTTCTAGATGTTCGGAGAACTCAAACTCCTACGTCACCTCTTCTTCCTTTTGGGAAGGCTCACACTGAAAGATTTTGATAATTACAAGCAATTTCCAAAAACCCAGTACAATTTGGACTTAACACTGCCAAAACTGAAACTCCTAATTTACTCGGTTGAATTATGAAATAATATACAAACTGTTCTCGAATACAATGAATTACAATGAATTCCTAGCATTTAATGATCATCAATGATCAGATTAAAGTGAGCTTGAGTGTATGATCATTTTTTCTGGAACTTGTAAGCTTAAAACAAATAAATTTTGTAAGTATATAAATGTTGTTCTTGTAACCAAGTGTCTTTTTAACATATCTTTTTTTCTGCTCAATTGATCTTCATCTCTATTTATACACTTCAAACTGCAAAGATCATAACCTTAAAAAATGGATACATTGATGTGTCTTTTGTCCAGGTCATCATTGTCTGACATCCATACAAGATGTAGTGCAGTTGACTTTGGCTGTGTCAACAACATATGAAAAAACTTATCCAATAATCAATTTAGTCATTTGGTGTAAACTGATGTCCTTGAGAATGAATGATGATTTTAAATTGATAACTTGATTCGGTTTTGATAACAATCAGTTTTGCTTCACTAGTCCAGTTTAAGTAAATCACTTTAGCTTGAGGACATAGTCATTTCTGTTTGGTTCGAATGACTCAGATAGTCTAGTTCAGTTTAGCTATACTTGATGCTCCAAATCGTACTATATTCTGCTCAAATAAGTTACGTTAGCTCAAATTATTAAAAATCAAACACACTAAACAGCATGAATGAACAAAATTAATCATTGATAAAACATTCGATTCATCTAATTTTTTTTAAAAAAATCGATGTCCCAAACACAATAAATGATTAAAGAAATATATTGAAGATTTTTAAATTTAAAAATAGGTTAATTAAATGTTTTATCAATGATTAATTGTATGTTGTTATCCATGATATTTAGTGCATTTAATTTTCAATAAATTTGTGTAAACAAGGCTTGTTTGAGCAAAGTGTAACACAGTTTGAAGTACCAAATGTAGGAGAGGATCTTGTCCCCGCTGAGATGTTTTTCACTCGCACAAAAAAATTATTTCAATGTACTCAAAAGAGAAAAAAAAAAAAAAACAGATTTCAAAAACGAAAAAATAAAAATTATAATAATTTAAAATGATAAATACTTTGTCACAATGTGCATGTAAAAAATTTAATGTCGTGATACATCTCTTTATTTAACACCCTTTTAAATAATGATAATTATAATATACTTTATTTATAATATAAATGAAACTAATTACAAACAATTTAATAAATTTCAAAAGAAAAAACCGTACAAACATGCGGTACGTATGTCGAGGTAGGGATGTTCATCGGTCGGTTCATTTCGATTTTCGGTTTTTTATTTCGATTTTTTCGGTTTTTGGTTTTACAAATATATAATCCGATATCCGAACCATTTTTCTTTGATTCGGTTTGGTTTTCTACCGAAATGGTTCGGTTATTTCGGTTTTGATACAATTATTTAAATTAAGATAAATATATTATAAAATATAATATGTTATCTTTTTACAAGATTTTTTAGTAAAACATTTAAATTTAAAGTCTAAATGAATTACATAAACAACAATCAACTAAATATTATTCAAAATAATTCATCATTCGCTAATATCATCTCAAAAAATATATAATAAAAACAAAGTTATTAATTTAATGAAATTTCGGTTTTTTCGGTCGGTTTGGTTTTGGTACATATAATCCGAAATCGAACCAAATAAATTTCGGTTTTAACATTTATATCCGAATTAAAAAATTTGTTTTCGGTTCGATTCAGTGTTTGATTTTTTCGGTTTGGATTTTAAATTTTTTCGGTTTTATCCGAAGTTTGAATACCCCTATGTCGAGGTATTAGTATATTAATTCATTGCTTGGATACTAAAAATGAACACTTTTTTTAAAAAAATAAAATAAAAGCCACCCAATATGAGTAACATGAAGACAAATATATGCAAAAAAATTCCAAAAAACACTCTATTTATGAACAATTTGTGTTACGATAATATTAGATTACAAATTAACATATTGTTCAAGTATAAAATTGTAACGTCCGAAAATCTTAACACACTAACCACATGCATGCATGAAAATTAAATATAATTTATTTAAATACGTGGTCTAAAAGTATGTTTAAGTATTGAAATGATTTAATGAATATTATCAAAATGTTATGAATGTGAACCTTCTGCAGTCGAATACGCGATGTACGGCCAATACGAGAGAACCGATGATGATTTTGATGAGATGTCTATTTTTAGAAGTTTAGGAATTAGAAACTCGAGATTTAGCGATCCAAAATAGGAAAGTGGCGAATTTATAATAGTAAAGGACGAACTTAATCAGTAACGAACTTTCGCTAGAAAATGAGAAGTTTCAGACTTACTATTGTTTGGACTTCTAGTGGATTAATTATGTATTTAGTTAACTCTTTAATGAGCCTAGATTAGTGGTGATTAATTAAATAATTATAGGGCTTTTTATGTAACCTAGAAGCCCACCTAGCAACTAAATAAAAAACCCTAGCCTTCAGCACACACGACACACTCACTCAAACCCTAGGGTGGGCAAACACCATAGCCAAAGGAGAGAAAGGATTTTTCGAGTCCCGTTCGTCTCTCGTCGCACCGTCGCTCGTTATTCGATAAGTGTAAACGATCAAGGCATGCTTTCAAACCTTTCTTTATGCAACATTCTATCCATAATATTGCATGTATTTGATTTTGTGTGAAAAGTTCAGAAGGAGGATGTTTTTAAGTTTCATACATGTGCATCTCAAGTTTCCATATAGAATCCTTGACGTTTTTGAGAATTGTTGAAGGAGGGGTGCAAACCAAGGGATTCAAGTGTAAATCTAAATGTTTAGGAATATGTTTTGAAGGGTAAGAATCAAAAGAGAGGCTGGTTAGGGATGCACAGCCCTGCACACAACATGCGTGCAGGCCGAGAGGGAGGAGGGATTGGGTTTGGGGCTCCCTCGATCAAGGGGGCTGAATGGGGTCCCTAGTCATGGTCATGGGGTAATGTTTAAGGACCTAGGAAGGTCTAGGAGGGGTTAAATCAGGGCTTGGACAAGCTGGTATATCGCTGCGACAGTGACTCAAAAAGTTGCACTTGTTACCTTGTGTTTGGTGCGTGCGGTCCTAGGGCTAAAGGGATGGTGGAAAGGGTTGGTCTAGGTGCTTGGGACATGCCTTAGGGTCCTGGTGAGGGGCTGGTGTGAAGCCAAGAGTTGAGTCAAAGGATGTGACAGCCACTGGTGCACGAGGAAGGTGCTGCTGCGCAAAGGACACGCTCGGTGAACTGCTGATGCGAGAGGTTTAGGGCTTAGATCGACGGGTCTGAGTCCAAAAGGGGCTGATTATAACGTACCATATTTTGAATTACTTGAAATTTGCGTAAAATAAAAATTTTCTTAAATAAATAGAAGTCCTTCAAATTGCGATAAAAATAAACTGCTTGTCCAAAATATTTGTAATAAAAAAGATTACAAATATAGTTTGCAAAATAACTAGTTCAATCAACGTAAAAAAATCTCGTGAAAATCGGAGTATTTGAATCAACATACATAAATTTCTTAAAAAAACGTAGGCGGTCCTCGGGTTTAGCCTCCGCGCAGTCAGAGCCGGCTCATTGGTCCCCACCCCTTGTCTCCTCGTACTCTTCCTCACCTGCATCGATCAAGTCTAGTGAGTCTAAAGACTCAACATGTATAAACTGGAAATAACAAGTAATACATAATAAAATCACATGCATTTTAAAGTAGAACGTACATACTTAAACTTGAACGTACTTACATAAACATAGACGTGCCATCATATCGTAAAACTTATCATAAACATACTCGCATCAGACATAATTGGACATACATAACATCATCATTTTTGCATAGAGATATGTTTCAAAGCAAGTGACCCATATATAATTGCACCTGATCAGACTAAACCACAGTACTGGACTGGCAGTGATGTCCACTACCACATACATTAGATCCCCGGTCATGCTTTACCGCTTTCCAATCTTGATCTAAACCCGATCATACTTTACCGGGGTGGAGAGATCATCGGCCACGATCACCGGCTTCCAAACCCGTTCATATTTGGTCACAAGACATTTAGCATACCTAAAAAAAATAAAACATGTTCTTTTGCACGTCGAACATAGTTACATGGCGTTGAGGGATTCGTTGGGTCTCGCTTGGGGGGCGACTGCTGTACAAACTAACACAATTCCATGCACTTAATTTCCATAACTTAGACGTAATAGTCGCGCTCACCACCGAATGACAAATTGCTTATGACGTTCTAAATCTCTCGGGACTTGACCTCGTTTAATCATCGTACTAAACCATGATATCAAACCCCGAAACAATCTCTATATGAAGTGTGAACATTTCCCCGAACATGGAAGACAGGTGCCTAAAATAGTGGCTTAAAAGTCATGGACAAGCGCCTAGGCACTGAACAATGCTGCGCTGCGGCACGGCCTAGCGCCTAGGCGCTAGCAAGGCCGCAGGTCTAGCGCTGCGGCGCCACAAGGGCAGCACCGCGGCACTAGACTTGCGCAGAACGGGAGCTGCGGCGCTAACCCTGTGCACAACCAACATAATGAACACATTTGATGCAATTTCAAAGCCACGCTCAAACGACTCGAACCGATGCAACGAGATTCATCCTAGGACACTATGGAAATGATTCAAACTTATCCAGGCGTCCTAAAAACAATGACGCATCACTTACAATGCAACAAAATCCATAAACCCGAATATTTGGCACGAAAAAGCTTCCAACGACTTCTAATGCAACCAAATGCCTAACGACAAAAAATGAAGCACCAAAAATTATCCAAACATCATACCCGATAGACCTAAATGCAGCAGTGATCACCCTATGGTTTTCAATGAAGCCTGCAACAAATAATTCTCAAGAACACGTCAAGAACACATTTTTATGAAATCCCAGTTTGAGCAGTCCCACAAAACGGTCATAACTTACTCGTTTCTTGTCCAAAAATTACTAATTTACTGTTTAATCGAAGATATCAAAATATCATACGTTTTGTATGTTGAAATATTTTCCATAAAATCAACCAAAAATTCACAGCAATCAATATAACAGCAAACTCGGTTTTGAGATCTAAATTTCGATCCAAAATCGTTTCAAATCATTTTGCTCAAACTTTTGCACAACTTACATGGATTTTGTACACAATAAACACCAAAACATATAATATGATGAGATCGATGCAAAAACGAAAGAATATACATGTCTGTGATGAATATACTCACGAAATGACGATACCAAAGCAGAGAGAATGCGAGGATTGATCCAGGACGAATTGTGGCACGTTTTCTTCCAGCAAAACCGACGTGAATCTCAGAAAATTGTAGGGGAAGAGTGATATGGAGGCTGCTGAAAATGAGAAATCAAGAACCCTACCCTCCTACAAAATGAACGTGTAAGTGTGTGTGTAAAATTATATGTGCGTGTGTTTTAATAAATTAGGGGGATAGAATTTGCTTAATTAAACAATAAAATGCTAATTAAAATGTTAATACACACTAACTTTGCAAAATCTCCTAATTAAAACAAAGTACACAATTGATAAACTTTAAAAGTTTAAAATCTTAAAAAAATCACCTAATAATTTTATTATGCTTTAAAATGTTAAACTTCATAAATCATTTAAAATGTCACCTTCTCGATTTGAAATAAAAATACCACATTTTACAAACCGCACAAATCGTCGCCGGTCTCTTTTCTCCGATCCCGCATCGAATAATCGCCTGAAACATGAAACTCAAGAAACATATTAACGAGCATCACATAAACATAAATAATTAAAAAAAAAGCAGATTCACAAATCATGCATTGCTAAAGATCATTTAAAACTTAAATAAATAATTTAACAATTTAAATAAATGCATGGGTTTTACGTGTACTGATATTGGGCTCTACAATTCCTCCCCCACTTAAATAAATTTTTTCCTCAAAATTAAGCCTTGCCAAAGAGTTCCGGGTAGTGATTCCTCATGTCTGCTTCGGCCTCCCAAGTGGCCTCCTCCACTGATTGATTCAGCCACCGGACTTTGATCAACTTGGTCACTTTGTTCCGAGGTCTTCACTTCTGTCTGTCTAGGATTTGGACAGGTCTTTCCTCATACGACAGATCTGGATCCAACTGCAACGGCTCAAAACTGTAGGCATGCGAGGGATTTGCTATATACTTCCTCAGCATCGAGACATGGAATACATTGTATACACCGGCCAATTCAGGTGGTAGGGCTACACGATAATCTAGTGTCCCAACTCTGTAAGAATTTCGAACGGTCCAATGAATCTCAGACTCATTATGACTCTCTTCCCAAACCGCATAACACCCTTCCTAGGTGCTATCATCATGAATATGTGATCTCCTACGGCAAACTCAAGATCTTTCCTTTTCTTGTCATCATAACTCTTTTGACGACTCTGTGCGGTCTTCACCCTGTCTCGGATTTTGACCACCACGTCTGCAGTCTGCTGAACAATCTCTGTACCGAGTTCTGATCTCTCACCGACTTCATCCCAATGAATCGACGATCTGCACTTCCTTCCATACAGTGCCTCGTAGGGAGCCATACATATAGATGATTGGAAACTTTTATTGTAAGTAAACTACACTAGCGGTAGCTTTGATTCCCAATTTCCATGGAAATGGATCACAATGCTCGCAACAGATCTTCCAAAATCTGAATCACTCGCTCAGACTTGCCATCTATCTGAGGGTGGAATGCCGTACTGAATATCAACTTTGTCCCATAGATGAATATAAACTCTTCCAAAAGGACGATGTAAATCGGGTCCCTGTCGAACACAATAGAAACTGGGATCCCGTGCAATCGGACTATCTCCCTGATATAGAGCTCTGCATACTGAGTCACGGAGAAAGTCTTCTTCACTCACAAGAAGTGTGCTGACTTAGTAAGTCGATCCACTATAACCCAAATGGCATTGGATCCTCTAATTGGCCTCAACAAACCAAATACGAAGTCCATGGTGATATTCTTCCATTTCACTCGAGAATAGGGAGCGACTTAAGCATTCCTGCGGGCCTTTGATGCTCTTCTTTCACTTGTTGACAAGTGAGACATTCAGACACAAATCGACGGATGTCCCGCTTCATATCTGGCCACCAATACAAAATCTGAAAATCCTTGTACATCTTGGTACCTCCTGGATGGATGGAATACGGAGATGCATGTGCCTCTGTTAGAATATCCTCTCTGATCGAATCAACACTAGGCATCCACATCTTCTCTTTGTATCTAACAATACCATAAGACACTGTGTAGAGTACACTGCCTTTGGCTTCATCCTTCAGTCTCCATTTCTGTAGTTGTTCATCTGAAGCCTGACCTCTACGGATTCGGTCTAGTAAAGAAGACTGTACTGTCATATTGGGGCTCTGACCTTAGGATAAACTTCCAGGCCAAATCTCTGAATCTCTGACTGAAGAGATCTCTGCCCTGACAGCTGTGCTACGACTGCAACTTTTCTGCTCAAAGCATCCGCCAAAAAATTAGAGTCACAATCAGAGTCTTTTACTAACTCCAACCACCGTCTTTGTCTCATATTCAGTTCTTTCTGCATGAAGAAGTACTTGAGACTCTTGTGATCAGTGAATATCTGCATTTCTTCCGTACAAATAATGTCTCCATATCTTCAATGAAAAGACAACGGCTGCTAACTCTAGATCATGAGTCACATAGTTCTGCTCATGCACTTTCAACTGTCTGGAGGCATACGCTATAACCCGACCATGCTGCATCAATACTGCGCCTAAAACGAACTTAGAGGCATCGGTGTACAACACAAAATTACCTTGTCCTGCTGGCATGGCTAACACTGGCGCTGTGATAAGAGCTTGCTTCAAAGTATCAAAGCTCTTCTGACATCCGTCACTCCATACAAACTTAGCATTCTTCTTAGTTAATGAAGTGAGTGGCATTGCAATCTAGGAAAACCCCTGAATAAATTTCCTGTAGTAGCCTGCCAAGCCTAGGAAACTGCGGATCTATGACGCATTTTTCGGCTCAAGTCATTCTTTAACTGCTGCCACTTTAGCTGGATCCACCTCAATGCCACTCCTAGATATTATATGTCCCAAAAACACTACTTTCTCCAACCAGAATTCACATTTACTGAATTTTGCAAACAACTTGAGACTCTGCAAGACCTGCAAAACTGTATCCAAATGCTAACTGTGCTCCTCATGGATCTTCGAGTAGATAAGAATGTCATCAATGAAAACTATGACGAACTGATATAGGTAGGGCTGAAATACTCGATTCATCAGGTCAATAAAAATTGCTGGAGCATTCATCAGTCCAAATGTCATTACTAAGAACTCGTAGTGCCCATATCTGGTTATGAAGGCTCTCTTATGAACATCTGTATCTTTTACCTTCAGCTGATGATATCCAGATAGTAGATCTATCTTAGAGAATACTGTAGCTTCCTACAACTGATCGAATAAGTCCTCAATCCTTGGTAGTGGGTATTTGTTTTTTATCGTTACCTTGTTCAGTTCTCGGTAATCGATACACAACCTCATGCTCTCATTTTTCTTCTTTACAGAGAGCACTGATGCGCCCCATTGGGAGAAACTAGAGCGGATGAATTCTTTATCTAGGAGCTCCTGGATCTGCTGTTTGAGCTCTAACATCTCAGCTGGAGCTAAACGGTACAATGTCTTAGAGATTGGCCCAGTGCCTGGCACAAGGTCAATGGAAAGCTGTGGGGACCCAGACACTAATTCATTTCTTAATCGTTCTTGGGAATAATTGGATCAATTTAATAAACTGGGTCTAAATTTTTTTTTAAAAATACAAGTGCGGAACATAATAAAATCAATCTGATATAAACATCAACATAAAAGTACAAGTTTTGTACAATCACATTAAAATCAAACTAGGGTTCAACTACTATATGTCAAGTACTGAAGCCTATTCTACTTCTGGGTTCGAATCTCCACGCTAACTGTAATCTCACATCCTCTTCGTGACCCTGATCCTGTCCCACCTGTTTTCATTCACACATACAAACACAACAACAGCCGGATAACTCCGGTGAGAAATACATTCCCAGTATAAACAACGTGTACATGCAATCATATAACAAATATAAAAGCATGAAATAGATAACAATAACATGTATCAAAATCTGAAAGACATGGCTCGATATAAAACTGTAATTCAAAACTAGGGACTCATCATCTCAGACTCAACTCATCTCCAATCTAGGGATCCCGGTTTGAATAAGAACGTAACAAATCTCCCACCTACTCTCCCGATCGGGGTGGTGGTACGTTCCTATTTCCGAACTTTGGTCCTTTCAATCGAATCTCCGCAATAGAAGACGGTCTACTTCTACGCAACATCGATATAACCAAACGTCTGGTGTCTTGGCAACTCAGCCGAAGACTTGGCATCTCCGCCAAATTGGCATCTCCGCCAAATACTAGGCACATCCGCCTTGGCACTGCCGCCAATGACTAAGCACCTCTGCCTATGACTCTTTCTCGATATCTATCTTCTTTTCTTTGCTTTTCTATAAATCAATAGAATAAGCATAAAAATTCAAAGAATACAAAAGTATTAAACAAGACAAATAAGTATGTGATTTAGGGAAACTCAAGTCAAATCCAACTCGAGTCTTATCTCCCGGATCAACATTGATTTATATCTTTCTTTATGTCGATTTGACGAAGTCGAAGTCTCGAATTCGAAGCCTGTCAATACTCAATCTGGCAATGACAATATCGAGGAGTACAATATCAATATACCACTCAAATCAATACTGGATATAATCAGAACTCAATCTAATTCTGTTTCAACGGCATAACTGCACAACCTCAATATACCCAGCAATACAAATATCAATAAATGCCAATCTCAACTCATAATCGATCGACAAACATTATCTGATATCAAATCTGTATAATCTCAATCAAATCAAATATGATAAATCATAACAATTTCATACGATATATGTTCTTCAATTCAATTCCAGTTATACGATGTCTTATATCACAAGAACACCATATATGAATCATATCTGATTCATTCAATATCATATTTCCCAATCATATAAAACATACGAAAACTTACATCTGTGTGATGCCTGTAACGAGAGGAGTACGGTACTGAACTCGGATCGAAATTCTGACGGACGGATCTTGCACAATCACAAATCTAAATTATGAAAAGGCGTAAGGATTTTTCACGGAGCTTTCTTGATTTTTTTTCTGCTACATTCTGAAGGAAGGAACTGAATTGATAGATATATATATACCATGCATGCCCAAGAAAACGTGGCTCACTTCTTTATGCAGCACGTCTCGCGCATATGCGTGACCTTTCTCGGTGCGTATCCATCACAACAGCTCGCGTATATGCGCGCACCATCGCCGCGCATATGCGCGAGGTCCTATGCCATACCCGCGCATATGCGCGCATCCTGGTCGCGCATATGCGCGAGGTTCTCTGCCTACTCCGCGCATATGCGCGAGGCTCATTCCTCGCACATAACTTCAATTCTTCTTTCGTCTTTCCCCCGATCCGTTCCGTCTATAATCACCACAATTAGCAACAAATCATTTCAATTACAATAATCAAAACCTCGGGCATTACATTTCTCCCCCCTAAAATCTGATTTCGTCCCCGAAATCACAGGCAATCAAATCAGATATCAATTCAGATACAATAAGGAATGGAGAATAGAAGCTAAATAAAAAGACTCACATCAGCGAAATAACTCTGGGAATTTCTGTCTCATATCTGATTCCGTCTCCCACGTAGCTTCTTCAATGCCATGGCGACTCCACTGAACTTTCACAAGCGGAATAATCTTCGTTATGAGTTGTTTTTCTTTACGATCGAGAATCTGGATCGGCTTCTCGAAATAACTCAAAGTCTCATCTAGTTCTGCCTCATTTGGCTGCAGAATATGTGAAGCATCGGGAATATACTTCCCTTTCTTGCCAAATTTGACAACGCCTCTGAACGAAGGAATCCTCAAGAATACTCTGTCTCCTGCCTCCAATACCAACAGTCTATGATGAACATTGGCATATTTGACCTGTCTATCTTGAGCTGTCTTCATTCTCTTCTGAATCAGCTTCACTTTTTCAGTCATATCTTGTATCATATCAGGCCCAATCTCAGGTACCTCAAAGATATCATCCCAATAAAGAGGGGATCTGCACTTTTTACCGTACAACGCTTCAAATGATGCCATCTCAATACTCGTCTGGTAGCTGTTGTTGTACGAAACTCACAAAGTGGCAAAGATTCTTGCCAACTAGTGCCAAAATCTAGCACTACAACTCTCAGCATATTTTCCAATGTCTGGATACTCCGCTCTGACTGTCCGTCGGTCTGTGGATGATATGCGGTACTCAAGTGCAATTTGGTACCTAGAGCTTGCTGCAAACTGTGCCAAAAGTGCGAAGTAAACCGAGGATCACAGTCTGATACAATCGACTTCGGCACTCCGTGCAATCTGACCACTTCTTTGACATAAATCTCTGCCATCTGGTCATGTCTGTACGTTATCTTGTACGGAATGAAGTATGCTGATTTGGTCAATCTGTCAATCACAACCCAAATCACATCACAAGCTCGGAAGGAACGTGGTAGCTTCGTCACGAAGTCCATGGAAATGTGATCCCATTTCCATTCAAGAATGGAAAAACTCTGTAATAGACCTCCTGGTTTCTTTCTTTCCGCTTTTACCTGTTGGCAATTCAGACACTTGGATACAAATTCAGCAATATCAGCTTTCATCTGTTTCCTCCAAAACTATCTTTTCAAATCATTAGACATTTTCCTGCCACCAGGACGAATACTGAATCGACTGCTATGCGTTTTAAATCTGAAACATCTGGCACAACAAGACGATTATTCACATATAACACACTGTCACAAACCTGATACTCGGATCGATGCCCTACTCTGACTATCGCAATCAAATTCTAGACATTCTAATCCACTTTGTGAGCCGCTTTAAATCTCAAAATCAGCTCTGGTTTGACTTGAACAACATATAATCTCAACGGTTTACAATATGTTTCAAATCGTGATTCAGAAAAACAGAAATTTTCAATCAAATTCAAAACACCAATCGTCGATAATAGTCTGCCAACTCATAAAACTGCGAATTTCTGACACTAATGTCGGTCTTGGCCAACTGATCACGGCCTCACTTTGCTAGGATCGACCGATATACCATCTTCGGATATACTGTACCCCAAAAATACAACATGTCTCAGCCATAATTCACATTTCGAAAGCTTGGCATACAGTTTCTCAGCCCTCAGAATTTTCAACACAGTTCTCAAATGCTCAACATGATCAATCACATTCTTCGAATATATCAAAATATTATCGATAGAATAATCATAAAATCATCGAAGTACTTCTAATATACACGATTCATTAAACCCCGAAACATAACTGTAGTACCCCAAGGAAAACACTTGGTCTAATGTAACCCTTGGCCAGTAGATCTTACAACTGCTCTTTCAACTCTTTCAATTCAGTCAGTACCATCCTGTCCAGTATTTTAAAGTTAGGAACTGTACCTGGTACGCATTCAATGCTGAAATCTATCTCTCTGAATGGAAACAATTTCGAAATCTCATATGGGAAAACATTAGCAAACTCACATACCACCGGCAAATCAGCCAATGATAGGCTCGATTTCAGTACGTCAACTGAATACACAGGTAATCCCTCTGCTTCTTTCTGTAATAATCGAGTTATAGACATAGCAGATATCAAAGAAATTCTAAATCTAGAATCCTTACCGTAAAATTTCCACTCTTCAGCCATCTCAGGTCTGAATCTCACAATCTTATGAAAACAATCAACGGTAGCTCTGTACTTGGTCAGCATATAAATACGAATAATACAATCAAAGTCAGACAACCTAAGTACAATACAATCTAACTCAATCTCATGTCCGTCATACTGTGGCATACAATGTTTAACAGCATACACTAAAATCAAACCTCTCCCCAAGATGAAGAGAAACATACTATAGTAGATAAGGATTCAAAAGGCAAAGCATATATCAATGCAATTTGTTCAAAGATAATCGTATGGAATGCATTAGTATCTATCAATACATATGCAAGGATAACCACACAGGAAACAATTACCTGCAATTACATCATCAGATGCGTCCTGGGCCTGTTCCTCGGTCAATGTAACACTCTGGCCTACTGTCTAGGAGGCTTGGCTAACTGTCTGGCTTCCTCCTGGCATTGGCTGTGACTGGGTAGAGGGTGGCTAGAAAGAGTGAACAACAGATTATCGTCTATCAGGCTGTGCCACTGATTCAAATGATTCTACTCCCTGGGATCCCTGGGAGCCTCGCTGTGGACAAACTTTAGCAAAGTGTCCTGGCTGTCGACAGACGTTGCAACTACCAAACACACCTCGGCATTGCTCTGTGGGATGTCTTCATCCACAGGTTTTACAATAAACCCCTGTATAACCCTGGCCAGAACCGGTCTGTCGTGAGCCACTAGAACTAGATGAACTACTTCCCGATTTCTTAAACTGTTTCCATCTAGCTTTCAGCTTATCTTTCTTTCCGCGGCTACTACTGCCACTATCAAATCTTGGAAGGGGTTGCGAGAATTGGGCGGGAGACTGTTGCTGTTTATGTGGTTGAGCAACATACGACATTCCTCGCTGTTGGATCAAACTTGCCTCAGCTCCCTTTGCTCTGTTCAAGGCATCGGCAAAATTATGGGGTCGCTCCACATTTACCAATATAAATATCTCTGGATTTAATCCATTAATGAACTGATCAGCTACAGCTTTATCATTCCCAGCCACGTGAGGAGCAAAACGTAGCAAGGTAGAGAACTTGGCCACATATTCTTCAATATTCAACTGATCCTGTTTCAGATTTGCTAACTCTGTACCCTTGTCTTTCTTGTATGATACTGGAAAAAATCTTTGATAAAATTCAGTTTTGAAGATTTTCCACGTAATCACCGTACCACGCTGTTCTAAGGCTTCCTTGATTGCGAGCCACCAACTCTTCGCGACCTCATTTAACTGGTGCCCAATCAGTTTGACTCTACGTTCATCGGTATAGTCAAGTGAATCAAACAGCATTTATATATCATCTAGCCAACTCTCACAATCAAAAGACGTCTCAGTACCCTTCAGAATCAGCGATTGAAATGACTGAAACCTCTTCAACAGTGTTTCCATCGGAGTTGCGGACACATCCATTGGATTAGTTGAGGTACTACCCGGTTCTGGGATTCTTCGAGGAGGTATATCTGATTATCAAAAGAGTTAGCAACCAAATACAACAAACCTGTTTCAGTCCTCCTCTGATCATCTTACTGCTGATCAATGAATCGGTTCTGATTCATTCTCAATAACACATGTTTCCAATCAAATTAGATAATCAGGTAAACATGCATTTCAAAGCAGTAAAACATGATAGCAATCAAAAGCATGGAAGAAACTCATTCTACCACGCTCACTATCTTCTATCTCAGGCTAAGGTAACCTACTGCTCTGATACCACCTGCTGTGGGGACCCGGACGCTAATTCATTTCCTAATCGTTCTTGGGAATAATTGGATCAATTTAATAAACTGGGTCTAATTTTTCTTTTTTTTTTAAAATACAAGTGCGGAACATAATAAAATCAATTTGATATAAACATCAACATAAAAGTACAAGTTTTGTACAATCACATTAAAATCAAACTAGGGTTCAACTACTATATGTCATGTGCTGAAGCCTATTATACTTCTGGGTCCGAATCTCCATGCTAACTGTAATCTCACATCCTCTTCGTGACCCTGATCCTGTCCCACCTGTTTTCATGCACACATACAAACACAACAATAGCCGGATAACTCCTGTGAGAAATACATTTCCCAGTATAAACAACGTGTACATGCAATCATATAACAAATAAAAAAGCATGAAACATATATCAATAACATGTATCAAAATCTGAAAGACATGACTCGATATAAAACTGTAATTCAAAACTAGGGACTCATCATCTCAGACTCGACACATCTCTAATCTAGGAATCCCGGTTTGAATAAGAACGTAACAAATCTCCCACCTACTCTCTCGATCGGGGTGGCGGTACGTTCCTATTCCCGGACTTTGGTCCTTTCAATCGAATCTCCGCAATAGAAGGCGGTCTACTTCTACGCAACATCGATATAACCAAACGTCCGGTGTCTTGGCAACTCAGCCGAAGACTTGGCATCTCCGCAAAATACTAGGCACATCCGCCTTGGCACTTCCGCCAATGACTAAGTACCTCTGCCTATGACTCTTTCTCGATATCTATCTTCTTTTCTTTGCTTTTCTATAAATCAATAGAATAAGCATAAACATTCCAAGAATACAAAAGTATTAAACAAGACAAATAAGTATGTGATTTAGGGAAACTCAAATCAAATCTAACTCGAGTCTTATCTCCCGGATCAACATTGATTTATACCTTTCTTTATGTCGATCTGACGAAATCGAAGTCTCGAATTCGAAGCCTGTCAATACTCAATCTTGCAATGAAAATATCGAGGAGTACAATTGGGGGGACCTGAACCTAATTCATCTTCTTAATCATTATTATGATCAGTTAATTAATCTGGGTCTAATTTTTTTTTAAATACATAAGTGCGGAGCATAATGAAATCCATCTGATATACATATTGAAAATAAAGTACAAGTCATGTACAACATAGGTTTATTTCAAACTAAAGTTCAGCTACTTCATCAAGTACTGAAAATCAATCTGCTCTAAGTCCGGGTCTCCACGCTAATCTTGAATCTCTCATCCTCTTCGTGACCCTGATCCTGTCCCACCTGTTGTCATGTACACATACAAACACAACAACAGCCGGATAACTCCGGTGAGAATATAATCCCAATATAAATAACGGATACATGCAATCATATAACAATATAAAATCATGAAAACGATATCAATAGCATGTATCAAATCTGAAAACATGAATCGATATAAAGCTGTAAATAAACTCTGGACTCGTCATCTCAGACTCGACTCATCTCTAATTAAGGGATCCCGGTTCCTGGATACTACCATATACCGAATCCCCGCAATAGAAGCCGATCCGCTCCTACGCAACATCGATCTAAATCAAACATCCAGTGTCTTAGCATATCCGCCAAAGACTTGGCATATCCGCCAATAACTAGGCATCTCCGCCCATGACTCAATATATGGTCTACTATAAATCAATAGACTAAGCATATCAATCTCATAAATTGCAAATATCAATGCAATAAATAAAGTATGTGGTTTTTGGGAAACTCAAGTCCAATCTAACTCGAGTCTTTCTCCCGGTTAACATTGATTTATACCTTTCTTTCTGTTGATCTGACGAAGTCGATGTCTCGAATTCGAAGCCTGTCAATACTCAATCTGGCAATGAAAATATCGAGGAGTACAATATCAATACACCACTCAAATCAATACTGAATATAATCAGAACTCAATCTAATTATGTTTCAATGGCATAACTGCACAATCTCAATATACCCAGCAATACAAATCAACAGATATCAACTCTCCCCAACTCATAACCAATAACAATACAAATCTGATATCAAATCTCAACCAAATACATTCTGAAAATCATAACAATTTCATACGGTATCTGTTCTTCAATCAGGTTTCGATTATACGATGTCTAATATATCAAGAACACCATATATGAATCATATCTGATTCTTTCAATATCATATTTCAAATCATAACAAAACATTAGAAAACTTACGTCTGTGTGAAGCCTGTAACGAGAGGAACACGGTAGAGAAATCAGATTGAAATTCAGAGGGATGGATTTCTCGTAAATCACAAATCTTTTGTTTGAAGAACATAAGCTTTCTCCCAACGATTCTATTCGTTTTCTTCCACTGAATCTGAAGAATTGCAAGATTTATATATATATTGCATGGTACAAGGGCAAGTGGATTCATCCTTATGCTGCACGTGTCGCGCATATGCGCGACCCTCCTCGGCGCATATGCGCAAGACATTATGTCTCGGCGCATATGCGCAAGACATTATGTCTCGGCGCGTAACCTCACAGCAGATCGCGCATATGCGCACCCTCACCCGGCGTATATGCGCGAGGTTATATGCCATACTCACGCATATGCGCGGGTCCTGTTGCGCATATGCGCGAGGTTCTCTGCCTATCTCGCGCTTATGCGCACGGCTGGGTCGCGCATTTGCGAGAGGGCTCATCCTCGCACATATTTCCAATCTTCTTTCCGGCTTTCCCGGTCCGATCCGTTCCGTCTAAAATCACATCAATTATCAAAAATCATTTCAGATTATAATAACCAAATTCTCGGGCATTACATTTCTCCCCCCCTAAGATCTGATTTCGTCCCCAAAATCACAGGCAATCAAATCAGATATCACATAAGATACAATAAGGAATGGGGTATAGATGCTAAATAAGAAAACTCACATCAATGAAATAACTCGGGGAATCTCTGTCTCATATCTGGCTCAGTCTCCAGGTAGCTTCTTCGATGCCATGACGACTCCACTGAACTTTCACAAGCGGAATAGTCTTCGTTCTAAGCTGCTTTTCTTTACGATCGAGAATCTGGATCGGTTTCTCGAAGTAACTCAGTGTCTCGTCAAGTTCTGCCTCATCTGGTTGAATGACATGTGAAGCATCGTGAAGATATTTCCTCAATAACGATACATAAAAGACATCATGTATTCAAGATAGAGAAGGCGGTAATACGAGTCGATAGACACGATCTCCTATCTTCTTGAGAATCTCGTACGACCCAATATATCGTGGAGACAACTTCCCTTTCTTGCCAAATCTGACAACGCCTCTGAAAGGAGAAATCTTCAAGAATACTCTGTCTCCTGCCTCAAATACCAACGATCTACGTCGAACATTGGCATATTTGGCCTATCTGTCTTGAGCTGCCTTCATCCTCTTCTGAATCAGCTTCACTTTTTCTGTCATATCTCTGATCATATCAGGTCCAATCTCAGGTATTTACGAGATATCATCCCAATACAGAGGGGATCTACATTTCTTACCGTACAACGCTTCAAACGGTGCCATCTCAATACTCGTCTGATAGCTGTTGTTGTACGAAAACTCACAAAGTGGCAAAGATTCTTGCCAACTAGTGCTAAAATCAAGCACTACAGCTCTAAGCATATCCTCCAGTGTCTGGATAGTCCGCACTGACTGTTTTTCGGTCTGTGGATGATATGCGGTACTCAGATGTAACTTAGTACCTAGAGCCTGCTGTAAACTCTGCCAGAAGTGCGAAGTAAACCGAGGATCACGGTCTGAAACAATCGACTTCGGTACTCCATGCAACCTAACCACCTCTCTGACATAGATCTCTGCCATCTGGTCATGTCTGTACGTCATCTTGCATGGAATAAAACATGCTGATTTGGTCAATCTGTCAATCACGACCCAAATTGCATCACAACCTCGGGAGGATCTCCGTAGCTTCGTTACAAAATCCATGGAAATATGATCCCATTTCCATTTAGGAATAGACAAACTCTGTAATAGTCCTCCGGGTTTCTTTCTTTTGGCTTTCACCTATTGGCAATTCAGACATTTGGATACAAATTCAGTAATATAAGCTTTCATCTGTTTCCACCAAAACTGTCTTTTCAAATCATTGTACATCTTTCTGCCACCAGGATGAATACTGAATCGACTACTATGTGCTTCTGACAATATCTGTCATTTCAAATCTGAAACATCTGGTACCACAAGACGATTATTCACATACAATACACCATCATGTACCTGGTATTCTGACCGATGTCCTGCTCTGACCATCGATATCGAGTTTTGAACATTCTGATCAACTTTCTGAGCCGCTTTAATTCTCAAAATTAGCTCTGGTTCGATTTGGACAGCATATAATCTCAACGGTTTACAATCTGTCTCAAATGCTAATCCATACAAACAGCAGTTTTCAATCAAATTTGAAACACCAATCGCCGATAAGGATAAAAAACATATCTTTCGACTCAGTGCATCAGCTGCTGCATTGGACTTTCTCAGAGAGTACTTGATTTCACAATCGAAATCCTTCAATAAATCCAGCCATCTTCGCTGCCTCATATTCAGCTCTGACTGTGAAAATATATATTTCAAACTTTTATGATCAGAATAAATCTCAAACTTCTCACCGTATAGGTAATGTCGCCATATCTTCAGTACCAAAACAATGGCAGCCAATTCAAGATCATGAATTGGATAGCGAGTCTCATGTAGCTTCAACTGTCTCGAGGCATAAGAAATGACATGAACTCGCTGCATCAGAACACAACCCAACCCTCTGTGAGAAGCATCACAATAAACCACAAAATCACCAGTACCTAACGGAATAGTCAGTATCGGTGCACTGGTCAATCTCTTCTTCAACTCTAGAAAACTGGACTCACTCTCCTCAGACCAAACAAATGGAGCATTCTTCTGAGTCAGCTGAGTAATAGGCTTAGCAATACTCGAAAAATCTTTAATGAATCGACGCTAATAGCCTGCTAAACCCATAAAACTGCGTATTTCTGGCAAATAAGTCGGTCTAGGCCAACTGATCACTGCCTCAACCTTGCTAGGATCAACAGAAATCCCATCTCCAGATATAATGTGACCCTGAAATACAATCTGTCTCAACCAGAATTCACATTTTGACAGTTTGGCATATAATTTCTCTTTTCTCAGAATTCTCAATACAGTTCTCAAATGCTCAGCATGATCAATCATATTTTTCGAATATATCAGAATATCATCAATGAATATAATCACAAACTCATCAAGGTACTTATGAAACACACGGTTCATCAGACCCATAAACACAGCTGGAGCATTTGTCAAACCAAACGGCATGACAATAAACTCATAATGTTCATACCTGGTTCTGAACGCTGTCTTCAAAATATCTGAATCTCTGACTCTCAGCTGATGATATCCAGATCTCAGATCGATCTTGGAATATACAGAAGAGCCCTGCAACTGATCAAATAAATCATCAATACGAGGCAAAGGGTATTTGTTCTTCACCGTAGCCTTGTTCAGTTGCCGGTAGTCAATGCAAAGTCTCATTGAACCGTCCTTCTTTCTCACAAACAACACTGGAGCACCCCAAGGAGAAACAATCGGTCTGATGTAACCCTTGGCCAGTAAATCCTCTAACTGCTCTTTCAACTCTTTCAATTCAATCGGTGCCATTCTGTAGGGAGCTCTAAAAATCGGAACTGTACCTGGCATCAACTCAATGCTGAAAGTTATCTCTCGTATCAGAGGCGAACCCGGAATCTCATCTGGGAAGAAATCAGCAAACTTACAGACCACTGGCAAATCAGCCAATGATGGGCTCGATTTCAGTAAGTCAACTGAATACACAAGGAATCCCTCTACTCCTTTATGTAATAATCGAGTCATAGATAACGCAGTTATCAAAGGAATTCTTGATCTAGAACCGTTACCGTAAAATTTCCATTCGTCAGCCATCTCAGGTCTGAATCTCACAATCTTATGGAAACAATCAACGGTAGCTCTGTACTTGGTCAGCATATCAATACCAATAATACAGTCAAAATCAGACAATCCAAGTATAATGCAGTCTAACTCAATCTCATGACCTTCATACTGTAGTACACAATGTTTCACAGAATTCACTGATATCAAACATGTCCCCAAAGGAGAAGAGACAGACACTATAGCAGATAAAGACTCAACAGGCAATGCATGACTCAGTGCAAATCGTTCAGATATAAATGTATGAGAAGTACCCGTATCTATCAATACATAAGCAGGGTAACCACATAAAGAACAGTTACCTGCTACAACATCATCTGGTGCTTCCTAGGCCAGTTCCTCTGTCAAAGCAAATACTCTGGCCTGCTGTCTAGAAGGCTGGCTAACTGTCTGGCTTTCTCCTGGCCTCTGCTGTGATGGAGTAGTAATCGGTGGTGGCTAGAAAGAATGAACAGCTGATGATCGTCTATCAGTCTGAGCCACTGATCCAGCTGATTCTGCTCCTTGGGATCCCTGGGAACCTTTTTGTGGACATATACCAATCACTCCCTGGCATTGCTCGGTCGGATGTCTCCCTCCGCAAGTTCTGCAATAAGCCCCGGTATAACTCTGGCTCTGTCGGGAACCACTGGAGCTAGAAGAACTACTGCCAGACTTCTTAAACTGTCTTCGTCTGGCTTTCAGATAATCTTTCTTCCCGCTGCTGCTGCCACTCTCAAATCTGGGAGGGGGTTGCTGGGGTCTCGGTACTAGAGGAACATACGAAGCTCTTTTCTGTCTTATCAAACCAGCTTCAGCTCCTTTGGATCTATTCAGGGCATCAGCAAAGTTATTCAGTCGCCCGGTGTTAACCAATGTAAAGATCTCAGGATTCAACCCATTGATGAACTGATCAGCAACAGCTTCGTCATTCTCGGCAACGTGTGGAGCAAATCGCAACAAGGTAGAGAACTTGGTCACATATTCTTCTATATTCAATTGACCCTGTCTCAGATTTGAAAACTCTGTACCCTTGTCTTTTCTGTACGATACTGGGAAAAATATTTGATAAAATTCATTCTTAAAGATGTTCCAAGTAATAGTCGTACCTCGATGCTCCAACGCTCTCTTCGTCGTAATCCACCAATTCTTTGCAACGTTATGCAACTGGTGCCCAATCAATCGGACTCGGCGCTCATCTGTGTAATCCAAGGAATCAAACAGCATCTCAATATCATCTAACCAACACTCACAGTCAACAGAAGTCTCTGTTCCTTTCAGGGTCGGCGGTTTAAATGATTGAAACCTCTTCAGTAACGTTTCCATCGATGTTGCTGTTACATCCATCGGATTAGCCGAAGTGCTACCCTGTTCTGGTACTCTTCGAGGAGACATATCTTATTATCAAAAGGGTTAGCAACCAAGTACAACCAACCTGTTTCAGTCCTCCCCTGATCATCTTACTGCTGATCAAGAATCGGTTCTGATTCATTCTCAATAGCACATGTTTCCAATGAAATCAGATAATCAGGTAAACATGCATTTGAAAGCAGTAAAACATGCTAGCAATCAAAAGCAAGGAAGAAAACTCATTCTACCCCGTTCATTATCTTCTATCTCAGGCTAAGGTAACCTACTGCTCTGATACCACCTGCTGTGGGGACCGGAACCTAATTCATCTTCTTAATCATTATTAGGATCAGTTAATTAATCTGGGTCTAATTTTTTTTTTAAATACATAAGTGCGGAACATAATGAAATCCATCTGATATACATATCGACAATAAAGTACAAGTCAATGTACAACATAGGTTTATTTCAAACTAAAGTTCAGCCACTACATCAAGTACTGAAAATCAATCTACTCTAAGTCCGGATCTCCACCCTAATCTTGAATCTCTCATCCTCTTCGTGACCCTGATCCTGTCCCACATGTTGTCATGCACACATACAAACACAACAACAGCCGGATAACTCCGATGAGAATATAATCTAAGTATAAATAACGGATATATGCAATCATATAACAATATAAAAACATGAAAAAGATATCAATAGCATGTATCAAATCTGAAAAACATGAATCGATATAAAGCTGTAAATAAACTCTGGACTCGTCATCTCAGACTCGACTCATCTCTAATTAAGGGATCCCGGTTCCTGGATACTACCATATACCGAATCCCCGCAATAGAAGTCGATCCGCTCCTACGCAACATCGATCTAAATCAAACATCCAGTGTCTTAGCATATCCGCCAAAGACTTGGCATATCCGCCAATAACTAGGCATCTACGCCCATGACTCAATATATGCTCTACTATAAATCAATAGACAAAGCATATCAATCTCATAAATTGCAAATATCAATGCAATAAATAAAGTATGTGGTTTTTGGGAAACTAAAGTCCAATCTAACTCAAGTCGATATCCCGGTTAACATTGATTTATACCTTACTTTCTGTTGATCTGACGAAGTCGATGTCTCGAATTCGAAGCCTGTCAATACTCAATCTGCCAATGACAATATCGAGGAGTACAATATCAATACACCACTCAAATCAATACTGAAAATAATCAGAACTCAATCTAATTATGTTTCAATGGCATAACTGCACAATTTCAATATACCCAGCAATACAAATCAACAGATATCAACTCCCCCAACTAATAACCAATAACAATACAAATCTGATATCAAATCTCAACCAAATACATTCTGAAAATCATAACAATTTCATACGGTATCTGTTCTTCAATCAGGTTTCGATTATACGATGTCTAATATATCAAGAACACCATATATGAATCATATCTGATTCCTTCAATATCATATTTCCCAATTGATAAGTTCAAGATTTGCACTTAATTTATATTAGAATCCATTTTTGAATTATGCTTGTTTCGAACAGAATTTTGCGTTTTTTGTTTGTTTTTGTTGTTATTCAAGGAATGAAGAAAATAGTGGAAACGAAGCCAATTGGACCAAGAAAACAGAGCGGTGCGCAAAAGCGGATAAGTTGCACAGCCGCGAGCACTCCATCTGACACAGGTGCGCGCGCGGCCGCGCCACTCCATGCGCAGCCGCGCGCGCACAAATGAAACACGAAGACCAGAGAGGAGCGCGCGGCCAAACCACAACTCGCGCGACCACACGCGCGCAGACACAAGCAGATGAGCAGCAGTGCACGCGCAGCAGCGCGCACTGCGTTCCAGAAAGTTATAAAAGTGCGATTCTTAAGTCAGAAGAAAAAAAAAGGCAGCCGTCATTGGAAAAAGAGACGAAAAATCGGAGCACATATACGAGACGAA
The DNA here is from genome assembly GCF_025594145.1 of Primulina tabacum. Lineage (NCBI taxonomy): Eukaryota > Viridiplantae > Streptophyta > Magnoliopsida > Lamiales > Gesneriaceae > Primulina > Primulina tabacum. The sequence goes on along the minus strand of NC_134558.1, from coordinate 22,650,331 downwards.
GATTCAGAGTACGAAGAACAGTCACAAATATGAAGAACAACGGATCTGGGGACTGGAGACGACACTTCGGATTTGTTATCTTTTCCTTCGCTTCTTTATTTCATTGTGTAGCGATGTCTAGAACTACGAATATGTCTTGTTTTCGCTTGGATTTCGTGATGAACTAAATTTTCATTCTAGAGGATGACGTAGTTTTGTCTATACGATGATTTGACGTGGTTGTTTAATTGATTGAATTCCGATTTTGGTTTAATTGTGTTCTCTATGTTTATTTCACTGCAATTTATTGGCCATACATTGTGTGTTGTCTGATAAATTCTACAACTCGGGAGAGGGACTAGGATTTTAGATCATTAGAGACGCATCGTTGAATGTTTATATCGTTCGGAAGGCGTATAACTTTAGCGAAGCTTAGGTAAGAACATGGTTTGCATCTATTAATGAAATTTAGATTTTTATTAGGAATAATTGAGTCGAAAGTTGATTGATTTATTTTATTCGTCACTTGGGAAAGGGGGAATAAAACAAGTAAGCGTTCTTGGCTATTAAATAATAGGAATTCATGAATTTAAATCCAACCGCGAAGAATTATCGTGGAAACTTAGTGAAATCATTCCTCTAGATATTTTCTATCATTGATATCTCTCCATTCGGTAATTCAAGTTATTATTTATTCGCAATTGAACTGTTTTAAATACAACAATTCTTTTTTGATTCTTCTGAATAAAATCGTGACTATTTTAATTACAAGCATTGATACATTTTTACATTTACACTCCTCGTGGGATTGACACTTGCACTCATAAATACATTATACTATAACTTGACATCGTGCGCTTGCGAGCAATCAAGAAAACACGCACCAAGTTTTTGGCGCCGTTGCTGGGGAGTGTCAAAATTTAAATTTATATCAGTATTGTTACCAATTAGTTTAGATTTTAATTTAGAGCTTTATTTTATTTTTATTTTTATATTTATTGGGTTGTTCATTTTTTTCTGTTTGACAGTGCATGCTAAGATCGCAAAACCCAGACTCGCTTATTTTTTATCCGGAGATCGAACGAACTGCGAGAAGATTAAGAAAAGAGAGAAGGGAAGAAATCAAAGCGATGGCTGATAATAGAGAGAATGACCGACAGATGCCGCCTGAGGCTATGCCAATCAAAGATCACTTCTGATCAGTGATCAACAATCATTATTCTTGCATTGCCCGAGGGACCATCAACGCAAATAATTTCGAGTTGAAGCCTGCTCTGATCAACATGGTTCAACAGAACCAGTTTGGGGGAGCCGCTACTGCAGATACTCATCTACATCTCAGAACATTTTTGGAGATAACGGACACGGTAAAAATAAATGGTGTTTCTGATGATATTATTCGACTGCGCTTGTTTCCTTTTTCTCTTAGGGACCAAGCTAGAGGGGCTAGCGACGAAATTTCTGGCAAAATACTTTCCCCCTGCAAAGTCTGCACAGTTGAAGATTGAGATAAGTACTTTTAGGCAGACTGATTTTGAGCAGCTGTACGAAGCTTGGGAAAGATATAAAGAGTTATTGAGGAAGTGTCAGAATCATGGCTATGAAGACTGGGTTCAGATTGAATTATTTTACAATGGTCTAAATGGGCAAACAAGAGGAACAGTGGATGCAGCAGCTGATGGCACGATCTTTGCCAAATCTCCTTAGCAAGCCTATGACTTGCTTGAACAGATGACTATAAATAGCTACCAGTGGCCGACTGAGAGATCTGGAGTGAATATGGCAGTTGGGGTATATGCTGTGGATCCGATTACGTCATTCACTGCCCAATTGTCTGCCCTGACCACACAACTAGCAGCTATGAACAAAGTGAGCACAGCAGAGACTGAGGGTCCATCGATTGTTGCTGAAGAACAATCTCTTTTTGAAGAAGCTCAGTATATCAACAACCGAAATTTTGGTGGATTCGGAGGATATCGAGGTAATACTCCCCCTAATACTTATCATCCAGGATTAAGAAATCATGAAAATTTTTCTTATGCGAATAATAAAAATATGTTGAATCCTCCATCGGTGTTCAATACATCAAAGGGGGAAGGAAAGCCTTCATTTGAAGATTTAGTGGGAACGTTTGTTGCTGAATCTGGAAAGAGAATGGCGAGGACTGAGTCTCGTCTTGACAATATGGAGACTCACATGGGAAATATGGGTGCCACAATGAAATCTTTGGAGACGCAAATCGGACAATTGGCTAATGCCTTGAGAGATCACAATAGGGGTCAATTTCCGAGAAACACGGAGGCTAACCCAAAAGAGCAGTGTAAGGCAGTCACTTTAAGGAGTGGAAAGGAATTGGAGGTACAAAGTCCTAAAGAGAGAGTGGAAAGTGAGAAGATATTTAAAGAAGGTGAAACTGAGGGACCTAAAGCTGAAGTTGAAGTTGAACAACCTCCAGTATTTAAGCCGACTCTTCCATACCCTCAGAGGTTCAAAAAGAAGAATTTGGATGATCAATTTGCAAAGTTCTTAGAGATCTTTAAGAAGATACACATCAACATACCATTTGCTGATGCTTTGGAGCAAATGCCAAATTATGCAAATTTATTAAAGATGTGATGTCCAAGAAGAGGAAGCTGCAGGAGTTTGAGACTCTGAAACTGACTGAAGAATGTAGCGCCATACTGCAAAAGAAGCTACCACAAAAATTAAAAGATCAAGGGAGTTTTACTATTCCTTGCTTTATTGGTGGTTCTTAATGTAGTAAAGCTTTATGTGATTTGGGAGCAAGTATTAATTTGATGCCATTTTCTATCTACATGGAACTGGAGCTTAGAGAAGTTAAACCAACTACAATCACCTTACAACTTGCAGACAGAAGTCTCACGTATCCACGTGGGATAGTCGAGGATGAATTGGTAAAAGTAGATAAATTTATTTTTCCTGCTGATTTTGTTATTTTAGATATGGAGGAAGATCATGATGCTCCATTAATCTTTGGGAGACCATTTCTGGCAACTAGAAGGGCATTGATAGATGTGCATAAGGGTGAACTCACATTGAGAGTTGGTGGAGAAGCAGTCATTTTTAACATCTATCACGCCATGAAGGGATCAAATGAGGTAAACACTTGTAAGAGTATTGATGTTATAGACTCATGTATGTCTCTTGAATGTGCAGGAACAAGGGATCCTTTGGAGAGATGTTTGATAAGCGCTGCAGGAACTGTTGATGAAGACAATTGGGAAGTGAAAGAGCAGCTGGTGGCTCTTGAAGCACTGCAGAAAGAAAGGAGAAAAGATGCACTGCCTGAGGAGTTGAATATAAATGAGAAAATTGAGGTAAAACCACCTTCTCCTGACTTGAAGGAACTGCCAAACCACCTTTGTTATGCATTTTTAGGTGAAAAGTCGACATATCCGGTAATCATCTCTTCCTCTCTTACTTGTACTAAAAAGATAAATTATTGAGAGTATTGAGGAAATTTAAAACTGTTTTAGGATGGTCGATTTCTGATATTAGGGGAATTAGCCCCACTATATGCATGCATAAATTTTGATGGAGGAGTCGTATATTCCTTATGTGGATCACCAGAGGAGGTTGAACCCAGCAATGAAAGAGGTTGTGAAAAATGAGGTACTAAAATTACTTACTGCTGGTGTAATTTATGTTATTTCTAATAGTAGTTGGGTATCTCCTGTACAAGTTGTGCCTAAAAAGGGTGGAATAACTGTGGTTAGAAACGAAAATGATGAACTGATATCTACTCGTACTGTAACTGGTTGGCGAGTATGTATTGATTATAGAAAGTTGAACAATGTTACACGTAAAGATCATTTTCCACTGCCTTTTATTGATCAAATGCTTGATAGACTTGCTGGCTATTGTCATTATTGTTTTTTAGATGGTTATTCAGGTTATAACCAAATTTCTATAGCGCAGAAGATCAGGAGAAGACTACTTTCACGTGTCCCTATGGCACGTTTGCTTTTAGAAGAATGCCGTTTGGGCTATGCAATGCACCTGCCACTGTCCAGAGGTGCATGATGGCCATATTTGCAGACATGGTGGAGGAAATAATGGAAGTCTTCATGGATGACTTTTCGGTATTTGGTTTGTCGTTTGATCATTGCTTACATAACCTATCCCTTGTTTTGCAGATATGTCAGGATAAGAACTTAGTTCTTAATTGGGACAAGTGTCACTTTATGGTCCAAGAGGGTATTGTTCTTGGACATAAAGTGTCTTCTAAGAGATTAGAGGTGGACCGAGCTAAAGTTGTCGCAATCAAAAAACTTCCCCCACCAAGGAACATCAAGGGAATAAGGAGCTTTCTAGGACATGGGGGGTTTTATCGTAGATTTATTAGAGATTTTTCTAAGATTACTAAACCCCTGTGTAACTTGCTTGAAAAAGAGTCGACTTTTATATTTGTTGATGATTGTTTGCAGGCATTAGAGAAGATCAAAATGGCATTGGTGACTGCACCGATTATGATAGTGCCGGATTGGAAGGAGCCCTTTGAGATAAGGTGTGATGCAAGTGATTATGCATTGGGCGCTGTCTTAGGCCAAAGAAGGGAAAAGATGTTTAGGGCGATTTACTACGCAAGCCGCACAATGGACGCTGCACAACGAAATTACACTACGACCGAGAAGGAGATGCTTGCAGTAGTATTTGCCTTCGACAAATTCAGACCTTATTTGATTGGCACAAAGGTAATCGTTTTCACTGACCATGCAGCTATTCGCTACCTATTTGCCAAAAAGGATGCAAAACCACGCTTGATAAGGTGGATTTTGCTATTACAAGAATTTGACTTTGAGGTCAAGGATAAAAAGGGTAGTGAAAATCAAGTAGCTGACCACTTGTCGAGGCTTGAGCTAGAGGATAAGAAAGAAGAGGGAGCTATACAAGAAACATTCCCAGATGAGCAACTCTTTGAGGTAAACACGGTAATTCCTTGGTTTGCTGATATAGCAATTTTTTTGTCATGTAGTACCCTTCCTCCAGATTTGAGCTATCATCAAAAGAAGAAGTTCGTCCGATCCATTTGTGTATAAGAGGTGTGCTGACCAAGTGATTAGAAGATGCGTGGAGGGTATCGAAGCACATCAAATTCTGGAGAAATGCCATTCTTCACCATATGGTGGACATTTTGGAGCGTCACGAACAGCAGCTAAGTTATTGCAATTTGGTTTTTATTGGCCGAGTTTGTTTAAAGATAGCTATACTTTAGTAAAATCATGTGATAGATGCCAGAGGTTAGGAAACATCTCTAGGCGTCACGAATTACCACTGACAAATGTTTTGGAAGTGGAACTTTTTGACGTTTGGGGTATAGATTTAATGGGACCATTTCCTCATTCTTTTGGTAATTCCTATATTTTATTAGCTGTGGATTATGTTTCGAAATGGGTGGAAGCAATCGCCACCAATACTAATGACGCTCATGTTGTAGTTAAATTCGTGCATAATAACATCTTCACAAGGTTTGGAACACCGAGAGCCATCATAAGTGACGAAGGTACGCATTTTTGCAATAGATTTTTCAACTCACTTATGGCTAAATACAGTGTGAAGCACAAAGTGGCCCTAGCATACCATCCACAGGAAAATGGGCTAGCTGAGGTATCCAACCGAGAAATTAAACAAATACAGGAAAAAACTGTCAACACCAACCGGAAGGATTAGGCCGTTAAGTTGGATGATGCATTATGGGCTTATCGAACTGCATTCAAGATGCCTATTAGGATGTCCCCCTATAGGCTGGTATTTGGGAAGGCATGCCACTTGCCACTGGAACTGGAGCACCGAGCATTCTGGGCAGTTAAAAAGTTGAACTTCGACTTGAAAGCTTCTGGCGATGTCAGAAAACTGCAGTTGAATGAGATGGAGGAATTCCACAATGATGCATATAAGAATGCTAAGATCTATAAAGAGCAGACCAAGAAATGGCATGACAAAATTATTATACGAAGGGAGCTAAAACCCGGACAACAAGTACTGCTATTCAATTCTCCTCTGAAGTTGTTTCCTGGTAAGTTGAAATCGCATTGGTCATGGCCATTTGTAGTGGAAACAGTATATCCTCATGGGGCTATCGAGCTGAGGTGCAGTGATGGACGAACTTTCAAAGTCAATGTATAGCGTGTTAAGGAGTACTATGGAACTGAAGTGAGGAATATTTACAATCTTAATCTGAGCGAACCAAATTGAACAGACTGGTGAAAGTCGAGCTGACGACGTTAAACCAAGCGCTACGTGGGAGGCAACCCACAATGCATTTGTTTTGTTTTTGTTGTTTCATTTTAATCTTTATTTGTTAATTTTAATTTTCATTATTCGAATTTTGATTCAATTGTTTATTTTTGTAGGTAATTAAAAAAAAAAGGAGTTAGTGGACAGACGCATGCGCGCCACCGCGCAACATCTCGCGCAGCAGCGCACTAAGAACAATTGGGCAGGTACAGCAGCTTGCGTGCGGCCGCGCAATTTCTTGCGCAACCGCGCGCACCCCATCAACCCTGAAGAACAGAAGCTCGTGCGCATCCGCGCGAGTTCTCGCGCAACCGCGCGTTCTCAATTATTGCAGGGAACAGAACCTCGCGCGCGGTCGCGCCACTTCTCGTGCGACCGCGCGCACCGCGTACAGCCCCTTTTTAAAAACCTTATCTCACAATTTCACACACACAACTCTCCTCTCCCTCAAAAACAGCCACCTCCCCTTACTCTCTTCCCTTACAAATCCTCTCCAACTCAAACATTCCACCCCCTCCAACAATCTCAACACTCTCCATAACTCCTTAAATCAAACTCCTCCACTCCAACAAACACTCCTCCCTCAACAAACCCTCACACCACCAACAGCAACAGCCGCCGCCGCACCAACCAGCCGCCACCGCCACCGCTACTACCTACTACCGCCGAGTGTCTCCTTCAAGTTATTTTCTTCACTCAAGGTTACCATTTCTTCTACATTGTTATTGTCAGGGGATAATTTTCAGAATTCAAGCAATTGTTGGTGGCATTGTGCTCTATCTTTGTTGATTAAAAATGTGGGATAAAAATAATTTCCTTTTTGAAAAATTATGCCTCCAAGAAAGAGATCAAAAGATGTGGCTTCCTCTTCTCGTTCCTACGATGCTCATAAATTTTTGAACGAGGAAGCATTCAGAGTTTACGAGAGCACCTGTATCAATTATTAAAGAAAGAGGGATAGATATGACCTACCTTAACTCTGATGTAATTGAGGAAGTTGTGCAAAGGGGGTGGGTAGATATAGCCCAGTCACCGCCAGATGCAATTATATCTATAGTCCGAGAATTTTATGCTAATCTGAGAATCAAACACGAGGACTACGGAGTTTTGGTACGAGGGCAACTGGTCTATTTCGATTCGGCAACCATTAATGCTATCTATAATCTGCCGAGTTTTGAAAATGATGGGTATACTACTTTGATTACTGGCACTGTGGATTACGATGCGATTATCAGGAACTTATGCATCGAGGGTGCAGAGTGGCGCTTAAATCAGGGCTCCCCAGTCACTCTGAAGAAGTCTGACTTACGCCGTGACCCACGCAATTGGGCATCCTTCATTCTATCACGAATCATGCCCTCATCACATAAGACGGAAATTACAAAGGATAAAGTGGCGTTGATTTACGCCATAATGACTGGGAAGACCGTGGATCTTTGGGAAGCTCATTCACAGTTTTATCATGCGTGCTGGTACGGGACTCATGAGCGTCAGCCTCCCTTGTCCACATACTATCACTGCACTATGTCTTCATGCCGGTGTGCAATGGGGCACAGATGAACAGGTTTTGAAAGCAAATGGCCCAATCACGGTATATACTCCAGACCGCGTGCGCTTTGAAAGCGAATTGGATAGACAAGATGCTAGGGCAGCTTACAATCAGAGGGCCAGAGAACGCCAGCCGCCGCCACCACTGTCGATCCCTCGTGTCAGCCTGCGAGACAAGGTATTCAGGATGGAGCAAGACTTGGCAGAACACCGACACACCACTAATACTTTCATGTCATTTATGATGGATTTCACATCGGTGCTCGCCCAGCGTTTTCCACCTACTGGACCCGAGGATGCTCCCTTTCCACCACATCCAGCCTGGCCACCACAGTACCCACCACCAGATCTATCATCGCCGCAGCCCATGGACGATGATGATGAAGATGCTGCGAACGATGACTCGAGCCCCGAGTTCTGACACTCGTGCGCGAGGTATGTGTTGTCGTGTTCTTTATTTCTATACATTGAGAACAATGCATACTTTATGTTTGGGGGTGTGAAATTGCTTGCTTGCGTTGCGTGTTAGAATTTTTTTTTATTATTGCTCAGTAGTTAAATTGATTTTTTTTCTTTCTTTAGTTTTATTTATTGCATGCTAGATTTGTTAGGAAAAGTCATGGATAAGTAAAATGTGTGACCGATGATGAAAATTGAATTGAGATCCTGAAGTATATATGTGTTCATGATAACTTAGGAGTCACAATTATTTTGCACTGTCGTGTTTGTTGATACTATCGTTGCTTAGAGACAAGTTGCATGCTTGTGATGCTAAATAGATGAGCGAGATCTGATTCTTGGTAATTCTTGTATGACATTGATTGACAGTTTTGCAAACATAGAAATGATCTAGGCAATTTTTTTTTTCACAATATCTTAGGGCCTATATTCTTTGTTTACTGTCAATTGTAGCCCTTTGAGCTTCGAGTTAATTGAGATGCTTAAAATTTCTTTTGTACCTACCTCGTATATCATTTTTGGTTGAACACATGCATGTGATTAGTTTATATGAGTTGACTAATAGATTGACGGAAATCTAGAACTTTCTTGAACACTTTTCGAGGCGAAATACGGATAAAATGTGGCATAGGAATGATTTAGGCGATCTTTGGAGCCGTTTTGAGCCTTCGAGCCTACCAAATGAACATGAAATATCCCTAGTGTCCCATTTTGAGCCCACTAAATAATCAAGTGGTGTATGTCAATGACATACGATTAGCCCCCACTTGTATCTATTCTACATCCCACAACGACTACCTAATGAAGCTTATACACTTATTGTCCTACCTAATTTTGAGAGAAATAAGTTCATGGGTGTTGTAATGATTCAAATACTCCTTGAAAAGAAATGAAAAAGTTAAATGTGCTAAAAGGAGTTGAAAAGAAAAAAAAGAAAAAGAAAAAGAAAAAGAAAATGAATCAAAAGTGGTGAAAAAGAAAGGAAAATATGGTAGATGAAGGATATGATTGGGAAGAAAATAATAAAGTGATGGTGAATGAAATGAGGATGAGAATTATGATAATTCAATTATTTCTCTCAAATCTTGATCTCCATACCTTTATTGTAGCCATGAGCCGTAGCCTAATGTTACAAGCCTACAAGACCTATTAACCATGTCACAGTTATCCAATATACTAGTGGAGAAAAATTGTTCAAGTCAAGCCTATGGATACCTGAAAAACATTGTTATCAAGTATAGACTTTAATCACTTGCCTGCAAGCATCTCATTGTGTGATTTCATCTGTGGCGTACTTATGTTAACTATCTTTTGAGCCAAATAGTCACCGATAAAGTCCTATGTGATCTGTTGATGAAGTGTGAGTTGAACTGAACTAAGGATTTCTTGATTCTTTAAGGAGAATGGGTATTACAACTTATTTGAGCATTCGATTGGGTAAATGAACAATGACATATCACACACGCACGTGACTCTTGGGAAATCGTGAATTACATGAAATTAGACACGTCGGAGGCCAATACCACTTTTTGCATATCCATGACTATAGTCGTTAGCGTTAATTTTTCCTTGATTATTTGCTTTTATTTTATTTTTCTCGGGACTAGCAAAAGTTCAAGTTTGGGGGGTTTGATAAGTGCAAAATTTGCACTTAATTTATATTAGAATCCATTTTTGAATTATGCTTGTTTCGAACAGAATTATGCGTTTTTTGTTTGTTTTTGTTGTCATTCCAGGAATAAGAAAATAGTGGAAACGAAGACAATTAGATCAAGAAAACAGAGCGGTGCGCAAAAGCGGATAAGTTGCACAGCCGCGAGCACTCCATCTGACAGAGGTGCGCGCGCGGCCGCGCCACTTCACGCGCAGCCGCGCGCGCCTAGAAACAGCATGACGGCAGAGGTGCGCGCGCGGCCGTGCTACTTCACGCGCAGCCGCGCGCGCACAAATGAAGCACGAAGACCAGAGAGGAGCGCGCGGCCACACCACAACTCGCGCGACCACGCGCGCGCAGACACAAATGGATGAGCAGCAGTGCACGCGCAACCGCGCGCGATCACGCGTAGCCGCGCGCACCACGTTCCAGAAAGTTATAAAAGCGCAATTCTTAGGTCAGAAGGAAAGACAAGAGGCAGCCATCATTGGAAAAAAAGACGAGAAATCGGAGCACATATACGAGACGAAGATTCAGAGTGCGAAGAACAGTCACAAATACGAAGAACAACGGATCTAGGGACGGAGACGACTATTTGGATTTGTTATCTTCTCCTTCGCTTCTTTATTTCATTGTGTAGCGATGTCTAGAACTACAAATATGTCTTGTTTTCGCTTGGATTTCGTGATGAACTAAATTTTCATTCTACAGGATGACGTAGTTTTGTCTGTACGATGATTTGACGTGGTTGTTTAATTTATTAAATTCAGTTTTTGGTTTAATTGTGTTCTCTATATTTATTTCACTGCAATTTATTGGCCATAAATTGTGTGTTGTCTGATAAATTCTACAACTCGAGAGAGGGACTAGGATTTTAGATCATTAGAGACGCATTGTTGAATGTTTATATCGTTCGGAAGGCATATAACTTTAGCGAAGCTTAGGTAAGAACATGGTTTGCATCCATTTATCAAATTTAGATTTTTATTAGGAATAATTGAATCGAAAGTTGATTGATATAATTTATTCGTCACTTGGGAAAGGAGGAATAAAACAAGTAAGTGTTCTTGGCTATTAAATAATAGGAATTCATGAATTTAAATCCAACCGCGAAGAATTATCGTGAAAACTTAGTGAAATCATTCCTCTAGATATTTTTATCATTGATATCTCTCCATTCTGTAATTCAAGTTATTATTTATTCGCAATTGAACTGTTTTAAATACACCAATTCTCTTTTGATTCTTCTGAATAAAATCGTGAGTATTTTAATTACAAGCATTAATACATTTTTACATTTACACTCCTCGTGGGATCGACACTTGCACTCATAAATACATTATACTATAACTTGACGTCGTGCGCTTGCGAGCAATCAAGAAAACACGCAACAAGTTTCTGGCGCCGTTGCCGGGTAGTGTCAAAATTTAAATTTATATCAGTATTGTTACCAATTAGTCTAGATTTTAATTTAGAGCTTTATTTTATTTTTATTTTTATATTTATTGGGTTGTTCAATTTTTTTCTGTTTGACAGTGCATGCTAAGATCGCAAAACCCAGACTCGCTTAATTTTTATCCGGAGATCGAACGAACTGCGAGAATATTAAGAAAAGCGAGAAGGGAAGAAATCAAAGCGATGGCTGATAATAGAGAGAATGACCGACAGATGCCGCCTGAGGCTATGCCAATCAGAGATCACTTCCGACCAGTGATCAACAATCATTATTCTGGCATTGCCCGAGGGACCATCAACGCAAATAATTTCGAGCTGAAGCCTGCTCTGAACAACATGGTTCAACAGAACCAGTTTGGGGAAGTCGCTACTGCAGATCCTCATCTACATCTCAGAATATTCTTGGAGATAACGGACACGGTAAAAATAAATGGTGTTTCTGATGATATTATTCGACTGTGCTTGTTTCCTTTTTCTCTTAGGGACCAAGCTAGAGGATGGCTCCAATCGCTATATGGCAGGAGCTAGCGACGAAATTACTGGCGAAATACTTTAGGCAGACTGATTTTGAGCAGCTGTACGAAGCTTGGGAAAGATATAAAGAATTATTGAGGAAGTAGCCCGAATCATGGCTTTGAAGACTGGGTTCAGATTGAATTATTTTACAACGGTCTAAATGAGCAAACAAGAGGAACAGTGGATGCAGCAGCTGGTGGCACGATCTTTGCCAAATCTCCTGAGCAAGCCTATGACTTGCTTGAGCAGATGACTATAAATAGCTACCAGTGGCCGACTGAGAGATATGGAGTGAAGAGGGCAGTTGGGGTTTATGCTGTGGATCCGATTACGTCACTCACTGCCCAAGTGTCTGCACCGACCACACAACTAGCAGCTATGAATAAAGTGAGCACAGCAGAGACTGAGGCTCCATCGATTGTTGCTGAAGAACAATCTCTTTTTGAAGAAGCTCAGTATATCAACAACCGAAATTTTGGTGGATTCGGAGAATATCGAGGTAACCCTCCCCCTAATACTTATCATCCAGGATTGAGAAATCATGAAAATTTTTCTTATGCGAATAATACAAATGTGTTGAATCCTGCACCGGGGTTCAATACATCAAAGGGGGAAGGAAAGACTTCATTTGAATATTTAGTGGGAACGTTTGTTGCTGAATCTGGAAAGAGAATGGCAAGGACTGAGTCTCGTCTTGACAATATGGAGACTCACATGGGAAATATGGGTGCCAAAATGAAATCTTTGGAGACGCAAATTGGACAATTGGATAATGCCTTGAGAGATCAGAACAGGGGTCAATTTCCGAGTAAGACGGAGGTTAACCCAAAAGAGCAGTGTAAGGCAGTCACTTTAAGGAGTGGAAAGGAATTGGAGGTACAAAGTCCTAAAGAGAGAGTGGAAAGTGAGAAGACAGTTAAAGAAGGTGAAACTGAAGGACCTAAAGCTGAAGTTGAACAACCTCCAGTATTTGAGCCGACTCTTCCATACCATCAGAGGTTCAAAAAGAAGAATTTGGATGATCAATTTGCAAAGTTCTTAGAGATCTTTAAGAATATACACATCAACATACCATTTGCCGATGCTTTGGAGCAAATGCCGAATTATGCAAATTTATTAAAGATGTGATGTCCAAGAAGAGGAATCTACAGGAGTTTGAGACTGTGAAACTGACTGAAGAATGTAGCGCCATACTGCAAAAGAAGCTACCACAAAAATTAAAAGATCCAGGGAGTTTTACTATTCCTTGCTTTATTGGTGGTTCTAAATGTAGTAAAGCTTTATGTGATTTGGGAGCAAGTATTAATTTGATGCCATTTTCTATCTACAGGGAACTGGAGCTTAGAGAAGTTAAACCAACTACGATCACCTTACAACTTGCAGACAGAAGTCTCACGTATCCACGTGGGATAGTCGAGGATGAATTGGTAAAAGTAGATAAATTTATTTTTCCTGCTGATTTTGTGATTTTAGATATGGAGTAAGATCATGATGCTCCATTAATCTTTGGGAGACTGTTTCTGGCAACTGGAAGGGCATTGATAGATGTGCATAAGGGTGAACTCACATTGAGAGTTGGTGGAGAAGCAGTGCATTTTTAACATTCTATCACGCCATGAAGGGATCGAATGAGGTAAACACTTGTAAGAGTATTGATGTTATAGACTCATGTATGTCTCTTGAATGTGCAGGAACAAGGGATCCTTTGGAGAGCTGTTTGATAAGCTCTGCAGGAACTGTTGATGAAGACAATTGGGAAATGAAAGAGTAGCTGGTGGCTCTTGAAGCACTGCAGAAAGAAAGGAGAAAAGATGCACCGCCTGAGGAGTTGAATGTAAATGAGAAAATTGAGGTAAAACCACCTTCTCCTGACTTGAAGGAACTGCCAAGCCACCTTTGTTATGCATTTTTAGGTGAAAAGTCGACATATCCGGTAATCATCTCTTCCTCTCTTACTTGTACTGAAAAAGATAAATTATTGAGAGTATTGAGGAAATTTAAAACTGCTTTAGGATGGTCGATTTCTGATATTAGGGGAATTAGCCCCACTATATGCATGCATAAATTTTGATGGAGGAGTCGTATACTCCTTATGTGGATCACCAGAGGAGGTTGAACCCAACAATGAAAGAGGTTGTGAAAAATGAGGTACTAAAATTACTTAATGCTGGTGTAATTTATGTTATTTCTGATAGTAGTTGGGTATCTCCTGTACAAGTTGTGCCTAAAAAGGGTGGAATAACTGTGGTTAGAAACGAAAATGATGAACTGATATCTACTCGTATTGTAACTGGTTGGCGAGTATGTATTGATTATAGAAATTTGAACAATGTTACACGTAAAGATCATTTTCCACTGCCTTTTATTGATCAAATGCTTGATAGACTTGCTGGCTATTGTCATTATTGTTTTTTAGATGGTTATTCAGGTTACAACCAAATTTCTATAGCGCCAGAAGATCAGGAGAAGACTACTTTCACGTGTCCCTATGGCACGTTTGCTTTTAGAAGAATGCCGTTTGGGCTATGCAATGCACCTGCCACTGTCCAGAGGTGCATGATGGCCATATTTGCAGATATGGTGGAGGAAATAATGGAAGTCTTCATGGATGACTTTTCGTAATTTGGTTCGTCGTTTGATCATTATTTACATAACTTATCCCTTGTTTTGCAAAGATGTCAGGATAAGAACTTAGTTCTTAATTGGGAGAAGTGTCACTTTATGGTCCAAGAGGGTATTGTTCTTGGACATAAAGTGTCTTCTAAGGGATTAGAGGTGGACCGAGCTAAAGTTATCGCAATCGAAAAACTTCCCCCACCAAGGAACATCAAGGGAATAAGGAGCTTTCTAGGACATGCGGGGTTTTATCGTAGATTTATTAGAGATTTTTCTAAGATTACTAAACCCCTGTGTAACTTGCTTGAAAAAGAGTCGACTTTTATATTTGATGATGATTGTTTGCAGGCATTAGAGAAGATCAAAATGGCATTGGTGACTGCACCGATCATGATAGTGCCGGACTGGAAGGAGTCCCTTTGAGCTAATGTGTGATGCAAGTGATTATGCATTGGGCGCTGTCTTAGGCCAAAGAAGGGAAAAGATGTTTAGGGCGATTTACTACGCAAGCCGCACAATGGACGCTGCACAGCGAAATTACACTACGACCGAGAAGGAGATGCTTGCAGTAGTATTTGCCTTCGACAAATTCAGACCTTATTTGATTGGCACAAATGTAATCGTTTTCACTGACCATGCAGCTATTCGCTACCTATTTGCCAAAAAGGATGCAAAACCACGCTTGATAAGGTGGATTTTGAAATTACAAGAATTTGACTTTGAGGTCAAGGATAAAAAGGGTAGTGAGAATCAAGTAGCTGACCACTTGTCGAGGCATTGAGCTGGAGGATAAGAAAGAAGAGGGAGCTATACAAGAAACATTCCCAGATGAGCAACTCTTTAGAGTAAACACGGTAATTCCTTGGTTTGCTGATATAGCAAATTTTTTGTCTTGTGGTACCCTTCCTCCAGATTTGAGCTATCATCAAAAGAAGAAGGTTCGTCCATGATATCAAGTTATATTATTGGGATGATCCATTTGTGTATAAGAAGTGTGCTGACCAAGTGATTAGAAGATGCATGGAGGGTATCGAAGCACATCAAATTCTGGAGAAATGCCATTCTTCACCATGTGGTGGACATTTTGGAGCATCACGAACAACAGCTAAGGTATTGCAATCTGGTTTTTATTGGCCGAGTTTGTTTAAAGATAGCTATACTTTAGTAAAATCATGTGATAGATGCCAGAGGTTAGGAAACATCTCTAGGCGTCACGAATTACCACTGACAAATGTTTTGGAAGTGGAACTTTTTGACGTTTGGGGTATAGATTTCATGGGACCCTTTCCTCCTTCTTTTGGTAATTCCTATATTTTATTAGCTGTGGATTATGTTTCGAAATGGGTGGAAGCAATCGCCACCAATACTAATGACGCTCATGTTGTAGTTAAATTCGTGCATAAGAACATCTTCACAAGGTTTGGAACACCGAGAGCCATCATAAGTGACGAAGGTACGCATTTTTGCAATAGAATTTTCAACTCACTTTTGGCTAAATACAGTGTGAAGCACAAAGTGGCCCTAGCATACCATCCTAAGTCAAATGGACTAGCTGAGGTATCCAACCGGAAAATTAAACAAATACTGGAAAAAACTGTCATCACCAACCGGAAGGATTGGGCCGTTAAGTTGGATGATGCATTATGGGCTTATCGAACTGCATTCAAACGCCTATTGGGATGTCCCCCTATAGGCTAGTATTTGGGAAGGCATGCCACTTGCCACTGGAACTGGAGCACTGAGCATTCTGGGCAGTTAAAAAGTTGAACTTCGACTTGAAAGCTTCTGGCGATGTCAGAAAACTGCAGTTGAATGAGATGGAGGAATTCCACAATGATGCATATGAGAATGCTAAGATCTATAAAGAGCAGACCAAGAAATGGCATGACAAAATTATTACACGAAGGGAGCTCAAACCCGGACAACAAGTACTGCTATTCAATTCTCCTCTGAAGTTGTTTCCTGGTAAGTTGAAATCGCGTTGGTCAGGGCCATTTGTAGTGGAAACAGTATATCCTCATGGGGCTATCGAGCTGAGGTGCAGTGATGGACGAACTTTCAAAGTCAATGGATAGCGGGTTAAGGAGTACTATGGAACTGAAGTGAGGAATATTGACAATCTTAATCTGAGCGAACCAAACTGAACAGACTGGTTACAGTCGAGCTGACGACGTTAAACCAAGCGCTATGTGGGAGGCAACCCACAATGCACAGCTTCCACCGCCACCACCACCTGAGGCAGCCAGACAGCGTAGTGGAGACCGATTTCGTAGACTTGAGATAGAGATGGAGGATCAGAGGAGGTTACTAGTAGAGCAGCGCCATGTGCTGGATTCGCTTCAGCACCGCACTGATCATTTCATGGATACTTGATGGACTTCACGTCCGTGCTCGCTCAACGGTTCCCACCCATCGATCCAGAGGATCTGATGTTTCCCCAGCCACCTGCATGGCCACCACAGTATCCCGGACCTCCTCCAGTAGGCCCCACCCCAGAACATGGATGAAGATGTCAATGATGACGGCGAGCACTGACGCTCGTCGTGGGAGGTATGATTGTCCCGTTCTTTCTTGTTTATACATTGAGGACAATGCATACTTTAAGTTTGGGGGTGATTTGATTTGAATTGATGTTTTGATGATTTAATTTTGATGCTTTAAAAAAAATTTACTTTAGTCTTTATGTCCATTTTTAGTCGTTAAATTGTTTCTTAGAGTTGTGGAATTAAGGTAATAACCAAACAATGATGAGAGTTGACCCGAAACACATGTTGTTCCTGGATTACGAATCTAAACGCATGCTATCTTTACTTAACCGTTTACACACTAATTCACGATTGCTATGATTGTTGATACATTCGATGTCAAGAGAGTGTTCATGTGATTTGTGATTTGGAATGTATCAATGGACTCCAAAACCTGCATGTGATTGATTGTTGTTGAGTTACATGTTCACTAACACAAAAATGATTCAGGCAGTCTTTGAATTATGTTGGGCCTGTTTTCCTTGAATAATTTGTCAATTGTTAGCCCTTTGAGCCTAAATGAAAATGAGATGTGTAATTATTTCTGTTTGAATGCCCGAAAACATGATCTATCTGTGTTTGTTGATTGGTAAGTTGAAAGTAGTCTAGAACTTGGTTTGGCACTCTTCTAGACGAGATACGGGTATTGTGTAACTTAGGGATGATTTAGGCGATTTTTGGAATGTTTGAGCATTTCAAGCCTACCCATAACATCATATTATACCCTAGTGTCCCATGTTTGAGCTTAATTAAAATCGAATGGAGTGTGCCAAGGCACACAAAAGCCCCCATTCGTATCAATTCTAAATCCCTACGGCAACTACCAAGTTTTGAGCATATACACCAGTACCTACCTGAAAATTGAGAGAAAACGAACCTGTGTATCACGACAAAAGTTCTTCTCCCTTGTGCGCGTATAAGAATATCGTTGAAAAAGAGAAAAAAGGTGAAAAGAAAGAAATCAAGTTCTATGAAAAAAAAGAAAAAAAAAATGTTGTTGAGAAAAGGGAGATGGAAAAAGTTGAATGAAGAATAAAAGAGTATGACGTATTGATGTGAAAAAGAGGACAAAATGGCGAATATGTTGTGGCAAAGCAAGTTGATGTGAAACAAGAGGAAGAAGGAGAAGCGTGTTGAAAAATAAATTGGTTTGTTTCTCTCACTTTTGATTCCCTATCTTCATTTGTAGCCATAGCCTAACATTATAAGCTTAAAAGACCTATTAATCGAGTCACACGTACCCAATATACTAGTGGAGAAGAGTTGTCAAAGTTAAGCCTATGGACACTTGAAAAATGCCGTCGATAGACACAGAATTTGATTGTGTACATGTGCGCATCTCATGATATTGGACTTTGTTTGGTTAATTATTGTCTTCATATTATCATTTGTTTAGCCAAATGTTACCCTATAAGTCCTGTTGATTTGTGAAGGTAAATGTGTGTCTCAATGATTTTGCTAATTACATGTGTGTCGAGGAGTACAAAATTTTATGAGATGAAAATTTATGAACTTATCTTGGCATTTGGAGTGGGTAAACAAGAATAGCAGAACACACACGCACGTGAACTGTGAGTAATGTGGCATGAGTTTGATTCAATATGATGGGGACTGTAATCTCTGAGGCTAGTGGTTATCCTTTTATTCCACAATTCTTGTTCGTTCAGTTATTTTCTTAGGATGTGTTGAGTCTAGTTTAGTTAATGTTTTATTTTATTTTGCTCGGGACTAGCAAAACTTTAAGTTTGGGGGGGTTTGATAAGTGCATTTTGTGCAATTAAATTATCCTTACAATTCATATAGATTGTTAGTTTTCTTGGGCAGAATTATGCATTTTTGTTATTTTTGGTGTGATTGTAGGAATTTAGGTACGACTACGACATGGGCGTGAAAATGAACTAAAACGGCGCTTAGGAGAAGAAGTGTGACCAAAGCAAGAGCTGAGGGCAGTGCATCGCGCATATGCGCGACTTACTTTCGCGCACATGCGCGACTATGGCAGTGAGTTACGCGCACATGCGCCACTCAGGTCGCGCACATGCGCGAGGTCCTCTGCCATACCCGCGCATATGTGCGCATCCTGGTCGCGCATATGCGTGAGGTTCTCTGCCTACTCCGCGCATATGCACCCGGCTTGGTCGCGCATATGCGCGAGGCTCATTCCTCGCACATAACTTCAATTCTTCTTTTGTCTTTCCCAGTCCGATCCGTTCCATCTATAATCACCTCAATTATCAACAAATCATTTTCAATTACAATAATCAAAACCTCGGGCATTACACAAAATCCACCTCTCTCTCTGGTGAAAGGCATGTGACGTCATCAGGAAAAACGTCACGAAAATCTCTGACTACTGGTACATCAGATCTTGACGGAGTGGGTACGTCAGGCGCGGAAATAATGCTGGCCAAGAAAGCCTGACACCCTTTGTGAATAAGTCTCCGTGCCTGCATGCAAGAGATCATGCAAGAGAAACTCCTCCATCCATCCGGCTCAAAGAGAAACTGATCCATGCCCAACGGTCTTACCAACACTGAACTTTTCTGAAAGTCAATCAGAACTCTGTTCTTCGTCAGCCAGTCCATTTCCAAGATAATATCAAATTCTGGCATCAGCAGCACAATCAGATCGACATACAATAGGTGTCCTTGCAGTTCAAGATCGATGTCTTTGACCACGCTAGTAGCTGATAACTCTTCCTCCGACGGGAATGTCACTGAGTATCTCACGTTGAATCCAATAGACTTGACGTCTAGATGATTAGCGAATGCCTCCGAAATAAAAGAGTGAGTGGCCCCAAAATCTATCAAGGCCTTCATGGCTACTCTCTTTATGAAGATATTTCTCGAGGGACGTTAGCACAATACACAAAACTTATATCCCAAAATACTAATCTTAACCTCAAGCATAATAGAAAATTTCTATCCCAAGTCACCAAAAATACGAAACTGCACACTAATAATCCCAAAACAAAATCGAAACATGCATATCAAAAAAATATGGTGCTGAATTAAATAGGTTACCAGTCAGAAGAGTGGTGTCTGGGTTCGATTCCTCTGCCTGCCTAGCGAACACCATCCCCTGGGTCGGCTGCCTCCACTGTGGGCAGTCCTTCAGCATATGATCGCTGGCTATATACTTGAAGCATTTTTCCCGATCCCCATAAAAACAATCCAGCATGCTGGCGGTGGCACTTCGGGCACACTGAGTACTCACCAGGCCTCTGAGGAGCCATTTTATGTGGGATAGGACACTTGCCTTTTGGCGGTCCCTGAAATGGCCTCTTTCCTTGCTGTCCCTGGAAAGACCTCTTAAATTGAGGCTGCTACTGCTGCTGTTTAGGTGCTTGATAGGGCCTCTTGCCCTGCCTGTCGCTCTTAATGTCTCTTTGATCTTGTTCTGTCGCCAAGGCTTTCGCCACGGCAACAACATAAGTAGTAGGACCAGCAAATCTCACATCACGGCATAACATTGGCCGCAACCCATCAATAAAATGCCTCAGCTTCTCTCGGACATCATTTGCAATTACGGGCACAAAGTGACACCCCCTCTCAAACTTCCTGACAAACTCTGCGTACTTCCTTAGTGAAGTACTTGGAGTAGAAGATTTCCTTGAAACCAATCCAAGTCAGTGTTTGCAAGTTAATCCATCCCTCCGCTATCATTGGGTCAGTAGTCCCCGAGAACTCCTTTGGGTCCATCCTCCTGAACCTCTGATAAACGGCCTCTATCCCAGGCCTCGCCCCTATATCCACTGTAGTATTGTTCCCCGCAAATTGTGCAAAGAACTGAGTCATCCCTGCAAGCATCTGAGCCTGCAAATCTGGGGTGGACGAGGAGGAGTGGCCCTCTCCCCATCCTGAGGCTCTCTATCCTCATCGCCTGCTCCATGCACAATTCTACGTCTAGGAGGCATACTGTTCCAAAATTTACCTAACACGTAAAGCCAATATGCATGAACAAAATATCAATATCATAAGATGCACGTAATTCAAAATTAAACATGCACATGCTGAAATCGTGATTTGATGCTAACTACATTAAAGAATTTAAAACTTTAAAACTTACAGACTTGAGGTATGACTTCGTGAGCTTCTCGCAACCGGCAGTAGGCATAACTCTTTACAAGAACACCACTCGTACCAACTATAACGTACCGTATTTTAAACTACTTTGCGGAAAAATAAAAATTTTCTTCAATAACCTTCAAATTGCGATAAAAATAAACTGCTCGTCTAAAATATTTGTAATAAAAATGATTACAAATATAGTTTGCAAAATAACTGGTTTAATCAACGTAAAGAAATATCGTGAAAATCAGAGTATTTGAATCAACATGCATAAATTTCTTAAAAAAAATGTAGGCGGTCCTCGGGTTTAGCCTCCGCACAGTTCGAGCAGCATCATTGGTCCCCACCCCTCGTCTCCTCGTACTCGTCCTCAGCTGCATCGATCAAGTCTAGTGAGTCTAAAGACTCAACATGTATAAACTAGAAATAACATTTAATACATAATAAAATCACATATATTTTAAAGTAGAGCGTACATACTTAAACTTAAACGTAATTACATAAACATAGACGTGCCATCATATCGTAAAACTTTTCATAAACATACTTGCATCATACATACTTGGACATACATAAAATCATCATTTTTGCATAGAGATATGTTTCAAAGCAAGTGACCCATACATAATTGCACCTGATCAGACTAAACCACAGTACTGGGGTGGCAAGATGTCCACTACCATATACATGAGATCCCCGGTCATGCTTTACCGCGTGGATTGGTTCCTGGTCATGCTTTACCGCATTCCAATCTTGATCTAAACCCGGTCATGATTTATAGGGGTGGAGAGGTCACTGCCCACGTTCACCGGCTTCCAAACCCGTTCATATTTGGTCACAAGACATTTATCATACCTAAAAAAAATAAAAAATTTTCTTTTGCACGTCAAACATACTTAAATGGCGTTGAGTGATTCGTTGGGTCTCGCTTGGGGGGCCACTTCTTCACAAACTAACACAATTTCATGCACTTAATTTCCATAACTTAAACGTAATAGTCGCACTCACCACCGAAATGACAATATACTTAAGACGTTCTAAATCACTAGGGACTTGACCTTGTTTAATCATCATACTAAACCATCACATCGAACCCTGAAACAATCTCTATATGAAGTGTGAAAATTTCCCCAAACATGGAAGAAATGGGCCTAAAATAGTGGTTTAAAAGTCATGGACAAGTGCCTAGGCGCTGGACAATGCTGCGCTGCGGAACGGCCTAGCGCCGCGGCGCTAGCAAGGCCGCAGGTCTAGCGCTGCGGCGCCACAAGGGCAGCACCGCGGTGCTAGACCTGTGCAGAACGGGCGCTGCAGCGCTCCCTGGAGAGCGCTACGGCGCTAAACCTGTGCACAACCAACATAATGAACACATTTGATGCAATTTCAAAGCCACGCTCAAACGACTCGAACCCATGCAACGAGATTCATCCTAGGACGCTATGGAAATGATTCAAACTCAACCAAACGTCCCAGAAACAACGATGCACCACATACAACGCAACAAAACCCATAAACCAAATATTTGAAACCAAAAAATCATCCAAACATCATACCCAATATACCTAAACGCAGCAGTGATCACCCGACGGTTCTCAACGAAGCCTGCAACAAATAATTCTCAAGAACACATCAAGAACACATTTAAATCACAGTTTGAGCAGTCCCACAAAAACAATCATAACTCACTCGTTTCTTGTCCAAAAATTACGAATTTATTGTCAAATCGAAGGTATTAAAAAGTACTACGTTTTGTATTTTGAAAACTTTTCCAGAAATACAACCGGAAATTCACAGCAAACTCAGTTTTGAGATCTAAAATTTCAATCCAAAATCGTTTCAAATAATTTTGCTCAAACTTTTTCAAAACATACATGGATTTTTTACATAATAAACATCAAAACATATAATATGACGAGATCGATGAAAAAACGAAAGAATATACATGCCTTTGATGAATATACTCAACAAACGACGATACCGAAGCGGAGAGAATGTGAGGGTCGATCTGGGACGAAATGTGGCACGTTTTCCTTTCAACAAAACCAACGTGAATCTCGGAAAATTATAGGGGAAGGGTGATATGGAGGCTGCTGAAAATGAGAAATCAAGAACCTTACACCCTCCTACTAAATGAACGTGTAAGTGTGTGTGTAAAATTGTGTGTGTGCGTGTATTTTAATAAATTAGGGGGATAGAATTTGCTTAATTAAACAATTAAAAATTCTAATTAAAATGTTAATACACATTAACTTTACAAAATCCTCTAATTAAAAAAATTTATACAATTGATAAACTTTAAAATCTTAAAAAAAATCACCTAATAATTTTATTAGGCTTTAAAAAGATAAAAATTTATAAATCTTTTAAAATGTCACATTCTCAAATTGAAAAAAAATACCACATTTTACAAATCGCACAAATCGTTGCCGGTCTCTTTTCCCGATTTCGCATCGAATGATCGCCTGAAACATATTAACGTGCATCACATAAACATAAATAATTAAAAAATGCATATTCAAAAATCATGCATCGCTAAAGATCATTTAAAACTTAAATAAATAATTTAACAATGTAAATAAATGCATGTGTTTTACGTGTACTGATTTTGGGCTCTACATGATCATGTTCTTAGTTAGGGTCTAAGGAATAGGTCTAAGGTCTAGTTTGGGGTCGTTTTGACCCGTGGTCTATTCGGAGTCGTAAATTGTCCAAACGTGTCAAAATAGAGACGAATTGGACCTAGGTTAAATCGTTTCTTCAAGTTTTGGTTTTGGCATGGGTTTGGGAAGTTCCAGCAGCTTATATTGGGTCTTAGGATGTTAATAAAGGTCTGGTCTTGGGTTGGTTCGAGTTAGAATGGTAGTTTGGTCATTTGTTTGCTCGAAAATAGGGGTAAACGAGTCATTCGGTGAGCGAATCGAGTCATTTTTGAAACGTAAGTCCTAAGATGAAATTTCAAGCTAGTTTCTAGGTGTTTTGGGTGTTCTAAAGTTGTGGAATCGAGTCGCTTTTGTTAGGACAAAGTCCGGAGTCATCCGGGTAGGTATAGAAGTGAAACCTAGCAGGTCAGTTTGAGGAAAAGTCGGGGGCAGTTTGCAACTTCCTAAACAATTTCATATCATGTTAAATTTTATTTTTAAAAGTTTTACTGTATTTGCATGAAATATGCTATTTTCAAAAGTTTTAACGTGTCTGTATGTTTATGCTAATTTTAGCAGTTTCGACGTATACGAATGATATAAGCCATTTTTGGAAGTTTTTAAGAAAATAGAAAGTTATGCATGTTTTTATTAAATGATAAAGTAAGGAAAATATTTTTGAGGAATGTGAATTGATCGTGACGTAAAAGTAGTAAGAGATCTGTTGAATACAGGAACGGTGACCTTGCAATGAAAAAGGGTGTGAACCATAAAAAACGGGAGCGGAAATCTCAATAATAATGGATCCGTTGAAGAATTGAACGGTGAAGTTATTTTATGATAGTAGGGATCGTCGAAGAAGTGAAAGTTGAACCCGACGGCCTAGCACTATGATTTATAGATTGATCAATCGACTGAATGTTGTCACTATCGAGGATCGAAATTCACTTAAAAATTATATTTTTATGGAGAAAGTTCATATATAAGCATAGTCAAAAGTTGCATATTTTTTAAGGCTTCGAGTTTGCATGACAAATCTATTTTTAGTAAACGTAATTTTTATGCATGTCAGTGTATACTTATGTACTTGCTATTTATGGTTGAGCATGCTGAGTCATTAGGCTCACTAGGTTTGAATGGTTACAGGTGATGATGACGTAGAGTCGTGTGGTGCGGACTATCGAGTAATCCGAGAGGTGCAGTGCATATCCAAGGACCTAGAAATTCCGCGTATGTTAAAGATTTTGATGATTTTATGGATTATTGATTTTATTTACAAACTGTTAGGATGCTAGAATTTATTAAGTTTAAATTTTAGACTTTTGTTGCTTATTTTACTTGTTCCGCATGAATGATTATGTATATTAGGGAATTCATTTATTTGACTATTTATGCTAATTTATTTATGATAAATTAATTATGCATTATTTATTTTAAAAAAAACTAGCATAAATTAAATGAATTTAAAAGTTAGGGTCGTTTCAAAAATGATGATAAGGATAATGTATGATATTTGAAAATCAACCCAAAAAATATTTTAACGTCACGATCGATCCAAGAGATAAAAATAAAATAAAATATTTATATACAACTAAGCTGACTCTTGGCGGGCCCTCAAATCTAGCAAATAAATGAGTGTGTTGGAACATTTCATGTTCGCAATCTTATTTTGATGTTAACAAAACTTGTTATTTTGGTTCTAATGAATTTGTCTAAGTGCACAGAAGCTGAAACTGATTAGGATTCGAACTGATCAGTTATCGAGCAAAAAATTAACGCTATTGAGACGCAAACTAAAAGCGCCAACTGATCGCCCTAACTGAACCAATTCAACAGATTGTCCATCTGATTGGAAGTTCAGTAGAAGACCTTCAGAAGTGTGGGGACCCGGACGCTAATTAACTTCTTAATCATTTTTAGGAATAATTGAATCAATTAAGATAAACAGGGTCTAAATTTTTTATTTTTTTATTTTTTAAAATACAAGAGTGCGCAACATATGAAATAAATCTTATTTTATTTACAAAATCAATATCCAGATCCAAGTACAAAAGTAAATCATATCAAACTACTGTTCATTCACTACATGTCAGGTGATGAAACAGATCTACTTCTAAACCCGGATCTCCACGCTAATCTTGAATCTCTCATCCTCTTCTTGACCCTGATCCTGTCCCACCTGTTGTCATGCACACATACAAACACAACAACAGCCGGATAACTCCGGTGAGAATTACATTCCCAGTATAAATCATGTATACATGCGATCATATAAACAGATATAAAAGCATGAAACAAATGTCAATAACATGTATCAAATCTGAAAGACCTGAATCAATATAAAACTGTAAATCAAACTCTGACTCATAATCTCTTACTCGACTCTTTCCTAATCTAGGGATCCCGATCTGAATAAGAATGTAACAATCTCCCACCTACTCTACCGATCATGGTGGCGGTACATTCTTATTTACGGACATTGGTCCTGTCCATATCGAATCTCGGCGATAGAAGTCAATCCACTCCTAAGCAACATTGATATGACCAAACGTCCGGTGTCTTGTCACCTCTGCCAAAGACTTGGCATCTCCGCCAAAGACTAGTCATGTCCGCCCAAAAACTAGGCACATCAGCCCAAAGACTAGGCACCTCCACCCATAACTCTTCACATAACATATGCTTAATTATAAATCAATAGAATAAGCATATCAATCTCAGACATTGCAACATATCGAGGCAATGACAATTAAGTATGTGATTTTGGGAAACTCAAGTTAAATCAAACTCGAGTTGTGCAATCCCGGATCAACATTGATTTATAACTTTCTTTCTGTCTATCTGACGAAGTCGAAGTCTCGAATTTGAAGCCTGTCAATACTCAATCTGGCAATGACAATATCGAGGAGTACAATATCAATACACCACTCATATCAATACTGGATATAATCAGAACTCAATCTAATTCTGTTTCAACGGCATAACGGTACAATCTCAATATACCTAGAAATACAATATCAATTCCGACAACTCATAATCGATAACAATACAAATCTGATATCAAATCTCACTCAAATAAATTCTGAAATTCATAACAATTCTATACGATATCCGTTCTTCAATCCGGTTCCGATTATACGATGTCTACTATGTCAAGAACACCATATTTGAATCACATCCGGTTCCTTCAATATCATATTTTCAAATCATAACAAAACATAAGAAAACTTACGTCCTGTAGCTCTCGTCGATAGAAATATGGTACCGAAGTCGGATTTAAAATCAGACGGTTGGATTTTCGTAAATCAAATTTTCCTATCAAAAGAACTTGCAACACTCCCCTGAGGTCTCGTCCCTTTTTCGTCTGAATTTGCTGAAGGAAATGCAACATTTATATATTTCTATGCATGGTAAAGTACATGTGGCTCACTCTATGCCCTGCACGTCTCGCGCATATGTGCGACCTCCTTCGGCGCATATGCGCGAGACACCATGTCTCGGCGCGTATCTATCACGGCATCTCGCGCATATGCGCGCCCTCACCCGGCGCATATGCGCGAGGTTCTTTGCAACTCTCTTCCACTCATGCATATGCGCGGGTCCATGTTGCGCATATGCGCGAGGTTCTCAGCCTACCTCATCCATATGCACCCAGCTGGGTCACGCATATGCGCGAGGTGCTCAGTCCTCGCACATAACATTTCTTCTTTCCGGCTTTTTCTGTCCGATCCGTTCCGTCTAAAATCACATCAATTATCAACAAATCATTTCAGATAACAATAACACAATTCTCGGGCATTACATTTCTCCCCCCCCCAAGATCTGATTTCGTCACCGAAATCACAGGCAATCAAACTTAGATAACAAATCAGATACCATAAGGAATGGAGAATAAAAGCTAAATAAGAAACTCATATCTGTGACATAACCTTGGAATTTCTGTCTCATGTCTGATTCAATCTCTCATGTAACTTCTTAGATGCCATGACGACTCCACTGAACTTTCATAAGCGTAACTGTCTTCATTCTGAACTGCTTTTCTTTACAATCGAGAATCTGGATCGGCTTTTTGAAATAACTCAAAGTCTCATCTAGTTCTGCCTCCTCTGGCTGAACAATATATGAAGCATCAGGAGTATACTTCCCTTTCTTGCCAAACTTGACAACGCCTCTGAACGAAGAAATCCTTAAAATATTTTGTCTTCTGCCTTACTTACCAACGGTTTACGATGAACATTGGCATATTTGGCCTGTCAATTTCGAGCTGTCTTCATTCTCTTCTAAATCAGCTTTACTTTTTCTGTCATATCTCTGATCATATCAGGTCCAATCTCAGGCACCTCAGAGATATCATCTCAATACAGAGGGGATCTGCACTTCTTGTCGTACAACGCTTCAAACAGTGACATCTCTATACTCGTCTGATAGCTGCTGTTGTACGAAAAACTCACAAAGTGGCAAAGATTCTTGCCAACTAGTGCTAAAATCAAGCATTACAGCTCTAAGCATATCCTCCAATTTCTGGATAGTCCACTCTGACTGTCCGTCGGTCTGTGGGCAATATGTAGTATTCAGATGTAACTTGGTACTTAGAGCCTGTTGCAACCTGTGCCAAAAGTGCGAAGTACACCGAGGATCACGGTCTGATACAATCGACTTCGGCACTCCGTGCAATCTGACCACTTTTCTTACATAGGTCTCTGCCATCTGGTCATGTTTGTACGTCATCTTGTACGGAATAAAACATGCTGATTTGGTCAATCTATCAATCACAACCCAAATCACATCACAACCTCGAGAGGAACGTGGTAGCTTCGTCACGAAGTCCATGGAAATGTGATCCCGTTTCCATTCAGGGATAGACAAGCTCTATAATAGACCTCCTGGTTTCTTTCTTTCGGCTTTTACCTGTTGGCAATTCAGACACTTGAATACAAATTCAGCAATATCAGCTTTCATCTGTTTCCACCAAAACTGTCATTTCAAATCATTATACATTTTTTCCATCAGGACGAATACTGAATCGACTGCTATGCGCTTGTGCTAATATCTGTCGTTTCAAATCTGAAACATCTGGTACAACAAGACGATTATTCACATACAGTACCTGATAACGTACCTGATACTCTGATCGATGCCCTGTTCTGACCATCGCTATCGAGTTCTGAACGTTCTGATCAACTTTCTGAGCCGCTTTAATTCTCAAAATCAGCTCTGGTTTGACTTGGACAGCATATAACCTCAACGGTCTACAATTTGTCTCAAATACTAATCCAGACAAACAGCAATCTTCAATCAGATTCGAAACATCAATAATCAATACTGATCTGCTAAACTCATAAAACTGTGAATTTCTGACACTAATGTCGGTCTTGGCTAACTGATCACTTCTTCAACTTATTCAGGTCAACCGCTATACCATCTTCGAATATACTGTGCCACAAACATACAATCTGTCTCAGCCAAAACTCACATTTTGACAGTTTTTCATGCAATTTCTCTGTTCTCTAAGTACTCAACACAATTCTCAAATGTTCGGTATAATCAGTCATATTCTTCCAATATATCAGAATGTCATCGATAGAATAATCATACAATCATCAAAGTACTTCTAAATACACGATTCATTAACCTCTAAACATAACTGAAATATCCCAAGGAAAAACACTTGGTCGAATGTAACCCTTGGCCAGTAACTATTCAGATTGCTCTTTCAATTCTTTCAATTCAATCAGTACCATCTTGTTCAGTATTTTAAAGATAGGAACTATACCTGATACGCATTCAATGCTGAAATCTATCTCTCTGACTGGAGGCAATTCTAAAATCTCATCTGAGAAAACATCAGCAAACTCATATACCACTGGCAAATCAGCAGATGATAGGCTCGATTTCAGTACGTAAACTGAATACACAAGGAATCCCTCAGCTCCTTTCTGTAATAATCGAGTCATAAACATCGCAGATATCAAAGGAATTCTAGATCTAGAATCCTTACCGAAAAATTTCCACTCTTCAGCCATCTCAGGTCTGAATCTCACAATCTTATGGAAACAATTCAACGATAGCTCTGTACTTGGTCAGCATATCAATATCAATAATGCAATAAAATCAGACAACTCAAGTACAATACGGTCTAACTCAATCTCATGCCAGTCATACTGTAACATACAATGTCTAACAACATTCACTGACACAAAACCTCTCCTCAAAGGTGAAGAGATAAATACTACTGCAGATAATGACTAAATAGACAAAGCATATATCAACGCAATTCATTCAAAGATAATTGTATGGAATGCATTAGTATCTATCAATACATATGCAGAATAACCCACAGGAAACAATTACCTGCCACAATATTATTAGATGCGTTCTGGGCCTGTTTCTCGGTCAATGTAACACTCTGGCCCACTGTCTAGGGGGTTGGCTAACTGTCTGGCTTCCTCCTGGACTTGACCGTGACTGAGGAGTCGTCAGTGGTGGCTGGAAGGAGTGTACAACAGATGATTGTGTAGCAGGTTGTGCCACTGATCCAGATGATTCTGTTCTCTGGGGTCGTTGGGAACCTCGCTGTGGACAGACTTTACCAAAGTGTCCTGGCTGTCGACAGACGTGGCAACTACCAAACACACCTCGGCATTGCTATGTGGGATGTCTTCCTCCACAAGTTCTGCAATAAACCCCTGTATAACTTTGGCTAAAACCACTGGAGCTAGATGAACTACTCCCTAACTTCTTAAACTGTTTCCTTCGAGCTTTCAGAAAATCTTTCTTTCCACCACTACTACTGCCGCTATCAAATCTAGACAGTGATTGCAAAAATAGAGCTGGAGGTTGTTGATGTTTCTGTGGTTGAGCAACATACGACATTCCTCGCTGTTGGATCAAACTTGCCTCAGCTCCCTTTGCCCTATTTAAGGCATCAGCAAAATTATGGGGTCGCTCCACATTTACCAATGCAAATATCTCCGGATTAAATCCATTGATGAACTGATCAGCTACAGCTTTATCATTCCCAGCCACGTGAGGAGCAAAACGTAGCAAGGTAGAGAATTTTGCTACATATTCTTCAATATTCAGCTGGCCCTGTTTCAAGTTGGCAAACTCTATACTCTTGTCCTTTCGGTACGATACTGGGAAAAACCTTTGATAGAATTCAGCTTTGAAGATTTTCCACCTAATCACCGTACCACGCTGTTCTAAGGCTTCCTCGGTTGCGAGCCACCAACTCTTCGCGACCTCGTGTAACTGGTGCCCAATCAGTTTAAATCTACGTGTATCTGGGTAATCAAGTGAATCAAACAGCATTTCTATATCATCTAGCCAACTCTCACAATCAACAGACATCTCGGTACCCTTCAGAATCGGCGGTTGAAATGAGTGAAACCTCTTCAACAGTGTTTCCATCGGAGTTGCGGACACCTCCATCTGATTAGTCGAGGTACTAACTTGTTCTGGAATTCTTCAAGGAGGTAAATCTGATTATCAAAAGGATTAGTAACCACATAACACAAACTTGGTTCAGTCCTCCTCTGATCATCTTACTGCTGATCAAGAATCGGTTCTAATTCATTCTCAAATAATACACGATACCAATCAAATCAGATAGTCAAGTAAACATGTATTATATAAAGCAGTAAAACATGCTAGCAATCAAAAGAAAGGAAGAAAACTCAATCTACCCCGCTCACTAGCTTCTATCTCCGTCTAAAGAACCTACTGCTCTGATACCACCTGCTGTGGGGACCCGGACGCTAATTCATTTCTTAATCATTTTTGGGAATAATTGAATCAATTAAGATAAACAGGGTCTAAATTTTTTATTTTTTTAAAATACAAGATTGCGCAACATATGAAATAAATCTTATTTCATTTACAAGATCAATATCCAGATCCAAGTACAAAAGTAAATCATATCAAACTACTGTTCATTCACTACATGTTAGGTGATGAAACAGATCTACTTCTAAACCCGGATCTCCACGCTAATCTTGAATCTCTCATCCTCTTCTTGACCCTGATCCTGTCCCACCTGTTGTCATGCACACATACAAACACAACAACAGCCGGATAACTCCGGTGAGAATTACATTCCCAGTATAAATCATGTATACATGCGATCATATAAACAGATATAAAAGCATGAAACAAATGTCAATAACATGTATCAAATCTGAAAGACCTGAATCAATATAAAACTGTAAATCAAACTCTGACTCATAATCTCTGACTCGACTCTTTCCTAATCTAGGGATCCCGATCTGAATAAGAACGTAACAATCTCCCACCTACTCTACCGATCATGGTGGCGGTACATTCTTATTTACGGACATTGGTCCTGTCCATATCGAATCTCGGCGATAGAAGTCAATCCACTCCTAAGCAACATCGATATGACCAAACGTCCGGTGTCTTGGCACCTCTGCCAAAGACTAGGCATCTCCGCCAAAGACTAGGCATGTCCGCCCAAAAACCAGGCACATCAGCCCAAAGACTAGGCACCTCCGCCCATAACTCTTAACATAACATATGCTTAATTATAAATCAATAGAATAAGATTATCAATCTCAAACATCGCAACATATCGAGGCAATGACAATTAAGTATGTGATTTTGGGAAACTCAAGTTAAATCAAACTCGAGTTCTGCAATCCCGGATCAACATTGATTTATACCTTTCTTTATGTCTATCTGACGAAATCGAAGCCTCGAATTCGAAGCCTGTCAATACTCAATCTGGAAATGACAATATCGAGGAGTACAATATCAATACACCACTCAAATCAATACTGGATATAATCAGAACTCAATCTAATTCTGTTTCAACGGCATAACGGTACAATCTCAATATACCCAGCAATACAATATCAATCAGATATCAATTTCAACAACTCATAATCGATAACAATACAAATCTGACATCAAATCTCACTCAAATAAATTCTTAAATTCATAACAATTCTATACGATATCCGTTCTTCAATCCGGTTTCGATTATACGATGTCTACTATGTCAAGAACACCATATATGAATCATATCCGATTTCTTCAATATCATATTTTCAAATCATAACAAAACATAAGAAAACTTACGTCCAGTTGTAGCTCTCGTCGATAAATACAGTACCGAAGTTGGATTGATAATCAGACGGTTGGATTTTCGTAAATCAAATTTTCCTATCAAAATAACTTGCAACCCTCCCTTGAGGTCTCGTCCCTTTTTTGTCTGAATTTGCTGAATGAAATGCAACATTTATATATATCAATGCATGGTAAAGTACATGTGGCTCACTCTATGCTCGGCACGTCTCGCGCATATGCGCCAGACACTATGTCTTGGCGCGTATCTATCACGGCATCTCGTTCATATGCGCGCCCTCACCCGGTGCATATGCGCGAGGTTCTTTGCAACGCCATACTCGCGCATATGCGCGGGTCCATGTCGCGCATATGCGCGAGGTTCTCTGCCTACCTCGCGCATATGCGCCCGGCTGGGTCGCGCATACGCGTGAGGTGCTCAGTCCTCGCACATAACATTTCTTCTTTCCGGCTTTTCCGGTCCGATCCGTTCGTCTAAAATCACATCAATTATCAACAAATCATTTCAGATTAGAATAACACAATTCTCGGGCATTACAAGAAGCCCGGCCAGCTGATGAAAAGATCAACTGATGAAGAGCCCATATGACCAGTTTTGACTGAAAAATTGAAATCAGTTCAGCTGACGAGCCAACTGATTTCACCAAACCAATTCAAGATCAGTTCAACTTACCATTTCAGAATATTAGTTAAGAATCAATCAATTTGCATAACACGACAAGCTTATTCAAATGGAATCCAGCTGTGCACACAGAGAAAAAGCTTTTGTCCAGTCAAAGAATAACAATGAACGTTGCAGTAGTGCTTAAAGCCAAAACTATCCAGAATGGTTGTCAGAAAGTATAGACATATTTCGAGGAACAGATTCAAATTGCAACGAACATATTTGACGAGTCTTGGTGTACGGTCTCATTGCCTCTATAAATACCAGACCAAGATCATCAATATACAAGTGTGTGTGGAAAAATATACAAGTGTGAAAATCAAGAGAGAAGGGCACACTCAACGTATATCAGCTTACAAGAAGCAATCAGCCCAGATTTGAGGGAACACTTCAATGTGTCATCAGCTTAGATTAGAAGCACAATTCCCTCAATGTGTGAGAACACTTTTGTATTGTATTCATAAAGCAATTTTCACACACAACACACTATCAAAGACATTAAACTTGTGTATGTAGTCTTTGACACATAGACGTTAAACAAGTGTTGACTAGAATGTGTTGCCTTTCAGTCTATTTAAGAGTTCAGCTAGGCAGTAGTGCAAGTAATAAGCTGAGTAGGTTAGTACAAGGCATTGTATAAATCAAAGTCTTCTAGTTGAACCTACCCGAGGTGGTATAAGGGGTGACGTAGGAGCAGTTGAAGTCTCCGAACATCCATAAACATATCTTGTGTACTTAACTGTTTAACTATTATTTTCAAACTGATTTGATCAGTTCGATCTGTTATCAGTTCAGTTCTCATCATAACTGAATTGATATATGCAAGAACCGATCCCCCTTATATCAGTTAATCTTTTTACACAAGCTAAAAGATTTAAATTGATTAGCTTTTTTAACGAATGATTACTTCGAGTATTTTTCGCTTGGTTTAAAACCAAACTCGATTTAATTCATCGGTGTTCACATTCTTAGAATACGAGCTATTGGAGTACATTGAGAATATTGTGTTTGAAGTACTCTCATAGGTGTTAAAACCGATTCATCAATTGGTATCAGAGATAGCTGTTATAAGAAGGACATTTGAAAGCTGATATTTTAAATTTTTTTTCAAAATGATATTTAAAATGGATTTGAAAATCCACTTAAAAATTTTATATGAGCCTACCGTGGGAAGAGAGGAGATTGTTGGATCTGCAACTTACATTGTAGCCACTTCTCTCGACTCCAGATTTTTTTGTTTTAGCAACTTGCAGGGTTTTGAGTTCAAATGACAGCAGAACAGCTAAACTAATCGGTGGACAAGATTTCAGTTGCAAGCCTACCTGTTCAACTGATCAACAAACAAAACCCAGCTACGCTGAAATGTTGAATGATTAAAGTGGAGCTTAATCATCAGCAGTATATCATGGCTTCATTGTCATATAAGTTCAAATTAGATGATCAATGCAGTTCAACATCAGTTGAGTCCAGTTTGAGTCATCTCGACCAATTTGACAGCACAGAGATCAAGTCCAAGGCAAATTAGCTGCTCCTCTGGCAAAAAGAGACTCAAAATCGACGGAGCATTCAAAGCATTCAAGGCAACCAGTTATTCGTATATCCATTTCTATTATGTATAAACTGACTGAAATTTGATGTTGTTTAAAATATGCTATTGTAGTATCAATTTCCCTTACACATGATGGTGTGCTTAAATGTATGATACAAGGGACGCTAATTTGATTAATAAACATCATGTTTATCCAGTTAGTTTGAATGTAACTGAACTGATATTTTCAGTTAATGTGTTGCCTAAACTGCTTGGATGTTAAAAGTTGCTAAAAATTTCCTTTTAAATTGCGTGAATGATTATATTTTTATGGGGGAGTTTTTAATTCAGTTCTTGAGGGGGAGCTTTTCTTTAGAAACTATTTTTAAGATTATCTTCGAACTGAAAAATATTTTTAAAGTTTTTTAATTAAACTCTTGAGGGGGAGTTTTCTTTAAAATTATCCTTCGAACTGAAAAATGTTTTAAACTTTTTTAATTCAGTTATTGAGGGGGAGCTTTCTTTAAAATTATTCCTCAAACTGAAAAATGTTTTCAGAAGGAAAAAAAAAGGTCTGAGGCAACGAGTTTAGCGCTTTATCATCGCCCAAAAGGATGGGCGAGTTTGGTTTGAGCAACCTCCTACTCCACAGTGGAATAATCTAGTTTGGGAGACCAGGCTTGGTGTTCATTGGGAGTCCAATTAAAGGATCACACATTTGTTTGATTCAAACCTGCTACTCCCAAAAAAAACACTATATGGACTAGATTAAAGGGCATAGACCAGGCATGCTAGGAAGTAGAGCTAACCTAAGCGGGAAAAGATCTTTACATCACACAATTAAATTGAATATCTTGAAATTTATTAGGCACTTGAACCTGCTTGGATCACATCTAAGCAGCTCTGTATGAGGCTCGTACGACAGAGCAAGAGAACTCCGGGCAAATATGAAGCGCATAGATACAAGTTATGCCTTAGGGTTGGGCCAGGAGGGTCTCTTAACGTCCTTTTTTTTTTCTTCTCATCGGATTTTTTATTAGGTTCAGCTACTATAGTTGTTCGTAACCCACAAATCATTCCGACCGGGGGTCATAATTTCTTCAAATATGTTCTTGAAATCATTCGACGAACAAAACATTATTCTTTTCTATTCTTTCTATTTTATTTTTATTATCAAATCAAATGACTGCACTAAATACAGTATATTCATCCACTTTTAGGAATCATTAAATCCTATAAACGATTATTCTGATGTATCATGGAAATTATTTGAAAGAAAAGAATCAAATAATTTTTTGTGATGAAACAAAATATCTCTCATTTCCCCCTCGAATAGATTATTCTTATTTGTTTCCAAAAGGCTCTTGTTATGTTGTTTTGAATGGGGCACTAATCCTTTCAATCCGGTACCGACAGGTATCATACCCTCCAAAACAACGTTCTCTTTCAGGCCTTTCAACCAATCGATTCGACCCCAGAGAGCGGCGTTTGCTAAAACTCGAGCAGTTTCTTGAAAACTCGCTTCTGATATGAAACTTTGAGCTCCATCACCCCAGAATGAAAGGGGCGATCTCGTAGTTCTTGGTCTGTGAAGATGCGTTGTTAGGTGCTCCATTTTCTTTTCCCATTGAGGCTGAACCTGTGCTCGAGAGATAGCTGTTCATACACTGATAAGGGACCAAAATGTAATTATCTCCAAGAACACAAAAATGTCTCTTATGCTTAATATCATTAGTTTAATCTGTATTTGTATTAATTCTTCCCTTTCTTCGAGTAGTTTTTTCTTCGAAAAATTGCCCGAAGCCTATGATTTTTGAATCCAATCGTAGATGTTATGCCAGTTATACCTGTGCTTTTTCTTTGTTTTAGCTTTTGTTTGGCAAGCCACTGTAAGTTTTCGATGAAATCCTTAATAATAATAATACCCCATAAGTTTTAGAATATGAACCCTCGATTCGTACATTGAGGATCAGGTATATCATGGCGAATTCTTTAGAAAAAATGGTGTCTTCCACAATGGAATCTATAAATTTTGAAAGAACTTATTGTCAAACTCTTTCAGATATGAATCTATCTGATTCAGAAGGGAAGAAATTGCATCAGTGTCTCGATTCAAACATGGTCATAATTTCTTCAAATATGTTCTTGAATTCATTTGAGATGTGAGTAAAAATAAAATTGGGGGAAGAATATGGCCCTTGGGTTCCTAATCCTTATAAGGCAAGAACAGACGTGATTCTTGAGGAGAAGCTTTCTTATCCCTCGAACTGAAAAATTCTTTTTGTTCGCTTAAATATTTGTAAACATTTTTTATTCTTAATAAGGGGGAGAATTATTAAAAGTTTAAAGTTTTTATTTTTAAAACGCTTTATTTGCTCAAGTTTTGTGATCATTAAAAAGGGGGAGATTGTTGGAACATTTCATGTTCGCAATCTTGATTTTGATGTTAACAAAACTTATTATTTTAGTTCTAATGAATTTATCTTAGTACGCAGAAGCTAAAACTGATCAGTATTCGAACTGATCAGTTATCGAGCCAAAACTGAAGTTATCGAGACGCAAACTGAAAGCGCAAACTGATCGCCCAAACTGAACCAGTTCAACTGATTGTCCAGCTGATAGACAGTTCAGCAGAAGACTTTCAGAAGCCCGGCTAGCTGATGAAGAGCTCAGCTATACAGTTCAACTGAAGAAGTGAAATCAGTTCAACTGACGAGCCAACTGATTTCACCAAACCAGTTCAAGATTAGTTCAACTTACCAGTTCAGAACATTAGAAAGGAAACAATCAGTTTGCAGAACACGACAAGCTTCTTCAAATTAAATCCAGTTGTGCCCATCGAGGAAAAGCTTTTGTCCAGTAAAAGGAAAATAATGGATGTTGCAGCAGTGCTTAAATCCAAAACGTTCCAGAATGGCTATCGGAAAGTAAAAACATATTTCGAGGAACATATTCAAATTTCAACCAACATATTTGACGAGTCTTGGTGTACGGTCTCATTGCCTCTATAAATACCAGACCAAGATCATCAATATACAAGTTTGTGTGGAAAAATATATGAGTGTTAAAATCAAAAGAGATGGGCACGCTCAACGTATATCAGTTTATGAGAAGCAATCAGCCAAGATTTGAGGGAACACTTCAAAGTGTCATCA
This sequence comes from Primulina tabacum, assembly GCF_025594145.1. Taxonomy (NCBI): domain Eukaryota; kingdom Viridiplantae; phylum Streptophyta; class Magnoliopsida; order Lamiales; family Gesneriaceae; genus Primulina; species Primulina tabacum. The sequence continues at coordinate 22,612,166 of NC_134558.1, read as the reverse complement.
GCTTAGATTAGAAGCACAATTCTCTCAGTGTGTGAGAACACTTTCGTATTGTATTCATACATCATTTCTCACACACGCACACACCATCACTCACACAAATAGAGAGAGTTGAGCTTATTGAATAGTTGAGTGAGTCTTGCATAAAGACGTTAAACTTGTGTATGTAGTTTTTGACATCATAGAAGTTAAACAAGTGTTTACCGGAAGGTGTTGCCTTCAGTCTAGGCTAGGAGTTCAGTTAGGACAGTAGTGCAATTCCGAAGCTGAGTAGGTTTGTACAAGGCATTGTATAAATCAAAATCTTCTAGTTGAACCTACTCGAGGTGGTAGAAGGGGTGATGTAGGAGCAGTTGAAGTCTCCGAACATCTATAAACATATCTTGTGTACTTACTGTTTAACTATTGTTTTCAAACTAGTTTGATCAGTTCGAGCTGTTATTAGTTCTGTTTTCACCATAACTGAACCGATATATGCAAGAACTGATCTCCCTTATATCAGTTAATGAGTTTATACAAGTTAAAAGCTTTAAACACATTAGCTTTCTTAATGCAAGATTACTTCGAGTATTTTCCGCTTGGTTTAAAACCAAAATCGATTAATTCATCGGTGTTTATATTCTTAGAACATGAGCTATTGCCGCTCATTGAGAATATTGTGTTTGAAGCACACTCGTAGGTGTTAAAACCGATCCATCAGAGTGAGTGGTGGTCACCTCCTAACTTTGGTGTTAGAAATGTTTGTTTCGGAACTGTATGAAAGTAAATAAAACTCATCAATAGATAACAACTTTATCGTATGTCCTTTTTCTTGAGTTCTTAAATAATGTAAACAAATTCACAAGTTTAAAAGAGTCAGGTAAATTCTACGTATTATCGGTGGAAGCACACATTAATTATGCATAATACTTACTATTCAATATAAAAAAATATAAAATTATTGGGATTGAGTTAGAGTCTAGAGAGAGTGAATAAAATTTTTCAAAATTTATTTGATCTTGAAGCGTTCTTAAGTTTTCAGGCTGCTAAAAAAAATTTTTAACTGTTAAAATTGCTAAAATAGTCCCGCTTGACTAGTGATATAATATATTTGACAATAAACTGCTTGAAATGAGATTTACATGAATGTAAATGCTTAATGTAATAACACAAGTATTTTATGGATGTTCGGAGAAAAAACTCTTATGTCACCATTTCTTCCACTTAGGAAGGTTTCCACTAAAAAGACTTTGATTTTAGAATGTCTTGTAACAACTCACTTCAGTTAAAACTTATCACTATCTAACTGAAATTCTTAGTGATCACTTTACACTTCTGGATATTCAAAACCCTTGGTTCACCTGGCAAATATAAAACTCAAAGGTCAAACTTGAAGACTTCAGTTGTTGGTATAACACAAATTTGATCCTTGATGAGCTTGTATAATTCTGATAAGCGTGTGCTAGGTTGAGCAAATTTGAAATGTTTCTTGTAGGAGTGTTTAGAAATCTTGATAATGTAGATTGATAATGAAGATTGAAAGATGAGCGAGAGTTGTATGTTCGGTGCTTCTTGAAGATGAATCTGCATATATAAATAGTTGAAAGCTTCGAATGGTCAGATAAAGCTTTTCAACAATCACTTTTACCGGTTCCTAATGGAATGGGCTTGTTTCTTTCAGATGATGTATATACCATTAAATGTCCATTTTATGTTTCTTTTCTTTTTCAACTTATAGCTCTTAGCTTTTAGAAAAGTTTTTTTGACTTTGGACATTTTAGAAAACTTTATGGCAAATTGAAAGTTGGTTGGGTACTATTCCGTACGCTATAACTGGTCGTGTTCACAATAAAGTAAAGTATCCACTTTGATTTTCACATATTCCGATTGACGGTTGGATAGTAACGGTTTTTATTTAACGTAGATCACTCAGAAAATGAATGATCTTCAGCTAGTGAAAATAAATCACTTTAAGCAACTGAAAATCATCAATGGTCGGAAATCTGAAAATAGAAAGCAATATAGCGGTTGGTTTCCTGTAACAGCTCGATGTTATTTTTTTGTCAATCAACAAAACTTAGGGTAAAATAAATATTCTAACATTTTTTCCTTTTTGGTGATGACAAAACCAAGCTTCAAGTCTATTCAGAAGTTACATAAAATAAAATTTTCAATGAATTTAATAAGATGAATTTCATTGAGAAAATGAAATTTCATTCCACAAGAGTATAAAATTTAAACAAAAAATATCACACTTACAGAAGAATTTTTTCTATGACATGAACTGCTGCTACCACCTCCACCTCCTCTTCTTCTTCATCTTTTTTCTACTTCCATTTTATTTTTTTAATCATTAAGGTTCGATTCTTCATACCTAGACCTTTCGGATAATCGTTTTTGCTATTCAAGCTTCTTGTAATCGACTACTTCTCCTTTTTAACATCACCACATTTAATATGATCAATAATTTCTTGCAAGTGCTGCCAATGGTGGTTTGAATATAATCGAACTGAGCATCCATGTTATGTTGGGATAATATTATTTGACTTGATAGTTTTATACCCAAAATTTTAGTCTGACGCTTTGCTGTGACTTGATCAGCAGTGAGTAGCATGAAGTTCTTTTCTAGAGAACCAGAGCACGTAGAACATCTCTCCTGAAAGTTTTTGAAAGAAACAATATGAGGAAACCTGAAACGACCCTAAACGTCTACTGATTTTTTTATTTTATTAAAAAAGATATCTAGCAACCGACCGAAGCCTAAACATACGCCGTCACATAAAAATTCGAAACATTCCTTTAAAAATATATCCGACTACCGAGTAAATCACTACAGTTGAGATCATAAAAATGAACCACCCTACGAGTTTACTGTTAACAAAAAAGAGTATCAAGCCAAAAGTTAAAATCTGTCAAATCATAAACTGTTTAAAATATTGATTAAACATATCCTCAAATATCATATGCGGAAATAACACAAGGTCCTCGGGTTCTCGTGCTCCACCAGCTCAGTCAGATCAGTCATTTGCACCTCATGTCTCCTGAAACTCATGCTCACCTGCATTAAACATACCTAGTGAGTCTAAAGGCTCAATACACCTTAACCACCATACAAAATATACATATACATAACATGCAATAGTGAAAAGTACTGTAATGAACATATATTTCATGATCTTTCATAAACATAAAAATATTCATTTCTTGTCATCATATACATAAACTTTTTTCTTAAATGAATTCAGATAATTAATTGTGACTTTTGTATCAGCTGTTTGTTGATTAGTCTGTAAGGTCCAAAATGCGAACTTAATCTAATAGCATGCGAATCTAAGGAAAATGAAAAATGACTAAGTAAATTGTTTTAATTTCAGGAATTATATGTGGTGTGCATGCTTGCATGTTTAAAAATGGACTTTCTTACATGAATGCATAAAACTGTGTTTTAAAGCTTATTCGAGACACAATCGCGGAAAGGAAACCGATGGCTGAAAAGGAGAAAGTATTTTTACTAAATAATTATTTTAAATTATTTAAAATATGGTATATGTTAGATGGTATTTTTTAAAATGAGGTGTTTTGAGGTGATTTTATCCGCCGAGACGTATTTTTAAACAGTATTCGATTTTCGATGAAAATGTGAACTTTTTCAGAACTCTGCTAATATTTCACGAACTTTCCTAAACAAAAATATTTTAAATATTACTTAATGGGCTTAATGGGCCCAATATGCCAATGGGCATAAGCTTGCACACACAATTTAATGAGCAAATAAAACCCCCAAAACCCACCTCAAAATCATAAAACACACGCACACCACACACAACACACACAAGAATCCTCCTAGCAGCAAACACACGCACACACATGAGAATTTGAGAAGGGAGAGCCATGGCTTTGAGGAAGAATTCAGCCTAGGGTTTCTACGTCGACATTCTTCGCATCGCCAACTCATTTTCGTGTGTAATAAATGCAAAGGCACGCCTTAACTTTATTTCAAACATCTTTCACCACATATTATGTATATTTGATAACCTTGCATGAAAAATATGTTTCACAAGTTTTATTTTTATTTTATGGGCATACATGCATATAACTCATGTTTTGATGATATAAAACTTGTTTTAAGGATGCACGAAGGGGCTGCCATGGTAAGATACCTTGTACGGATGTTTTTCCAACGTATTAAGGGTCCATAGATGTCAAGACAAAGGCTGTACACGTATGGGGGAAAGCTTGAATGAAAATTGTATGTTTTGTGCATTAGGGTCAAGGCTAGGATGAAGCTCGGTGTGTGTCTAGACCAGGACTTGACCAGAGCTCGAGCTAGCATGGCTAGGACTCGTGCACAGCGGATAGGGAAGATTCAATGCGAGATAGGACTCTTCCCATACAAGCCGAAGGCAGCAGCTGTGCGAGGGATGTCACGGCTTGGCCAAGGGGTCCAGGCTAGGTCTGAGGGTGGTCCAGTGAGGGTCATGAGGGTTCGGGCTCAGGTGGTGGCTCGGGTGAAGGGTCCTGGGCGAGTTAGGAGTCCTAGTGTGCATTATCGACCGCGGCTCGTGCTGGACTTGTGGCGTGGGTTATAGCTGGTTAAATGGGCCAAGCCTGGTCAGTAGGGTCCCTAGGTGGTTTGGTCATGAGTTGGATCGAAGTGGCCCGAGGGTGGTTCGAAGCAAACATGAGATGGCTCGAAGGGAACTAGCTAGGGTTAGGGTTCTTGAAGTTGAAGGGTTAAGGGGCTGAACCATGGTCCACAGAGGTATATTCATGGGTCATGAGGGTAATTTAGGTATTACAAGTTCATGATAAATGTTTGGGCTGAAAAATTAAAGTTTGAGTTAATCTGAGAATTAAATGCTTTACGAACTAATAAATAAGAAATTAAATCGAAAGCCTCGAATTTAAACTAAATAAAAATATTATTAATTTAAGTTTAAATAATTATTTGGGATGGTCTAGAGTCAATGAAAGTACGAAAAAGTCAAAATCGAGAAATTCTAAGTCCAAGGGTAAAAGGTCATTTCACACATGGAAAATGTTAGATGTCCTGGTAGTGCCCTGAATACTGTAAATAATGTTAATATGTTTATGGAATTTTATGATGAAAAAAATTAATGCTAAAAGACATGTCGCATGCCTGGTTTAAAAAAATGATTTATATATGCATGAATTTTTATAAGTGATAAAAATATGAAAATTTGAAGGAGGTGAAGGTGATTGTGACTAATATGATGATATGGTTAGAAAAATCGTGAGGGAAAAGACCTTAGAGGGAGCCCGTTTACTGGAGAAGGCCCCAGAGGGAGCCCGACGATCGTATTTCCATCGACATGATATGATGATATGTAAGGCAAAGACTCAGTTGACGGGTGAAAGTGTCGCTGATGTCCCCGCCGCCCAGTACTGTGGTTACACATAGATGGATCCATCTACCTTCAGCTGATAAGAAAGTCACAATTAACGATCTGAATTAAATAAAAGGAAAACGTATACGTATATGATGAAAAGAAATATGAAATGATATGATGAAAGGAAAAATTGTTTAAGTTTATGCATGTTCATGAAAAGCTATTTTAAGTAAAATTAATTTCACTGTTGCATGTGGTTGTATATGTATTACTTGTTATCATGGTTATGGTTTGCTGAGTCAATAGACCCACTAGGTGTGATCGATGCAGATAAGCATGATGTTGATGTTAATGGAGGACTTGATGGTTGATCCTTTTGGACTAAAGGTGCATATAACCCGAGAAACAGCGCTAGTTTTTCCGCACTTACGTTTATGACCTATGTTTATGACTTATGCTAAATGATTGTGTAATGTACCGTACTTTTAACTACATAAATTTGCGGAAAAATTAAAAATTTTCTTAAAATAAATCTTGAACCTTCAAAATTCGAGAAAACAACTGTTCATCTCAACATAGTTGCAACCAAAGATCTCAAAAATAAAGTTTGCCAAAGTACTTGTTTAAAATCTCATAATCAGTAACATAAATCAGAGTATTTTTAAACATTCATAAAAACTTAAAACATGGCGGTCCTCGGGTTTAGCCTCCCGCTCAGTCCAAGCCAGCTCACTGGTCCTCACCCCTCGTCTCCTCAAATGCATCCTCACCTGCATCGATCAAGTCTAGTGAGTCTAAAGACTCAACACGTATAAACTGGGAATAACGAGTAATACGTAATAAAATAACATGCAACTTTAAAATAGAACGTACATACTTGAACTTGAACAGTGCGTATAAAGCTTGATCTTACATACATTACATAGACGTTCCATAACGTGAAACTTTTCATAAACATGCTTGCATACTTGTACATACTTGAACATACATAACTTCATCATTTTGCGTTGAGGACATGTTTCAAAGCAAGTGACCCATACATAAATACGCCTGATCAGACTAAACCACACTACTGGGCTGACAAGGAAGATCAACTGCTACATACATGAGATCCCCGTTCATGCTTTAATGGGTGGATTGGTCCCTGGTCGTGCTTTACCGCTTTCCAATCCTGATCTAAACTCGTTCGTGCTTTAACGGGGTGGAGAGGTCCTCGGCCACGTTAACCGACTTCCAAACCATTCATAAATTGGTCACATGACATTTAGCATACCTCAAAAGAAAACATTTTCTCATTTGCACGTCAAACATATTTACTTACTTGACGTTGAGGGATTCGTTGGATCTCTCTTGGAGCCACTACTGCATATACTAACATGATTACAAGCACTTAACTTTCATAGCTTAGACGTTGGTACTCGTGCTCACAACCGAAGTACGAAAATAGCTTAAAACATTCTAGATCACTCGGGACTTGACCTCGTTAAATCATCATACTAACCCATGACATCGAACCCCGAACAATCTCTAAAATGATGTGCGAACATTTCCAAAAAATAAAAGACATGAACTCACTATTGAACTTGAAAAGAAGGAAGAAACCAAACATTTTTACAGATGGGACCGCGCTCGGGTCGTAAAACTTTACTGCTCGAGCGTCAGGTCTACTGGAAAGAACACTCGGACGGAAAGAGTGGCGCTCGGGCGGTAAAAAGTTACCGCTCAGGCACCGAACAAACTGGACTCCGCGACTCAGAAACTTATACTCTCCAAATTCGATTACACAGACAGTGAACAACGCCTCAAGACTCCTCCTAGGACGCTATGGCTCTGACTCGACTCCACAAAACGTCCCAAACGACGACGCACACCAAACAAGCATCAAACCCGTAAACTCAAATTTTGACACCAATTGATTCCCACGATTTCTAATGCAACCAACGACTATCGACACAAAATGAAGTATCAAAACTCATCCCAAACTCATACTCCACATACCTAAACACATCAGCGATCACCCCACGGTTCCCAACGAAGCCTGCAACAAATAAACTTCAAGAACACATCAATAGCATAATTTTCAGAAAATGCAGTTTGAGCAGTCCCACGAAAAACACCATAACTCACTCAATATTTATTCCAAATATTTCTAATTTTATATCAAATCGAAGGTATCAAAATGATCTACAATTTTCATGATGAAAGTTTTCTCAAAATCACGACCGAAAAATCACAGTAATTCAAAGTACAGTAGGGTTTGAAATTTCAGATCTAAAAATTTCTTCAAAACACATCCAATAAATTTTCTGCTCAAACTACTACATAACGTTCACATGATTTCGTACAAAACAAAATAAAATTTGTACTATGACAAGATCGACGGAGGAAAAACATAGTATACGTGCCTTTAAATCTGTAACTGCTCATCTGAAGGCTAACCTACACGGATTCGATCAAGCAACGAAGACTGAACTGTCAGATTAGACAGCTTAGGAGCTCTGCCCTTAGGATAAACCTCTAACCCAAATCTCTGAATCTCTTACTGAAGAGATCTCTGTGCTGAAATCTGTGCTACGACTGCAACTTTACGGCTCAAGGCATCTGCCACAACATTAGCTTTCCCTGGATGGTAGCTAATTTCACAATCGTAGTCTTATACCAACTCCAACCACCGTCTCTGTCTCATATTCAGCTCTTTCTGCGTGAAGAAATACTTGAGACTCTTGTGATCGGTAAATACCTGGCATTTCTCGCCGTACAAGTAGTGTCTCCAAATCTTCAAGGCGAAGACCACGGCGGCTAACTCAAGATCATGAGTCGGGTAGTTCTTCTCATGCGCCTTCAACTGCCTGGAAGCATAAGCTATAACTCAACCATGCTGCATCAACACTGCGCCTAACCCGAGCTTATATGCATCGGTGTATAACACAAAATCTCCTTGTCCCGATGGCATGGCTAACACTGGCGCATAAATAAGAGCCTGCTTCAAAGTATCAAAGCTCTTCTGACATTCATCACTCCACACGAATTTAGCATTCTTCTTTGTCAGTGAAGTGAATGGCACTGCTATCGAAGAAAACCCTTGAATAAATTTCCTGTAGTAGCCTACTAGGCCTAGGAAACTACGAATCTCTGACGCATTCTTCGGCTCAACCCATTCCTGGACTGCTGCTACCTTAGCTGGATCCACCTCAATACCATTGCTAGATATTATATGGCCCAAAAATGCTACCTTCTCCAACCAAAATTCACACTTACTGAATTTCGCGAATAACTTGCGACTCTGCAAAGTCTGCAAAACTGTACTCAAGTGCTGACTGTGCTCCTCATGGATCTTCGAGTATATAAGAATGTCGTCAATGAATACTATGACGAACTGATCTAGATAGGGCTGAAATACTCGATTCATGAGGTCCATGAAAATCGCTGGAGCATTCGTCAGTCCAAACGGCATCACTAAGAATTCGTAATGCCCATATCTGGTTCTGAAGGTCGTCTTATGAACATCTGCATCTTTCACTTTCAGCTGGTGATAACCCGAGCGAAGATCTATCTTAGAGAACACTGTGGCTCGATGCAATTGATCGAACAAGTCCTCGATCCTTGGGAGTAGGTATTTATTCTTGATCGTTACCATGTTCAGTTCTCGGTAATCGATACACAGCCTCATGCTCCCATCCTTCTTCTTCACAAAGAGCACCGGTGCGTCCCATGGTGAGAAACTAGGGCGAATGAATTCCTTGTCTAGGAGCTCCTGAATCTGCTGCTTGAGCTCTAACATCTCAGCTGGAGCTAAACGGTACGGTGCCTTAGAGATTGGCACATTGTCTTGCACAAGGTCAATGGAAAACTCCACTTCTCTCTCTGGCAGAAGGCATGTAACATCGTCTGGAAAGACATAAGGAAAATCTCTGACCACTGGTACATCATTTATATACGGAGTGGGCACGTCAGGTGCAGACACAATGTTGGCCAAGAAAGCCTAACAACCCTTGTGCATAAGTCTCCGCGCTTGCATACAAGAGATCATACGAGGGAAACTCCTCCATCTAGCTAGCTCAAAGAGAAACTGCTCCATGCATAAAGGTCTTACTAACACTGACCTTTTCTGAAAATCAATCAGCTGTTCTTCGTCAGCCAGTCCATTCCCAAAATGATGTCAAACTCTGGCATCGGCAACACGATCAAATCAGCGTACAGTAGGTGGCCCTGCAGCTCGAGATCGATGTTCCTGACCACACTAGTAGCTGATAATTCTTCCCATATGGGACTGTCACTGAGTAGCTCATGTCGAGTCCAATAGACTTGACGTTCAGGTGACTAGCGAATGTCTCTGAAATAAAAGAGTGGGTGGCTCCTGAGTCTATCAGGGCCTTCGTGGCAACTCTCTTTATGAAAATATTTCATGTGAGACGTCAGCACAACACAAAAAGTTATATCCCAACAATTCTAATCTTAACCTCAAGCACAAGTAGAAAACATCTAACCAAGTCACCAAAATACTACTAGCACACTAATAATCTCAATTAAAATTTGAAACATGCAAGGCAAAACAATACTGCGCTTATTTAAATAAGTTTACCGTTCAGTAATATCGTGTCTGGGTTCGCCTCTTGGGAATGCATGGCGAACACCCTGCCCTGGGTCGGCTGCCTCCACTGAGAGCACTCCTTTAGCATGTGGTCACTTGCTCCGCATTTAAAGCACTTGCCTGACCCATACAAACATTGTCGTGGATGCTGGCGGTTGCACTTCGGGCACACCGGGTGCTCACTCGGCCTCTGTGGCGCCTTCTGCTGTGGCATAGGACCCTTACCCTTTGGCAAGTCCCTGAAATGGCTTCTTCCCTGGTTACCCCTAGAAGGGCCTCTTGAACTGAGGTCGCTGTTGCTGCTGCTGCGGTGCCTGATAGGGCCTCTTGCCCTGTCTGTCAACCTCAATATCTCGCTGATCCTGTTCTGCCGCCAAAGCTCTAGACACGGGAACTGCATAGGTAGTAGGACCAGCAACTCTCACATCACGACGCAAGATCGGCTGCAACCCATCCATAAAATGCCTCAGCTTTCCCTGGGCATCATTAGCTATCAGGGGCAAAAAATGACACCCCTTTTCAAACTTACTGACAAAGTCTGCCACGGTGCTGTCTCCCTGACGCAGCGTCATGAACTCCCTAGCCAATCTTGATCATACTTCTTCAATGAAGTACTTGGAGTAAAATACATCCTTAAATCCACTCCACGTCAGTGTTTGCAAGTTAACTGACACTAATGCACTATCCCACCACAGTCTGACGTCTCCTGCCAGAAGGAATGTGGCACACCTGACTCTATCTGCATCTGTCAGTTCCATAAAGTCAAAGATTACCTCGATGGACTTAATCCATCTCTCGGCTATCATCGGGTCAGTAGTCCCCGAAAACTCCTTTGGGTTCATCCTCCTGAACCTCTCATATACCACCTCTGGTATGGGCCTAGCCCTTGCCTCCACTGTCGCCTGGTTCCCAGCAAACTGTGCGAAGAACTGTGTCATTCCTGCAAGCATCTGTGCCTGCATATCTGGCGGTGGAGGAGGAGGAGCGTCTCTCCCCTCCTCTCGGGCCTCTCTGTCCTCATCCTTGCTTCTCAGTTAATCAAGCGTCTAGGAGGCATACTGTTCCAACAATTTACCCAACAAGTAAACCCAATATATGCATGAACATACTATCAATAGCATAAGATGCACGTAATCTGAACTTAAAACATGGACATGCTGAAATCATGACTTAATGCTTAATACATAACATAACTCAAAACTTTAAACTTACAGACTTGAGGTGTGGCTTCGTGAGCTTCTCGCAACTGGCAGTAAATATAACCCTTTACAAGAACACCGCTCTGATACCAGCTGTAACGTACCGTACTTTTAACTACTTAAAATTTGCAGAAAAATTAAAAATTTTCTTAAAACAAATCGTGAACCTTCAAAATTCGAGAAAACAACTATTCATCTCAACATAGTTGCAATCAAAGATCTCAAAAATAAAGTTTGCCAAAAGTACTTGATTAAAATCTCATAATCAGTAACATAAATCAGAGTATTTTTAAACATTCATAAAAACTTAAAGCATGACGGTCCTCGGGTTTAGCCTCCCGCTCAGTCCAAGCCAGCTCACTGGTCCTCACCCCTCGTCTCCTCAAATGCATCCTCACCTGCATCGATCAAGTCTAGTGATTCTAAATACTCAACACGTATAAACTGGGAGTAACGAGTAATACGTAATAAAATCACATGCAACTTTAAAATAGAACGTACATACTTGAACTTGAACGTGCGTATAAAAGCTTGATCTTACATACATTACATAGACGTTCCATAACGTGAAACTTTTCTTAAATATGCTTGCATACTTGTACATACGTGAACATACATAACTTCATTATTTTGCGTAGAGGCATGTTTCAAAGCAAGTGACCCATACATAAATATGCCTGATCAAACTAAACCACACTACTGGGCTGACAAGGAAGATCAACTGCCACATACATGAGATCCCCGTTCATGATTTAACGGGTGGATTGGTCCCTTGTCGTGCTTTACCTCTTTCCAATCCTGATCTAAACTCATTCATGCTTTAACGGGGTAGAGAAGTCCTCGGCCACGTTCACCGACTTCCAGACCCATTCATAAATTGGTCATATGACATTTAGCATACCTCAAAAGAAAACATTTTCTCATTTGCACGTCAAACATATTTACTTACTTGGCGTTGAGGGATTCGTTGGATCTCTCTTGGAGCCACTACTGCATATATATACTAACATGATTACAAGCACTTAACTTTCATAGCTTAGAAATTGGTACTCGTGCTCACAACCGAAGTACGAAAATAGCTTAAGACATTCTAGATCACTCGGGACTTGACCTCGTTAAATCATCATACTAACCCATGACATCGAACCCCGAACAATCTCTAAAATGATGTGCGAACATTTCCAAAAAATAAAAGACATGAACTCACTATTGAACTTGAAAAGAAGGAAGAAACCAAACATTTTTACAGATGGGACCGCGCTCGGGTCGTAAAAATTTACCGCTCGAGCGCCAGGTTTACTGGAAAGAACACTCTGACAGAAAGAGTGGCGCTCGGGCTGTAAAAAGTTACCGCTCGGGGGCCGAACAAACTGGACTCCACGACTCAGAAAGTTATACTCTCCAAATTCGATTACACAGACAATGAACAACGCCTCGAGACTCATCCTAGGATGCTATGGCACTGACTCGACTCCACAAAACGTCCCAAACGACGACGCACACCAAACAAGCAACAAATCCGTAAACTCAAATTTTGACACCAATTGATTCCCACGATTTCTAATGCAACCAACGACTATCGACACAAAACGAAGCATCAAAACTCATCCCAAACTCATACTTCATATACCTAAGCACAGCAGCGATCACCCAACGGTTCCCGAAGAAGCGTGCAACAAATAAACTTCAAGAACACATCAATAGCACAATTTTCAGAAAACGCAGTTTGAGCAGTCTCACGAAAAACACCATAACTCACTTAATTTTTATCCAAATATTTCGAATTTTATATCAAATCGAAGGTATCAAAAAGGTCTACGTCTTTTATGTTGAAAGTTTTCTCAAAATCACGACCAAAAAATCGCAGTAATTCAAAGTACAGTAGGGTTCGAAATTTCAGATCTAAAAATTTCTTCAAAACACATCCAATAAATTTTCTGCTCAAACTACTACATAACGTTCACATGATTTCATACAAAACACAAAAAATTTGTACTATGACAAGATCGATGCAGGAAAAAACCGAGTATATGTGCCTTTATATCTTTAACGTTACCAAAACGATGATTCCGACGCGGGAAGGAAGCGAGGGTTGATCCGGGACGATCGTGCAACGATTTTCTTGCAATAAAACTTACGAAAAATTGCTGGAGAAATAAAAGGAGAGAGGCGGCTGCTCTAGCTTCAAGGAACCCTAGACTTTTTGCTCTCCAAAATATAAAAGATTTGAAAATAAAATGTGTAGGGTGTGTGTTGTGTGTTTTGGTGTGTGTAAAAACATGTAAGTGTGTGTGTGTGTGAAACGTGTGTGAGTGTTTTAATTAGGAGAATTTATTGCTAAAATAACTAATTAAAATGCTAATAAAAAGGTTAACTAACACTAATTTTAAACAAACTCCTCAATTAAAATAAATACACCTTAATTTTATAAAATACTCCTTTTTAACAAAATAAAATGCAAAAGGACAACTTTCAAAGTTTCAAAATTCTAAACTCACTAAATACATAATTTAGGCTTTAAAATGCTAAAACTTATTAAATTAATTAATATGCCCCAACCTTACTTAAAAATAACATACCACATTTTAAAATTGCCAAAATTGTCACCGGTCTCTTTTTCTCGATCCCGCATCGAATAATCGCATGAAACATGAAACTCGAGAAAATATTTTAACGTGCATCACATAAACATACATAATTTAAAATAATGCAATTTAAACAGGTCATGCATCACTAAAAATCAGTTTAAATTTAAATAAATGAGTTAACAATTAAATAAATGCATGGGTTTTACGTGTATTGATTTTGGGCTCTACAGATTGAGTTACTTTTAAGATTTTATGACTTATTATGATTTTAAGAGGTTTTGAGAGGATGTTAGAGTTAAGTTATTTTTTAAAATGTTAAAGTTAGGTTTGGTTGACGATTTACGATTTTATGATTTGAAAATGTACGGCCGTTTAGTATAGGAAAGAAAAAAAAATCTAGTATATTTTAATTAAAAAACGAGTAGTGGACGTTTCATGATCAATCTAACGTATTACCATGTTGCCAAGCGGCAGGTACATCAGCGACACTCTCACCTGTCAACTAAACCTTGGGATTATATGTTATCGTATCATTTCGTATTCGTATTCATGTTAGTCACAGTCAAATCACCTCCTTTAAAACATTTTATCATATCCATCATTTATAAAAATTAATGCATATAACGTTTTCTAGAAACCAAGCATGCAACGTATTCCTTAACATTATACATAAAAATCCATATTCACTCAAAATAAACATTTTTAAACATAAACTTTCAGTTATTAGGACACTGCCAGGACTGCTAACATACTTCAGGTGCAAAATAATCATTTTGTCCCTGAAGCCCTAACTTGATCATTATACCCCTGGACCTTAGAACTTCGACCTGAATCCATCAAAGCTTACCAAAACACCATAAAACACACTTTAAAGCATTCCTTAGACATAAACCCAAGCTCATTGGCTAAGTTTCATAATTAGTTTTAAAACTCGGATCGGAGTCACGGTTTTAACCCTAATCAACCCAACACTCAACCAGACTTTTCCAAACTTTGACCATGGCTTAGTATTACCTAACCATACCTTATGCAACCCCATTTAAACCAATTAAGACCCTCCAAGGATATCTGGAAACCTGCTGGAATTTTATGCAATAAATGGCAAAACCCTCGCTTCACCATCTAGTTGTATGCTCGACTCTAGCCCAAACCAGCCCAGAAAAGATCCAAAATAGACCTCCTAGGACAAGACTGAACCCTTTTGCACCGACCTAACCTTTTCCTGCCATCCCTTGCATGCTGGTTTACCTTGAAAGCACCAAAAATGGCCCTCACATGCTTCCACCCTCTCGATCCAAGCCACACGCTACGACCAGCCTCCCATGGACCGTCCAGAGCCTCTACCCATACCCATCAGGATCTTAACCATGGCTCAGATCAGACCCATGCACGTTGCCCCTCTTCCTTACCCGATCGAGCTAGAAAACATCCCCAAAACCTACGATCCGATCGGCCCAATACATGGCTTGATCCTGATTCGATTCCAGTATCAAAACACCTTCAAACCTGCTGTAAAACAACCCTCGACCATCAAGACCCGGTAGCCCCTTTCAAACCATGCCAAAAACGTGAGATACAATGAAGAAAAGGGAGTTGTTTTTTGTAAGGGCCTGGGAGTGTATTATCGTAAATCATATTGTGATTATCGATAATTCATGAAATTTTTATATGATTACGTAAATGACGTATATAATTGAAAATGAAAGTGGGAAAATAAGTGGTGATATTGAAAGATTGTATTAGAAATTGATTTGTTTTTGAAAAGTATGCTGAATCGCAATGGAAAAATGGAACACATTTTGCGGTTTTCATCATAATTATCTGAATATTACTCCAAATTAAATGAAACTAATTTCATGGAAAAGCTAATATATAGTACTAAAACTTTTATGTCTTGAGTTTTGTCCAAATCCATTTAGAAATAGGGGCAAAATCGTCCCGAAGTGTATCGTGTGCATTACAGTTCTTGCATTGTCACATTTTGGGAGAATACACATAACGCTCGCATCCAATATCAAAATTGAGTGAGGTTGGTGGCAAATGAAATCCAAGACATAGATCTACAACTTTCATGTTGACCACTTTTGTTAAGTAACAACGTAGGAAGTTGGACAGAACTGCTCGCGCTCGAGCGCGATAGTTTACGCCCGAGCACGGCACAAATCTCATTCGGGGACAGAGCGTCTCAGCGCTCAGGCGCGAGATGTTACCGCTCGAGCGCAAAATCGCCAAAGGTAAGGTGATAAGAATGAGTTTGCTGCTATGTTTCTTTCATTTCCTTCAGCAGCTTTGAGAGATAAATGAGAAAAACTCGATTTCTATTGTACGTAATCACCTTGAAACATTGTCCAAACTTGAAACAAGTTATATATTTGAAAACCTCGCATCGAGAGATTCATTTTGAGGTAGGTTTCTTATATTTTCAGCAAATCTAATTATTGAAATGCTGGAATAGCATATATTTGAAGTCGAGATTCATATATGTGATAGAATAACCGACAAGAAACTATGTTTTGAAGTTGGAATTGAATTATGTGATGATTTCGATTTGATACGAATTTTCAAAGTTTTAAAAGATATTTGAAACTTATATTGTTGAATTTGAATGAAGTTATTGATTGAAATGAATATGTTATTGATGTAGATATATTTTTATACTGATATCTTCAAGCTACATCGACTGGAACGAAGAATTGAGGTATGTTGCGACCGAGTAACATACGACAGGTATCTGTATCATATGATATATGTTTGACTGATTTGATTGAGAATATATGTCTATATTTCTTTTTTGTTGATTTGATGTGGTATACATGACATACACGTTGAGCTATGATCCTTGGATACCTATTATGATTGAATTTGATTATGGGGTTTGTGAACACTATGCTATGTTTAGCATTATATGACCCTAAAACATAGTCATTAGTGGCCCGCTGATTGATTGAGATTTGGGATTTGATAGCGCTTTGTCGATGTTATCATACGAGTATCCCTGATTGAGGTTGGTGTGCCCGCTCGAGCATTGATTTGATAGTGATTCGTTTGATTTTGACATGTGCTCAGTGGATGGTCATTTGACATGATACCTCCACGACATACATGCATTGCATATCATATATCATTGTTTAGATATTTGTGGTATATATTGTGGTTGTTTCAGACTGAGCTTTGCTCACCCCAGAGGGGGCTATTGTTGTCTTTGTATGTGGACAATCACAGGTACTCCAGGATATCAGGAGGCCGGAGATGGTGTTTCCGGAGGGAGTCACAGTTTGAGCTGAGGTTTTATATTTTTCCCAGTGTATATATGTATCTATATACAGGGGCATGTCCCGAGGATATGAGTTGTTTGTAATGTAGTTGGTTTTGATTATGTGTGAGCATATTTTATGATATGAGATGAAATACTATTGTTAGTATTAAAATAAGATATTTTGGGCTCATTGTAAAAAAAATTTAAACTCATTTTCTGCTGTAATTAATTAACCATAATCAAATTACATTGTAATCACAATTAGGAGTTAAGGGCCCACATTTTCCATGTAAATTTGATCCATACATGAATGGATCAGGTAGATCTACCAATTTTCATGCACAAATACACAAATAATCATATAAAGGTGTGCATGATGAGGAAACGAGTGAATAGGGCTTGCCTTTTCATCTAAACGCTCGAAAATTCACACAAACAATACGAAAGACGAACACTTGAGGGACAGGACAATGTTCCTTATAAATTCCCTTGAAAAACTGTGGCAAAAATCCTACTGTGTGCATTTGTGTGAAGTCGTGAGGGAGGGGGAAAAGAAGCCTGAGTTTGACGTGTGGATGATGTAAAAATAAATGAAAGAATGGGCCAACTTTTTAAAATATTAAAGGGTAGTGATCCTGACCCAAAATCCTACTAAAACAGGCCCATTAGGCCTAAAGACGCATACGTAAAATATTTTGTTTTGAAAAGTTTTCAAAAATAATATCTGATCCCTCAAAAGTCCTTAACGACTACCGGTTTAAAACATGACTCGACGTGTAAAGACATTCTAAAACATCATGTTTTCAAAAATTACACAATACTTACATCGTATATTAAAAAATTAAAAATATTTATTTATTAAAAATATTTTCCTTAACTAGTCCTCGTCCTCGTTTCTCGATCATGAATCAAAAAATGCTAAAAGCCCTATTTCATGCAATCAGATAAATTTTCTACTTAAACATATAAACATGCTTTTAGACATACATTAAGTGCATTTAAAATAATTTGATTAGGCATTTTATCATTTCCCTCGATTTCCATGTAGTTGGATTACATTATCGCATTTTGGACTTTACAAAATCGTTAGAACTCGACATTGTCGACTCTGTTAGATAGATTCTTTATTACTATGTGAACTTGATCAAGTAGAAATTTTGAGGAATTATCGTAGAACTCAGAAAAAGACATTTAAGTTGAGATCATACAAAGAATCTTCTTCAAGAATTTGAGAGTCGGATTGAAGCTCTGACTCATGGATAAGATGAATAGAAGAGTTTTCTATTTTTGGATTAACGGTTGGAATTTGTGAACCTTTGAACCTTTGAATACAGAATACAGACCTTAAGAGATAACTTGTGTTTCTGCCCATTTCAACGTCCCCGAAATTTGCTTATCATCAATAATCCAAAAGGTTTAGATTCTTAATTCTAGTATCCCAATAATTCACGTTTCCACTGCGCTACTCTGATAAAATAAGTTTTATGTTGTCCTTATGTCTCCTCAATCCTAATTAAATTTGCCTTTAAGATCCTCATTTTCGAATCGCGACTTAAAACGACCTATGGTGGCTTAGTTCTATTTTACTATAACCTCGAATTTCGAATTTTCTTACAATTCTCAGTATTAGCAATGGAGGTCTAAACTTATCGTATCTTACTTTCCTTATACTATACCTAAGATGTTCATCAACTTATTATATTTTAACATTAAAATCCCAAAAGCATCCTCTCTTAAATCATTGAACTCAAGGTATGCTAAGGCTTTAAACCCAAATATTAGCATTTATGTAGTTCAACTTAAGAGATCTTAGCACCAAAATTTACTAATCGACTTCTATCATGGTAATACCCTTAACAGTTAATCCTTATCTGAACTCCATCATAATATTAGTCAAAGATATTTGAATCGAATCTTTATCTTACGGAATCAAACTAACGTAGCTTAACTATCTACGAGTACATCTCAAATATAAAATTGTTGCAAATCTTAAATTTCGCCTCAAAATTTTCATATAATCACCCATCTCATAACTTGTAATTCAAACTTACAAAACTCATATGGTCTTTAGACAACCTAATTTCAACCCACATATCCATTTAATTCAAAATTTTTTAATGACTTTCAAAAAAATTCTCGATTTTGACTTTCTCTTACCTTTATTGAATCGAGCTTATCCCAAATCATCATATAAGCTTAAATTTAACTTCTAATATTTTTTTAGACGTAAACCCGAGCCTTTCGATTTAATTACTTAATAACTAAATCATGAGACGTTTTTAACCCGAATAAATTCAAAACTTAATATTTTCTTCTCAAATTTTAAATATAAACTTTTCGTCCCTAAACTTAACTAATTGATCAACTTTAACTTAGATTGTCATCAGTCTAAATTCTTAATTTGCCAACACTGCTAACGCTTAGATTTTCAAATCCAATATTGATTCATTCTACAAAACCCTTGATTATCATTCCTTATAGCATTATAATCATGATATTTTAAGGTTCTAAATATCTCTTCAAGCCTAAATTATCGGAAATTCCTATAATTTAAACCATTCAATTCTCACTTATTGCCAAACTAG
The DNA here is from genome assembly GCF_025594145.1 of Primulina tabacum. Taxonomy (NCBI): domain Eukaryota; kingdom Viridiplantae; phylum Streptophyta; class Magnoliopsida; order Lamiales; family Gesneriaceae; genus Primulina; species Primulina tabacum. The sequence goes on along the minus strand of NC_134558.1, from coordinate 22,592,620 downwards.
TCCCCGAATTTCTTGACAATTGCAAAATTAATTCCTAATTTCCTCGAAAATTAACCATTTCACCCTACATAATTTTCAAAAATTGTGTTTCCATCTCCTAAGATTTCGAATTATTATTATTTAATCCCAATAGTTTCGACGATTTGTATTTTAGCCTCATGAATTTCACATTCTATCAATTGGACCCTAAACTTTCAGAAATCATTTTTTCAACCCCTAGAATTCCAGAAATTACGAAGACAACCCCTATTTACCTAAGGTTTGCAAACAGCCCCTAGACTTTTTATAATTTACAACTTAGTCACTGAATTTTTGAAAATTCCAGATTTTACCCTAGAAATTTTGTTTATCTCAATTCAGTCCCTGGAATTTTAAATATTTCGGATTAGTCCTTGAAACCTCGGCCAAGTACAATTAGGTCCTCCAAGTATTCGAATTTTGCAATTTGGCCCCTAGGTTTTCGAAAAGTTCCATACATGACCTCAAATTCTTAAAAATTGAAAAAATAAATTCCTATTTTCCTCGAGGATTATCCAATTGGTCCTAAATTTCGAAATTCTACCATTAATCCATAAGTTCTTAGCGTTCTTAATTCTTTTTTATAAGTTTCCCGTAACATGAATTTCAATAATTTTAAGCTTATTAACTCAAAATCAATTTTCATAACCAATATTACCTTTCCATTAAAACCTAAAATCCCAAGTTATACATTTTCATACTTTTAAATATCATCGCAATCTTCGAATCATTATTCCTTATGTGTATTTCTCAAAAATTAACTCAACTAATAACCACAAATTATCAGTATGTTCTTAGAAAATCTACATGTACCAAAATCATTCATAATCTTCACGATTAACTAATGACCCTAAAAAGTATAAAATCAGTATTAAAATCCAAAAATCAATATAGTCCAATCATTTTCAACTTTTCCTAAGGCTCATTAACCAATTTCTTAAACATGTCCAATTCCACTACAAAGCCAGCAATCATGGAAATCATATACTTTCTTAATTCATATCATAATATGCGTAAAAATTCTAAATCATCTAATCTTTTACCTTTAAAAAAATCATGCAACAATGCAGGTTTAATCATAAAAATCCTTTGTCATTCAAACTTTAAACATAAATGTCATTTAACTTCAAAAATTATTTAAACACGCAGATTAATCGTATATACCATGTAAACATGCAGGTGATAACGTTAAAAACATTTAAACTTACATACTTGAGGCTTCACAACTGGGCTTTCCGGAACTGAAGGTGGCACAACCCTTCGCAGGAACGTTGCTCTGATACCAACTGAAACGTCCACTACTCGTTTTCCTTTAAGAGTACAAAAAAAAAATTCTTACCCATCTATTCGGCCGAACCTATACACATATATATAAATATATTTTAAAATACTTTTGCATCATTTAAAAATAAAATAACCAACTATTATTTGAAAATCCACAAAGAAAGTAATTCGAAACATAAAATCGTAAATCGTCAACCAAACCTAACTTTAACACTTTCAAAAATAAACTTAACTCTAACATCCTCTCAAAAACTCTCCAAAGCATCATAAGCATTAATCTTAAAATTAACATAAATCATTAGCATAAGTCATAAACATAAGTGCGGAAAAACTAGCGACGGTCCTCGGGTTATGTGCACCTTCAGCCGAGCTAGTTCAATTATCAAGACCTCCATCATATTCATGCTCACCTGCATAAATCACATCTAGTGAGTCTAATGACTCGGCCAACCTTAACCATGATAACAAATAATACATATACATCCAAATGCAACATTGAAAATACTTTTACTTAAAATAACTTTCCATGAAAATAATCATAAATTTTTTCCTTTCAACATATCATATCATATTTTTTTTCATCATATACGTAAATATTTTCCTTTTATTGAATTTAGATCGTTAATTATGACTTTCATATCAACTGAAGGTCGATGGATTCATCTAGGCGATGAGGACATCAGCGACACTCTCACCCATCAACCAAGCCTTGACCTTACATATCAACATATCATCTCAATAAAAATACGATCGTCGGGCTCCCTCTGGGACCTTCTCCCGTAAACGGGCTCCCTCTGGGCTTTTTTCCTACGATATCTCCAATCATATCATTGTATCAGTCACAATCAATTCTGTGACGTCTACTAATCTAAAATGTTGCTATTTTTTTTTGACAAGCTCATTTTTCGAAAATAAACATTTAACTATTTTGCATGCATGCAATCCTACTGAAAATTATGTCATTTAAAAATAATCATAAAAATTCAATCAATAGAATATTGTAGCTTAAAATTTGCCAAATCGGCCCTTAACCATGCAGGAATGAAATTAAAACGAGTAAAATACTGAAAATCAACATCATAACATAATAACATATAAACTGATCATGTCTACTAAAAAAATCATGAAGTCGTGATGTGCAGAAAAGTGTGGTCCTCGGGTCGTGTGCACACATCCAGTCCTGCCTACTCAGAGTTCGGCACCTCCAGTCTCCTCATCCAAATGCTCACCTGCATCACACATGCCTAGTGAATCTAAAGACTCAAAAAAACTGTACCGTGATATCAAATACATATATATATCATGCAACAGTGAAAAATACCGTATTCAACATACATTTAATGATCAGAGAAAAATAGTATGCATAATCATAACTTGTCACAACATAATAATAATCATAGCACATACCATCATATCAACATATACGTGTTCATTTTCCTGATTTGCAATTCTGTTCATCAACTGTGACTTTCATATTATCAAGTCAGTTAATGGATCCATCTACGTGTAACCGCGATACCCGGCGGCGGGGACATCAGCGACAACATTACCCACCCACTGAACCTTGGCCTTACATATCATTGTATTAACGTATTCATATTCGTATTAGTCACAACCAACTCCCTTCCTTCAAAAACATTTTATCATATTCATCACTTAATAAAACATGCATATACATAAGCTTTTCTTAAAATCAAGCATGAAACGTAATTTTCATAATTACATAAAAATCATATACATGAAGCATAAACATTTAAAACACGATAAATTTGTGCTCAGGGCGCCTCCAGGTCTATAAACTCACCACAGGTGCAAAATGAACATTTACCTAGAAACCAAAAATGATCGTTTTACCCCTGAACCTCTAAATTTCGACCCGAAGCTTACCAATCTCCTTAAAACATTCCAAACATATTTATAAACATTTCTTAGACGTAAAATCGAGCTCGTTTCAAAACATAACTGATTATTTTTAAAACATGGATCGGGGTCCCGATTTTAACCCGAATCGAGCCGTAACTTAACCGAATTTTTCCCAAAATTTTACCATGCCTAAAGCACACACTAACAGCCCCTAATCCATCAAAACCAGACCACTTAACCTCCTTGACCAGACCCCTGAAAGTTGCTGGATAATTTTCTGCTCAATCCTCTAGGACCCTAGCCGTGACCCTAGAAAATGTTCACCGTCCCTACACCAAAACCGCTGGAACCAGCCACAAACCAACCTTTCCTAGACCACCATAGTATCCCTCTGGACCTACTAAACCCATGGCCACAGCCCCATGCAATCCGTGAAGCGCAGCCAATCCCTCAAGAACAAGCACGGCCGAGCCTTACCCTAAACACAACCGGCTTCTAACTTGTCCACTTCCTTACTAGCTGAGACTAGCTGGTTATGGACCACCCCTAGCCTCGGTTGAACCCTCCTGGATTGCACCTTATCATGGTTCAGCCCTTCCCCAGCCGCGCCTTCCCGAACCCTCACCAAACGCTAAGGAAAGTTCTAGCCGCCTAGACAAACAATCGGCCCTCTCCTATACCATACGCCCTTAAACCTCCAACACCGTGTCACCTCATTCTACAGCATACAACCCCTTAGAAACTCTGAAAAATCGGCAGCCCCTTGAAAAAAATCAATAAAACATGAGTATGCAATGTAAAGGTGCAATTTTCGTGACAAAACTTGAACAAAATGTAACCACACTGTTATATAATGGCCCGAAAATTCATGTTTGAAAATTTGCGGAAAAATTAAAATTTTCTTTTTAAAATAATCAAAATTGCCTCATTCACAAAATCAATTGATAAATCAAGTTTAGATGTTCAAAATAGCAGCGGAAGAAATTATTACTCGCAAAAATAACAAGTTAAAGTATCCAACAACTGATAAAATGTTTGAGCATAAAAAAAATGACAAGTGCTGTAAATGAGGTCCTCGGGTTCCACTACTGCCGACCCCAAGCTGGCTCACTGGTCCCCGCCCTCGGTCCCGACCTCATCAGTACCTACAACAATCAAGTCTAGTGAGCCTAAAGACTCAGCATGCATATATCTTAAATAACGAGTAATTAATGTTGCATGGGAGTAAAAATATCATGTCATGAGGCATAATGTGAAAATAACTTGTCATGAGCAATTATAATACGTGCATAACTAAACTGAAAATCACAGTGAAAATGTTTTCTCCTTGGAGCCCTGAATAAAATAGCATGTCATAAATTTTCTGTGAGATTATGGTCTACGCAAGTGGCCACTGCACTGAACTGAACTGAACTGACCGGTAACTGGCGACCGGGTGAAGTAATGAACGTCTGATCTTACTAATGCCACAGTATACTGAGTGGTACATAACTGAAATGACCGGTAACTGGAGACAGGGTGAAATAATGCTCCCATGATAGTGAAATGGCCACAAGCAATATTGCATAAATCTCAAAAATGAATATTTTATATTTTTATGCACGTAATATAATTAAATGACATAATGAAATATCCTGTATTATTTTACCACATGGATTGGATCGTTCCTAGGCTCGCTGCGACCTAAATTTAACATGAAAAATATGCAAATGATTTTCTTGACCAAACTTAGTAAATGAATCCAAAAAAACTAGACAATTACGCCCAACGACTTCGTATTTAATCATGACTCCGAGCCAACCCGAACCAACACCGAACCATCATTTAGTCATGATTAAAATACACTTAAAATGATGAAATAATGCTCCTAAAATGACAAGGGCCGAAATTTTAGTGAATTGAGGCCAAAACATGAAACGCTCTTTCGAGAGTCAATTTGACACATCGCACCGTAATTTCTCGTACGTACCTCAAAAATGATCCGAATCACAAACGGCCAAAAACATGACCTTCCTAACTTGATGAGGCACTGTCCAGTCTAAGGCCATAGGCTAAAAGCCAACCAAGAACTCGAACGAGCCACTGAACCGAAGCAACAAGTTGCTGTCCACAAAAATACAGCAGCTGTGCTTTGGTTTCCTTGCATCGTTTGCGAGGCTAATGGCCTTTGGGGCTTGAACCACCGACCAGAACCTCTTACCAGTATTCTAGGGTATGGTTTGAACCATGGCTAAGGGCTAAAGAGCCAACCAAGATCCGCACCAACACCCACAACCGAGAGGACACATGCAGAATTTAAAAAGGGTTGAAGGGGCTGTTCTTGTTGTTTGATTTAAAAACCGATTCCACCATGGACCAAGCCTCGAAAGGGCGACTTGATCACGTCTTAGACATCACAAGGAGAGGTTATAATCATGTCTATAGCCCTTAGGGCAGCCAAGATCCGATCCATTTCCCTTTTTGACAGCAATACAAAAAATTTCGAAACTCAAATGGCAAGAATGAAGAGCTGCTGTCATCTTCGGTTTCTAGCATGCATGGGGCTTGTTTGAATGGACCAACATGGTCTTGACACACCCTAGTACGTGTCTATATGCAGCCTTGGAAGCCTGGAATCGAACCAACCTATAACTCAATTAAAACAGTAAAACCGTGAGGCATAGAGTGAAGCCAACAAAAATCTGCACTACCTTTTTGAAAATGATTCATCAATATTTCGGTTTTTGCCTTAATAAAATCATGAGTATGATGTTTCAAAATATTAATATGGCTTGATTGAAGAGCAAAGAAGAACATATACATGCCTGGTTTCGTTTTGAAAAGAAAACGAACGAAACGCAACGACGCGGCACGGAGGAGATGGAGCGTTTTCTTTTCTTGCTTGCTACTCGATTATTATTCTCTAAGTGCTCTCGGTTTTCCTCACTATATCTCACGAAAATGCTCTGAATGGTACTGAATTTCGGTGGTGAGGGAGGGGGGAATGATGGTTAGGAGAGTGAGGGAGATCTAATAATAAAGGGATACAAATGGTATGACCAAGTCTCCCTCTTTTTGAATTTTTTTGAAATGGTTTGATATCAACTATTGTTGGAGGGATATAGGATGAGGTGTGGCCGATTTATTGTGTCCACCAAGGCTAAGATAATGGTCTAATATTAATTAATTAAGAGTGATTAATAAATGAAAAGATTATCATACTAAGGGATGACAAAGAAATGGTCAAAGGTGAGTTGGCAAAAAAATTTGATTAATCATCTAAGGGCCGAAAATTAAAAAATTAAATGGAGGGGAAGTATTGTTTAGTTAGTAAATTTTTAAACCTTAAGAGCCTTACCTATCCTTTAATTAATTTAGTGAATTAACACCTCAATTAAGGAACCTAAATGGACTTAATTCCTACTCACCTCAAGTTACTAAAATAATTCCTTAAACCTCCTTTCAACTTAAATCAACTTATTAGCTAGCTAAAATAAACTGGGAATGATTTCTTAATCTTAAATTCTATCTCAAAACTCCAACTCCAGTCCGGTCTCACTGAATTAGCTGAAAAGATAAAAATTTAAACTACTGCATAAAATAATTAACTTTAAAGAAAAGCAATTAGATACTCATGCAATAAAATCATTTTAATTTAAAATACTTGAATTATGCATGGCTTATACGTAGTCTAATTTACGGGTTCTACAACTCTCCCCCCCTCAAAAGAAATTTCGTCCTCGAAATTAAAACTTACCGAATAACTCGGGGTAACGATCCCTCATTTCTGACTCAGACTCCCACGTAGCTTCCTCCTCTGAATGGTTGAGCCATTTGACTTTCACTCGCTTAACTAGCTTGTTCCGAAGCTTCTTCTCCTGTCTGCCTAAGATCTGCAATGGTCTCTCCTCATAAGATAGGTTCGGAGTAAGCTGTAACGGCTCAAAGTTCAAGACATGCGAAGGATTCGCCATATACTTCCTCAGCATAGAGACGTGGAACACATTGTGTACTCCGGCCAGATTCGGCGGAAGAGCCACACGATAAGCTAGCGTCCCAACTCTGTCGAGGATCTCAAATGGTCCAATGAATCTCGGACTGAGCTTTCCTTTCTTTCCAAATCGCATGACACCCTTCATAGGTGCTACCTTCACAAAGACATGGTCGCCAACGGCGAACTCTAGATCTCTCCTCCTCTGATCGGCATAACTCTTCTGTCGACTCTGAGCAGTCCTCATCCTATCACGGATCTTGACTACTACATCGGCAGCCTGCTGAATGATCTCCGGACCCAACTCTGCTCTCTTTCCTACTTCATCCCAATGAACAAGAGATTTACAATTGCGGCCATATAGTGCTTCATATGGTGCCATACCTATAGACGACTGGAAGCTGTTGTTGTAGGTGAACTCTACTAATGGCAAGTTCGACTCCCAACTCCCAGAGAAATCCATCACACAAGCACGGAGAAGATCCTCCAAGATCTGAATAACTCGCTCTGACTGCCCATCTGTCTGCGGATGGAAAACTGTGCTAAACAGCAACTTCGTACCCATAGTCGAATGCAAACTCTTCCAAAATGAGGAAGTGAATCTAGGATCTCTGTCAGATACGATAGAAATTGGAATACCATGAAGTCGGAATATCTCCCGGATATACAACTCTGCATACTGAATCATGGTGAAAGTCGTCTTAATAGGCAAGAAGTGCGCTGATTTGGTAAGACGATCTACAATCACCCAGATAGCATTTGACCATCTGACTGACTTCGGCAATCCGGTCACAAAGTCCATGGTAACATTCTCCCACTTCCACTCGGGAATGGGAAGAGGCTTGAGCAAACCTGCTGGTCTCTGATGCTCCACCTTCACTAACTGGCAAGTCAGACACTCGGATACAAATCGTCTGATGTCTTTCTTCATCCCAGGCCACCAATACAATGACTGCAGATCTCGGTACATCTTCGTACTCCCTGGATGAATAGAGTACGGCGACATGTGGGCCTCTGATAGAATATCTGCTCGAATAGAACCACTGCTAGGAACCCACATCCTGTCTCAGTATCTCACAATACCGTCTCTAACTGAATACAAGACACTGCCCTTGGCTTATCTCTCTGCCTTCACTTTACTAACTGCTCATCTGCTGACTGACCACTGCGAATACGGTCAAGAAGAGAGGACTGAATAGTCAAGATAGATAGACGGGGAACTCTACCTTGAGGATATGACTCTAGATCAAACATCTGCATCTCAAGCTGAAGAGGTCTCTGAATCGTCAAATGAGCCATCACTGCGACTTTTCTGCTCAATGCATCCGCAACTACATTAGCTTTACCCGGGTAGTAGCTAATGTCACAGTCATAATCCTTCACAAGCTCCAACCAACGCCTCTGACGCATGTTCAGCTCCTTCTGCGTAAAGAAATACTTGAGGCTCTTAGTGGTCGGTAAAGATCGGCACTTTTCCCCATACAAATAGTGCCTCCAAATCTTCAAGGCAAAAACCATGGCGGCCAACTCTAGATCATGGGTAGGGTAGTTCTTCTCATGAGTTTTCAACTGTCTAGAAGCATATGCTATCACCTTCCCATGCTGCATCAATACTGCGCCCAAACCGAGCTTCGAAGCATCGGTATACAGAACAAACTCACCGGGCCCTGACGGCATGGCCAAAACTGGTGCTGAGATAAGAGCTTGCTTCAAAGTATCGAAGCTCTTCTGACACTCCTTGCTCCACACAAATTTAGCATTCTTCTTGGTCAATGATGTGAGTGGAACGGCAATAGAGGAGAATCCCTTAATGAACTTCCGATAATATCCTGCTAGCCCAAGAAAACTACGGATCTCTGATGCATTCTGCGGCAGAACCCAATCTCTAACTGCTGCAACTTTCGCTGGGTCTACCTCAATACCACTGCTAGAAACAATGTGGCCTAAGAACGCCACCTTCTCTAACCAAAATTCGCACTTACTGAACTTTGCGAATAACTTGTGCTTCTGCAAGGTCTGCAGGACTGTGGTCAGATGTCTGCTATGATCCTCCTGATTCTTCGAGTAGACGAGAATGTCGTCTATGAATACTATCACAAACTGGTCAAGATACGGCTGAAATACGCGATTCATGAGATCCATGAAGATCGCTGGCGCATTCGTCAGACCGAACGGCATCACAAGGAACTCATAGTGGCCATAACGAGTCCTGAAGGCAGTCTTGGAAACATCAGCATCTCTCACCCTCAACTGGTGATAACCGGAACGCAGATCTATCTTGGAGAATATCGAAGCTCCCTGCAACTGATCAAACAAATCCTCGATCCTCGGAAGTGGGTACTTGTTCTTCACTGTGACCCTGTTTAACTCCCGGTAGTCAATACAAAATCTCATAGAGCCATCATTCTTCTTCACAAATAAGACTGGCGTGCCCCATGGTGAAAAACTCAGGGCTAATGAACTCCTTGTCAAGAAGTTCTTGAATCTGCTTCTTAAGCTCTGCCATCTCTGTCGGTGCTAGTCGGTACGGTGCTTTTGAGATCGGAACCGTACTTGGCATAAGCTCGATAGAAAACTCCACCTCTCTCTCGGGTGGCATACCAGAGACGTCTTCCGGAAAAACGTCTAGAAAATCCCTGACAACTGGGACATCTGAAGCTGACTGATTGAGGTGCCTCGGGGACAGATATAAAAGTTGCTAAAAACGCCCGACACCCTCTATGCATGAGCTTCCTAGCCTTGACATAAGGAATAATGCGCAGTAAGGAAAAGTACCTGTCCGGCTCGAATAAGAACTGCGTCATTCCAGGCGGTCGGACTAGAACAGATCTCCGCTGGAAGTCAATCAAAACTCTGTTCCGCAATAGCCAGTCCATCCCTAGGATGATGTCAAACTCTGACATCGGCAACACGATCAGATCCGCATAAACAAGGTTGCCATGGAGCTCAAGATCTATGTCTCGGATCACATTGGTAGCTGCCATCTCCTCACCAGAAGGCAATACTACTGAATAGACTACATCTAGCCCAACGGTCTTGACCTTGAGGAAATTAGTAAAGACCTCCGAAATAAATGAGTGAGTGGCTCCTGAATCTATCAAGGCCTTCGTTGCGGAACCAGATATAAATATTCTCCCTGAAAGATTGGAATACTAAGCGGAACCCAATAATCACAAGAACTAACTTATAGACATGCAAAGGTCAAAGTTCTTCTAACTTAAATTTCCCGAAAATAATACTGAGTAGAGCATGCAATCCTATCGCAATTCTAAGTTCATGATCTCAATCCCGATTCCCAAAACATTAAATCCCAAATGTAAACTTAAAGCTTTAAATGTACCTGTCATGAGCATCGTATCTGGGTTCGTCTCCGTAGCATGGAGAGCAAATACTCTGCCTTGGGTAGGCAGATTCCTCTGAGGGCACTGCAGCAACATGTGGTCTGGACTGCCACACTTGTAACACTTCCCTGAGCCAAACATACATGCTCCAGGATGGCGACGTGAGCACTTAGGGAAAACTGGGTGCTCAAAAGTCCTCGGGGCTGGGCGTCCCCGCTACTGCTGCTGCTGCTGCTGACCCCTGTTTCTAGGAGGTCCGTGAAAAGGCCTCTTGTTCTGCTGCTGATGCTGCTGAGGAGGAGGGCGGTGTGGTACCTGGACTGGGCGCTTGCCCTAGCGGTCTCTCTCGATATCACGCTGATCCTGCTCTGCGGCTAGAGCTTTGGAGACAGCGACCTCATAAGTAGTAGGGTCAGACACCCTAACATCACGGCGCAAGATCGGCCGTAGACCCACCAAGAAATGCATCAACTTGGCTTTAGCATCATTCGCGATCAGGGGCACAAAATGACAACCCCTCTCAAACTTACGGATGAACTCCGTAACAGTCAGATCTCCCTGTCTCAGGCTCATGAACTCAGTGGTCAACCTGGTGCACACCTTCTCAGTGAAATATTTGGCAGTAGAATACCTCCGTGAAGCGTGTCCAGCTCAGTGTAGCCGAGTTCAGGGCTACCGATGCTCCTTCCCACCATAAACGGGCATCTCCTCCGAATAAATATGTGGCACATCAGACTCTATCTGCATCTCCAAGCTCCATGAACTCGAAGATAACCTCGAGGGACTTGATCCAGCCCTCAGCAATCATGGGGTTCGTCATCCCTGAAAACTCCTTAGGACGCATCTTCATGAATCTCTCATAGACAGCCTCGGGCCCTGTCGGCCTGGTCGCCACAGCATGGTTCCCCGCAAACTGTGCGAAGAACTGAGTCATCCCAGCTAGCATCTGGGCACTTATGTCCGGTGGAGGTGGAGGTGGTAAATCTCTCTCCTGCCTCTGCTCCTCCCTGTCCTCTTGGCGAGGCTCATTGTTTCTAGTGCGCTTGAGAATGCGTCTAGGGGGCATATTGTTCCATTCATAACCCATACGTAACCAACATGCATAATTTCATAATTTATTTAAATTTAAATACTGAACAATAAAAATCTGGACGTAAAATAATTCATGAAAACATGCTGTCAAATAATTCATTATTTAAACAAAATGCGTAAATGTAAAACTTACAGACCGAAGACGTGACTTCGTGAGCTTCTTGTGGTCAGAAGTAGTACAAATCTTTACAGAACCATTGCTCTGATACCAGCTATAATGGCCCGAAAATTCATGTTTGAAAATTTGCGGAAAAATTAAAATTTTCTTTTTAAAATAATCAAAATTGCCTCATTCACAAAATCAACTGATAAATCAAGTTTAGATGTTCAAAATAGCAGCGGAAGAAATTATTACTCGCAAAAATAAAAAGTTAAAGTATCCAACAACTGATAAAATGTTTGAGCATAAAAAAAATGGCAAGTGCTGTAAATGAGGTCCTCGGGTTCCACTACTGCCGAACCCAAGCTGGCTCACTGGTCCCCTCCCTCGGTCCCGACCTCATCAGTACCTACAACAATCAAGTCTAGTGAGCCTAAAGGACTCAGCATGCATATATCGTAAATAACGAGTAATTAATGTAATAAAGTTGCATTGAAGTAAAAATATCATGTCATGAGGCATAATGTGAAAATAACTTGTCAAGAGCAATTATAATACGTGCATAATTGAACTGAAAATCACAGTGAAAATGTTTTCTCCTTGGAGACCTGAATAAAATAGCATGTCATAAATTTTCTGTGAGATTATGGTCTACGCAAGTGGCCCCTGCACTGAACTGAACTGAACTGACCGGTAACTGGCGACCGGACCGGTAACTGGCGACCGGACCGGTAACTGGCGACCGGGTGAAGTAATGAACGTCTGATCAGACTAATGCCACGGTATATTGGGTGGTACATAACTGAACTGACAGGTAATTGGCGACCGGGTGAAATAATGCTCCCATGATAGTGAAATGGCCACAAGCAATATCGCATAAATATCAAAAATGAATATTTTATATTTTTATGCACGTAATATAATAAATTGACATAATGAAATATCCTGTATTATTTTACCACATGGATTGGATCGTTCTCAGGCTCAGCTGCGACCTAAATTTAACATGAAAAATATGCAAATGATTTTCTTGACCAAACTTAGTAATTGAATCCAAAAAAACGAGACAATTACGTCCAACGACTTCGTATTTAATCATGACTCCGAGACAACCCGAACCAACACCAAACCATCATTTAGTCATGATTAAAATACACTTAAAATGATGAAATAATGCTCCTAAAATGACAAGGGCCGAAATTTTGGTGAATGGAGGCCAAAACATGAAACGCTCTTTCGAGAGTCAATTTGGCACATCGCACGTCGAAGGGGCTGTTCTTGTTGTTTGATTAAAAAACCGATTCCACCATGGACCAAGCCTCAAAAGGGCGACTTGATCACGTCTTAGACATCACAAGGAGAGGTTATAATCATGGCTATAGCCCTTAGGGCAGCCAAGATCTGATCCATTTCCCTTTTTGACAGCAATACAAAAAATTTCGAAACTCAAATGGCAAGAATGAAGAGCTGCTGTCATCTTCGGTTTCTAGCATGCATGGGGCTTGTTTGAATGGACCAACATGGTCTTGATACACCCTAGTACGTGTCTATATGCAGCCTTGGAAGCCTGGAATCGAACCAACCTATAACTCAACAAAAACAGCAAAACCGTGAGGCATAGAGTGAAGCCAACAAAAATCTGCACTACCTTTTTGAAAATGATTCATCAATATTTAGGTTTTTGCCTCAATAAAATCATGAGTATGATGTTTCAAAATATTAATATGGCTTGATTGAGGAGCAAAGAAGAACATATACATGCCTGGTTTCGTTTTGAAAAGAAAACGAACGAAACGCAACGACGCGGCGCGGAGGAGATGGAGCGTTTTCTTTTCTTGCTTGCTACTCGATTATTATTCTCTAAGTGCTCTCGGTTTTCCTCACTATATCTCATGAAAATGCTCTGAATGGTACTGAATTTCGGTGGTGAGGGAGGGGGGAATGATGGTTAGGAGAGTGAGGGAGATCTAATAATAAAGGGATACAAATGGTATGACCAAGTCTCCCTCTTTTTGAATTTTTTTGAAATGGTTTGATATCAACTATTGTTGGAGGGATATAGGATGAGGTGTGGCCGATTTATTGTGTCCACCAAGGCTAAGATAATGGTCTAATATTAATTAATTAAGGGTGATTCATAAATGAAAAGATTATCATACTAAGGGATGACAAAGAAATGGTCAAAGGTGAGTTGGCAAAAAAATTTAATTAATCATCTAAGGGCCGAAAATTAAAAAATTAAATGGAGGGGAAGTATTGTTTAGTTAGTAAATTTTTAAACCTTAAGAGCCTTACTTATCCTTTAATTAATTTAGTGAATTAACACCTCAATTAAGGAACCTAAATGGACTTATTTCCTACTCACCTCAAGTTACTAAAATAATTCCTTAAACCTCCTTTTAACTTAAATCAACTTATTAGCTAGCTAAAATAAACTCTGGAGAATGATTTCTTAATCTTAAATTCTATCTCAAAACTCCAACTCCAGTCCGGCCTCACTGAATTAGCTGAAAAGATAAAAATTTAAACTACTGTATAAAATAATTAACTTTAAAGAAAAGCAATTAGATACTCATGCAATAAAATCATTTTAATTTAAAATACTTGAATTATGCATGGCTTATACGTAGTCTAATTTACGGGTTCTACACGTTAGATCAAAGGATGGACATGCATTTACATATATTTCAGCAATACTATGGCGTGAATGAGTAAAAAACAAAGTACAAGTGTGCCTTGATGTGAAAATGCTCAAAAGCTCGAAGGAACCCGCATCGGGGAAGCACCGGAGAAGCGGGGAGGTAGCTTGTTTCAAAGGAAATGGAGGAAAACCGACCGATGGGGCTGGTGGCTGATGCTATTTTTGGTGGGAAGCTGCTGGTGTAGAGGGAAGGGGGCGGCCACTTTAGTTTTATTTAGGTTTAGGGTTGATTATGGTGTAATTAAATAGAAAACAAACCAGTAATGGACCCTGAATTATATTTTAGAAGGTTTAAAAAGGGTCTTGAGCCCACTAAGCTTAAAAAACACTCACCAAGCCCAAACATAGTCCCGAAAAATATTTCATTTAGGTACATTTTTGAAAATATTGTCCGAGTCCTCAAAAAGTCCTCTGAATCGATAAAATTTGCGTACCGATAAAAATTACGACCCGGCGAGTAAAAATACCCACCAAGACCCATTTTCAAAAACACCCTTCAAAACACTCCACATAAATTAATTAAAATTAATCATGTAATAAAAATATTTTTCCTGATAATCGCTGGTCTCCGTTTCAGGTTTAAGCGCGAAATGCAACTAGAAACACTAATACGTGAAACTTTAAAATAATCATGAAATGAATCCTCATGCAGTAATTATGCATTAAATGCATAAAAATCAATAAATACATATTCAAATAAAACCCTATATTGCATGTATTCAGGTGACGTAAATTTAAATTTCCCGGACCTTACAAATTCACCTCCTTCAACTTTTCATATTTCCATCACTTATTAAATTCATGCATATATAAATCATTTTTATCTTTTAAACCAAGCTCCCAACATGTCTTTGAGCATTAACGTTTCATCATATAATTTAATAATATTTTAAAATTATTTACAGCATTTAGGGCACTGCCAAAGACGTCTAATATTTTTCAGACGTAAAATGATCGTTTTACCCCTAGAAGCATAACTTTTCGTATTTATCCTTAGACCTCGAAACGACAGTCCCAAATCATTCCAAACTTAACATATAACCTTAAAACACACCCATAAATATTCTTAGGCTTAGAACTTAGCTTTTCGATAGATTCCTTGACTCGTTTTTTAACTTAGACGTACATCTCGGTTTTGACTCGTATTGACTTACCAAATTTGCACCAAAGTTTAATAACACCTAAATAAATAATATTAAACCCAAATGACCCTTGCACAAGCCTAGGAAGCTACTGAATTTTTCTGCACCTATATTTCAAAACCCTAGCTTGACTAACCTTGTACCCTTCGGCCCTAGCCCTTAACCAACCCAACCAGACCCTAGATGACCCTCCTAGGACCCTGACCAAACCTTAAGGACCTTACTAGACCAAGCCTAGAAGACCTAGAAGCCCCAGCCCTTCTATCCGTCAACTATGCATGCGAGCGGCTCCCTCAACTCGTGCGAACCTCCTTGCTCTTCGAGCCAACCCACGTGCCGCCGTCTTAGGACCCTCATGCAGCCTCTTAGGTCTCCTTGTCATGCTCTAACAGTAGGTAGAAACCGTAACCAACAAGACTCCTAGCCGAAGACCCCTTAGCCACTAGGACTCTTATTTTCGTGCAAGGTAGGTACCCTCCATGTCCAGCCCTTGTGCAACCATGTCTAGCCTTCTAAATCCTCTGAAATCCATCCCTTTTTATTGCCTAGCCTGGCAGCCCCTTTATGCATCATTAACATGAGTTTGGATCATTAAAACATGAGTTTTTGTCCATGGCTTGTCAAAAAACGAAAATAAAATGTGTATCATGTTTCTCATGCAAGGAAAATTAAATACACATAATATGGTGTGAAAGTGTTTGAAATGAAGTTAAGGCGTGTCTTTGCATATATTACAATCGTAAACTATTTGGCGATGCGAGAAACGTTGGCGGAGAGGCAACCCTTGCAGAATTCTCCTTCAAAAAGCCATGTGTTTCCCTTCAAATTTTCGTGTGTGGGTGTGGTGTTTGATGAAGAAGGAGTCCTAGTAAAATTCTAGGAGATGGGCCTGTGATTATGGGAAGGGTGGGTAGGGTTTGAGGCTTTTTATTTTAATTAAAACTTATAGTGTAAGCTTAGGCCCATTAACATGCCATAATAGACCCAATAAGCCCATTAAGTAATATTTAAAATATTTTGTTTAGAAAAGTTTGTGAAAATTATAGTTGAGTTCTCTAAAAGTTCATATTTTCGTCGAAAACTGAATACCGTTTAAAAATACGACTCGGCGTGTAAAAACACCTCAAAACGGTTCATTTTCAAAATTTCATTTAAAATACACCACACATTAAACAATTAAAAAAATATTTTCCTTAATATAGCCCCCGGTCTCCGTTCCTGGATCGCAACTCGAATAACCTTTAAAACACAGTTTTATGCATTCTAGTTGAAAATCAAATTTTAAACATATAAACATGCCTACCATATTTACTAGATGCAATTAAAACAATTTAATTAAAATAAATAAGCAATTTGTTAATCTTAGATGCCATGTAGTTTACGTGGACCTTCAAATTAACGTTACAGTAAACATATCAGTTGCATACTGATAAAAGTTGTAAAGATACTAAGAGTTTCAGTTTGAAAATGTTAAGTCCAAACCAAAATGGGTTATTACAGTTGCTGTAATTAATCAAAGTCTTTTAGTAAATATCATATCTTTGAGATAGAAGGGGTGACATATGAGCATTTGAAGTATCTGAATATCCACAAATCTTGTGTTCTTTATTCTCAGTTTTATTCAATTTGTCTTTCAGTTATTTCCGCACTTTTATTAGTTAACTGATTGACATTGACAACAAGATTCGCGAATTCAGTTTATCACTATACTGATTCATTTATAGAAAAGTTGTGAAAATTATTAACTGTTTATTCAACCCATCCTTCTAAACATTTTCAAACACCCAACCGATCTTAACAGTTATATCTTCTTCGACCCCTGAATTTCATCTATATTTAGTGAATAACATAATATATTCATCAACTAAACATATATCATGTAATTCAAGACTATACAGAGTTTGAGTATTTTTTTTCTTTGTATCTCGACTATTAAAATAGTCTACCCCTATAAATTGTGCTTTAAATAGGGTAGTCATTCTTCCGGCTATCTCACTTAGAGATTCTCCAGATAAGACTGACACATTGTTTTCTACCAAAGTCATGTCCCAAGCAATCTTTACTGATCTCATAAGACTCATTTCTGATAGTTTAATGAATCATTCTCTGTTGAGATCAAATGTTCCTGCTACAATTATCATAGCAGATGTCCAATCATCTATAAGATCTTATCTGCTTTTGAAGTCTAGTACATCAAGATTAATCTTAACCCTATAAGGATGTATAGGCTCTAAAACATATTTTCCATAAGATGTTTGGTGCAAAAGAATTTGACTTCTCCCTGACCTTGTTCCCGCTGGGTGCGATTCTCCTCAAGTATAAAAGTCTGGTTAGGATTCTCTCATATTTATATTCTGAGATCCCACACTTTCTCTAGGTGGTTCATGAGAAGATGACTAGGTCATGGTAGGTTGTTCACCTCCGTTGTGTTCATCTTCAGATCTATAACCTTGAGATTTGCAAAAGATTCTACAAGGTCTTGAAGATCCTCAAGGCCAATCTTTTCTAAAGTTGTCATCAAATTAATTTCTTTTCTGAGACTGATTTAATTAGACTGATCATTTTTTATTCTTCAGTTAAAGGTTTTGGCATCACTTTGGTTTTCTCTCTTTGGTGTAATAAGGGTTCAGTACCAAAGGATGGTGTTAACCTTTCTTCTGAAGTCATTTTAGTAGAACTTGGTTTTTGTTCTAGGTTTTGAATTCTTGTTCGAATATCTCTTAAGATTCCAAGAATTTCATCCTGGTTTTTCAAGGATTTTCTCCACATTTTGTGGTACATAATACAGTATATTGCCATAATTATGTAATGTCTTTTGAATTTCTCCAAGATCTCCAGAGAGTTTAGAGGAATTCGGGACTATTTCTATAAGCATATTATTTTGAATCATAAGTTTACCTTAGGACTCTGATAATTTCTCTTGTTTTCTGATATCTAACCTTGATTAAATCTTCTTGTTTCAAATATTCCAAATTTTTGGAATAAATCCTATAAATAATCAATCTCGAACATGAATTCAGATTCATGTTATTTGAGAAATTTTTCTCCTCAAACATTTAATTACTTATATGATAATAAATTTTTATGTTTAAAACAATTTTACCTAAACTTTCATATCATTTTTTTTCACGAAAATCAATCATTACATTATGATGATATTTTTGTCTTTTTTTAATGTTATAGGGAGTGAAAACAAAAATTTTTAAGTGTAAGAAATTAAGATAAAGTTACGGTTTAAAAATGGTTTTCGACTATGTTTAAAATGCGTAGAAAGTTATTTTACAAATTTGACACTGTAGTATATGTAATCCATTGCTTTATTTCTCCGCTCTTGAGACGCATTTAGAGAACCCTCCGACGGCTGCTGTGCAACAAAAGTCATGGCCTTTTTCTTGTTATGCAAGGTTTCAGATTTCTCGCACCGTTTAATTTTTTCCTGGGTTTTTATAAGTGGGTTTGCGTGTCTGTCTGTGTATTCGTGCATTTTTTTGGAAATTTCTTGATGGGCTCTTGTGTGTTGTAATTTGAGCGGCGTCTTTCTTGATTTGTGTGGTGGGTTTTTTCTACTATCGGATTATGTTTTATTGTTTTTCGAGATTAGGGTTTTTTGGAAGAGGATTTTTTTCTGAATCTTTATGAAGTTGGGATCGATGGATGCGTGTGTATTTGAAGGATGGTGTTAACAAGTTGATGGAATTGTTTGGTCGTTGGCTTGATTTTTATGTTTCCTTTATGTTAATATCATTATACTTGAAAGCTGCAAACACAATTTACTGCTCTGTAATTATTCCAGGCTCTCTATTTTCATCTAATCGTGTGTGATTTGTGTGCCATTGGTCCGTGGTTTTCCCAGATTACTTGAAGAGCTTCATGGTTTTATTCCAAAGTTTCAAGTTTTTGATACGTTGGGTGGGTTTAGGAAATTTTTAAATGACAAATTTTATGTTGCATTGATTGTTTATCATTTATGTGCTGTACTTTCTGTCAGAATTAATTAACTGGTCCGTATTATTTTGGGAAATGGACTTCTTTTATGATGGTGGGGGATGATGGATTTCTTTTTCTGTGGTCGTTGATTATGTTGCCAATCAATGACTTCTATTTAAACTAATACAGTTTCCAAGTTGAATTAGCTATTGATTACATTTTGAGCTTCTACTATATATTGTGATAATTGAATGGAACTTCAAAATGGCTTCAGCATATAAGGCTCTGTATATCCGGCCATCATGTCATAAAATTTTACCAGATTAAACTTGCAAACTGATGTTTGTATTTATATCTAATTCTATGCCACCAGATTAACTTTCAAGCTAATTACAATGACTTTTTTTGACAGACTATTCAGAGCTTTCCAAGTGTTATTCCCTCTGCACGAAATTGAACTTTTTGGTATTTAGTTAAAGAATCAAGAGTTGCCAGAATGTCTAAAAAGGGATTGATGGAGCAGGACTTGAGTAAGCTGGATGTGACAAAACTACATCCACTTTCGCCTGAGGTGATATCTCGTCAGGCGACAATAAACATAGGTTATCTTGTTTTGATTATAACTTGAATTGATTTATTTGCTATGATTATTGTTACATCTTTCAGTTAGTCTGTTTACATTTTACTTATCCCGCCTCGTTAACTTACTCCTCTCAGGGACAATTGGTCATGTGGCTCATGGGAAGTCAACAGTTGTAAAAGCCATATCTGGTGTCCAGGTATATCAATCATTTTCTTGATCTTGAGAGTTTAGAAATGCATGCTTGTTGTGGCATTTAAAGTACTGTGAGGATCCGAACGATTCATTATTTAAATTC
The DNA here is from genome assembly GCF_025594145.1 of Primulina tabacum. Classification (NCBI taxonomy): domain Eukaryota; kingdom Viridiplantae; phylum Streptophyta; class Magnoliopsida; order Lamiales; family Gesneriaceae; genus Primulina; species Primulina tabacum. The sequence goes on along the minus strand of NC_134558.1, from coordinate 22,572,304 downwards.
AAAATTGTCGTTTGGATAGATAGGAATTGGGCCATATATTGACTAGTTTAATTACCTTGGAATATGGCCAGTTTAAGTAGTTTTGATATTTTGATGGTTGCACTTGTTAGAGTACATCACCGTCTACTAATGTTTATGTTAGTGTAACTTTTAATGATTTGTGACTGTATTCACCTAGGTTCCTACCTTTTTCAGTGATATTCTCATAAATTATGTGTTCATATTCATACATCTTGGGTCCTATATGCTAAAAAATATTATGTATGAATCGAACTTCTTTCAATTTGGAATGACTTTTACCTGCAGACTGTCCGCTTTAAAAACGAATTGGAACGCAATATTACCATCAAGCTTGGATATGCCAATGCAAAAATATACAAGTGTGAAGATGATCAATGCTCTCGACCCATGTGCTACAAGTAAGTCCGGCAATGCTGATTTAGTTTATTGATGTGAATTTATTTCCTGGTTCATTTAGTTAATAATAATTTCTATTTCTTTTCAGGGCATACGGAAGTGGAAAGGAAGACAGTCCAATGTGTGATGTGCCTGGCTTTGAAAACAGCAAGATGAAATTACTTAGACATGTCTCTTTTGTCGATTGCCCAGTAATGATTCCTATGGCTATGTGATGGTATTTGTGATCCAAATGTTTCAACTGGGATTCAAGCATATTTAGATTAATGAAAAATGTTCTGATGCCACAGGGTCATGATATTCTCATGGCTACAATGCTTAATGGTGCAGCAATTATGGATGGAGCTTTACTTCTTATAGCTGCCAATGAGAGTTGTCCTCAACCTCAGACGTCTGAGCATTTAGCTGCTGTTGAAATTATGCGTCTTCAGCACATTATAATTCTTCAAAATAAAGTTGATCTAGTTCAGGAAAATGTTGCCATCAACCAACACGATGCCATTCAGAAATTCATTCAGGTTGATTGATGTGCGTGAATGCGATTCAAATTTCATTGTTGTAAACATTTAACATTTTTTTCCATATTTCTCTACAGGGAACTGTTGCAGATGGTGCACCAGTGGTACCAATTTCTGCGCAACTGAAGTATAATATTGACGTTGTAGCTGAATACATTGTGAAGAAAATCCCCATTCCAGAGAGGAACTTCATTTCACCACCAAATATGATTGTAATCCGGTCCTTTGACGTCAATAAGCCTGGTTTTGAAGTCGATGAAATCCGAGGTGGTGTTGCTGGTGGAAGTATTCTGAAGGTAGATTTTCTTTTATTAACTATAACTTTGAAGAACAAAAATTCGATTGCAGTCCACATTCTTTTATCCTTATAGGACTTGCTTATTCAGTTTTTCTTTGTGAGTGATAAGTTTTCTGTTAGTGGCGATTGTTTACATGTAGTTGAAATGCCTTGAAAGTGGTTTTTCAGTAGGTAGATATTATTTTCAGCTTATCATTCATAGTCTCTCCTCCCAAAAGCTAAGTCAGTGGAAGGTGGGACCATCCATAGTATTTATATTTAACACTTCTCTTCTCGCGTAAGCTAGAAAGCGAGGAATGGATATCCAGAATGAATATCCAAGATGCATATGGTCAAATGGAGAGAAATGTCCAGAAATGATCATAACTTAAGGCCATCTTAATGAAATATGAATTGTGTACGCAGGATTCAAACTCGTGAATTCATAAAACGAAGAATCCATCTTTACCAAACATTGAAATTCATGGCAGTCGGCACAATTATAATGTTTATTCTTTAAAAAAACAATCACTCCCACACGAGAAGTAAACTCGTGCAACTTAATTGGCCAACTGACACAATATGTTAAAACTGTCGAATTACTCTTGCAGGGAGTTTTGAAGGTAAATCAATTTATCGAGGTCCGTCCAGGTATTGTAGTCAAGGACGAAAGTGGAAACATAAAGTGCACCCCTATATACTCCAGAATAGTCTCCTTATACGCTGAGCAAAACGAGTTACAGTTTGCCGTTCCTGGAGGCCTTATTGGAGTTGGAACGACCATGGACCCTACACTTACTCGTGCAGATAGGTTGGTTGGCCAGGTTCTTGGGGAGGTCGGGTCACTCCCTGAAGTGTACGTTGAACTAGAGGTAAGTGTCAGTACTTCAAACAGCTCCAACTTCTTGGCAAATTATGTTTATCCTGTATTTTCCTGATTAAGTATAGCTTTTTGCATGTGACATGTCATCTGAAATCCCATTGAATACAAGTGCTTTTACTGCACAATTTACTTTACTACAGGTTAATTTCTTTTTGCTGCGTCGTCTACTGGGCGTTAGGACAAAGGATACAGAGAGACAGGGTAAAGTCTCGAAACTGGCCAAGGGAGAGATCCTTATGTTGAACATAGGATCTATGTCAACAGGAGCTCGTGTTGTTGCTGTCAAGAACGTTTTTGCAAAACTACAACTCACTTCCCCAGTGTGCACCAGCAAAGGAGAGAAAATCGCATTAAGTCGTAGAATCGAAAAGCACTGGCGTCTTATTGGCTGGGGTCAGATTCAAGCCGGTATTACTCTTGACATCCCACCCTGCCCCATTTAAGTGAAGCTCTGGTTTACACAAGAACACGAAAAATGCTGACCGAGGCAAGAAAAATTGAGACAATGTGGGTGGGCAGAAAATTGCGGGGAACATTTTTTGTTCGATGGAAGTTGATGTATTGTTTGGATTTTCGAATACTCTTCTTTTTTTCTCCCTGTCGTGACACGATTTTTCGCATTTGTATTCAGTTTTTGGAGTCAGTATTGAATCCATCGATACATTTTGAATGTTGAGTTCTTTCTTTGGGCATAATATTCTCAACCACCATAATGATAAATTGGAATTTTAAGGTTTTGAAACATGAACAATTTAATTTAGATCATGGGAAAAAATTTCAGTTCAGACATGTATCAAGGTAAAAAAAATTAATTCAATAAAATTGAAATTTTACAGTCGGGTGATATATTGGCGGAATCATCTCAAATTAAATTTAGGCGATAATACACATGTTAATATGTTATAACGTGGTGTATTCAATTCAGAATTTTGATAACTTTTAATGATTTTTTAAATGATAAACTTTGATGGATTTGATAGGTTTTTATTGACTTTTATAGAATCTCACAGATTTATAAACATATTTATGTAGATTCATATAAACTTTTTTGCAAGACTTTTATTGACTTTTGTGAATTTTTTTTAATAAAATTTTATAAATTCTGTACTTAATTATAATATATTATTTTTTATTAATTTATTTGAACCAGTAATTAATTGACATATATAACATATTCAGTTTGAAATAGTTTTTCATTATTTATATTAATAAATAAATTTACTTATTTAAAAGTTAAATCAATCCTTACGTGTGTATATACGTGGGTTTGTAAATTGGCAAAAACTTGTGTGAGGCGGTCTCACAGGTCATATTTTGTGAGAAAATATCTTATTTGGATCATTTATGAAAAATATTACTTTTTATGCTAAGAGTATTACTTTTTATTGTGAATATCGGTAGGGTTGACCCGTCTCACAGATAAAGATATGTGAGACCATCTCACAGGAGACCTACTCTTGTAAATTTTTATAAATACATCAATTGATTAATCCGTAACCTTGTTTTTGAATTGATAACATACATGTGAAAAGAATATTATTTATCATTGTGTGCATATAATTTTATATAAAAATATCATAGCTTACATATTAATCGAAAATGTTAAAAAGAATTTAAAAAGTCATCGTTGTTACGAGGCTATTCAATTATTAAGAATTAAGCGGCCTTTTTGGGTCATCTTTTACTATTATTGAATATTACATTAATTTGTAATTTGTATAAATGATAAATCATAATTTAAAAATCACAAAATCATATCTAGAATTCAAAATTTCTTATGATATTAAAATAAAAATTATTAAATGAAAAATCAGCCAAAAAATGAAAATTTTGAAAAGGAAATATGAAAATCTATATAGAGATACATTTCGAAAATTTAAGAGAGTGACAGTTATAGATGATAGGAGAGAAGATAAAAAGAGAGGTGATGTGAAACGACAGATATATAAATAAAGAGCTTGTGTATGAGTTAGAAGTTTTAAAAATACATCCAAATCTTTAGGTTGAACCAAATATAATTTTTGACAATTTATAGTTGTACCTTATACTGTAACGCTCCGAAAATTTAAGGTCCACGCGAACCACATGCATGCAATTATTAAATTCTTTGTGTATTTCAACTAAATGATTTAATTGCATTAATTAATTATGTTGTGCATATTTGCATGTTTAAAATATATTTTTCTACATGGTTGCATTAAAATGTATTTTTAAAGGTTATTCGAGTTGCGATCGAGGAACGGAGACTGTGGGCTGGAAAATAGAAAATGTTTTTATTGATTAATTGTTTTTAATTATTTAAATTAAGGATGATGCTTTTTCTTATTTTTGAAAATATGGTTGATGGTTTTTCATATTTTTGAAAATAAGGGGTTTTTAGGTGATTTATGCGTCGGGACGTAAATTTTATCGGTGTTGATTTTTCAACAAAAATACGAAATTTTTGGCAACCCGGCTAATAAATTCACAAACTTATTTTACCAAAACTATTTTAATATTTTAATTAAATTCTAATTAAGACTAATGGGCCTAAATTGTTGGCTTAATAGGCCTAAAGCCTTGTTAGTGATTTAATTAGTATATATTATGTAAACCCTTCCCAAACCCCACAGTTTTTACACGCCTCAAGTCTGAAACATGACACACAATTTTAATTTCGTAACTATGTGCATATAGGTTTCAAACTTGTGTTATTTGATTCCAAAATCATGTTTTATTGTTGTTAAAGGGGCTTCCATGAATTAGGATGTTAAGGGGAAAGTTTTACACAAGTTTAGGGGTCTTAGAAAACAGGGAAAATGCTGCAAACGAAAAAAAGAAATATGCTGGAACCGTAGGCAAGGAATTTAGGTAGGAGCCGTGAGTTTTTTTAAGAGTTCATGTGCATGTGTGGATCAAGGGACTCGATTGTTTGCATGGGGCTTGGGGGCTTGGTCTAGGGCTGGGTTGGGTCCTGGGGTGGCTAGGGTTCGAACTCTAGGCTTGGGGAAGGAGTCCACCCGAAGTGGGACTCCTCCCATATTCACGTGTAGAATCTGTTCGGGAGAGAAGAGGGGCTTGCGGATCGATCTGGGGGTGAGCTAGGTGGTTCATCAGGGTCCATGGGTCATGGGCAGGGGTCGGGCTAGGGGGTGGGTGCGGCTGGCTCGACCAAAACAAGGAAACCGTGAGGATTGCATCATAGAGCCACGCACAGGCTGTTTCCTTCTTCAGCTGGCTTGTGCGCTGGTCCAGGGGCCTGGGCTGGTCTGGTCGGGGGCTGGGCGTGGGCCAGGGGTGGTCAGGGTCGGCTGGGCTCGGTGGTGGCTCGGCTGGAGGTGACCTAGGATGACTAGGAGTCTTCTAGCGTGAGTTCTAGAAGAATGCAGAATCGGGTCAAGTTCAGTAGGCTTTTGAGCGGGTTAGGTTCATGTTTTTGGGCTGGGCTTGGTCATTAGGGTCCCTAGATGGGTTGGCTTGGTTTTGGCTCAAGGTGGCTCGGGCGTGGCTCGAGTAAATTGGGAGATGGCTCGGTGGGTTCATTAGTGTGTCAAAAACGAAAATTAAAAGGCTAAAATTGAATCCATGGGTCCACGGGTGTGGCTCGTGACTTGGAAGGGTAGAATAAATCTTAAAAATGCTATATTTAAAATTTGGGATCAAAATAATCAGTTTTGGATTTATTCGGGATTTAATCGCCGCACGAAACGCTAATTAACGAGTTAATTGAAACACCTAGTTTAAGCTTTATAAAATTATGAAAAATTATATTTATGCTTAAATAATTATTAAAAGTCTAAGTTTTTAATTTAGGAATTTTATATTAAGGTTTGGTTTAATTCGAGATTAAAATGCAGTAATACGTCTTATTTAAAGATTAATTTAAAACTTCTCGATTTAAGCTAAATAAAAATATGAGAAAATTCATGTAAGCATAAATAATTATTTGGGACATGTTAGAGTCAATGGAATTAAGAAAAACTAAAAACGTAAAATTTTACGTCTAGGGATAAAACGGTCATTTTACACCTAAAAATTAGTAAACGTCATGGCAGTGTCCTGAATGCTGTTTTATATCCTAATATGATTATTTTAAATGTTTATGGATGTCTTATGATTTAATATGCCAAAATGTTTATGTTAAAATGCTTATGATTTTTATATGTTAAATTATGATGTTCAAGAATTATTAAGGTTTAAATTGAACATTTAAAAGATATGTTGCATGCTTGGTTTCAAAATAAAATGATATTATATGCATGTTTTTATTAAGTGATGGAAATACGACATGTTGAAGGACATGAAGTGATTGTTACTAAATATGTGATATGTTGGAAATATCGTGAGGGTTATGGTCCCAGAGGGAGCCCGACGATCGTGTTTCCATTGATACGAATACAAATATCAATATGTGATACGAATACGAATACGAATACGAATACGTTGATATGTTGGCCATGGAGTCAGTTGACCGGTGAGAGTGTTGCTGATGTCTCCGCCGCCCAGTACTGTGGTTTTATGTAGATGGATCCATCGCCCAATACGATTAAGAATATGAGTCACAATCACGTTCTGAATTCAACAAACACAAATATGAAAATGAATACGAATATGAATATGTTTAAGTTTAAATGAAAAGGTGTATGAAAATGTTTATGCATAAGATTATGAAAACGTTTTTATTTAAAGTTTTATGCATCATGAAAATGTTTACGAAAATGTTATGTTTTAAGTTTATGCATCTTCGTGAAAACGATATTTTAAGAACAATTATTTTTCACTGTTATATGTTAACTGTATTACGTATTACTTGTTTTCAAGGATATGATGTGTTGAGTCTTTAGACTCACTAGGTATGATTGATGCAGGTTATTATGATAATAAGATGAATGGAGGTCTTGATGGTTGACTTTGCTGGGCTGAAGGTGCACATAACCCGAGGACCGACGCTAGTTTTCCGCAATAGTTATGATTTATGATTTTAAGTTATGTTAAAAATATTTTTACGATGATTTATTTATGAGTGGTTTTTGAGAGATTATAGTATGGGCTATATTTTTCAAATAATATTTTTGGGTTGATAAAATAGTTGGTTGTTTACTTTTAAAATGGTTCCAAAATATTTTATGTTAGGTGTTTTATTTTAAAATGATGTCAAAAATATTTTATGGTTCGGCCGAATGCTATGTGAGGTTTGAAAAAAAAAAAAAAAATGTAACGACCATGGGCTATCCCGATTTTGGGCTCCCTTGGGGGCATTGTCCCAACTTGGGTTCCCTCTGAGGCCTTTTCCCTTACGGGTTTTCCACATGCGCCATTACTCATAAGACTCTCCACACCAGGTTGGTGGAGTGATACCTCCCCAAGTCTCGAACCCATGACCTACTGGCATAAGTACATTGTTCAAAGAGACTTGGTACCAGTTGAACTACCAAATCTCTTTGAACTATGTACTTATGTCAGGAGGTCATGGGTTCGAGACTTGGGGAGGTATCACTCCACCAACTTGGTGTGGAGAGTCCTATGAGTAATGGCGCATGTGGAAAGCCCGTGAGGGAAAAGGCCCCAGAGGGAACCCAAGTTGGGACAAGGCCCCCGAGGGAGCGCAAGATCGGGATAGCCCATGGTCGTTACAATAAAATGCGCCTTTTATTGTAACGACCATGGGCTATCCCGATCTTGCGCTCCCTCGGGGGCCTTGTCCCAACTTGGGTTCCCTCTGGGGCCTTTTCCCTCACGGGCTTTCCACATGCGCCATTACTCATAGGACTCTCCACACCAGGTTGGTGGAGTGATACCTCTCCATGTCTCGAACCCATGACCTCCTGGCATAAGACATAGTTCAAAGAGACTTGGTACCAGTTGGGCTACTCTCGGGGCTTTGTCCCAACTTGAGTTCCCTCTGGGGCCTTTTCACTCACGGGCTTTCCCATGCGTCATTACTCATAGTGTAATGCCCGAATTTTGAAAAAATGTGGCAGTAGTTGTGATGGTTCTTGGCGTTACGTTATGGTATGAATGGTAATGAATGTTATAGATGGAATAGATAATGGAGGGGTAGAATCAAAGGTGGAATTTGAGCTAAATAGGTAATGGAAGTGCGGAAACGGTATGAAAAATGTGGCAGTAGTTGTGATTTTTAGCATAATGTTTTGTATATTGAACCAATTGATGTTAGGCCTCTTTCATTAGAAAGATAAGACATAAGGCTATAACTTTCATGTTTTGAGTTTTGTTCAAATCATTAGGGAAAACGAGCCAAAAGCGCCCTGAAGTGTGTCGTGCGTATCGTCATTCCTACAATGACACATGTTGGGAGATTGAGCATAACGTTTTACTCAGACCTTCAAATGACATGAGGCCAATTAGAGATGAAAGCCAAGACATAGGGCTACAACTTTCCTGTTTACCGAGCGGTAAGAAACGGCCGCCCGAGCGCCACTGCTTCTGAATTTTTGAGTTGTGGGCAGTAAGTTCGGTGCTAGGGCGGTAATATGTTATTTCCCGAGCGCCCAACAAGTTAAAAAGCGTGTTTTGAGGTTTGGGAAGGCATAAAATCGAATGGGATCATTTTTTTACTCATTTTCCTTCTCCTTCTTTTCTCTCCATTGGTTTAGAGCTAGGGTTCTTCATTCTCCTTCAATCCAATTTCTTTCAAGACATTAATCTTTGATTGAAGCCTTAATATTTGATTGGAGATTAGAAGTTCTTCTCCTCAAGAGTTTATAAGCAAGGTAAGAAAGCTTATTTCCTTGGTTTAGTGATTGAAGGGAAAACAATGTGTTGTTTGGTTTGGGTGTTGAGGTAAAGTTGTTAATATAATGATTGATGGTATTATTATTGTATGTATTGATATTTTGAAAAGAAATGGAATTGAAGGTAAGGGCAAAGTAAAGGAGCTAACTCTTTAGCACGCATGTTATGTGTTTGATAAAATGATTCAATAAATATTTTTATGGCATATTACGGTTAAGAAATTTACGGATCTTGATTCGAAGCAGTATTGAATTAATTATGAATTTTGAACAGAAACTATTTTGTTTTGATAGATGATCAAAGTTCTTGAGTTATAGTAGAATTCAAAGGTTCAAGACTTCTCACCTACACATTTCGATCTTCTTTTAGTAATATTTGAAAGGTATGTTATGGTCGGTAACATACGAGGTAAAAGTATCATTTTTATTTTAAATTGAAAACTCTATGGCTCGATCAACTATTGGTGAATTTATGATGATTGCTGTATTGAGATTAGTTGATTATGATATCGAAATGATGATATTGATTTGCATCATTACATTGCTTATTGAGCCACTTTTTGATTCAGATTTGATATGACGGAGATCGCCTTGATTTATTGATTTGTTGGACGTATGGGGCTATAGTCGAGTTGGCATAGTGTATGCGGAGGTCGCTGTTATGGCCTGAACATTCTCTATAGCGCACCATAGTCCTAGGATTGTAGAACACAGCACCCTACCCCGAGCGGATGAGTCGGTGGATGTTGCTGGGTGATTCTATTCCCTTGGGTACCCTATGACCAGATGATTCATTTGATCTTGAGATTTATTGATAGCCCACAGCTTCTGATCATGCATTGCATTATATTGCATCTTTATGAATTTTATATGATATATTTGAAATGTTAAATCTCATATGTTATTGATTGTATCATACTGGATTTATACTCACCGGCACTTCGGCTACCTCTTGTTTTCATGTGCTTGACGGCGAGTGAGGCGAGGTTTGGTATGCCAGAGTCCAGCTCCAGGCGAGGAGATACGAGTTAGAGTGGGATTCTCGGGTCTTAGGAGCTATGTGATGATGTTTGGATTTCTTTGGTTTACTACTTTTTGTTGGCATGTTGAAAATTTTATTTCAAACATTTGAGACCATTAAATTATTTTGGCGATGTTTATGTGATTTTGTGAACCACAAATTATGTATTTACTAAATCATTTGGTTTGTTACAATTATAATTATTAGTATTAGATATCGGACCCGGGGCCCCACATTAGGTGGTGGTATTAGAGCGTAAGATATTTGGGAACATGGTAGATCGAGTCAGTTTGAATTGCTTGATAATGTGATATATTTGTTAGCATTTTCATTGTGCTATGATGTGAAATACATGATTTAAATTGAGATATTATATTGTTGAGTTTTATTCGATATTTTTGAGATTGTTGAGTCTCAAGAGCCAGAGATGATTGATACAAGATTGAGATGATTATGATATTGTGATTTTATATGTGTTTGATCTATTTTATATCAGACATGGTTACTCGAGGTAGAGGTCGTGGTAGACCTAGACAGGACATACCAGTGGCACAAGATCAGGGCAGTGCTACTCATACTCAGATGGATATAACTCCAACTCCGATGGAGATACTGTTAGCCAGATTTCAGTCTTTGCACCCACCGATGTTGAAGGGTACCGAGAATGAATTAGAGTGTGAGAACTGGTTGGAGAATATGGATCAATTATTTGAATCTCTTGAGTATCCAGATGATCGTAGAATCAAATTAGTTGTTCATCAGTTATTGGATGTTGCTAAGAGTTGGTGGATAATGACCAAGAAAGCTTTAGAGGATCGAGGTACGATTGTTACCTGGGATATTTTTAAATCTGAATTTTTTCAGCGTTTCTTTCCTACCTCTTACAGGAAAGATAGGGGAGCCGAGTTTGCAAATTTAAAGCAGGGAAATCTAATATTGAGGACTATGTTGCTAAGTTCTCGAATTTACTGAAATTTGCTCCTCATGTAGCATCCGATGAAGAAGCTAAGGCCGATCACTTCATAAATGGTCTTAACCCTGATATCTTTACCTTGGTTAATACCGGAAGGCCTAACACTTTTGCTGAGGCTCTTGATCGAGCCAAGGGAGCTGAAACCGGAATTATTAGGCAGAGAGGTTCTCAGATGCAACGACCCCAACAGCCACAGTATAGACAGCAGTTCAGACAAGGGTAATAGTGGCGGTAACAGTGGCAGCATAAGAGAGCAGTTTCGGGCTAGAGGCAAGCAATTTAAGAGGCATGGCAGTAATTTTTCGAGTTCTATTGGATCGAGACAGTCTGGTTCAGTTCAGAGTACTGGTTATTCAAGTCCGACTTGTGGTCAGTGTGGTGGTAGACATTTTACCGATCAGTGTAGAGGAATCTCGGGAGCTTAGCCACTTGTGTAACCAGGTGGGACACTATGCTCGAGTGTGTCCTAACCGTGGCAGTGATATGTCTCAGAGTGGGGGATCATCGAGACAGACACATCACCAGAATCGTCAGAACCCTACAGTTCATTCCTATCAGCAGTCAAACCGGTCAGATCAGAACAAACAGAGTGGTAGCCACAGGGTAGGACAGCCACCTAGACAGCAGGCTCGAGTTTTTGCACTCACTAAGGATGAGGCACATAATGCTCCAGATAATGTTATTGCAGGTAATTGTTTTCTTTCAAGTTATCCTGCTTATGTTTTGATGGATACTGGCGCATCACATACTTTCATAGCTGAGCACTTTGTCTCGTTGCATTCATTGCATTCTATGCCATTATCATCTACATTATCTATTTCTACTCCACTGAGCAAAGTGATGAGGTCAGCAGAAATGATAAGTGGTTGTGAATTTCGTTATGAGGATAATGTCATTGAGATTGATTGCATTGTGTTGGAGATGTCTGATTTTGACTGCATAGTTGGTATTGACATGTTGACAATATACAGGGATACTGTAGATTGTTTTCAGAAGATTGTTAAGTTTAGGCCTGATATGACAGATCACTGGACATTCTATGTTAAAGGTTCTCGAGCTAAGATTCCTTTGATATCTGTTTTGTCCATGACTCGTTTGTTGCAGAAAGGAGCCGAATGTTTCTTGATTTATGCAATTGATATTTCAAGGTCAGCACCTAAATTGGCAGATATTCCAATTGTTAGTGAATTTTGAGATGTATTTCCAGATGAAATTACAGGATTTCCTCCAGTCCGAGAGATTGAGTTCAACATTGAGTTGATGCTAGGTACACAGCCTATTTCTAGAGCTCCTTATAGGATGGCGCCAATTGAACTAAAGGAACTAAAGGAACAACTTGAGGATCTATTGGCTAAAGGATATATAAGACCAAGTGTTTCACCTTGGGGTGCTTCGGTTTTATTTGTGAAGAAGAAAGACGGGTCTATGAGGCTTTGTGTCGATTATAGACAGTTGAATAAAGCCACAGTAAAGAATAAGTATCCTTTGCCAAGGATTGATGATCTCTTTGACCAGTTGCAGGGTTCTTCAGTATACTCTAAGATTGATTTAAGATTCGGATATCATCAGTTAAGAGTTAGAGAGGCAGATGTGCCTAAGACTGCTTTTCGTACCAGGTATGGGCATTTTGAAATTTTGGTTATGCCTTTTGGGTTGACCAATGCACCTGCGGTATTTATGGATTTGATGAACCGTGTGTTTCAAAGGTATATAGATCAATTTGTTGTGATCTTCATTGATGATATTCTTATTTATTCAAAATTTGAAATTGAGCATGCCGAGCACTTGAGAGCTGTTTTGCAAATTTTGAGAACTGAAAAGTTGTATGCTAAATTATCGAAATGCGAGTTTTGGTTGGATAGAGTGGTTTTCCTTGGACATGTGATTTCAAGTGCTGGTATATCAGTTGATCCGAGTAAAGTTGAGGCAGTCATCAATTGGTCTAGACCGACATCAGTTCCTGAGGTACGTAGTTTTATGGGTTTGGCAGGCTATTATCGCAGATTTATTGAAGTATTCTCATAGATTGCGAGGCCAATTACCCAGCTGACACAAAAGAATGTACCATTTATTTGGTCGCAAGCATGTGAGGCTAGTTTTGTTGAACTTAAGCAGAGATTGACTAGTGCTCCAGTTCTGACTATTCCATCAGGTGTAGGAGGATTTATAGTGCACACTGATGCTTCACATCAAGGACTGGGTTGTGTATTAATGCAGCATGGCCGTGTGGTTGCCTATGCTTCACGACAGTTGAAGCCACATGAGTCTAGATACCCAGTGCATGACTTGGAACTAGCAGCAGTGGTTTTTGCCTTAAAGATTTGGCATCACTAATTGTATGGGGAGAAATTTGAGATATTCACTGATCATAAGAGTTTGAAATATCTCTTTTCACAAGCGGAGCTGAACATGAGACAAATACGTTGGTTAGACTTGTTGAAAGACTATGATTGCAAAATAAAATATTATCCAGGCAAGTCAAATGCAGCAGCTGATGCTCTGAGCAGAGAAGTATGTAATATGTCTTTGATAACTAGCAGTGTATCTGATCTAGTGGAAGAATGTTGTATTTCTGGTTTGGATTTTGTGGTAGATACTCAACCCTGTAAGAGTATTTATGATTCAGGCAGAGCCAGAGTTGTTTGTAAAGATTAAAGAGGCTCAAAGGTTAGATCAAAGCTTTCAGAAATCAGTTGAACTCGTCAGATCAGGACATCGATCAGAATTTCAGGTCAATAATGAGGGTATTTTGTTTGTGAATGATCGTATTGTAGTTCCTAATATTTCAGAGTTGAGGATACAGATTTTGCGTGATGCTCATTGCAGTAAGTTCAATGTACACCCTGGAAGTAAAAAGATGTACAATGATTTGAAGAAACAATTTTGGTGGAAAAGAATGAAATCTGACATAGCAGAATTTGTATATCGTTGTTTGAATTGTCAACAAGTGAAAGCAGAAAGAAAGCGACCAGGAGGTCTTTTGCATAGCCTTAAGGTTCCAGAATGGAAGTGAGACCATATCACCATGGACTTCGTCACGAAATTGCCGAGGTCGTCGAGGGGTTGCGATTCAATTTGGGTTATCGTTGATAGATTAACCAAGTCTTCATGTTTTATTCCTTATCAGATGACATATAGGCATGATCAGATGGCCAGATTGTATATCAGAGAAGTTTTGAGATTGCATGGTGTGCCTAACTCCATTGTATCCGATCGTGATCCCTGATTTTCTTCTCATTTTTGGCAGAGTTTACAAGAGGCCCTTGGTATTCGTTTGCATTTGAGTACAGCCTATCATCCTCAGACAGACGGACAGTCAGAACGTACTATTCAGACATTAGAGGATATGCTGAGAGCTGTAGTTATGGATTTTGGCATTGGTTGGCAGGATTCGTTACCACTTGTCGAGTTTTCTTATAACAATAGTTACCAAGTGAGCATTGGAATGTCACCATTTGAAGCACTATATGGCAGGAAGTGTCGATCTCCTCTGTATTGGGACGATTTATTTGAAGCACCAATTGTAGGACCTGATATGATAAGAGATATGACAGAGAAGGTGAAATTGATTTAGAGTCGTATGAGAGCTGCTCAAGATAGACAGGCTAAGTATGCGAACATCAGGAGACGGCCGTTGATTTTTGAGAAAGGTGACAAAGTTTTTCTGAAAATATCTCCTTTCCGTGGTACAGTTAGATTTGGAAAGAATGGTAAATTATCACCGAGATTCATAGGTCCGTATGAGATTTTGGAAAGTGTTGGTGATTTGGCTTATAGATTAACTCTTCCTCCAGCGTTATCAGGTGTTCATGATGTTTTTCATGTGTCCATGTTGAGGAAATATCATCCAGATCCTTCTCATGTACTTTCACCCGATGAGGTTGAGTTAGATCAGAACTTGAGCTACATTGAGAGACCGATTCAGATTCTAGACAGAAAAGATAAACAACTCAGAAATAAATTGATACCATTGGTTAAAGTACAGTGGAGCAGACATGGTGTCGAGAAGGCAACTTGAGAATTAGAAGATAAAATGAGACAAAAATATCCAGAGTTATTCAAATGAAGTATGCTTCTATTCTCGGTTTTATTTTCAATATTGATTATTACATGTTAGACTCGAAAGAGATGATTGATTTCGAGGAGGAAATCTATTTTAGAGGGGAGGAATTGTAATGCCCGAATTTTGAAAAAATGTGGCAGTAGTTGTGATGGTTCTTGGCTTTACGTTATGGTATGAATGGTAATGAATGTTATAGAATGGAATAGATAATGGAGAGGTAGAATCAAAGGTGGAATTTGAGCTAAATAGGTAATAGAAGTGCAGAAACGGTATGAAAAATGTGGCAGTAGTTGTGGTTTTTAGCATAATATTTTGTATATTGATCCAATTGATGTTAGGCCTCTTTCATTAGAAAGATAAGACATAAGGCTATAACTTTCATGTTTTGAGTTTTGTTCAAATCATTAGGGAAAACGAGCCAAAAGCGCCCTGAAGTGTGTCGTGCGTATCGTCGTTCTTACAATGACATATGTTGGGAGATTGAGCATAATTTTTTACTCAGACCTTCAAATGACATGAGGCTAATTGGAGATGAAAGCCAAGACATAAGGCTACAACTTTCCTGTTTACCACTTTTTCTAATTCGAAAGGGAAGAGGCGTTTCAGAACAGTAGCTGTGCGCAGAGCGGCGTTTGAGCGGTAAGAAACGGCCGCCCGAGCGCCACTGCTTCTGAATTTTTGAGCGTTGGGCAGTAAGTTCGGCGCTAGGGCGGTAATATGTGATCGCCCAAGCGCCCAACAAGTTAAAAAGCGTGTTTTGAGGTTTGGGAAGGCATAAAATCGAATGGGATCATTTTTTTACTCATTTTCCTTCTCCTTCTTTTCTCTCCATTGGTTTAGAGCTAGGGTTCTTCATTCTCCTTCAATCCAATTTCTTTCAAGACATTAATCTTTGATTGAAGCCTTAATATTTGATTGGAGATTAGAAGTTATTCTCCTCAAGAGTTTATAAGAGAGGTAAGAAAGCTTATTTCCTTGGTTTAGTGATTGAAGGGAAAACAATGTGTTGTTTGGTTTGGGTGTTGAGGTAAAGTTGTTAATATAATGATTGATGGTATTATTATTGTATGTATTGATATTTTGAAAAGAAATGGAATTGAAGGTAAGGGCAAAGTAAAGGAGCTAACTCTTTAGCACGCATGTCATGTGTTTGATAAAATGATTCAATAAATATTTTTATGGCATATTACGATTAAGAAATTTACGGATCTTGATTCGAAGCAGTATTGAATTAATTATGAATTTTGAACAGAAACTACTTTGTTTTGATAGATGATCAAAGTTCTTGAGTTATAGTAGAATTCAAAGGTTCAAGACTTCTCACCTACACATTTCGATCTTCTTTTAGTAATATTTGAAAGGTATGTTACGGTCGGTAACATACGAGGTAAAAGTATCATTTTTATTTTAAATTGAAAACTCTATGGATCGATGAACTATTGGTGAATTGATGATGATTGCTGTATTGAGATTAGTTGATTATGATATCGAAATGATGATATTGATTTGCATCATTACATTGCTTATTGAGCCACTTTTTGATTCAGATTTGATATGGCAGAGATCGCCTTGATTTATTGATTTGTTGGACGTATGGGGCTATAGTTGAGTTGGCATAGTGTATGCGGAGGTCGCTGCTATGGCCTGAACATTCTCTATAGGCGCACCATAGTCCTGGGATTGTAGAACACAGCACCCCACCCCGAGCGGATGAGTCGGTGGATGTTGCTGGGTGATTCTATTCCCTTGGGTACCCTATGACCAGATGATTCACTTGATCTTGAGATTTATTGATAGCCCACAGCTTCTGATCATGCATTGCTTTATATTGCATCTTTATGAATTTTATATGATATATTTGAAATGTTAATTCTCATATGTTATTGATTGTATCATACTGGATTTATACTCACCGGCACTTCGGCTACCTCTTGTTTTCATGTGCTTGACGGTAGGTGAGGCGAGGTTTGGTATGCCAGAGTCCAGCTCCAGGCGAGGAGATACGAGTTAGAGTGGGATTCTCGGGTCTTAGGAGCTATATGATGATGTTTGGATTTCTTTGGTTCACTACTTTTTGTTGGCATGTTGAAAATTTTATTTCAAACATTTGAGACCATTAAATTATTTTGACGATGTTTATGTGATTTTGTGAACCACAAATTATGTATTTACTAAATCATTTGGTTTGTTACAATTATAATTATTAGTATTAGATATCGGATCCTTGGCCCCACACATAGGACTCTCCACACCAGGTTGATGGAGTGATATCTCCCCAAGTCTCGAAGCCATGACCTCCTGGCATAAGTACATAGTTCAAAGAGACTTGGTACCAGTTCGGCTTGTTCTTTGAACTATGTACTTATGCCAGGAGATCATGGGTTCGAGACTTGGGAAGGTACCACTCCACCATCCTGTTATGGAGAGTCCTATGAGTAATGACGCATGTGGAAAGCCCGTGAGGGAGAAGGCCCCAGTGGGAACCCAAGATGGGACAAGGCCCCCGAGGGAGCCCAAGATCGGGATAGCCCATGGTCTTTAGAATAAAAGGCGCTTTTTATTGTAACGACCATGGGCTATCCCGATCTTGGGCTCCCTCGGGGGTCTTGTCCCGTCTTGGGTTCCCTCTGGGGCCTTTTCTCTCAAGGGCTTTCCACATGCGTCATTACTCATAGGACTCTCCACACCAGGTTGGTGGAGTGATACCTCCTCAAGTCTCGAACCCATGACCTCCTGGCATAAATACATAGTTCAAAGAGACTTTGTACCAGTTGGGCTCCTAGCTCAACTGGTACCAAGTCTCGTTGAACTATGTACTTATGCTAGGAGGTCATGGGTTCTAGACTTGGGGAGGTATCACTCCACCAATCTGGTGTGGAGAGTCCTATGAGTAATGACGCATGTGGAAAGCCCGTGAGGAAAAAGGCCCCAGAGGGAACCCAAGACGGGACAAGGCCCCCGAGGGAGTCCAAGATCGGGATTGCTCATGGTCGTTATAAAATATTTCTAGTACTTTTTAATAAAACAAATAGCAGACGTATCATATACTTTAATATTTGTATGTTAATAAATTCCATGAAGTTATTAAAAGTCTATCGAAAATTTGTATACCTCTAGTGAAACGTCCACTACTCGTTTTTATTTAAAAAATACTAGATTTTTTTTTCTTTTACTTCGGCCGAACATATATACATATATAAAGACATATATTTTTAAATTAACCTTGTACCATTTTTAAAACTATACCAATCAATTATATTTGAAAATTCAAAGGAAAAAATTCAAAACATAAAATCGTCGATCGTTTACCAAATCTAAACTTAGCAAAATTTCAAAATAAAACTAACTCTAACATCCTCTCAAAACCTCTCAATAGCATCATAAAAGTCATAAAAATCTTTAATCGTAAACTTAAATCATAAACTTAATTTAAATCGCAGAAAACTAGAGCTGGTCCTCGAGTTATGTTCATCCTTTAGTCCAACAAGATCAACCATCAAGTCCTTCATTAACCTCAACGTCAAGCTCACCTGCATCAATCATACCTAATGAGTCTAATGACTCATCAAACCATAATCTTGGTAACAAGTAATACATATACATCCACATGCAACAGTAAAAATATTTTTGCTTAAAATAACTTTTCATGATCATGCATAAACTTAACATTTTTCTTTTCATCATATACATTTTCCTTTTCATCATATACATATACGTTTTCCTTTTCTTGAATTCGGATATTTAATTGTGACTTTCGTATCAGCTGAAGGTCGATGGATCCATCTACGTATAAACACAGTACTGGACGATGGAGACATCAGCGACACTCTCATCCGTCAACTGAGCATTGACCTTATATATCATCATAATCATCGTATCATCATAATGATCATATTAATCACAATTATTTCCCCTCCTTCAACTTTTCATATTTTCATCGCTTATAAAATTTAAGCATATAAACCATTTTTCTTTTAAACCAAGCATGAAACATGTTTTTTGGCTAATGTTTCATCATATCATTTCATAAAAATTTCAAATAAGCATATTAACATATTTTACAGCATTCAGGGTACTGCCAGGACATCTACATTTTTTTTGTGTAAAATGACCATTTTATCCATAGACTTAAAATTTCTCGATTTTGACTTTTTCTTATTTTGTGGAATCTAGACCATTACAAATAATTATTTAAGCTTAAATATAATTTTTAATATTTTTATTTAGCTTAAATTCGAGGCTTTCGATTTAATTTCATATTTATTAATTCGTAGAGCGTATAATTCCAGAATTAACTCAAAATTTAATAGTTTATTCCCAACTTTAAACATAGACTTTTTATTCCTAAATTACCCTCTTGAGTCATGAGCCACCTCCGTGGACCTACGGTTCAAGCCCTAAGCCCTTAAACCAAGTTTTCGAACCCCACAAGTTCCCCTTGAGCCATCTCTCATTTTCTTCAAGACACACCTGAGCCACCCCTGACCAGCCCACCTAGGAACCATACTGGACCCACTGGACTCACCCTAGGCCACGCCACAATCCCTCTGCACGATGCTAGAACCGCACGTCCCTTGCTTAAACCCTAGGACTCTTCACAACACAGATAGGACTCCTACCTTTGAGCCACCACCGAGACCTCACCTTCGCCCTCTGGACCCTCACTGGACCCTAACCGACTCTAGCCCACCAGCCTAAGTCAGCGCCAATGCCCCCTTCGAACAGCTGCAGTCCGCGGTTGCATGGGAAGAGTCCCATCTTGGTTGGGCTCTTCCCTAGCCGCAGCGCATGAGTCCTAGCCATGCTAGGAATCTTCCTCACACCCAACCACGCTCAGCCCAAGCCCTGGTCCAGCCCTAGTCGAGCCGCAAGCCGTGGTTCCCCTTAGCCGAACCCTAGTACACCATAACATGAAATTTTTGTTCAAGCCCTATTCCAATCGTGTGCAGCCTTTAACCATCATTCATGTGACTCATAACACGCTGGAAAATCGTCTCCTCGAGTCACCCTAACATTGCAGCCCCTTCATGCAATAATAACATAAGTTTTGTACCATAAAAATATATGTTATTGACATATCAAAGATTAAAAACGAAAATAATCATAAGGTAAACATGTTTTCCATGAAAACGTAATTCAAAAACATAATATAGTATGATAGATGAGAAAAAAGATATTTATGGCGTGCCTTTGTGTGAATTACGCACAAAAAACAAGTTGAGATGCGAAGAACTTTGACGTAGGAGACCCTAGGATGAATTTCCTTCAAAAACTGTGACTTCCTTCTCAGTATTCATGTGTGGTGTGTGCAACTAGGCTGATGAGAGAGTCCTTGTAGTGTTTAGGGTGAGGGGCGTGGGGTTTTGAGGGTATGGGGTAGGGTTTTGGCTTATTTATTCTCAAATAAATTATGTGTGAAAATTTTAGGCCCATTGATATGGTATATTACACCCATTAGGACCATTAGTGAATATTTAAAATATTTCGTTTAGGAAAGTTCGTGAAAATATTAGCCAAGTTCTCGAAAAATTCATATTTTAGTCGAAAATCAAACACTGGTTGAAAATACGACTCGATGTGTAAAAACTCATCAAAACCTCTTATTTTCAAAATTTTCAATTAAATTAGGCCATATATTAAACTATAAAAAATAATTATTTAATAAAAATATTTTCTTTTTTATGGTCTTCGTTCCTCAATCGCTTCTCGAATAACCTTATAAACATTGTTTTCATGCATTCGTGTAGAAAGTATGTTTTATACATGCAAATATGCACATCATATTCAATTTATTCAATTAAAATTATTTAATTAGTTTCTATTTTCAATAGAATTGCATGTATTTAAGTTACGTTTTCGTATTTTGGACCTTACAATTCCTTCCTCCCTTTAATGAAATTTCGTCCTCGAAATTAGAACTTATCGAATAACTCGGGATAGCGACTCCTGATGTCCCTCTCAGTTTCCCAAGTAGCTTCTTCCTCTGAGTGATTTAGCCACTTGACTTTGAACATTGGGATAACCTTGTTTCATAGTCTTCTTTCTTGTCTTCCTAGGATTTGTCTAGGTTTTTCCTCATATGACATATTGGGAGTCAACTGTAGGGGCTCATAATTTAGTACATGTGAAGGGTTAGACATTTACTTTCGCATCATCGATATACGGAACACATTGTGTACTCCGGCTAGCATCAGTGGCAACGCCACTCTATAGGCCAGTGATCCAACACTCTCCGAAATTTCAAATGGACCTATGAACCTCGGACTGAGCTTGCCTTTTTTTACCAATCTCATAACACCCTTAAGGAGTGCTACTTTCACAAACACGTGGTCACCCACTGCAAACTCAAACTCTCTTCGACGCTTGTCGGCATAACTCTTTTGTCGGCTTTGTGTAGTCTTCATCCTATCTCGGATTTTGACTTCTAGTTCCATTGTTTTCTTGATCAAGTCCGGACCAAATTATCCTCTTTCACCAACCTCATCCCAATGTATGGGTGATCTACACTTTCTCCCACATAGTGTCTCGTAAGGAGCCATTCCTATCAATGATTGATAGCTATTATTGTAGGTAAACTCCACTAGAGGTAACTTAGGCTCCCAACTTCCTTGAAAGTCAATCACACAAGCTCGAAGTAGATCCTCCAATATTTGAATCACCCTTTCAGACTGACCATCGGTTTGAGGATGTAATGCTGTACTGAATAATAATTTAGTCCCCATCACTGCATACAAACTCTTCCAAAAGGACGATGTGAACATCGGATCTCTGTCAGAAACAATGGATACTGGAATCCCATGCAGTTGAACTATTTCTCGAATATACAGCTCGGCATACTGTGTCATGTTGAATGTCATCGGGATATGTAGGAAATGTGCTAAATTTGTAAGACGATCCACTATCACCCATATGACATTAAACCCCTTGATAGTTCTTGGTAATTCCACAACGAAACCAATGGTAATATTTTCCCATTTCCATTCGGGAATAGGAAGTGGCTTACTGTTTTCCCGCTGGCCTCTGATGCTCAGCATTAACTTGATGACATGTCAAACATTCGGATACATCGGCTTCATGCCCGGCCACCAATACAATAATTGAAGATCCTTGTACATTGTCGTGCTTCTAGGATGAATGGAATATGGAGTATCAGTGGGCTTCCATCATAATAACTGAAAGGGAATCAGTTTACGGGTGCCCGGAATGCTCAACATAAGTTTTAAAAATAATTTACAAGAGCTAAAACCCAAGCACCCCTCACTTAGTGTGTAGCAAATACGAAAAACACAAAACATACATAGGGTGTTTAAGTGTTTTTACCTATCAATCTCAAAGATTGATGATGGCTTCAACTAAGATGATAAACAACTTAGCTCTTCAATGTTAGACAAGTCTACAAGCTTCTCTTGAGCACTCCTTGCTAAAAAATTAAGCCCACCACGAACAACCTAGAACCACCTTACACTTGCATTAAAATATGTAAGTCATTTTTCTTTGATAAGTTTGCTATCAATTCATCAAATGAAGAAGCAAATTTTTAAGAAAAATGGAGAGCAAAATTCGGCCAAGAGGGGAGAGGGAAAGAGGGAGCCTTTTCTTGGTTGTGTAAAAAGAGTTATTTTTTTATTCCAAAGGCATGCTAGCCTTTAATTTGAAAAAGTTGACTCCCAACCTTTCACCTTTCTAGCATGTTATTCGGGTTTGTAACATTTACAAAGCCATGACTATTATTTTAATATCTCAAGCACATTTGAAATCAATTAAATATTACTTGAATTTATTCAAGATCACTAATTAAATAATTATTTTCATTTGGGCTCTACAAGACCCAATGTTATTTAATTAATTCAACACTTAAATTAATTTAATTATTTGGACTCTACTAGGTCCACTAGTGTTTAATTAATTCAACACTTGAATTAATTTATTTAAGTCCATAATAATGTTTATGAAAATCACAATTTTCAAATTCATTATTTATTTGACCAACTTTTAATTTAAGAACACTTTCACAAATTAAAAGTTACACTCCATTTATGGAAGTCATACTTCTAATTTTTCTTTGTGCTTATAAACTCCTTTATAAGCCGTTTAACACATTGAACTAATTTTCTTCTCAACAAGATCTAGAAAGCTAGTACTTGTGTGACCCTCAATGGTTCATTGATACAACTAGCAGTGGGTTCATATCTCAATGTGATTCATGACTAAACATGTCCTTAAATGAGCATACCCCAATTGCTCCATTCTTACTTATCAACTCCTTGAAAATAATAACGTCAAAACTCAAGTCTGATAGAACCCAACCAATCATGTTAAACGTCTAGCAGCATCGCTTACATGATTCCCTAGGTATCAAATGAAAGTGCTTGCAAGAACCATTCCATTATGGTTAGGCATACAGTACGGTCCCTTCATCTCATATATCCTCACCAATTCGACAACTATTGATATATCGAGAGCTGTCAAAGAATCGATACTATGTGTCATGTCGTAGTTGCATCAATGGTGTAATCTAAGAAACCCTTTTCTTAATTACCACCAACACTCTGATCAGATATTTCAAACTACATACACATGAGATCATTTATAATATCCATACCCGAAGGTAAGCGGTGAATACCCGATTACAATGCATAGACTCTTATATGTTTCGACAGAACACCAAACCTTATCACCTGATGGCCCCATATGAGTCGATAAACAAGTCAAAGTGCAATGCTAGCATATAGAGTCACAATGTTGTTCCGGATCATAAGAACTAATGGTGTACAACCATAAACTTGGACGTTTCCACTCGATAAGTGAGTACCACTTGGAAGGTCCTTTATAGAGGGTTGTTCAGTGCACTCTACAAGGAGCACCTATCTGCATGATCGGACATCACAATGTACCCTACCAATGAAACATGGTACTCACATCGCAGATACTAGTCTCAAACTCGAGCGGCCTTTATCCTTCTTAGCGGCGGCTGAATCGACTAGAAACTGTTTACAATATACATTATTCAAAATATTAGTTTCATGATACTCATCATATGATCATCTCATATTCTTTCTACTATTTGTATATTCAAGGACTTTATCTATGCAACAAGCATGGGTATACATATAAAGATGTGCCAAAACAATAATTTCAAATATTATTAAGAACCATCAGCCAACACTTGGCTCGACAGGCACCTACTCTAAAAATCTCCAATTTGCACTAGAGCAAACTACCCATATGCTTCAAACCCATCGATTCGCGATGCTTCTCGAATAATGGTCCATGTAAAGTCTTAGTTAGTGGATCAGCAACATTATCTGTGGAGCCGACTTTGTCAATCGATACTTCTCCTCTTTCCACAATCTCTCGGAGGATGTGGTACTTTCTTAATACATTTTTGGATTTCTGATGAGACCTTGGCTCCTTCGCCTGAGCAATGTTTCCCGGGTTTTCACAAAACAATGGGACAAGAGCAACTCCATTAGGAATGACGCCCAACTCTTGGATGAAATTCCTTAACCAAACATCCTCCTTTGCTGCAACTGATGCAGCAATGTATTCGGCCTCAGTGGTGGAATCTGCAGTACTGTCTTGCTTGGAACTCTTCCAACAGACAGCAGCACCATAGAGCATGAATACGAACCCCGAGGATGACTTTGAGTCATCGATATCGTTTTAAAAGCTAGATTCGGTATAGCCTTCTAACTTCAATTCTCCACCCACATAGACCAAGAACAATTTATTGGTCCTTCTCAAATACTTGAGGATGTCTTTCACAACTTTCCAGTGTGGAAGACCAGGGTTCGATTGATATCTACTCACAACACTTAGTGCATAAGCCACGTCAGGACGTGTAGATATCATCTCATACATGATACTACCAATTGCGGATGCATACAGAATGCGTGTCATCGCCGCTATCTCTTGCATCAGTCTTGGGAAACATAGACTTGGATAGGAACACGTCATGACACATTGGTAGATGTCCTCTCTTGGACTCATCCATAGAAAACCGCTTAACGATGGTATCAATGTATGTGAACTGGGTGAGACCAAGCAATCTTCTTGATCTATCTCTATAGATCTGTATTCCCAATACCGAATATGCTTCACCCAAGTCCTGCATCAAGAACTTACTCGCTAACCATATTTTAGTTGATTGCAACATCCCTACATCATTCTCAATAAGTAGAATGTCATCAACATAAAGTACCAGGAATTGTCACAGCACTCCCACTGACCTTCTTATACACACAGGGTTCCTCAAGATTCTTATTGAAACCAAACTCTTTGATTGTACTAACGAATCTGAGGTTCCAACTCCTAGATGTCCTGCTTTAGATCGTAAATAGATCTCTGAAGTTGTCATACAATATGCTCACTTCCGATAGATGTAAACCCTTCAGGTTGAGACATGTTAATATCTTCCTTAATATCCCCATTAAGAAAGGCTGTTTTTACATCCATCTGCCATATCTCATAGTCATACCATGCAGCTATGGCTAGCAATATCTTTATAGACTTGAACATTGCAACTGGAGAAAAGGTTTCCTCAAAGTCAACTCTTTGTCTTTGAGTATATCCTTTTGCTATCAATCGCGTCTTGAAGGTCAATACCTTCCCATCTGCCCCAAGTTTCCTCTTTTAAATCAATTTACACCCTATGGGAACAGTTCCCTCAGGTGGATCAACAAGATTTCACACTTGATTTCGAATGCATGGAATTCATCTCTGATTCCATAGCTTCAAGACATTTGGATGAATCGGCATCAGATAACGCATCCTTGAAGGTCATTGGATCACATCCATGGATAGGCTCATCATGGCCCTCTTCAAGAAGTAGACCATACATCATAGGTGGTCTCGAAACTCTCTCGGATCTTTTAGGAGCTTGTATCTCCTCTCTTGGCTCTTCGGGTGTGGGTTCTACAATTGCGGGTTTCTTTCGAACCTCTTCGAGTTCTATCATCTCCCTTTTTCTATCTAATATAAATTCTTTTTCCAAAAAGGTTTCATTCCTAAAACAAACATCTTTGTTTCTTGGGGATGATAAAAATAATATCCAACTAAATTCCTTGGATATCCCACAAAGTAACATAAAATGGATCGACTATCCAATTTATCTCCCACTGCTTGCTTCACATAAGCAAGGGCATCCCCATATTCTAAGATAAGAATATTTGGGAGGCTTACCCATCCATATCTCATATGGTGTCTTATCAACTGTTTTTGAATGGACATTGTTCAACAACAGTGCCGCTATCTCAAGTGCATATCCCCAAAAGGATGGCGGCAACTCTGTGAACCCCATAATAGACCGAACCATGTCCATCAAAGTCCGGTTATGATGCTCTGAAACACCATTCAACTGCAGTGTAGTATGCAGAATCCACTGCGAGAGAATCTCATTCTACCTAAGATACTCTTGGAACTAGACACTCAAATACTCACCACCTCAATCTGAATTCTTTGAACCTTTCAAAGGCTTCGGATTTGTATTTCATCAAATACACATACCCATACCTCGAAAAGTCATCGGTAAAGGTGATGAATTAGGCATGTCTATGCTTAGTGGTGATGCTACGCGGACCGCACACATCAGTATAGATCAAAACCAATAACCCTTTGGCTCGCTCCACGTGGCTCTTAAAGGGAATTTTAGTCATCTTTTCTTTCAGACAAGATTCACAAGTCGTGAGAGAATTAATATTAGATATATCAAACTTGCCTACTCCCACTAGCTTGTTCATCCTTCTTAGGGACATATGTCCTAATTGAGCATGCCATAATTGTGCCGAATTTAGAGTATCTTGTTTTCGTTTGTTTGTTGTTATTATTGCTTGGACATTGTTTAGTGGAATATCTTTCAATTTTAAGTTATAGAAATCGTTTTCAAGTTCTCCAGTACCAATTAAACATTCATTCTTGTAAATATTGCAAACACCTTTGCTAAATAAATAAGAATATTCATCTTTATCAAGTACAAAAATTGAAACAATATTTTTCACCAACTGAGGTACAAAAAAACATCTCTCAAAATTAACTTAAAATCATTGTTCAACAATAAGTAAACATCTCCTACGGCCTTGGTAGCAACTCTTGCTCCATTGCCCATCCTCACGAAGGTCTCACCTTCCCTAAGTCTTCTACTTCTTCTCATCACCTTCAAATCATTACAGAGATGTGAGCCACAGCTGATATCCAAAACACAAGAAGTAGAGTTAATTGAAATGTTTACTTCAAAATAGAACATACCATTTCCAGAACCTTTCTGGGCAAGATAGTCTCTGCAGTTACGCCTCCAATGTCCAGGCTTCTTGCAGTGATGACAGATATCAGCAGTCTTGTCAGCCTTGACTGGTGTGGCTGCCACAACGGGATTCGGATCTTGCCTCTTCAAGGGCACATTCTTCTTGGGACATTGGAAAGAACGCTTCTTTCCCTTCCCATATGGACCAATCTTCGTACCAAATGAAGAACCCACATAAAGAACCGACTTCTCTTTCTTGATGGTGGACTCAAAGGATAACAAGCATATTCACCAACTCTCAAGGGTAGGCTCCAGCTTGTTCATGTTGAAATTCACCAAAAAAGGATCAAATGAGCTAGACAGCGACAAGAGCAACACGTCAGTGGTCAGCTCCAAAGGCAACGTAAGATCCATGCCAACGAGCTTGTCCACAAGCCCAATTATCTTTAGGCCATGCTCATGGACCGAGGCCCCATCTCGCATGTGTAAAGTGATCAGCTCCTTGACGGTAGCATGCATAAGAGGTCGAATCTGCTCACCAAAGAGCTCCTTGAGATGCAAATGAATGTCAGCAGCACTCTTTGCATCTTTAAAACGCCTCTGCAGCTCATCACTCATAGAAGCCTACATATAACACTTTGCTCGCAAGTCATGGTCACACCAATCCTTGTAAGTCTGCAATTCCTGAGGAGTGCAGCTAGTCGGAGACTCAACAAGGGGCGACTCAGTCATTGTATATGCTATCTTTTCGAATTCAAGACGATTTTAGGTTTCTTATCCAATTGAGGTAATTAGGTCCATTTCAAACGTGTTTGTCGAGTATTGCAGATAATGAGTTGCGAATCGAAGACAATGTCAAATTTGTACTGAAAAGTAAAAATAGATAAATGTTTTTAAAATATTAGTAAGATATAAAGTATGGACTTTTACTTCATAAGTTTTCGCTCCCACTGTTATAACATTTTTCACTACCCGTCTAGTGAAAACGGAAAACTCCTTTCCTCGGTAGTTACGTAAGGTCCAATTAGCAAATTATGATCCCAAATAATATCAACTAATCATAATTTCTAAGAAGTAGTTTCCAATTGCATCTCCATGCAACCTTTTACGTAAACTTTTGTCTCACGTTTGATTCGGACCCAATAATATGACGTCGTTCATCTTTACTTGTCAACCCTTACCCATCGATATTGAACCTTAATGGATGGTCTCCATGAGTTCCCTCAATAATATGAGCCGAAATCATGGGAGTTCCACGTAGTTCACATCACCATGTCAATGGATGTCACAACTTTCCGGTGTCCAGGGCTCCCCCAATAATATGAGCCGAGCCCCGAGCACGGGTAGCGTTCATCATGCACCCATTGTCGATGGAAGACATGAAAATTATAAACACCTTTATAATTTCCCTTTTTGGGCTTGATATTAATTTTGAATCTTATTCAAAATGAGGGTTTTTAATTTTGAAAGGTCTCATCATTAATTTTGTTTAAAAGCTCTCCATGTTTGATTGTATGTTTGCCGGATGCATGAAACATTGTTATTATCATAATTATAACGCACATACTCATTATTTATAATATATCATGCATATATTATAAACACTAAACTAAACAAGAATGATCAATCTCCCCAAAAACTAATGGCCCGTGTAAGTCAAACACGGGCCTAGGTCCAATACTAGGGAATGCATGTGATGCAAATGCACAATTACATAAGCTTCCAATATTTACATGTCTTTGATCTTCATAATCATCAAGGCCACCATCTTCCAATATTGATCTTTCACTATACTAATATTTACAAATAAATATTCATGGCAAATAGAGATACATCTCCTGGGGCGGGAACATGCTATAAACCAAGCCCGCTTATAAATTAATAATTATTACAATCATTCAACACAAAATATCATAGCATAAACCTAGCAAAAATTGGGCTTGAGCTTTTGATCATCTTTCATGCATAATATCACATATCATACACAATCAATTAATTATCACAATAATCAATTGATTCAATATTATATATCTTGATCCAATCACTAACCTTCACGATTATAAACTAAATCAACAAAGTAAACAAACTTCTTTGTTACTTTCTAATTAATTAATTTATAACCGAATTTATTGTAAATCACAATTTACTATAAATATTAAAGTCCAACTTCAATTATTTATTTTATGAGAAAATATATACAAATTTTGTAGATTTAAACTTAATGGCCCTAATAAGACATTTTTCACCAAAAACATTTTGGCTCATTTAAATTTGACAAATTATGTTGACCATCTAATGGCCCAAAAACTCAAGGCCCATGACACTTTGATATTCCAAAACACTTTTAGAAACCTTAGTCGTCATCGAAGTTGCCGAACCAATTTTATTATTGTTATTAAAATTGGGAGGGGGACATTTCGGGCAGCCCAAAACGAGCAGCACGAGTTTCCCAAAATGGGCAGCAACATGAGGCCGAAAAATAGCCCCCATTTGGCCTTCGATTTGTTGCAATTTATCTCATGCGGTTAGAAATTGACCTCAATATATTATCATGTATTTGCTACTCAAAAAGTGACCTAAGCTCTGATACCACTTGAAACGGAATCGTTTACGGGTGCCCGGAATGCACAACGAAAGATTTAAAAATAATTTACAAGAGTAAAACCCAAGCACCCCTCACTTAGTGTGTAGCAAATACGAAAAACACAAAACATACATAGGGTGTTTAAGTGTTTTTACCTATCAATCTAAAAGATTGATGATGGCTCTAACTAAGATGATAAACAACTTAGCTCTTCAATGTTAGACAAGTCTACAAGCTTTCCTTGAGCACTCCTTGCTAAAAAATCAAGCCCACCACCAACAAGTGAGAACCACCTTACACTTGCACTAGAAAATGTAAGGCATTTTTCTTTGAAAAGTTTCCTATCATTTTATCAAATGAAGAAAAATTCTTTTAAGAAAAATGGAGAGAAAAATTCGGCCAAGAGGAGAGAGGGAAAGAGGGGAGCCTTTTCTTGGTTGTGTAAAAAGTGTTGTTTTTATATTCCAAAGGCATGCTAGCCTTTAATTTTAAAAAGTTGACTCCCAACCTTTCACCTACCTAGCATGTTATTTTGGTTTATAACATTTACAAAGCCCATGGACTATTATTTTAATATCTCAAACACATTTGAGTTCAATTAAATCTTACTTCAATTTATTCAAGACCACTAGTTAAATAATTATTTCCATTTGGGCTCTACAAGACCCAATGTTATTTAATTAATTCAACACTTAAATTAATTTAATTATTTGGACTCTACTAGGTCCACTAGTGTTTAATTAATTCAACACTTGAATTAATTTAATTAAGTCCATAATAATGTTTATGAAAATCACAATTTTCAAATACATTATTTATTTGGCCAACTTTTAATTTAGTAACACTTCCACAAATTAAAAGCTACGTTCCCTTTATAGAAGTCATACTTCTAATTTTTCTTTGTGCTTATTAACTCCTTTATAAACCCTTCAATACATTGAACTTATTTCCTTCTCAACGAGATCTAGAAAGCTAGTACTTGTGTGGCCTCAATAGTTCATTGATACAACTAGCAGCAGGTTCACATCTCAATGTGATTCAGGACTAAACATGTCCTTATATGAGCATACCCTAATTGCTCCATTCTTACTTATCAACTCCTTGATAATAATAACGTCAAAACTCAAGTCTGATAGAACCCAACCAATCATGTTAAACGTCTAGAAGCATCGCTTACATGATTCCCTAGGTATCAAATGATACTGCCTGCAAGAACCATTCCATTATGGTTAGCATACAGTACGGTCCCTTCATCGCATATATCCTGACCGATTCGACAACTATTGGTATATCGAGAGCTGTCAAAGAATCGATACTATGTGTCATGTCGTAGTTGTATCGATGGTGTAATCTAAGAAACCCTTTTCTTAATTACCACCAACACTCTGATCATATATTTCAAACTACATACATATGAGATCACATAAGATATCCATACTCAAAGGTAAGTGGTGAATCCCCGACTACAATGCATAGACTCCTATATGTTTCTACAGAACACCCAACCTTGCCACCTGATGACCCCATATGAGTCGGTAAACAAGTCAAAGTGAAATGCTAGCATATAGAGTCACAATGTTGTCCCAGATTATAAGGACTAATGGTGTACAACCATAAACTAGGACGTTTCCACTGGATAAATGAGAACAACTTGGAAAGTCCTTTATAGGGGGTTGTTCAGTGCACTCTACAAGGAGCACATATCTGCATGCTCGGACATCACAATGTCCCCTACCAATGAAACATGGTACTCACATAGCATATACTAGTCGCAAACTCGAGCGGTATTTATCCTCTTAGCGGCTGGCTAAATTGACTAGGAACTGTTTAGAATTTACAATATTCCAAATATGAATTTCATGATACTCATCATATGAGCATCTCATATTCTTTCTACTATTTGTATATTCAAGGACTTTATCTATGCAACAAGCATGGGTATACAAGATAAAGATGTGCCAAAAAAATAATTTCAAATATTATTAAAATAAAGATTTTTTATACATAGAGTTTAAACATGAACCCTCAGCCAACACTTGGCTCGACGGGCACCTACTCTAACAATAACTTCCCTCAAAGAATTGCCACTAGGAACCCAAAGTCGATCTCGATATCGAACAATACCATCCTCCTCGGAATACAGCTTCCGGCCCTTAGCTTCATCTCTCAATCTCCACTTTTGCAATTCCTCATCAGAAGACTGTCCCTCACGGATTTCATCTTTCAAAGTCGACTGTACTCTCATAGTGGCAAGATTAGGGGCTCGCCCCTAGCATATACTGCCAGCTCAAACTGCTGTATCTCGGGCTACAGTGGTCTTTGAAGTGATAATTGAGCAATGACTGTTGTCTTCCTACTCAATGTGTCCGTTACTACATTAGCTTTTCGCGGATGGTAGCTAAGTCACAGTCGTAGTCTTTTACCCACTATAGTCATCTTCGTTGACTCATATTCAACTCTTTTTTGTGTGAAGAAGTATTTCAAACTTTTATGGTCTGTGAAAATCTTGCACTTCTCCCCATACAAGTAATGTCACTAAATCTTCAGTGCAAATATCATTGTGGCAAGCTCAAGATCATGTATGAGGTAATTTTTCTCATGAACCTTCAATTGTCTAGATGCATAGGCTATACCTCGATCATTATTCATCAAAATTGGGCCCAAACCAAGTTTCAAGCGTCTGTATAAAGAAAAAACTCTCCTTGCCCCGATGAACCACCTCCGTGGACCCACGGTTCAAGCCCTAAGCCCTTAAACCAAGTTTTCTAACCCCACAAGTTCCCCTTGAGCCATCTCTCATTTTCTCAAGCCACACCCGAGCCACCCCGAGCCAGCCCCTGACCAGCCCGCATAGGAACCCTAGTGGACCCACTGGATTCAGCCTAACCCACACTGCAATCCCCTGCATGATGCAAGAGCCGCGCGTCCCTTGATTAAACACTAGGACTCCTCAAAACACAGCAAAGACTCCTACCCTCAAGCCACTACCGAGCCCTCACCCTCTGGACCCTCACTGGACACTGACAGACTCCATCCTGCAAGCCTAAGCCAGCTCTAAAGCACCCTTCGCACAGCTGCAGCCCGCAGTTGCATGGGAAGAGTCCCATATTGGTTGGGATCATCCCTAGCCACGACGCATGAGTCCTAGCCATGCTAGGACTCTTCCTCACACCCAAACATGGGCCAGCCCGAGCCCTGGTCCAGCTCTAGTCGAGCCGCAAGCCGTGGTTCCCATTAGCCAAACCCTAGTACACCATAACATGAAATTTTCGTTCAAGCCCTATTCCAATCGTGTGCAACCTTTAACCATGACTCATGTGACTCATAACACCATGAAAAATCATCCCCTCAAGTCAACTGCAATAATAATAAAGTTTTGTACCATAAAAATACATGTTATTGACATATCAAAGCTTAAAAACGAAAATAATCATAAGGTAAACATGTTTTCCATGCAAACGTAATTCAAACACGTAATATGTTGTGATAGATGAGAAAAAAGAGATTTATGGCGTGTCTTTGCGTGTATTACGCATTAAAAACAAGTTGAGATGCTAAGAACTTCGACGTAGGAGACCCTAGGATGAATTTCCTTCAAAAACCGTGACTTCCTTCTCAATATTCACGTGTGGTGTGTGCAACTAGGGTTATGAGAGAGTCCTTGTAGTGTTTAGGGTGAGGGGCGTGGGGTTTTGAGGGTATGGGGTAGGGTTTTGTAATGTACCGTACTTTTAAACTATTT
Organism: Primulina tabacum; assembly: GCF_025594145.1. Lineage (NCBI taxonomy): Eukaryota > Viridiplantae > Streptophyta > Magnoliopsida > Lamiales > Gesneriaceae > Primulina > Primulina tabacum. Next base: position 22,538,854 of record NC_134558.1, on the reverse strand, counting down.
AAAATTTGCAGAAAAATAAAAATTTTCTTAAATACAAAATAAACTTTCAAATTTGTATTAAAATAACTTGCTCGTCTAAAAACATTTGCAATAAAAACAACCAAAACCAAGTTTGCCAAAAGTAATAATCGTTTAAACAATATAAACCACTTCATGAAATCAGAGTATTAAAAATCGTCATGCATAAAATCTTAAAAATGGGCGGTCCTCGGGTTTAGCCTCCTGCGCAGTCCAAGCCGGCTCATTGGTCCCCACACCTCGTCTCCTCAAAGTCATCCTCACCTGCATCGATCAAGTCTAGTAAGTCTAAAGACTCAACATGTATAAACTGGAGATAGCAAGTACTACATAATAAAACCACATGCATCTTTAAAGTAGGGCTTACATACTTGAAACTTGAACGTAATAGCATAAACATACTTGAAACTTGAACGTAGTAGCATAAACGTAGACGTGCCATTATCATAAGACTTTTCGTAAACATACTTGCATCATACATACTTGAGCATACATAACATCATTTTGCGTAGAGATATGTTTCAAAGCAAGTGACTCATACATAAAAGTGCCTGATTAGACTAAACCACAGTACTAGGGCTGGCAGGGAAAGTCCACTACCACATACATGAGATCCCAGTTCATGCTTTAACGGGTGGATTGGTCCCTGGTCATGCTTTACTGCTTTTCAATCCTGATCTAAACCCGGTCATGCTTTACCGGGGTGGAGAGGTCCTCGGCCACGTTCACTGACTTCCAAACCCATTCATAATTTGGTCACAAGACATTTAGCATACCTCAAAAACTTAAAAATATTTTCTTTTTGCACGTCGAACATACTTACATGGCGTTGAGGTATTCGTTGGATCTCGTTCGGGTCCTCGCTGCACATGCTAACGCGCTACCATGAACCTTAACTTCCACAATTTAATCATGCCTATCGAATGCATCACCCATTGACTTACTAACTTATGACCTTCTGGAAATGCTCGGGACTTGACCGTGATAAAAAACTATGTTAACCCCCGACTCGACCACAAAACAAATCTTGTCAAGAAGTATGAATTTCCCCAACAATAGAAGGTGCGGACCATTGCTTAAAATATAGTTCAACATTCCCCAATCAAACTTCATAACATCTAAATTAAATTTTAGTATACTAGGACATAACGACTTAATAGTACCTAAAAGAAGCAAGAGCACCTAAATTCGAAGCCTAAAATTCGTCTGCAGAGCTAGACTGGTGCCTAGGCGCTGCTCTGCGGCGCTGGCTGGTACGTACCAGCAGCACCTAGGCGCCTCCTGGTACATACTGGCAGAGCTGCGACGCTCGCAGTGCGGCGCTAGTTCTGCGCAACTCAACCCAAAATTCTGCACAAGAGTTCTCTATGACTTCTAATGCATGCACAACCTCACCAACCCGAGACAACACCTCAAAATTCACATGATAACCCCATTGGACACTCCTAAACACAGCAAGGAACACTCGGTGATCAAGAACATGTCAAGAACACATTTTCATAAAATCACAGTTTGAGTAGTCGCGCAAAAACAATCATAACTCACTCGTTTCTTGTCCAAAATTTACAAATTTACTGTCAAATCGAAGGTATCAAAAAGTTCTACATTTTATATGTTGAAAGTTTTTCAAGATAAATGACCAAAAATTCGCAGCACACTAAATGACAGTAGAATTTGGGTTTTAGATCTAAACATTATCTTAAAATCGATTCAACAATTTCTGCTTAAACTTTGTACATCAAACATAGATTTTTACACATAATAAATATCACAACACATATTATGACGAGATCGACGCAGGAACAATATAATATACATGCCTTTTGATATTTAACGTTACCATAACGACGACACCTAAACGGGAAGGATGCGAGAGACGATCCGGGACGAACGTGGCACAATTTTCTTGAAGAAAAGTCAACAAAATTGCTGGGAAAATCAGAGAGGGGAGGGGCGGCTTCTGAAGTTCTTAGAACCCTAGGTTTCTCCAATAAAAATCTGAAATGGGAGTGTAAGGAATTGTGTGTGTGTAGGCGTGAATGTGTGTGTGTGTTAGTGAGTGTGTGCGTGAGTTTAGGTGTAAATTTGGAAAATAATGTGCTTAATTAATAATTAGAAAACAATTAAAAATGCTAACCCACTTTTAACTTAATAAAATCCCTTAATTTAAAATGAAATGCACTCTTGCTAAACTTTAAAAGTTTTAAAACCCTAAAATCATTAAATAAATAATTTAGGATTTAAAATGATTATAACTTAATAAATCCTTTAAAATGACCCAAACCTAACTAAAAATAAAATACCATATTTTAAAATTGTCAAAAATCGTCGCCGGTCTCTTTTCCTCAATCCTGCATCGAATAATCGCCTGAAACATGAAACTCAATAAAACATTTAACGTGTATCACAAAAACATAAATAATTTAAAATAATACATTTAAATAAATCATGCATCACTAAAAATCATTTTAAAATTAATTAAAAAATTTAACAATTAAAATATATACATGGGTTTTACGCGTACTGAAATTGGGCTCTACAGTTCCTCCCCCACTTATATAAATTTCGTCCTCGAAATTAAATCTTACCAAATAACTCCGGGTAGTGGCTCCTCATATCTGCTTCTGTCTCCCAAGTGGCCTCATCCACTGATTGATTCAGCCACCGGACTTTGACCAGCTTAATTACTTTGTTCCGAAGTCTACGCTCCTGTCTGTCTAAGATTTGGACGGGTCTTTTCTCATATGACAGATCTGGAGCAAGCTGCAACGGCTCATAACTCAAAATGTGCGAGGGATTTGCTAGGTACTTTCTCAGTATCGAGACATGGAACATATTGTGTACCCCGGACAGATTCACGGGAGGGCAACACGATAAGCGAGTGTCCCAACGCTGTCAAGAATCTCGAACAGCCCAATAAACATCGGACTCAACTTGCCACTTTTCCCAAATCTCATAAAACTCTTCATAGGTGCTATTTTTACGAAAACGTGATCACCTATGGCAAACTCAAGATCCCTTCTTCTCTTGTCAGCATAACTCTTTTGGCAACTTTGGGCGGTATTCATCCTGTCAGGATCTTAACCACCACATCTGCAGTATGCTGAACAATATCTGGACCAAGTTATGCTCTCTCACCGACTTCATCCCAATGAATCTGTGATCTGCACTTCCTCCCATACAGTGCCTCGTAGGGAGCCATACCTATAGACGCTTGGAAACTGTTGTTGTATGTAAACTCCACTAGAGATAGCTTCGATTTCCAATTCCCATGGAAATCGATCACACAGGCTCGCAATAAATCCTCCAAAATCTTAATCACTCGCTCAGACTGTCCATCTGTCTGAGGGTAGAAAGCTGTACTGAAAAGGAACTTCGTCCCCATGGCTGCATGTAAACTCTTCCAAAAGGACGATGTGAACCTCGGGTCCCTGTCGAACACAACAGAAACTGGGATCCCGCGCAATCGAACTATCTCCCTTATATAGAGCTCTGCATACTGCGTCATTGAGAAAGTCGTCTTCACTGGCAAGAAGTGTGCCGACTTACTAAGTCGATCCACTATAACCCAAATGGCATTGCATCCTTTGATTGACCTCGGCAAACCCACAACGAAGTCCATGGTGATATTCTCCCACTTCCAATCGAGGATATGGAGTGGCTTAAGCATCCCTGCTAGCCTTTGATGATCTGCCTTCACCTGTTGACAAGTGAGTCATTCAGACACAAATCAGCGGATATCTCGCTTCATCCCTGGCCACCAATACAAAGTCTGCAAATCCTTGTACATCTTGGTACCTTCGGGATGAATGGAATACGGAGATACATGTGCATATGTCAGAATATCCTCTCCGATCGAATCAACACTAGGCACTCACATCCTTCCTCTGTACCTCACAATACCATTGGACACTGTGTAGACTACACTGCCCTTGGCTTCATCCTTCAGTCGCCATTTCTGCAACTGCTCATCTGATGACTGACCTCTACGGATTTGGTCAAACAAAGAAGATTGGACTGTCATATTAGACAGCTTAGGAGCTCTGTCCTTAGGATAAACCTCTAACCCAAATCTCTGAATCTATGACTGAAGAGATCTCTGTACTGACAGCTGTGCCACGACTGCAACTTTTCTGCTCAAGGCATCGGCACAACATTAGCTTTCCCCGGATGGTAGCTAATTTCACAATCGTAGTCTTTCACTAACTCTAACCACCGTCTTTGTCTCATATTTAGCTCTTTCTGCGTGAAGAAATACTTGAGACCCTTGTTATCAATGAATATCTGGCATTTCTCGTCATATAAATAATGTCTCCATATCTTCAACGCAAAGACGACAACGACTAACTCGAGATCATGAGTCGGGTAGTTCTTCTCATGCACCTTCAACTGTCTGGAGGCATAATCTATAACCCGACCGTGCTGCATCAAAACTGCGCCTAACCCGAGCTTAGAAGCATTGGTGTACAACACAAAATCGCCTTGCACTGATGGCATGGTTAAAACTGGCGCTGTAATAAGAGCTTGCTTCAAAGTATCAAAGCTCTTCTGGCACTCATCACTCCAAATAAATTTAGCATTCTTCTTAGTCAATGAAGTGAGTGGCACTGCAATCGAAGAAAATCCCTGAATAAATTTTCTGTAGTAGCCTGCTAGGCCTAGGAAACTGCGAGTCTTTGAATCATTCTTCGGTTCAACCCATTCCTTAACAGTTGCTACTTTAGCTGGATTCACCTCAATGCCACTGCTAGAAATTACATGACCCAAAAATGCTACCTTCTCCAACCAAAATTCACACTTACTGAATTTTGCAAACTGCTTTCAACTCTGCAAGACCTGCAAAACTGTACCCAAATGCTGACTATGCTCCTCATGGCTCTTCGAGTAAATGAGAATGTCTTCGATGAACACTATGACGAACTGATCTAGGTAGGGCTAGAATACTCAATTCATCAAGTCAATGAAAATCGCTGGAGCATTCGTGAGTCTAAACGGCATCACTAAAAACTCGTAATGCCCATACCTGGTTCTGAAGGCTGTCTTATGAACATCTGTATCTTTTACCTTAGCTGATGATACCCTGATCAAAGATCTATCTTAGAGAACACTGTAGCTCCCTGAAACTGATCAAACAAATCATCGATCCTTGGAAGTGGGTATTTATTTTTGATCGTTACCTTGTTTAGTTCTCGGTAGTTGATACACAACCTCATGCTCCCATATTTCTTCTTTACAAAGAGCACTGTTTCGCCCCTTGGTGAGAAACTAGGGCGAATGAATTCCTTGTCAAGAAGCTCCTGAATATGTTGTTTGAGCTCTAACATCTCAGCTGGAGCTAGTCGGTACGGTGCCTTAGAAATTGGCGCAGTCCCCGAGAACTCCTTCGGATCCATCCTCTTAAACCTCTCATAAACTGCCTCCGGTCTGGGCCTTGCCCCTCTATCTACTGCAGTCTGGTTCCCCGCAAACTGTACGAAGAATTGGGTCATCCCTGCAATCATCTGAGCCTGCATATCTGGGGGTGGACGAGGAAGAGTGACCCTCTCCCCATCCTAAGCTTCCCTATTCTCATCTCCTGCTTCACACAGAATCCTACGTCTGGGAGGCATACTGTTCCAATATTTACCCAACACGTAAACCCAACCTGCATGAACATACTACAAATGTCATAAGATGCACGAAATTTTGAATTTAAATATGCACATGCTGAAATCATGACTGGATGCTCAATACATGAAATAATTTAAAACTTTAAAACTTACAGACTTGAGGTGTGACTTCGTTAGCTTCTCGCAACTGGCAGTAGGCATAGCCCTTTAAAATTTGCGGAAAAATAAAAATTTTCTTAAATACAAAATAAACTTTCAAATTTGCATTAAAATAACTTGCTCATCTAAAAAAATTTGCGATAAAAACAACCGAAACCAAGTTTGCCAAAAGTAATAATCGTTTAAACATCATAAACCAATTCATGAAATCAGAGTATTAAAAATTGTCATGCATAAAATCTTAAAACATGGGCCGTCCTCGGGTTTAGCCTCTTGCGGAGTCCAAGCTGGCTCATTGGTCCCCACCCCTCGTCTCCTCAAAGTCATCATAACCTGCATCGATCATGTCTAGTGAGTCTAAAGACTCAACATGTATAAACTGGAGATAGCAAGTACTACATAATAAAACCACATGCATCTTTAAAGTAGGACTTACATACTTGAAACTTGAACGTAATAGCATAAACATACTGGAAACTTGAACGTAGTAGCATAAACGTAGACGTGCCATCATCATAAGACTTTTCTTAAACATACTTGTATTATACATACTGGAGCATACATAACATCATTTTGCATAGAAATATGTTTCAAAGCAAGTGACCCATGCATAAAAGTGCCTAATCAGACTAAACCACAGTACTGGGCTGGTAGGGAAAGTCCACTACCACATACATGAGATCCCCGTTCATGCTTTAATGGGTGTATTGGTCCCAGGTCATGCTTTACCGCTTTTCAATCCTGATCTAAACCCGGTCATGCTATACCGGGGTGGAGAGGTCCTCGGCCACGTTCACCGACTTCCAAACCCATTCATAATTTGGTCACAAGACATTTATCATACCTCAAAAACTTAAAAATATATTCTTTTTGCACGTCGAACATACTTACATGGCGTTGAGGGATTCGTTGGATCTCGCTCGAGTCCTTGCTGCACATGCTAACGCGCTACCATGAACCTTAACTTCCACAATTTAATCATGCCTATCGCGATTGCATCACCCATTGACTTACTAACTTATGACCTTCTGGACATGCTCGGGACTTGACCATGATAAACAACATGTTAACCCCCGACTCGACCCTGAAACAAATCTTGTCAAGAAGTATGAATTTCCCCAAACAATAAAAGGTGCAAACCTTGCTTAAAACATAGTTCAACGTTCCCCAATCAAACTTCATAACATCTAAATTAAATTTTAGTATACTAGGACATAACGACTTAATAGTACCCAAAAGAAGCAAGAGCACCTAAATTCGAAGCCTAAAATTCGTGCAGCGCTCCTGGTGCGTACCAACAGAGCTGCGGCGCTGCTTTGCAGTACCTAGGCGCCTCCTGGTACGTACGGGCAGCGCTGCGACGCCCGCAGTGCGGCGCTAGTTCTGTGCAACTCAAACCATAATTCTGCACAAGAGTTCCCTATAACTTCTGATGCATGCACAACCTCACCAACCCGAGACAACACCCCAAAATTCACATGAACACTCGTCGATTTCCAACGAAGCCTGCAACACAAGAAACTCAAGAACATGTCAAGAACATATTTTCATAAAATCATAGTTTGAGCAGTCCCGTAAAAACAATCATAACTCACTCGTTTCTTGTCCAAAATTTACGAATTTACTGTGAAATCGAAGGTATCAAAAATTTCTACGTTTTATATGTTGAAAGTTTTTCAAGATAAGCGATCGAAAATTCGCAGCACACTAAATGATAGTAGAATTCGAGTTTGAGATCTAAACATTATTTCAAAATCGATTCAATAATTTCTGCTCAAACTTTGTACATCAAACATAGATTTTTACACATAATAAACATCACAACACATATTATGACAAGATCGACGCAGGAACAATAGAATATACCTGCTTTTTGATATTTAACGTTCCCGAAATGACGACACTGAAACGGGAAGAATGAGACAGACGATCCGGACGAACGTGGCATGATTTTCTTGAAGAAAAGCCAACGAAATCGCTGGGAAAATCAGAGATGGGAGGGGCAGCTACTGAAGTTCTTAGAACCCTAGGTTTCTCCAATAAAAATCTGAAATAGGAGTGTAAGGAATTGTGTCTGTGTAGGCGTGAATGTGTGTGTGTGTTAGTGGGTGTGTGCACGAGTTTAGGTGTAAATTAGGGAAATAATGTGCGTAATTAATAATTAAAAAACAATTAAAAATACTAACCCACTTTTAACTTAATAAAATCCCTTAATTTAAAAAAGAAATGCACTCTTGCTAAACTTTAAAAGTTTTAAAATTCTAAAATCACTAAATAAATAATTTAGGATTTAAAATGCTTAAAACTTAATAAATTCTTTAAAATGCCCCAAACCTAACTAAAAATAAAATACCATATTTTAAAATTGCCAAAAAATGTCGCCGGTCTTTTTTCTTCAATCTCGCATCGAATAATCACTTGAAACATGAAACCAATAAAACATTTAACGTGCATCACATAAACATAAATAATTTAAAATAATACATTTAAATAAATCATGCATCACTGAAAATCATTTTAAACTTAATTAGATAATTTAACAATTAAAATAAATACATGGGTTTTACGCACACTGAAATTGGGCTCTACAGGTTTTGTCTTATTTATTGTCAAATAAATTATGTGTACAAGCTTAGACCTATTAATATGGTATATTAGGTCCATTAGTGAATATTTAAAATATTTCGTTTAGGAAAGTTCGTAAAATATTAGCCGAGTTCTCGAAAAATTCATATTTTAGTTGAAAATCGAACACTGGTTGAAATTACGACTCGGCGTGTAAAAACACCTTAAAACCTCTTATTTTCGAAAATGACAATTAAATTAAACCATATATTAAACAATTAAAAATAATTATTTAATAAAAATATTTTCTTTTTATGGTCCCCGGTCTTCGTTCTTCTATCGCTTCTCGAATAATTTTATAAACAATGTTCTCATGCGTTCGTGTAGAAAATACATTTTATACATGCAAACATACACATCATATTCAATTTTTGAAATTAAAACTATTTAATTAGTCATTTTCCGTTTTTCCTAGATTTGAATGTATTTAGGTTACATTTTTGTATTTTGGACCTTACATCTAGACTTTTATATAGTTTTTAAAAATCAATGTTGAATACCACTTGACTTTTTAAAACTCTATGAAAATCTATTTTTAATACCACCAGACTTTTATAGAGTGTGCAAAAGTCTTAGTTGAATACTTATAGACTTTTAAAATCTACTAAAGTCAATAAATATCCTATATTGAATATTTTTGCAAGTACTTAGACTTAGGCATGCTTAACGGACCGGTTCTGACCGGAACCGAACAGGAATCGGTCCGTTAAGCCCGGAACCAGATCCGGTATGGAAGAACCGGACCCGAAACCATGTACAATCCGTTTGTTGGTGGGTTGAATCGGTTCAGAATGTTCTGAACCGGTTCAACTGGTTCTGGATCCGGTTTCGAACCGGTTCCGACCGTATCCGGAACCGAACCCGGAACCGAAACCAGAACCCGAAAACCTAAATTTTTTTAAAAAATTTAAAATAAGGCCTTTGGGCCAACGACAGCAGCACATTTCAGTAGCCGTTCCATGGCTACTGAAATGTGCAATTTTTTTTCAATTGGGGGCCAAATTGCAAATATAATTTTTTTTACCCCCGAAAATCATCTATAAATAAAGTCATTTTTTATATTTCACATATCAATTTTTTCTCAGCTTTTCATTTCTCTACAATCAATATCTTTCTTTGCTATCATTTCTCCAAATATATTCAATAATTGAGTTATAATTTTATCTATAATCAGTATAATTTTTATTGTTATTTATTTACTATTTCGTAATTTACTTATATAAATAATTCGAATTTCAATGGCATCATCTTCAAACAGTTGTGGTGGTGGTGGCGAATACGGTCCCAACTTTGGTGAACATTTTGGCTACATCCTCGACTTTGATAAAGTCGAACCTAGCCACGAGGATGAAGAAGCCATGGAACTCCCCAACAAATATGTAGGGACGCCATCGTCTAATCGAGCAAGCAACACAATGTCAACGAGCACGACGACTGCCCGTGCAAAGCGAAGCAAAGTTTGAGATCACTTTGATATTGAACAATAAGGTACGAATAACTCATTTTTCCGTTTGTAAAATTTGCAAAACGAGGTATTCTTACAAAACGGGTGGTGGTTCCGGTGGTACCGGCACTTTGAAAAAATATTTAGTTAAAGTACATAAACTTGACCCTGATACGCTACAACCATTCGGTAGGGAACCAACACAACAACAAATTAATCCTTCAAGTGGTAAAGCTTTCACAATTACAAAAGAAATTACTCGAAAAGCCATCGTAAAGTTTGTTACCAAATGTTGTCAACCTTTTATAATAGTTCAATAAGAAAGTTTTATTGAATTTACTAGTACTATTCAACCTTGTTTTCACAATATTTCTAGGCACACACTTAAGAAATATTGTTTTGATATTTATAAAGAATATAAAGAAACACTAAAATCGCATCTTTCAAATATTTCTTGTAGAGTTAGTTTGACAACTGATATTTCGACTAATTTAAAATATGAATCATATCTTGTTGTTACATGTCATTGGATTGACGAAACATGGAATATGCAAAAAAGAAATTTGGCGCTAGATCATTTAGAATCGTCTCACAACGCATACACTATAGCTAGATTTGTTTTAAATTTTTTAAGATTTATGGCATACAAAATAAATTAATGTCGATAACGTTAGATAATGCGTAGTGTCAATACTATTGCAATTAAATATCTTAAAGATTCATTAAAACCAATTTTAGATGGTAATTTGCTTCATGTTAGATGTGCGTGTCATATTATCAACTTATGTGTTAAATGTGCATGTGATAAGCAAATGTCCACTGTAATAGAAAAATTCAAATTATGTGGGAAATTATTATGTGAAAGAAGATATTGACGTGACTGAAAAACACTAGTCGAATCAAACGGAATTAAATTTAAAAAATTTCCTCTTCCTGATGAAACTAGATGGAATTCTTTATATCACTTACTCCATACTTTATTACGTTTTCAAGATTTAGTTACTCCACTATTATAATAATATTGCGACACAATCTTTAATGCTAACTGACGATGATTGGAATATTTTGATTAAATTGTGTTTCTTTGTTAGAGATTTTTAAAGAAGCAACCGAAAAATTTTCTGGCATTAACTACCCTACTTCAACGATGTATCTACCTTTGCTTTTCAATATGTTTTATAAATTTATTGAATATCAGTGATGATTCTGTTATGCGTGATTTTGTTTCAAATATGAAAAATAAATTTTAAAATATTGGGAAACTATACCAATTATGCATGGTTTAGCAACATTACTTGATCTTACTCAAAATCAAGGATGATTAGACATTTTTTTTGAATATTATGCTAAATTTCTTCGGAAGAATGTTGACGATCAAAAGACGTCAATCATGCATTCTCTCCAAGAATTGTTTGATTTGTATGCTAGTGAACAATGTGATGAACCGAGTGCGCAGCCGGAGGAGATAGCTGACATATAAAAGCAAAAGTGGAGCACTGAACTTCTTTCAAAGTTTGAAACGATAAAATTTCAAAGGAAAATCGATGACAAAAACCAAATACAATGAGATTCAAATTTATCTAAGTCAATATATTGAGACTACGGAGAATTTCAATGTTCTTGATTGGTGGAAAGTAAATTCTAAACTTTATTCAGTGTTAGCTGCAATTGCAAGAGATGTCCTACAAATTCAAAGTTCAAGTGTTGCTTTCGAATCAGCATTTTCAGTATGTGGAAGGGATCATTGGTGAACAAATAACTAATTTAAAGCCAGAAACACTTTCCATGCTAACATGCCTACAAGATTGGTTTGCAGCCGAAAAAAAGAATAGGACCTCTGGCGCAATCGATGAATTTCAAAGCTCAAGTTCTGATGAAGATCCGAAATATTCAAAATATATTTTAATAAATCATGATGAATTTTAGATTTTCAATAGTAAAATCAATCTTTCAATTATTTTATTTTTATGATTGTTCAGTATTGTTTTCAATCAAAATACTAAATAAAAAAATGTTCATTAATAAAATTAATAATATATTAAAAATAATAATATTCGGTCAAGGAACTTAGAACCGGTCCAAACCGAACCGGAACCGATCTAAAAGTCGTTGAACCGGTCCAAGATTGGATTGATCTTGGAACCAGAACCGATTCCTAACCGGTTCCGACCGGTTCTGGCACCACCAGCTCCGAAATCGGTCTGGAACCAGGAAGCACAGACCCGATAAGCATGCCTACTTAGACTCGATGTATTTATAATTTACGTATGGTACAAAATTAATTTTCCAATTTTTTTATCCATTTGTTGATTTGTTTTTAAAAATAAAAATTGGACTAGTTGAATAATTTGGATGTTGCATATTAATGTTTGGGAGCCTTTTAAACTTGCCTTTTTTTGAAACTTAACTTTAGGGGTGTCAATTTGGGTGGGTTGGGTCGGGTTGAGTAACAATACTATTCAAAAATTGCTCAATCCTGAACCCAACCCGAACTCGAGTCAACCCGAAAACTCTCAACCTGAACACGTATCAACCCGATAAACTCGTATAATCTGATTTGAATATTTTATAAATTTTTTTAAATAAAAATAAAAAATAATAATAATATTTTAATTTAAACACATAATAATAAAATCTCTCTCATATATATGATTTAAATTTGAAAATCTAATTGTAAAAAAATAAAGTATATTTAATAAATCCAATAAACAATTATTTAAAAAATAAAAAATGTTCAAAATAAATAATAAATTATGGAAATTTATGATATAAATATAGAATAATTATTTTTTCAGACATACAATATATAAAAATATAGGTAATATTTATTAATTATATATATATATTTTTAAAAAAATTTAAAATTTTCAGGTTGACCCGAACCCAACCTAACCCGATCATTTTTTTCGGGTCAGCTATCGGGTTCCAACCCGATTTGACCCGAACCCGAAAACCCCAAACCCAAACCTGATTTTTTTCGGGTTAAACCGTGTCGAGTTGGTGGGTCGTGTCTAATTTTGACATCCCTACTTAACTTGCCTTTTCTGTATATTTGCTACTTTTTTAAATGGTCTGTATTGTTTCTACAAAATAAACAAACTTTTTCATCCTTCACATTTTAGCAAAAAGTTCACCTATTTTATTTATTTTATGCCTATTTTTTATATAAAACATAATATAATTTTCATTAATTAAATAATATACAATTTTTGCACATGTTTGATTAGTTTTTATATATATTACTAAACTTATTTTTCTAAAATTACGTTTTAAAACAATGTTTCGAATAATATCTTATGTATGATACAAATGATTAAATAAGGCAATTTTTAACAAATATTCACCCTATATTTGGTTGGGAAGATTTTAAAAATAACATTTCTACATATATCTAAAATTTACCTCGATTTGCCAAAATTACATAATGCAAGGTGTCGCATTACGAATGTTTTACAAACAGAGACGCGGCAGAAGTTTAATGTCCCGTTCACTAATTGATTCAGTCTATTATAAACTATGAATTTTCCTAAATTATTATATTTTATTTCTTGCTGCCCTAATTATAAGAGATATCTTGAGAATCTGTGCATATATTTAAATGCATAATAGTCGTACGTTCTTCTCTCAGCATTTCGTGTATAAAAACTCATATTACTCTCAAAATCGCAAACGAGAACTCCGAGAAATCGAATCGACCCTTGTCCACAAAATCGTCCATGGCTCCTAGTCTCGATTGCAGAATGTACGAACAAAAATTACCTGAAGTCGACACCCCAGTGATGGTGCAAGTGAAGAGCATAAACGCCGACACCTGCGCCTACGTGTTGCTAGAGTACAATATCGAAGGGATGCTCAGCTTCACGGAGCTTTCCCGCATACTTATTACTTAGCGTTCTGAGTTTGGTTCGTGTCGACGCGGAAAATGATTTTGTGAATTTGAGTAAAAAGAAGGGTTACGGAGGATGATGCGAGAACGTGTGAAGAAAAGTAAAATAAGAGCAAGCATGTTCATTCCATCATGCGGCATGTTGCTGAGACCTTGGATATTGATCTTGAGGTGATTTTTTGTTCAATTTTTCATTTAATTGTATACCACCTCTCTTTTGTTCTTCGTATCTATGTGTTTTGGAAAAGGTTGTACGCGGGTTTTCTTGAAATTTTGAGCTTTGGAGGCATCAAAATTCATGGATAAAGACGCACCTTTACTATTGTGAATTAGTTACTTTGAATCCCACCAACTAAAGTTTCCGTTGGATATCGGTTTTTTATGTGTCCAAACGCAGCGGAAGTTTAAAAATTTTTATTTTATTTTGACAATCAAAATATATTCGTTTTGGGCACTCATATTGTTTATTATAAAGAAACATACATAGGATGTTAGAATTTATAATTTCAGGTGAAAATTTCACAAGGCTCCAACTATTCCGGGGTTAGCAGAGATAGCTCTTGATAAATTTTTTATGAACTTTCTTCGAGTCTCCTTCTATCAAGTCCACGACCAGAAGATTTATTCTCTTTCAAATAGCACTAGAATATTTGAAAGAAGTTTTTACGTTGAGATCAAAAATTTGATAGAGGACTCAAATCTCTTTTTCTTGAAAAGTGGCCAAAAATATTTGGAGGATTTGGAGATGTAATTTTCGTGAATCACAATTGGGAATAGTGGAGGCTAGGTCATTTTTTTTCTTTTTTTATTTCCTTAAAACAATAGCATTGACCTAAATTCCATAATTAACATTAATGAGCTTGATTAATTAATTGGGCTAGTCCAACTTATTTAATTAATTAATCAAAGTCCATTAATAACTTTAATTATTTAATTAATATGTTGGACTTGTACTCATACAAGCCCATTAAACATACTCCCACTATATTTAATTTAATATTTAATAAACTCAACTTTTGAGCTTAACAAATTAAATCCATTATAAATTCAACATTTTAATTTAATATTTAAATTATAAATTCAGCTCCTTGAATTTATCACCTCCAAAATTTAATAAACTCAACTTTTGAGTTTAATAAATTAAATTTTCAAATTTTATAAATTCAACTCCTTGAATTTATTTTCTCAAAAATTTAATTATCATAAATTCAACTCCTTGAATAAATTTACTATAAACGGGAACAAACGATCCAGTGCTTGTGTGACCCACAATGGTTCAAGGATACAGCTAGCCGTGGGTTCACAACTTTTTGTGATTCAGGACATAATCTTTTATTCGGGCTTACCCTTATTTGCCCTATTCTATGTATCAACAATTGATCGTGAGAATGTCAGAAATTATATTTCTGATTAAACCCATCGAACCATGGTAAGAGCGTCTAGTAGCATCGTCCCATGATTCCCTATGTATCACTGATAGTGCCTGCAAGAACCAGTCGATTATGATTAGCGTACAGTACGGTCCCTTCATCTCATATATCTCGATCGAATCTGCAACCATTGGTTCACCGAGGGTTGCATATAAATTTGATAACTATGTGATAAATATAAATAGTGGCATCGCATGTACCATTGGAGAACTCCTTCTCCAATGTACATCTCATACTCTGGCAGAGATTCCACGCACTATTATTTCATCAGATCATATAGGATATCCACACCCGTAGGTGAGCGGTGAATCCCTGACTACAATGCACTGACTCCTATATGTGTCGCAACTATACCCAACCTCGCCACCTGATGACTCTCCTGGAGCCGGTAAACGAATCAAAGCACAGCCCTAGCATATAGAGCCTCAGTGTTGTCCCGGGTCGTAAGAACTAATGATGTATAATTATAACTACGGAATTATACTCTCGATGAATGATAACCACTTGGAAAGTTCGAGGGAGGGTTGTTCGGTATAATCATCATATGACTACCCATCTTCATGTTTGGACATCTCTATGCCTTTACCAAGAAACGCAGTACACAACATCACAGATGTTAGTCTTGAGCTCAAGCGACCTTTATCCATGTTTTAAACGGCTGAATCGACTAGGAACGAATTTAGATCATACATTGTTTAAAAACGAGTTTCAACATCGAATTACGATTCATTTGTATTAAAGTATAATCATGGTCTTTATCTATGTTTGATAAATTACATGGGTATACAGATAAAGAAATAACAAACCATGAAATAATGAATTATATTAAAATAAAGATTGTTTATTACAACTGAGTCAATAAAATCCCTAGCCAACAGTTGGCTTGCAAGACATCTATTCCAACAATCTCCCACTTTCCCTAGAGCCAACTACCCATAAACTTTAATCTCATTGCTTCGCGATGCTTCTCAAACAATGGTCCTGGCAAGGGCTTCGTACGTGGATCAAGCAACATTATCTGCAGAGGAGACTCTTTCGACTGATATATCTCCTCTTCCCACAATCTCCCGGATGATGTGGAATTTCCTCAGTACATGTTTGGATCGTTGATGAGACCTTGGTTCCTTTGCTTGCGCAACGGCACCAGTGTTGTCGCAGTACACCGGGACTGGATCAACTCCATTAGGAGTAACGCCCAACTCTTGGACAAAATTACTCATCCAAACTGCCTCTTTGGCTGCAGCCGATGCATCAATGTATTCAGCTTGGAACTTTTCCGAGAGACAGCCGCACCATTAAGCATGTACACAAAACTAGAGGTCGATTTCGAATCATCAACATCACATTGGAAGCTAGAATCGGTGTAGCCTTCCAATTTTAATTCTCGACCCCCATAGACGATGAACAAGTTCTTAGTCCTTCTCAAGTACTTAAGAATATCTTTCACGGCCTTCCAATGCATTGGACCAGGGTTCGCCTGATATATGTTTATAACACTCAAAGCGTAAGCAACATCAGGACGTGTCGATATCATACCATACATAATACTACCAATGGCTGACGCATATGGAATACGTGTCATCATCTCTATCTCTTCGTCAGTTTTGGGACACATAGCTTTAGATAGAGTAACACCATGACACATTGGTAAGTATCATCTCTTGGACTCTTCCATAGAGAATCGCTTCAGAATGGTATCGATATAAGTGGCTTGGGTGAGTCCTAGCATCCTTTTTGATATATTTCTATAGATTTGTATTCCCAATACATAAGATGCTTCTCCCATATCCTTCATGGAGAATTTACTTGCTAACCATACTTTAGTCGATTGCAGTAATCCTATATCATTCCCAATAAGTAGGATGTCATCAACATAAAGTACTAGGAATGTCACTGCACTCCCACTTTCTTGTACACGCATGGTTCCTCAGGATTCTTAGCAAAACCAAACTCTTTTGATAGTGCTATCAAATCTAAGTTTCCAACTCCTTGACGCCTGCTTGAGACCATATTTTGATCTCTGAAGTTTGCATACCTTATCACTAGTAGAAAAATCGGATTTTACTTCGGCATGCTTTACTTCGGCAATAATAAATAACGAAGTAATACATTACCAATAACTTCTTTAATAACACAAGCGAATTAAAATAATATATTTTACTTCGAATGTTTAAAAACACGGGCTTCACTATACTTTTTTATTATATTTTACTTCGGCATATCAATGTTGATGAAGTAAAAAATTAGAAAAATAAGTTCATGCTGAAGTAACAAGATGAACCGCGCATATTAACAAAGGAAACTAAACTATACTGAACATTTAGCGACGGTTTTTTACCGTCGCCGATTTAATCAGCGACGGTTTTTTAACCGTCGTCGATTTAATTAGCGACGGTTTTTTAAAAAATCCGTCGCTATTAGCGACGATGTTTAAAAACCGTCGCTAACAGTGACGGCTTTCTAGAAACCGTCGCTGATTAATATCGATTATATCACATATCCTTCAGAGACGAGCTCATTAGATCGATCCACTTTTTCCTTCAAAATTAACCCTAACACCACGCCGTTCCACTCACCGCCGTTCGCTTCGAAGTTCGAACCACCAACACCACCGCCATTCGCTTCGAACCACCAACACCAAGTGGATGTACCTATGCTTTACTGATTCTGCACTATCAAATTTCAGGTCATTAATTTTCTGCAGGTCCACAAAGTCAGGTGTGAGATATATGAAGCCATTATCTGCTGTCGGCTCTGGTAATAAAATTTTAGGCATTGAAATATCTCAAATACATACAATGTGCAATAAGCTTGTATAGTGTTCATATTTTCAAGGGAGTTTGTATAAGCGATATGATACCCTTTTACTTTGGGAAGTTTTTCAAACAATCTGGGGCATCCGACGATGTTTGCTCAAAGATTTTTACTCTCGAAATGTATTTAAATTTCATAAACCTCCTTCAAGCTGTGAGTTGTAATTTCTGTTGGTTATTGTAGTTAGGGGTTAGCAAAGAGAAAGCTATGGAAATTACTCATGTTGTACAAAGACATGGAAATCTTATTGGTTTTGGTGAGATTAATAAAATATTTGATTTCTGTGCATGCTAAATACAGCGTTTTTGGGGTTGATGTAGTACGTTGTGTTGATTCTTGTTAGTCACAAAAGTGAAATAAGCCGATAATTTGTAAAGAAAGAGTAATTATGAAAAGATGGTTATGATATTTATATATTTTTGTATCTTTTTTATCACAAGTTTATTTTCTTGTACTTTCATCGTGCTGTCCATGATGTTCACTGGGTAAGAATCTCAATTTCATTGTTTTGTAACATTTTTCTGCTTTTTTGAAATGCTTGTCATTGTTTATTTGTGGTTCATGCATGCAGTGGAACGATTTTCTCTTGGAGTGAGAAATCCTACATCTTTCTTGGTTGGGGCAATGGTTAGTTAAACTCCTTCACTACGAAGTTTTTGTCTAGGCACTTGTTTTTTACGTATCCGATTTCAGGGCATATCACCTGAGTGCTTCTTTGCCGGTGTTTGCTGCGATGGATTATTAACACTTCTGTTACAGGTTATTAAATACTTTCTTGATAACTATCTCATTGTTGTGTCCTCGTGGAATCCTTGACCCTTGTCTCATACAAGAAAAAGAAGCTGAGAAGAAAAGAATAAATGTAAATATGTAATTAATTTTTGAAGAAGAGATGCATACTCTTAATTTGTATATTAAAGACTGCAATAATGTTGAGGGTATTGAAAGAAGTTCATGATAGTATCCAAATTGAGAGAAGAAAAGAAAAAATCTTCAAATACATGAGAGATAATGATGAAACTTAAAATTAATAATTTATTATATGTTAAAACCTGTATTGTAAAATTTAAGTTTCATTAAAATTATAAAATTATGTTATTTTAGTATTGTTTGTTTATATTTAATTGTCTTACTAAATATGTTTTATTTTCAGGTTTTCTACGTGTTGGTAAAATAATGATAACTAAAGCTAGAAAATTCAAATGGTGGTGACTCAAACATGTCCTGGAATCCTTGAGAAATTATCTACAACTTTGCAGAAGACATGATTGCCTAAAAAGTTCCTTAAGATGATCAAATTGTGCAAATATCAAAAGGAGGACAAATTTACTTTTACTATGACCAGCATATAGTAAAAAAATCATAACTATTTCAATATTTAACCAAATGAGGTGAACCAAGTGGCCAAATTCATCTACAGACAATTCCCCACATGTTTGCCGTTTTGAGCATAGTCAAATTCAGTGAATAAAGTCATGGAACAAAGCATTGAAAGAAGGGACATGAAATTGAACTTGGAGGAGACAAAGAATACTATTGCAACTACATGGCATTAATAAAAATTTTGACCATTTCTCTCATTTGGCCTATAAATAGAGACCTTATGCTAGCTTGAGAATCATTCTATCTCATTGTAAAATATAGTGTGAGTGTGTATCAAAGTTCTAAGTTCCAATATATTTTCTTTCATGTTCTCAACTATGAGTGATATTTTAGTGTTGAACAAAAGTAAGCTTATGGCAAGCTAAATCTATTATGTCAAGGTGAAGAGGATGCATTCTTGGTGAAGTAAGATTGTTTATATTTTGTATATTCTTTCTTTATTTCTTTTCATTTAGCTAACTTATTTTTATTGTAGGTATAAAAATGAATTATTTGTTGTTATCAATTTACATCAAATGCTTGATACCATTAAAGTGGTTATCTTGATTTGTTGTTTAATTTTGATACAATAAATATTTCATCACTTATTATTATATATATATAGATATATATATATATATATTTATATAATAATATCATAATATTTCATTTAGACAATAGCGTGGCTCTGCCGGTTGTTCTAAATGAAATATTATGATTTAATACTAACATCTAACAATCTAACATTTACTTTATCGCAACTAACTTTTATTTTTCGTATCTAACATTTACTTTATCGTATCTAACATTTATTTTATCGCAACTAACATTTACTTTACCGCAACTAACTTTTACTTTACCGCAACTAACTTATTAAATTAATATATTTCATTTAGGCAATAGCGTGGCTCTGCCGGTTGTTCTAAATGAAATATAATGATTTAATTTAACATTTACTTTACGCAATTATTTATTTATATAGTCATAATTATAATCATAGGTACCATATAAAATATCGGTTAATTCGGTATTTTCTATAGTGGGAACTATATTATATTATGTTTGTGTTTAACTTTCTTGGAACCATTATTTATGTTGGTTTCTTTTGTTTTACTTTTAGTTAAACAATATTACATAAACCAAGAATAAATTCTCAAGCCTTGACAAAATTTATAATTTGTAAACTTCATTCTTGCATTTGGTAATCTATAAATTAATAAATTTAAACTCAAAATAACATCTCTGTGGATCGATCTCGTACTTACGAAATATATTACTTGCAGACAACCTACACTTGGTTGAATTATTATTTAAGTAGTAACAAGTTTTTGGCGCCGTTGCCGGGGAGGTATAAATTAAGTTTATATTTGTTAATTATGTTTTATTTATAAGTATTGTGTTGTTTTTTTTTTTTTTTGTATGAGTATTTGGAGTCGAAAAAAAGTGGTAGACTTATTCGAGTATCTGAAAATAATTTAAACATGGATGATAATTCAAATAATCAAGATGATAATAATAATAATAATAATAATCAAGAACATGATCAATTAAGAACACTTAGGCACCATATGAACCCTATTAGAACTAGTGCCCCATCTTGTTTAGTTTTTCCTCCTGATGCATCTAATTTCAACTTCAAACCTCAAATTATTCAACTTTTACCAAATTTTCATGGCTTAGATTCTGAAAATCCATATTTGTATCTAAGAGAATTTGAGGAAGTTTGTAACACTTATAATGATCAAAATTGTAGCATAGATATAGTTCGATTAAAGCTTTTCCCATTTTCTTTAAAAGATAAAGCTAAAACATGGCTACAAAATTTAAGATCATGTTCAATAAGATCATGGGAAGAAATGCAACAACAATTTCTCAAAAAGTTTTTCCCTTCCCATAGAACAAACTCTTTTAAAAGACAAATTACAACTTTTTCTCAAAAACAAGGAGAAACGTTTTATCAATGTTGGGATTAGATAGAAAAGAATTACTTAATACATGCCCACATCATGGTTTTGAAACATGGAGAATAGTTTCTCACTTTTATGAAGGTCTAATACCTAAAGATAGGCAAATGATAGAATTCATGTGTAATGGAACTTTTGAAGATAAAAACCCAAATGAAGCTATGGAATATTTGGATTTATTAGCAGAAAATGCTCAAAATTGAGATAATATAGGCACAATAGAACCACCAACAACTAAAAACAATAATTCAACAAATGGGGGTGGTATATATAATCTTAAAGATGATATAGATATTCAAGCTAAACTTGAATCTTTAGCAAGAAAAATTGAGTCATTAGAAATGAAAAAGAGTGGATCAATTAAAAAGTATTCAAGAAATTGTTTGTCATATATGTGATACACATGATCATGCTACAAAAGATTGTCCAACATTACCTTCATTTAAAGAATGTCTCCATGAACAAGCAAATTATGTGAACAATTATAAAAAACCAATACTAGATCCTTTTTCACCATCATATAATCAAGGATGGAAAAATCATCCTAATTTTAGTTGGAGGAATGATAATAATGCACAACCGTCACAACAATATTTTCAAAATAACCAAAATCATCAAGGTTATATTCCTTATGTTACACCTCCAAGAAAAAACTTTGAAGATGTAATTAATGCATTTATCCAAAAGCAAGAGTCTATCAATATTCAAAACAGTCAATCTATGAGTGATTTGAAAGAAACTCTTGCAAAATTTGCATCTGCACTTAATATTCATGAAAAAGGAAAATTTTCCATCTCAACCTCAACCTAATCCTAAAAATCAAAATCAAGAATTAAAAAATGAAAAAATTGATCAAATAAAATCTATTATTACCCTTAGAAGTGGTAAAATAGTTAATGATCCATATAGTAATGAAAACAAGGATCATTTAAAATCAAAGAGTAAAGATGATAATCCTGATACTTTTGAGAATGATGATACCTTAAATTTTAAGAATAATACGGTGAATGATAAATCATCTGAAATAGTAAATAAGTCAAATAAACCTCCACCATTTCCTCATGCATTAACAAATCATAAAAAACAAAAAAGTGATTCTGATATCTATGAAGTTTTTAAACAAGTGAAGATAAATATTCCATTATTAGATGCTATTAAACAAGTACCTTCTTATGCAAAATTTTTAAAAGACTTATGTACTGTAAAGAAAAAATTGCATGTGAAGAAAAAAGCATTCTTGGCTGAACAAGTAAGTTCTATTCTTCAAAATAATTCTAGTTTAAAATATAAAGATCATGGTTGTCCAACAATTTCATGTATTATTGGAGAAAATAAAATTAAAAAAGCTTTGTTGGATTTGGGAGCAAGTGTGAATTTACTTCCTTATTCAGTTTATGAAAAACTTAATTTAGGAGAATTAAAACCCACATCTGTTACTCTCTTACTGGCAGATAGGTCAATCAAAATACCTAGATGTATTGTAGAAGATGTGTTGGTTCAAGTTGATAAATTCATATATCCTGTAGATTTTATTGTTTTGGATACACAACCAATAGAAGTACATAATGAAATTCCAGTAATATTGGGACGATCATTTCTAGCAACTTCAAATGCTTTAATTAATTGTCGAAATGGAATAATGAAATTGTCTTTTGAAAATATGACTCTAGAACTTAATGTGTTCAATTTATGTAAACAACAAAGTATTAATGAAAATGAATATGATAATGAAATTGAACCAATTGTGGAAGAAAATATACAAGAAGAAAACTTAAATCAACAATTTGAAGTTTTTTCAATAGAAAGTTTTGAGTCTAAAAATAATTTTAAAGAAGATGATAATACAAAAGTTGAATTAAAAGTTTTACCATTAGAATTGAAATATGTATTTCTTGGTGAAAATAAAACATTTCCTGTTGTAATTTCTTCCACTCTTTTGCCAAATCAAGAAGAAGATTTGATTAAATTACTTAAAAAATATAAAAATGCAATTGGATGGACTTTGAAAGATATAAAAGGTATGAATCCTTTAATTTGTACACATAAAATTCACTTGGAAGAAAATGCTAAAACATATCAACAATCACAAAGAAGGTTAAATCCACATATGAAGGAAGTTGTTAAGAATGAAGTATTAAAACTATTAGACGCTGGAATTATCTATCCAATTTCAGATAGTAAATGGGTAAGTCCAACACAAGTAGTACCTAAAAAGTCCGGCATCACTGTTATAAAAAATGAAAAGGGAGAGTTATTACAAGCTAGGATTCCATCTAGTTGCGTATGTGTATTGATTATAGAAAATTAAATGATACAACTAGAAAAGATCATTTCCCACTACCATTTTTAGATCAAATTCTAGAAAAAGTAGCAGGAAATTCTTATTACTGTTTTCTTGATGGGTATTCGGGGTATTATCAAATACCTATATCATTAGAAGATCAATAAAAAACTACTTTTACTTGTCCTTTCGGAACTTTTGCATTTAAAAGAATGCCATTTGGTTTATGTAATGCTCCGGCTACTTTTCAAAGATGCATGTTAAGTATTTTCAGTGATATGATTGAAGAATATGTAGAAGTTTTAGGGATGATATAACTGTTTTTGGAAACTCATTTGAAAATTGTCTTAAAAATCTAGAAGAAGTATTAAAAAGATGTGAAGAAAAAAATCTTGTTTTAAATTGGGAAAAATGTCATTATATGGTTAAATCTGGGATTGTTTTAGGACATGTAATATCGGAAAAAGGAATTGAAGTTGATAAAGCCAAAGTTGATGTTATTGCTAATTTAACATCACCAAAAACGGTCAAAGAAGTTCGATCATTCTTGAGTCATGCAAGATGTTATAGAAGGTTTATAAAAAATTTCAACATAATATCTAAACCAATTTCAAATCTTTTAACAAAAGATACACAATTTGAATGGACTCAGAAATGTGAAAATGCTTTTAAAAAAATTATTATTCTTTTAGTTACATCACCTATTTTACAACCTCCAGATTGGTCTTTACCATTTGAATTAATGTGTGATGCAAGTGATTATGCTATAGGAGCTGTGTTAGGACAAAGAAAAGAAGGAAAATCTTATGCAATCTATTATGCTAGTAGGAGCTTAAATAGTGCCCAAATAAATTATTCAACTACTGAAAACGAATTACTTTCAGTAGTATTTGCATTAGATAATTTTCGATCTTATTTAATTGGTTCTACTACTATTGTTTACACGATCATTCTGCCATAAAATATTTATCAAATAAACAAGATGCTAAGCCAAGATTAATACGGTGGATTTTATTGTTACAAGAATTTGATATTATAATTAAAGATAAAAAAGGAAAAGAAAATGTTGTAGCCGATCATTTATCTAGAATAATGACTGAATCATCTCATAATGAAATACCAATAAATGAAAATTTTCGAGATGATCAGTTGTTTTATGCTACTATTATGCCCTGGTTTGCTAACATTGTAAATTTTCTTGTGACAAATAAAATGCCTTCTCATTGAAATTCACAGGATAAGAATAAATTCTTGATAGAAGTTAAAAAATTTTATTGGGATGATCCTTACTTATTTAAGTATTGTCCTGACCAAATTTTTCGACGATGCATACCCGACAATGAAGTAAGTAATGTTATTAAATTTTGTCATTCTGAAGCATGTGGAGGTCATTTTTCATCCAATAAAACAGCTACAAAAATATTACAATGTGGATTTTATTGGCCGTCTTTATTCAAAGATACACATTTATTTTGCAAATCTTGTGAAAACTGCCAGAAGATGGGATCAATTTCAAAACGAAACATGATGTCTTTAAATCCAATCATAATTATTGAAATATTTGATAGTTGGGGGATAGATTTATGGGTCCATTTCCATTATCTTTTGGATATAAGTACATTTTAGTCGCTGTTGATTATGTTTCAAAATGGATTGAAGTAATTTCATGTAGAACTAATGATCATAAAGTTGTTATAAAATTTTTAAAAGAAAATATTTTTAGCCGATTTGGAATACCTAGAGCAATAATTAGTGATGTGGGAAGTCATTTTATAAATAAATCATTTTCTTCTTTGATCACACATAAAGTTTCTACCCCATATCATCCTCAAAGTAATGGTCAAGTTGAACTTGCAAATAGAGAAATAAAACAAATTTTAGAAAAAACTAGTTAATCCAAATCGAAAAGATTGGTATTTAAGATTAACTGATGCATTATGGGCATATAGAACTGCATTTAAAATATCATTAGGGATGTCACCATATAGGTTAGTTTTTGGTAAGCATTGTCATTTACCGGTTGAACTTGAACATAAAGCTTATTGGACAATTAAAGCATTTAATATTAATTTAGATGATGCATCTAAACTAAGAAAATTGCAAATAAATGAACTTGAAGAATTAAGAAATGATGCATATGAAAATTCAAAGATTTATAAAGATAAAACTAAAGCCTTTCATGATAAAAATATTATGAGAAAGTCATTTGAAATTGGACAAAAAGTTTTGCTTTATAATTCTCGTTTGCATTTATTTTCAGGTAAACTAAGATCGAGGTGGTCAGGACCATTTATAGTCAAATTTGTTTATCCTCATGGTGCTGTTGATATTGAAAATCCTAAAAATAATGACGTGTTTAAAGTTAATGGGCAAAGACTTAAGCCTTTTATAGAAAATGAAATTCTTAATAATGAGTTTATGCCTTTATATGATCCACAATAGTTGTTTTATATTTTCATTTTGTTTTGCAGATTCTAGTTCAT
Organism: Primulina tabacum; assembly: GCF_025594145.1. Taxonomy (NCBI): domain Eukaryota; kingdom Viridiplantae; phylum Streptophyta; class Magnoliopsida; order Lamiales; family Gesneriaceae; genus Primulina; species Primulina tabacum. Next base: position 22,512,779 of record NC_134558.1, on the reverse strand, counting down.
TTCTTGGTTAAGTGGCGGATAACGGTACTCCGTGACTGTTTAAGTCGGTTTCTTCAGTTTTCCCAAAATAATTGAAATATATATAATAATAATAATAATATGGATGCGTGTATTATGAATCTTCGTAAATATTTTGCTCGTTTACCTGATAATGCGTTGAAAAAAATTTATAAAGATAGATGTGAGCGGCTAAGGTTGATGAAGATGTGAGCCACAATCACAACTACGCTGTACATATTTATTTTAATTTTTCATTTTTATTTTCTTTTAATAATAATAATTTCCTGTTCAAATATTGACTTTTGGCATGTTACGCTTATAAATTCATATGCTGTGATCTAACAATTACAGAAAACATATTTCTCAACATGTCAACGTCCACGGTAAGTAAATTCAAAAATATTTGTGTATTTCGTGGATCTAGTGCAGGAAAAGATTTAATTTATGAAGAAGTAGCAGAAAATCTTGGAATAACACTTGCTAAAAAAAAGATTCATTTGGTATATGGTGGTGGTGAAGTTGGCCTCATGGGAAAAGTTGCAAAAGCTGCGCATGCAGGTGGAAGTGAAGTTTTAGGCATTATTCCGATTACCTTAGCCAATCTTACAGGACCAACAATAGGAGAAGAAATGAAAGTGGACATCATGTATGAACGAATCACTCAAATGATTGAACATTCAGATGCTTTCATTGCTTTGCCAAGAGGTTTCAGTACTTTAGAAGAAATATTTCATACTGTTTGTTGGGCACAATTAAATATCTACAATAAGCCAATTGGTTTGTTAAATGTTAACAATTATTATGATAAACTGTTATCGTTTCTTGATGATGTTGTGGAACAGGGATTTATTTCATTAGCTTCGCGAAGGATGTTAGTTTCTGCTACATGTGAAGGTGAACTTATTGATTTACTGCAAGGATTTAGTCATGAACCAGATCATCCTTATCTCAACTTAATTGGCCAACATCCAAGAGTAAGAAAAGAAAATTCATTTGATGCTAAACTTGTGATTCAACGGTATGTTTTAATGTTTTTCTTTAAGGTATGAATAATTTCTTCTTCTTCTCCTCTTAGTTTTTTTTATATAAAAAATTAAAATTTATACTTATATATAGTAATAATAATAATAATTTTTAGTTCAATGTCGAGTAAGGTGTCAGTAAAATGCACCTGAGACGCATTAGTTAATAATTATTGGAAAATCACAATACACTAGATTTTAATATTCATTATATTCAAAATACAGACTAAAAGAAAAATTAGTTTTTCATATGTACCAATTTATATATATATTTTGATCAATTAATATAAAATATATAATAGATGTGTTCATATATATATATAATTGTATGTGTTTTCAAATAAAATAATTTCTAAAATTTTTATGAGAATATAATTAAAAGATATGGTTTGTATGATTCTTAACATGTATAATTGAAAGAATTCTTTTGTAAAAGTATAATATATACTCACACATCTTTTGTGAGTGAGTGGTGAGAAATGAGAAAACAATTAATAAACTTTTTGATTATTAAAAAATGGTTAATTACAAGAATATAACTCCCCTAAAAAAAAATATTTATTCAAAAAAAGAAAAATAAAAAAAAGTAAATATGTAACGGACTGCAAAATACTTTATTCATTGTAATTTTTTAAATTTGATTGATGTACTATCAATGTGTTCTAAAACATCAATATTGTGTTAAAAAAAAAATAAACAAACAAACAAACAAAAAGATTTGTTTGTGCTAGATACGTTTCAAAGGTAGTCGGATGTATCCGTTATATAAATGTTTATATATATACTTATATATATATATATTTATGGTAGAATGTTTGGATAAAAAATTTTATGTTATTATAAAATTTTGCAGTCACGTTATTTAAAAAAAAACAATAAAAAAAGAAAAAAAAAGAAAAAAAATGGGGATTTTTATTCTTTGTAAATTTTCCTATTTTGTTTTCAATATTAGTTTAGTTAATTATCTGCTTTAATACTTAGCCTTTTTCAATGAGAGTTAATATTCATTCCAACTCCATGAGTGAAAACTAGCTATTACTTAAACATTTTGACCTGAAAGAATATATGGAGTTGAGGCTTTTACAATAATATTCTTGATATTATACATGTTATGGTGGGTGGTGTGAATTATCTTTTTGACTATATTATTATAAAAAATTTAGAAATTTAAAAAAAAAATTATATATATATATTGTTACTTTATACATTATGAGAAAATAATAATAATAATAAAAATACATCTAATTATATATTATTATATTAAACAAAAATATATATATATATATAAATCGATATATGATTTTGTTTTTAACGAATATGTTTGTATTTGAATATATAAAAGGAATAAAGAATCTAGGTTGTGACTTTCCGATAAATTTTATTACTAAGGGACTAGTAATAAGATAGTGTGGGGGTGTGATGAAACTTAAAATTAATAATTTATTATATGTTAAAACCTGTATTTTAAAATTTAAGTTTCATTTAAATTATAAAATTATGTTATTTTATTATTGTTTGTTTATATTTAATTGTCTTACTAAATATGTTTTATTTTCAAGTTTTCTACGTATTGGTAAAATAATGATAATTCAAGCTATAAAATTCAAATGGTGGTGACTCAAACATGTCCGAAATCCTTGAGAAATTATCTACAACTTTGCAGAAGACATGATTGCCTAAAAAGTTCCTTAAGATGATCAAATTGTGCAAATATCAAAAGGAGGACAAATTTACTTTTACTATGACCAGCATATAGTAAAAAAATCATAACTATTTCAATATTTAACCAAATGAGGTGAACCAAGTGGCCAAATTCATCTACAGACAATTCCCCACATGTTTGCCGTTTTGAGCATAGTCAAATTCAGTGAATAAAGTCATGGAACAAAGCATTGAAAGAAGGGACATGGAATTGAACTTGGAGGAGACAAAGAATACTATTGCAACTACATGGCATTAATAAAAATTTTGACCATTTCTCTCATTTGGCCTATAAATAGAGACCTTATGCTTGCTTGAAAATCATTCTATCTCATTGTAAAATATAGTGTGAGTGTGTATCAAAGTTCTAAGTTCCAATATATTATCTTTCATGTTCTCAACTATGAGTGATATTTTAGTGTTGATCAAATGTAAGCTTATGGCAAGCTAAATCTATTATGTCAAGGTGAAGATGATGCATTCTTGGTGAAGTAAGATTGTTTATATTTTGTATATTCTTTCTTTATTTCTTTTCATTTAGCTAACTTATTTTTATTGTAGGTATAAAAATGAATTATTTGTTGTTATCAATTTACATCAAATGCTTGATACCCTTGAAGTGGTTATCTTGATTTGTTGTTTAATTTTGATACAATAAATATTTCATCACTTACTATTATATATATATATATATATAATAATATCATAATATTTCATTTAGACAATAGCGTGGCTCTGCCGGTTGTTCTAAATGAAATATTATGATTTAATACTAACATCTAACAATCTAACATTTACTTTATCGCAACTAACTTTTATTTTTCGTATCTAACATTTACTTTATCGTATATAACATTTACTTTATCGCAACTAACATTTACTTTACCGCAACTAACTTTTACTTTATCGCAACTAACTTATTAAATCAATATATTTCATTTAGGCAATAGCGTGGCTCTGCCGATTGTTCTAAATGAAATATAATGATTTAATTTAACATTTACTTTACGCAATTATTTATTTATATAGTCATAATTATAATCATAGGTACCATATATAAAATATCGGTTAATTCAGTATTTTCTATAGTGGGAACTATATTATATTATGTTTGTGTTTAATTTTCTTGGAACCATTATTTATGTTGGTTTCTTTTGTTTTACTTTTAGTTAAACAATATTACATAAACCAAGAATAAATCCTCAAGCCTTGACAAAATTTATAATTTGTAAACTTCATTCTTGCATTTGGTAATCTATAAATTAATAAATTTAAACTCAAAATAACCTCTCTGTGGATCGATCTCGTATTTACGAAATATATTACTTGCAGACAACCTACACTTGGGTGAATTATTATTTAAGTAGTAGCAAGTTTTTGGCGCCGTTGCCGTGGAGGTATAAATTAAGTTTATATTTGTTAATTATGTTTTATTTATAAGTATTGTGTTGTTTCTTTTTTGTATGAGTATTTGGAGTCGAAAAAAAAGTGGTAGACTTATTCGAGTAACTGAAAATAATTTAACATGGATGATAATATGAGCCGAAGTCATGGGAGTTACCACTCAATTCACATCATATGTCCGGTGGAAGTCACAGCTTTCCGGCGTCCAGGCCTCCCCAATAATATCAGCCAGACACTGTCCGCGGGTAGCGATCAAATGCAAACACGGTTGATGGAAGGCAAGAAAAAATTAAACTCTTTTAATTTTTACTTTTTCGGTTTGATATAAATTTTGAATCAAATTCAAAATGAGGGATTTTAATTTTAAAATTGTCTCATCATTTTAATTTAAAAACCGCGTGCCATGAGTTTGTATGTTCGCCGGATTCATGCAACTATATTATTTAATAATATACATACATGCATATTACTATATATCGCATATATCATAATATGACATTCAACAACAGATAAGGATGATCGATCGCCAACACTATTAGATCCATGTGAGCCAAACATGGATCCAGGTCCAAAACCTAGGTTAATGCAGGGATGCAAATGCAACTATTACAAGAGCTTTCAATATTTTACATGTCTTCATCTTGTTCATCGGGCCCACCATCTTCCAGTCTTGATCTCCCACTATTTCTAATAATCACATTTAAATAGCCATATCACATAAGAGATACATCTCATGGTGTGGGAAGGGGCATAAACCAGGCCCACTTTGATAATATCAAATATTAACAAAATGAATAAAACAATAAAATATACTAACATACACCTAACACATTGGTCAAGGCTCTCGATCATCCTTCATGCATTTAATATCAAATATTAACATCAATTTAATTAAACAAATTTAATTAATTGATAAATCATATATATAATAATTTTATTACTAACCATCACAATTATTAAAGAATTTAATAAATTAAATAAACATCTTTATTTAATTTCCAATTAAATAAATAAAATTGATTTCTTGTAAAACTTATTTTACCATAAATAATTAAAATCATATTCTAATTATTTATTTTACAAAAAAATTATTAATTTTACAAAAAATTAATTTTCCAAAAGAAAAATTGAACCAATTTTCAAAACTATCAATTTTACCAAAAAATTTGAAAAATAAGAACATTGCACCCTAGGCCCAAACAATTCAAGCCCTCCGCGCTGCTTACCCGCTGCCCGAACGTTTCGGGCAGTGGCGGGTAGGGCGTGCACAGACGCGCGCGCAGGGCGGGGCACAGCGTGCGGACGCGCATCCACGCTGATGCGCATCCACGCTATTAGTTCTTTCAAATAGCACTAGAATATTTTAAAGAAGTTTTTACGTTGAGATAAAAAATTTGAGAGAGGACTCAAATATCTTTTTCTTTAAAAGTGGCCAAAAATATTTGAAGGATTTGGAGATGTAATTTTCGTGAATCACAATTGGGAATAGTGGAGGCTAGGTCATTTTTTTTCTTTTTTTATTTCCTTAGCCTTGACCTAAATTTCATAATTAACATTAATGAGCTTGATTAATTAATTAGACTAGTCCAACTAGCTTAATTCAATTAGTCAAAGTCCATTAATAACTTTAATTATTTAATATGTTGGACTTGTACTCATACAAGTCTATTAAACATACTCCCACTGTATTAAATTTAATATTTAATAAACTCAACTTTTGAGTTTAACAAATTAAATACATTATAAATTCAACATTTGAATTTAATATTTAAATTATAAATTGAACTTCTTGAATTTATCACCTCCAAAATTTAATAAACTCAACTTTTGAGTTTAATAACTTAAATTTTCAAATTTTATAAATTCAACTCATTGAATTTATTTTCTCAAAAATTTAATTATCATAAATTCAAATCTTTGAATCTATTATATCATAATATAAATTCAACTTCTTGAATTTATTCTCTCAAACGGGAACAAACGATCCAGTGCTTGTGTGAACTTCAATGGTTCAGGGATACAGCTAGCCGTGGGTTCACAACTCCTTGTGATTCAGGACATAATCCTTTATTCGGGCTTACCCTTATTTGCCCCATTGTATGTATCAACAATTGATTATGAGAATGTCGAGAAATCATATTTCTTATTAAACCCATCGAACCATGGTAAAAGCGTCTAGTAGCATCGCCCCATGATTTTCTAGGTATCACTGATTGTGCCTGTAAGAACCAGTCGATTATGATTAGCGTACAGTATGATCCCTTCATCTCATATATCTCGATCGAATCTGCAACCATTGGTTCACCGAGGGTTGCATATAAATTCGATTCGCATGTACCATTCGGAGAACTCCTTCTCCAATGTACATCTCATACTCTGGCCAGAGATTCCACGCACTATTATTTACTCAGATCACATAGGATACTCACACCCGTAGGTGAGCGGTGAATCCATGACTACAATGCACTGGCTCTTATATGTGTGGCAACTATACCCAACCTCGCCACCTGATGACTCTCCTGGAGCCGGTAAATGAGTCAAAGCACAGCCAGTCAGCCCTAGCATATAGAGCCTCAGTGTTGTCCCGAGTCGTAAGGCCTAATGGTGTACTAATCATAACCATGGACTTATCATCTCGATGAATGATAACCACTTGGAAAGTTCGAGGGAGGGTTGTTCGGTATAATCATCATATGACTATCCATCTTCATGTTTGGACATCTCTATGCCCTTACCAAGAAACGCAGTACACAACATCACAGATGTTAGTCTCGAGCTCAAGCGACCTTTATCCATGTTTTAGGCGGCTGAATCGACTAGGAACGAATTTAGATCATAAAGTGTTTACAAACGAGTTTCAACATCGAATTACGATTCATTTGTATTAAAGTATAATCAAGGTCTTTATGTTTTGTAACATGGGTATACAGATAAAGAAATAACAAACAATGAAATAATGAATTATATTAAAATAAAGATTGTTTATTACAACTGAGTCAATAAAATCCCTAGCCAACAGTTGGCATGCAGGATATCTACTCTAACAGTTTCTTCATCAACAAATGAAATCAACTCAATTAGACAGCCAGCTCCACTTTCTGGGAGTAGAAAGATTCTTAGTCAAGGTCATCGGCACAGGCGGATCCGAAGGCCTGATTCTTGAGCTGAAATAATGTTGTATAATCTAACCTGGCATATGATCTTGTTTGTGTTAAACTCAAGGTCCTGTTCATCTTAATGAAGATGTTCATTTGCTTCAGGAGTTGTATGCCCACGTTGGATGGACTTTATTCAAAAAATTCGGCCACACTTTTGATATAAGATTCAGACTTCGTGCCTAGCTAGCTAGTTTACATAATAAGAAAATCTGACCATATGGTAGATATGGCGCAGGCTTTCAATCTAATTGTTTCTGATCCTGATTCTGTTCTTGATCCTCTCATTCATATAGTTGAGGAAATCAATGCTGAATGGTCAAAAGGTATATGCTTTCTGATCAAACTAATCCATTCAATTTCAAATATCTTTTGTTTCATGTTTCTTAAACGAGTTAACTTGGTACTAATTTCCATTCCTGATCAGGTGACTGAAGATGATTCCTGCTATCTCAGATGAAGTAAAAAAATTGTCGGTTCAAGATATTAAAAGAAGAATGATTCCAAAGGTGTTGAAAATTCGGGCTGATATTGAGATGTGTGGATTCAATTTGCCATCTCAACCAACTGAGTCAGCACTTAATGAGTGACTTGGCAAAGAAAACTACTTCAGAGCTGAGAGATCGAGATAGCATCCGAAAAAGGAAGATTTCTATTGGAACAGTTAGGATAACTGAAAAAGGAGTTATGCCTATACTTGATAGAAGCAGGGAGTCTTGAAGGAACAATCATCGATCAAGAGAGAGATCAATTAAATCATCTCTGAAGAAAGGAAGCACAGATACAAGGAGAATTCAGTGCATGTGTTCTGTACGAAAGGAGAGTGCATGTTGTTAGTGAATTCTGTAGGATTGCTTGTTGGTTTCTTTGTAATTCATTCTGATTGTTGATCAATAAAGATATAAGCTCCTCCCATGGATGTAGGTCGATTCATGACCAAACCACGTAAATCGTGTCTTGAGAGTTATTTTATTTTCTTGCTTATTGTCTATTTGAAAATCTTGATTGATAACGTCTTCATTCTGTATAAGTGATCATAACCGAGTTGCTTGGGAGGTACAAAGAACTTGATTCAATTTACAACAACTGGTATCAGGGCATAGGTTCAAGGCTTTACAAATCAAAGGGTATGGGTACAAAGATTGAGGTGGTACGGTTTGATGGAAAGGGAGATTTTGGTTTATGGCGAAGGAGAATGAACTCCATCCTTGTTCAACAAAAAGTTGCGAAAGCGTTACTTGGTGAAAAGAATCTCCCTGATACACTTGACCGTGAGAAGAAAGATGAAATTCTTGAAATGGCGTTCAGCACCCTCACTCTGAATCTAGACGATAAAGTTCTTCGGGAAGTATCCTCGGAAAAAACAGCTGCTGGCATATGGAACAAGTTAGAATCTCTGTATATGAAAAACTCCCTTCAAGATAGAATCTATCTAAAAGGCAAGCTATTCGGGTTCAAGATGATAGAGACTAAATCAATATGTGAAAATCTTGATGAGTTTAACAAGCTCATTTTAGATTTACAAAACATTGGTACAGACGTAGAAGATGAAGATAAGGCCATTATCATTCTTAATGCCCTTCCAAAATCCTACTCAGTATTCTCTGATACTATGAAGTATGCAAGGGAGTCCTTGTCATTCGAAGACATTCAAAAGGCCTCAAAGGAAAAAGAATCTCAAACACACAATGAAAAGGAGTATAAAGAGGTTGGAGATGGATTGTACACTCGCGGCAGAACAGAGAAGAAGGATTTTCGATCGAAACACCGAAGTAGATTGAGATAAAAAACAAAACAATTCAAGTGCTTCCTCTGTCATAAACCTGGTCATATCAGAAGAAATTGTCCAGAACTCAAGAGAAATGGTGAAAAACATCGAGATCAAGGTGAGGCAGAGGCAACACTTGAAGGATACGAAAGTGGGGATGTTCTGTGCACATCAGACCTCAAAAAGGAAACTGTTGGATACTAGACACTGGATGCTCTTTTCATATGAGTCCCAACAAGGATTGGTTTGAGTCTCTAAATGAGTCCAATGGGGGACAAGTCATTCTTGGAAACAATAAAACCTGTAGAGTGAATGGAATTGGGAGCATTAGATTGAGATTGAGAGATGGTACTGAGAAAATTCTGGGAGAAGTACGATATGTGCTAGAGCTTAAAAGGAATCTCATTTCTCTTGGCACCCTAGATAAACATGGATATACATTCAAAGCTGCTCAGGGAATTTTAAGTGTCTCCAGAGGGTCTCTAATTCACATGAAGGGGAATCAACAAAATGGTCTTTACATACTAGATGGAAGTACAATTGTTGGATCAGCTGCTACAATAGAAAATGACCAAGATAATATAATGCAATGGCATCTAAGGCTTGGGCATGTCAGTGAGAAAGGCTTAATAGAGCTACACAAGCAAGGATTGATAGGAAATAAACATCTTACCCCATTAGCATTTTGTGAATACTGTGTAAAAGGAAAATCTACAAGAGTAAGGTTCACAAAAGGACTACATACGTCAAAAGACCCCTTGCAATACGTTCACTCTGATCTTTGGGGACCTACACGTGTTACTTCAAATGGTGGGGCTAGATATTTCCTATCCATAATTGATGAATTCTCTCGTAGGGTATGAGTTTACACCTTAAAGAATAAGATTGAAGCTTTAGATAAGTTCAAAACTTGGTTGACTCTCACTGAAAATCAATCCGGGCACAGACTCAAAAGCTAAGGACAGACAATGGATTGGAGTTTTGCTCAAAAGAGTTCTTTGAATTCTGCAGGGAAAAGGGTATCTCGAGGCACTTAACAATCCCTGGCACACCACAACAAAATGGCACAGCAGAAAGAATGAATAGAACACTACTTGAAAGAGTGAGATGTATCATGTCATACTCCGGGATGCCCAAGTCTTTCTGGGCTGAGGCAGTAGCTACTGCATGCTACCTAATTAATAGAAGTCCATCAATACCATTGGGTTTTAAAACTCCCATGGAATTATGGACAGGGTCAACTCCTAATCTAGATGAACTAAAAGTGTTTGGATGTGCTGCCTATGCACATATAAAACAAGGATAACTAGATTCAAGAGCCATCAAGTGTGTGTTTCTAAGCTATCCAGAAGGAGTAAAAGGCTACAGACTGTGGTGTGTAGAACCTGGAACCCAAAAGCTGCTCCTAAGCAGGGATGTAACTTTTAAAGAGGATATGTATCCCTTTAAGGATAAACCACTGAATATATCAACTCCAGAAATCAGTACTAGTAGAAATGATACATCAGTCAAGGTGGAGCTTCCTAACCTTATACAGGAAGAGGATGATATCATTTCAGATTCCACATAAAGCACAACATTGAAAAAAACAGACCTGGATGATTATCAATTAGCAAGAGACAGGGAACGAAGGACCATTAAACCATCCTCAGAAATATGGTCATGCAGACTTATTCTCTTATGCTTTTTATGTTGCCTCTCAAGTGAATGAAGATGAGCCTCAAAATGTGGAAGAAGCAATGAACTCAAAAGAGGAGCACTCATGGTATACTGCAATGAAAGATGAAGTTGATTCCCTAATAAAAAACAAGACCTGGGATTTGGTCCCAAAGCCACAAAATCAGAGAATTGTTGGCTCTAAGTGGATCTTCAAGAAAAAGGAAGGTATACCTGGAGTTGAGAAGCCTAGATACAAGGCTAGGCTAGTAGCAAAAGGACACTCACAAATCGAAGGGATAGACTACCAAGAAATATTTTCCCCTGTAGTCAAACACAGGTCTATAAGGGTCGTACTTGCCATGGTAGCTACTGAGGATCTTGAGCTGGAACAGATGGATGTTAAAACGGCTTTCCTGCATGGAAACCTTGAAGAACTGATTTATATGGAGCAACCACAAAAGTTCGAATACAAGTCAAAAACACCATACGTATGTCTTCTAAGAAAATCCATTAATGGTCTCAAGCAAGCCCCTAGGAAATTGTATAAGAAATTCGATGAGTTCATGTTGAGTCACAACTTTGTAAGGAATAAGCATGATTGGTGTGTTTACCACAAGACACTTAATGTGGAAGACAAATGCATCTATTGCTTTATGTTGATGACATGCTAATTGCATGTCATAACCTTACTGAAATACAGAAGCTGAAACATGAACTCAATGAACAATTTGAAATGAAAGACTTAGGGGCTGCCCAAAGGATACTAGGAATGAAGATAGTTAGAAACAGAACAAAGAGAGTGCTATGGCTTACTCAAACTGGATATCTGAGAAAAGTGCTTCAAAGGTTTGAGATGACAGACTGCAAGGCAGTACAGGGACCCCTTGCAAATCACTTTAAGCTGTCAACAAGCCAATCACCAAAGTCTGATCAGGACAAAGCCAATATGCAGAAAGTTCCGTATGCAAGTGCTGTGGGATGTTTAATGTATGCTATGGTCTGTACTAGGCCAGATCTTGCTTATGCAGTTAGCTTAGCAAGTAGGTTCATGGCTAACCCGAGAAAAGAGCATTGGCAGGCAATTAAGTGGATTCTCAGATACCTTAAGTAAACTCTTGAGCTTGGATTGATGTTCAGACATACTGGTAATGCTTTGGACTTTGTAACCGGGTACGTTGACTCGGACTTTGCTGGAAGCTTAGACACAAGAAGATCCTTAACAGGATACATCTTCATGGTACATGGAACAGCAGTAAGTTAGGAAAGCTATGCTACAACATGTGGTAGCTCTATCAACCACGGAAGCTGGGTACATGGCTGTTACAGAAGCTATAAAAGAAGCTTTATGGATGAAAGGGTTCTTGGAAGACTTGGGATATGCTCAAGAGACAATAAATGTTCACTGCGATAGCCAAAGTGCAGTACATTTATCCAAGCATCAAGTCTTCCATGAAAGGTCAAAACACATAGATGTACGTTTGCATTTTGTAAGGGATGTGGTTGAAACAGGCTCGGTATCCATAAGGAAGATCAATACAAAAGATAACCCTGCAGATATGTGTACAAAGGTTATTCGAAACTCAAAGTTACAGCACTGTTTGAATTTGTTAAATGTTTCCAGCAAGGAAAAGACGTAGAAGCTGGGAACATGGAGGAGCTAATCTGTTTAAGCTGGTTGATTGTCAAGATGGAGAATTGTGGATTCAATTTGCCATCTCAACCAACTGAGTCAGCACTTAATGAGTGACTTGGCAAAGAAAACTACTTCAGAGCTGAGAGATCGAGATAGCATCCGAAAAAGGAAGATTTCTGTTGGAACAGTTAGGATAACTGAAAAAGGAGTTATGCCTATACTTAATAGAAGCAGGGAGTCTTGAAGGAACAATCATCGATCAAGAGAGAGATCAATTAAATCATCTCTGAAGAAAGGAAACATAGATACAAGGAGAATTCAGTGCATGTGTTCTGTACGAAAGGAGAGTGCATGCTGTGAGTGAATTCTGTAGAATTGCTTGTTGGTTTCTTTGTAATTCAATCTGATTGTTGATCAATAAAGATATAAGCTCCTCCCGTGGATGTAGGTCGATTCATGACCGAACCACGTAAATCGTGTCTTGAGAGTTATTTTCTTTTCTTGCTTATTGTGTATTTGAAAATCATGATTGATAACGTCTTCATTCTGTATAAGTGATCATAACCGAGTTGCTTGGGAGGTACAAAGAACATGATTCAATTTACAACAAGATGAAATGCTTTGAGCTTGATTGTGTTCTCCACATTATGGTTTGTTAACAACCATTTGCCTAATCATATATTGTGAGAACCCGGATTTTTTTCGAAGCAAAGCACCTCAAAAAGCTTGGGAAGTAGCTCAAAAAGAAGCCGAGGCAATGCAAACCTTGAGAATTGAGGGTATGTCACTCGGAAGAGGAAACCCTTAACTCACAAGCTAAAACCCTCAGCTCTAGGAAGCTCCAAAATTCTTGGAAAAGAAACCCTCAGCTCATAAACTAAAACCATCAGCTCAAGGAAGCTCATTGATTGTCGATGAAGAAATCCCTAGCTCATGAATTCAATATCCTAGCTCAAAGAAGCTCATCCTTTCTTGTCCTAAAAGAACCAAAATGGAGCTAGGAGAAGAGCTAAAGTATTGGACAAATTTAATGTGCAAAAAAATGACCTTTGAGTTAACCAAGAAGAGGAGCTAAAGGTTTGGACAAACTTATCGTGCAAGAGATTACCATTGAGTTAATCAAGGAAGGAGCTAAATGAGCTAAAGGTTTGGACAAACTTATTATGCAAGAAATAACTATTGATAAAACCAATGAAGGAGCTGCGGGAGGAGCTAAGAGCTAGGACATATTGATGATGCAGGAAATGACCCTTTAGAAAATCAAGATGACATTTAAGGAGTGCATGAGATTTTGAGCCACATTCATGACTAATCTAGAACTTGAAGAATGCATGGGATTTTGGATTTTCATGCTTGAAATTTTGTACCTACATCATGATCACATTTAACCCATTCTTGGAGGGCAAGATTTCGGCCAAGAGGAGCTAGGTTGAAGGTCCTTTTTCTTCTATAAATACCAACTCAAGGATGATAGAAAAGTGTACCAAAAAGCCTTGAGAAATTTCGGTTTTTCCCTTTCTCCCTCACTCTCCAAAAATTTTGGTTTCCCCTCACCCTCACAAGGCACGGCCGAAGTAAAGGAAGAAAAGGAAGGAAAGATTTCGTGCAGTCCAGAGTTGCTACCCGTGTCAAAGTGCTGCCCAACTAAAGACAGAGTTTGTTAGAGTTGCGCCGAAGTGCTGCCGAAAATTCAAGAGAGAACTTTGTACAAAAAAAATCTACAAATTGTAAGTGGGCTTTTGTTATATATTCGTTTGTATTTTTTAAACTTGAATATATATTATGACATGCATGATTTTGTGTCTCCATTTTCGAAAATATGAAGTCTGTCCGTTTAAAATTTCGATCGATTATATGCTCAGTCTGTTATTCGAAATTCTCTGATTCCGCTGAATCCTTTAAAACTCTGATATCTGAAACTTCTGATAAGTTCTATCTGATAAGTTCTGTCTGTTAATTCTGAAATCTTTGTTACACTGTTACGATTCAATTTGAAATGGAACGAGAATTGTGATTCTGTCTGGCCCCCAATGGTGGGTATAAAACCATTTCTGTCTGGCCCCCAATGGTGGATATAAAACCATTTCTGTTTGGCCCCCAATGGTGGGTATAAATCCATTTCCGTTTGGTCCCCAATGGTGGGTATAAAACCATTTCTTTCTGGCCCCCATCGGTGGGTATAAAACCTTGTTCTGGCCTCACCCCTTAGAGGACTAACATATTGAGGACAATTTGACCATGGAAATGAGATGAGTAACAGTGTTATGTCTGTTCCGATTTGTTTTGTTCTGAATTGTTCTGATCTGTTTCTGAATTGCTCTGAATCGTCTGATAACCTCTGTCTCATATTTGTTTAGTTTCTGTTATGATGAGTTAAAAGTAATAAGATTTGAAAGTTTGTTTAAGAAATGTTTTAAAGATTAAGTTCTATATGTATCATTGGAAAATCGATCGACCCCCACATGCTGAGTGTTTCCCAAAACACTCACCCCTTATAAATTTCAGATTAAAAACGAGGAACAACTGAATGAGGAAGAGCAAGATGCTTTTTGGTGATGGTGAATCAAGGATCGAGATCGAGATTCAAGAATTTTATTTTCCTTTGTTTAGTTCCGCATTTGCAACTCTGATGTATTTTAGTCTATTGTCAATGTAAAGACAATGTTTTATTTATGAAAATACTGGTTTTTCGGCATTTCGATACGAGGCTTAATTGTTTTCAAGTAATTGTTAAACAATGCCGGATGTCCAGACGCTTCGGACACGGGGCGTGACATTTAAGTGGTATCAGAGCCATCAGGTTCATAATCCCGCTGGGATTTTGACAGACAAAATTTGAAGATGTCAAATTTTGGCAAAAGCCTAGTACATTCTGAAACAAACTCTCACTCTTTCCAAAATTCTTTGAGAAATTCGAAATCTATTTCCTTCGATCGTTCTGTAAACTCTTAGTATCGAAAATCCCACGACAACATTGTTTGTGCCTTTCTATCCTTTATTCAATTATGAAATTTTACCTCAACGGATGCCTTCGTGCTCGTGCTCAATCCGTCCTTCGCAAGCGTCAACATACCATTGACACCCAAACACGAGAGATTGCAACCCTAAAGGATCAACTCGCTATAGAAAAACAAGAGAACAAGAACTCGTAAAGATCAAGAACCTACTTCAAACTGATATACAATGTCTCACCTATCGCCTTGATAGATCAAAGAGTTAGCTCGCCCTAACACTACGTAACCCATCTCACGTGATACGACCCCTAATCGAAAGTTGATAGTAAAGATTGAAACTGAGAAGGATCTTGCTCACCGCTCTCTTTATCAACATGAAGACTTTTCTAGCAAGCTAGAACGTTACATCTCCAAGCTTCATGATGATATGGATAGAATGCAAGAACAACATAACTATATGCACCTTGTCATGGAATACATGGAAGAAGAAGAAGAAGAAGAAACACCTATGGAAGTAGTGGAAAAAAAAAACAGTGATGATGAAGAGATGATAAAGTAGGTTGGACTGGTATTATGGTTAAAAGATATGAAAGAAAGAAGTGTAAAGATAAGCTTCCGACTTAAGATGAAATGTTTGATTCGGGGATAATAAAAATATGAGATAAGAATTATATAAGTTTTGATATTTAGATGCAAAAGTTGATTTTTATGTCAATAATTAACGGTATGGACATTTAAATTTTGGATATTAAGTGATAAATTTAAATATGTAAGATTTTGGAATATTTAATAAAGGTAAGAAACAATAACTTAAGTTAAGAAATTAAGGTCATTACCTTAGGTAAAAAAAAAAGATTTATGAGATATTGGTGGACATCGAGGGAAATGTAGCATGCATAATAGGTTCCGACTCTTCTTATAGTAAAAAGAAAAATAGGGGAAAGATTTGTGGAGAAAGACATCCAACGAAACTTGTTTGTATTAAAGCATGTTAGGCTCATAGTTTTGATTAAAGACAGATTTAGTAAAAGAAATTTTTTTTGAGGAATTAGTTTCTTCCGTACAAGGTTGAAAGAAATTTTAACGAGGTTATTGGGACTTAGGTCAATAGGCCGATAGGGAGTTATGTTCTAAGATTCTATATTGGTTTTAAGTTTTGAGATATTAATCGTGATAATTTTAAGATAGAATAAAATAAGTATGGATACACATATATTCAGTGCCGATTTTATTTAGTGTACTATGGTAAATTTCAACGTCATTCTGAGAATTGGTTGGTTGGACAAGAATCATGCAATGGTAAATGGTTCGGGGTAAGAATGCCAAACTCCAATCCAAGAATAAATCATATTTTATGGTAAGGATAAGGAACCGAAATCCTTCCTTTCTGCCTTTCAGATCTAGAAAAGCATGGAGTACGAGGAGAAGTCTAACTAGCAATAATGAGAGAAGCAAAAGAAGAAATTAGCTCAAGATATAAAATATTCCTGTGGTAGGGAGCTTCGGAAAGGTTACTTTGAATTATCTCAGACTGTGAAGTAAAATTCGAAAGTAACTTGATAGCTCGTGCTACACTAAAATCTAAGGAACCCTAGCAAATGGCTTCAGTTGAACTCAAGAAGCTAAAAGATCAATTCCAAGATTTGTTAGTAAAAAACAAATCAGACTAAGTGCCTCTCCTTGGGGAGCTTCAGTCTTATTGACACAAAAGAATGGTGAAAGCACAAGATAGTGTGTCGATCTACAAAGAACTCAATAAGATCAAGAACAAATGTCATTTTTCAAGAATAGATGACCTTTTCTGTAAAGGCCCTAAAATCCTTTACTTGGAAATTTGCGGAAAATTTAAAATTTTTCTTTTTAAATTATTAAAATTGCCTCCTTCATAAATGAACTTATAAATAAAGTTTGATGTTCAATGTGGCAGCGGAAGAATTAACATTTTTGAAATAACAGTAAAAAGTTTTCCAACAATAATTAAAACGTTTGAGCCATCAATTAAAAATAAATGCTGAACTGAGGTCCTCGGGTCCTACTACTGCCGACTCGAGCCTGCTCACTGGTCCCCGCCCTCGGCCCCGGCATCATCAGAACCTACAACAATCAAGTCTAGTGAGTCTAAAGACTCAACATGCATATATCGTAAATAACGAGTAAATACTATAGTAAAATTTCATGGAATAAAAATGTCGTGTCATGAGGCATATCGTAAAAGGGTCGTGTCATGATTAATTATAATACGTGCATAACCGAACTGAAAATATCATGGTAAAATGTTTGCTCCTTGGAGCCCTGTACTGAAATAGCCTGTAATAATTTTCCTGGTGAGATTATGGTATACGCAAGTGGCCCCTGCACTGAAACTGACCGGTAACTGGCGACCGGATAATAAAATGCTCCCATGACCGGTAACTGGCGACCGGATAAAATAGTAAACATCTGATCAGACTGTAGCCACAGTATACTGGGTGAAACAAACTCAACTGACCGGTGACTGACGACCGAATTTAGCAATAATCCCATGATAGTGAAATGGCCACAAGCAATATCGCATAATCTCAAAAATGAACATTTTATATATTTATGCACGTAATATAATTAAATGGCACAATTAAATATCTTGTAATAATTTACTGCTTGGATTGGATCGCTCCCAGGCTCGCTGCAACCCAAATATGTCATGAAAAATATGCAATAGATTTATGGGACCAAACTATGCAATAACATTCTAAAATGTGACAATTACGCCTACCGACTTCGTATTTAATCATGACTCCGAACCAACCCGAACCAACACTGAACCGTCATGTAGTCATGATTAAAATACGCCTAAAATGATAAAATAATGCTCCTAAAATGGTGAGGGCCGAAATCTAGGTGAATGGAGGCCAAAACAAGAAACCCTCTTTCGAGAGTCAATTTGGCACATCGCACCGTAAATTCTCGTACGACCTCAAAAATGAACCGAATTACAAACGGTCAAAAAAATGACCTTCCTAACTCAATGAGGCACTGTCCAGTCCAAGGCCATAGGCTAGAAGCCGACCAAGAACTCGAACGAGCCACTGAACCGTCACAGCAAGTTGCTGTCCAAAAATACAGCAGCTGTGCTTGGTTTGCTTGCATCGTTTGCCAGGCTAATGGCCATTGGGGCTTGAACCTCCAACCAAAACCTCTTACCAACGTCCCAAGGAATGATTCGAACCATGGCTAAGGGCTTTAGACCAGCCACAATTCGGAATATTCGAGCAACAATCGAAAAGATTCACCCGAGAGCACCTTTGCATGCGCGTGTGGTGTTTTGCTTTGCTTGCTGTCTCATCTCGTTCCAGTGGCCATTTGATTGACCATGGCACGATCTAGACATCTTGGGGCATGGTGTGAACTGTGGCTAAGGGCTTTAGGCCAACCAAGATCCACACCATTCCACCATACTCGAACCAACACATGCTGTCAAAATCAAAGGGGCCGAGAAGGGGAGGGGCTGTTCTTGCGTTTTATGTAAAAATTGATTAGCCATAGACCAAGCCACCAAAAGGGAGACTTAGTCACGTCTTAGACATGCTAGGAAAGTGATCTAATCATGGCTATAGGCCCCTAGGGCAGCCAAGATCCGATCTATTCCCTTATGACCGCAACATCAGATTTTCGAACACAAATGGACACAAATAGAGTTGCTGTCATTTTCGAATTTCCAGCAAGCATGGGGGCTGAAACAATGGACTAAAGTGATCCTAATCCATCCTAGAACATGTCTAGATGTTGCCTTGGGAGCCTGGAACCGAACCAATACCTGAAACCACAACATCAAAGAAAACCGTGAAGCTTGAAAAGAAAGGGGCCGAAATTCTGCATGTTGTTCTTTTCTGAAAATGCTGATGTATTTCGGTTTTTACATGAAAGGGGGATCATGAAACATAAAAATATGATAGTATGACTTGATTGAAGAGTCAAGGAAGAATATATGCATGCCTGGTTTCGTTTGAAAGAAAAACGAAAAGAAAAGACGATCCGGCGCGGAGGAGTGGAGCGTTTTGCTACCTAGCTTGTTACTGAATTTTTCCTCTTGTGTCTAGCTATGCAACCCATGGTTTTCTACCCTGAAATGGCTCTGATTTTCGAGATTAGGGAGATGGGGAAATGGTTAGGGGAGTGAGGGAGATGGGTGCAAAATATAAGGGACAAATCAAGACCAAGTCTCCCTCATTTTGAAATTTGAATTGGTTGATATCAAATGGCTTCTTGGATGGATCTAGAATGAGTGGCCGATTCTCTCATGCAAATCTAGACTAGGATAAAGATTAATAATTATTTAATTAAGGTTGATTAATAATTAAAAGGTTAGCATGCTAAAATAACAAAGAATGGGTCAAAGGGTGAGTTGGCATATCAATGCTTAATCAATTAAGGGTGGCCGAATTTACACAATAAAAATGAAGGGGAAATATTGTTTAGTTGATAAATTTTAATACCTTAAGAACCTTACCTATCTCTTAATTAATTTAGTGAACTAACTCCTTAATTAAGGAACTTAAATAAATTTATTTTCTACTCACCTCAAGTAATTAAATTAAATCCTCAAACCTCATTTTTAACTTAAATGAACTTATTTGCTAGCTAAAATAAATTCTGGAAATGATTTCTAAATCTTAAATTTTATCTCTAAAGTCCAACTTTAGTCCGGCCTCACTGAAATAACTGAAAGAATAAAATTAAAACTATTGAAATGAAATAATTAACTTTAAAGAAAGGCACTTTAAATACTCATGCAACAAAAATCATTTTAATTTAAATACTAGAATTATGCATGGTTTATACGTAGTCTAAGTTACGGGTTCTACAATTCTATCAGTTAAAAGGAAGCTAAGATCTTTTCGAAGCTCTATCTAAGGTCAAACTACCACAATTTAATGCCAATGCAGAGAATATTCCTAAAACAGCCTTAAAAAAGAAGGTTATGGACACTATGAGTTCACGATAATACCTTTTGGCCTGACCAATGCTCCAGCAACATTCATAGAACTCATGAACAGAGTGTTCAAGAAAATTTCTTGACAAGTTTGTGGTAGCATTTATTGATGACATTCTTGCATATTCAACAAGTTAGTAAGACCGCAAGGAAGATCTTCGTCTTGCTCTACCGATTCTCAGAGGAAAATAACTAAATACTAAATTTAAGAAATGTGAATTTTGATCAAAAAAATGTCACATTCTTCGGTCATATAATCTCTGAAATGGGCATATCAGTGGATCACCAATAAGGTGGAGGCAATCATAGACTGGCCTTGAGCGAATACTGGAATAGAATTTGAAGTTTTTGGGATTAGTTGGCTATTAAGAACATGTGTTGAAGGATTTTCTTCCGTTCACCAAGCTCACTCAGAAGAACTCTAAATTCAATTAGAGTGAAGAATGTGAGAAGAGTTTTTAGATCTTGAAAAAGAAACTCGTTTCTACCCTAGTATTAGTACTTCCCGAAGAAGGCAAGAATTTCACAATGATGCATCAAAAGAGGATTGTGATATGTTCTCATTCAAGAGGGCAAGTAATTGCCTATGCAACGATGAAATTAAAATCATGTGAGGAAAATTATCCAACACATGATAGTAGAATTAGCCACAATTATATTTGAGCCAAAGATCCAGATAATCAATTTCTTTGGTGGCAAATGTGTGAAATTTATTGATCATCAAAGCCTCAAATACTGTTCACACAAAAGGAATTAAACATGAGGCAAAGATGGTGGATCGAACTATTGAAGATATTTTAGGGCGTGTGGCATGGACCTCGGAGGAATTAAATAAACACCCCCCTTGATTGAATTTGCCGATAACAATAATTATCATGGAAGTATTGAAATCAGAGAGAAAGCTATCATGGTACTTGAATTGTTGATAAAGTAACTATTATCAAGGAAAAACGCAAGGCAGCTCATGATCGACAAAAGAGATGGGCTGATTTAAAGTGAAAACCGTTGGAGTTTGAAATCGGTGAGAAAGCTTACGATAACGTTTCCCTATGAAAAGAGTGGTTCGATTCAGCAAATCTAAAAAGCTAACTCCAAGATATGTCGACCCTTTCAAAATACTTGGGAAAAGTGGGAAACCTAGCTTATCGGCTGGCTTTACCACCAGGCATGTCAAGGATTGACAACGTCTTCCACGTCTCACAGCTAAGGAAGTATGTCTCAGATCCAATTCAGAATCTTAAAGTTGCATCGCTACTAAACGAAGGGAAGAAATCTCTATTCGAATAGTGGACACAAAAGACCAAGTGCTAAGACGCTAAACAATTTATATGTCAAGATACAATGGTCAAATAATATGAAACGAGAAACAACTTGGGAATTTGAAGAACGTATGCGCACTCGGCACCCTCACCTCTTTAAAGATTTATCTGACTCAAGTTTCGAGGTCGAAACTTCCAATAAGGAGGGTGGGATGTGAGAACCCGGATTTTTTCGAAGCAAAGCACCTCAAAAAGCTCGGGAAGTAGCTCAAAAAGAAGCCGAGGCAATGCAAAACCTTGAGAATTGAGGGTACGTCACTCGGAAGAAGAAACCCTTAACTCACAAGCTAAAACCCTCAACTCTAGGAAGCTCCAAGATTCTTGGAAAAGAAACCCTCAACTCATAAGCTAAAATCCTCAGCTCAAGGAAGCTCATTGATTGTCGATGAGGAAATCCCTAGCTCATGAATTCAATATCCTAGCTCAAAGAAGCTCATCCTTCCTTGTCCTAAAAGAACCAAAATGGAGCTAAGAGAAGAGCTAAAGGATTGGACAAATTTAATGTGCAAAAAAATGACCTTTGAGTTAACCAAGAAGAGGAGCTAAAGATTTGGACAAACTTATTGTGCAAGAGATGCCCATTGAGTTAATCAAGGAAGGAGCTAAATGAGCTAAAGGTTTGGACAAACTTATTATGCAAGAAATGACTATTGAGAAAACCAATGAAGGAGCTGCGGGAGGAGCTAAGAGCTAAGGACATATTGATGATGCAGGAAATGACCCTTTAGAAAATCAAGATGACATTTAAGGAGTGCATGAGATTTTGAGCCACATTCATGACTAATCTAGAACTTGAAGAATGCATGGGATTTTGGATTTTCATTCATGAAACTTTGTACCTACATCATGATCACATTTAACCCATTCTTGGAGGGCAAGATTTCGGCCCAGAGGAGCTAGGTGGAAGGTCCTTTTTCTTCTACAAATACCAACTCAAGGATGATAGAAAAGTGTACCAAAAAGCCTTGAGAAATTTCGGTTTTTCCCTTTCCCCTCACTCTCCAAAAATTTTGGTTTCCCCTCACCCTCACAAGGCACGGCCGAAGTAAAGGAAGAAAAGGAAGGAAAGATTTCGTGCAGTCCAGAGTTGCTACCCGTGTCAAAGTCCTGCCCAACTGAAGACAGAGTTTGTTAGAGTTGCGTCGAAGTGCTGCCGAAAATTCAAGAGAGAACTTTGTACAAAAAAATTCTACAAATTGTAAGTGGGCTTTTGTTATATATTCGTTTGTATTTTTTAAATTTGAATATATATTATGACATGCATGATTGTGTGTTGATAAACATCAAAATTGTACATTAATTAAATGTTTTATAATATAAATATATAGTTTTTGTTTTATTAAATATTTAAATATTATATGTTTTATAATAAATTGTATAAAATATAAATTGTTGTGTAATTATAAATTTTTACTATTTTTTACAGGTTCGATAAAACAAGAATAAAATTGGCGTTGCCAATGGGATTAAGATGATTCTTGGACCTGTAGAAAGTTGATGTTAATATCTACAATATTGGTGGCAAGCATGAGATAAAATCCTCTCACAATTGGGATCAAATTAAGCAGCAAATAAAGTTACCAAAGGAGTGGCAGTTTTACCATGCTCTAGTATTTTGACCATATCTCTCAAATTACTTGGTCAAAGGGTGCAACAATCAAAGTATCAACAAATTTTTGGTGCCGTTGCCGGGGAAGTATAATTTAATTTCAAGTCTATTTAATTTTGTTTATAGTTTATTTTTCTTTATTTGAATTTTTATTGCTTTTGTGTGTTTTTATTTTTTTGCATTTGCATTTGCATGAGCATTTGGTCACGTACACTTAGTGGTCGACTCATTCGAAATAACCCTTTATTTTTACAAAACATGGCGGAAGAACCCATCCAAGAAAATGAAGATGAAATTCAATCTCAACATGATCATGATAGACGAAGAACACTTAGAGATCACATGAATCCTACACGTACTAGTGCACCTTCATGTCTAGTTTTTCCCCTTGATGCATCTCATTTCAATTTTAAGCCTGGTATTATCCAACTTTTACCCAATTTTCATGGCTTAGATTCTGAAAATCCATACATGCATTTACGAGAGTTTGAAGAAGTGTGCAACACATATAATGATCTAAATTGTAGCATGAACACCATTCGACTTAAGCTTTTTCCTTTTTCTTTGAAAGATAAAGCTATAACTTGGCTACAAAATCTTAGATCGGGATCCATTCGAACTTGGGATGAATTGCAACAACAATTTTTGAAAAAGTTTTTTCCATCTCATAGAACAAATTCTTTCAAAAGGCAAATCATCACTTTCACTCAAAAACAAGGAGAAACTTTTTATCAGTGTTGGGATAGATACAAAGAATTGCTTAATCTTTGTCCACATCATGGTTTTGAAATTTGGAGAGTTGTTTCTCAATTTTATGAAGGCTTAACACCTAAAGATAGGCAAATGGTTGAATTTATGTGTAATGGAACATTTGAAGATAAAGATCCAAATGAGGCAATTGAGTGTCTCGATTCATTAGCTGAAAATGCTCAAAATTGGGACACTATAGGTACAATCGAACCATCAAACAAGATTTAATCTCCTACATCTGGTGGAGGTATGTACACTCTCAAAGATGAACATGATCTTCAAGCTAGATTTACCTCTTTGGCAAGAAAAGTTGAGGCACTTGAATTGAAAAAGAATGGTCAATTAAAATCTGTTCAAGAAATTGTGTGTCACATCTGTGATACAAGTGATCATTTTACAAAAGATTGTCCCACTTTGCCCTCTTTTAAAGAATGTCTCCATGAACAAGCCAATGTTTTGAACAATTTCAAAAGGCCAAATTTTGAACAATTTTCTCAAAATTAAAATCAAGGTTGGCGAAATCATCCAAATTTTAGTTGGAGGAATGATAATGCTGCACAATTTTCACAACCACATTTCCAAAATCAACAAAATTTTCAAAATTATGCACCTTATGTTCCTCCACCTAAAAAAAATTTGGAAGATACATTGAATTCTTTCATTGCAAAGCAAGAGTCTATCAATACTCAAACTGCTCAAATCCTGACAGATTTGAAAGATACTCTTGCTAAATTTGCATCTGCACTTAATGTTAATGAAAAAGGTAAATTTCCTTCACAACCTCTGCCTAATCCCAAGGATCATCATTCACAAACAGGAACTTCTAGAACTCAATCGATGGATCAGGTAAAATCTGTTATTACCTTTCGAAGTGGTAAGGTTGTGGAAAAATCCATTCTTGAACCTTGTGAAGATGATGATAAATCAACTCCAAAGGGTAAGGAAGTGGAACCCATAACTTGCGAAGAAGAGGTTCAACAGAGAGTGTCACCACCATTCCCTCATGCATTGAAAAATACAAAAAAATCAAATTTGAATTCTGATATATATGATATTTTTAAACAAGTAAAATTTAATATTCCTTTATTAGATGCAATAAAATAGGTACCATCATATGCCAAATTTTTGAAAGACTTGTCACTGTGAAAAGAAAATTGAATGTGAAAAAGAAAGCATTTTTAGCCGAACAAGTAAGTGCAATCATTCAAAATAATAATACTTTGAAATACAAAGACCCTGGTTGTCCTACTATTTCATGTATTATTGGAGAATGAAAGATTAAAAAAGCCTTGATTGATCTTGGAGCTAGTGTGAATTTACTTCCATATTCAGTTTATCAAGAACTCAATCTAGGCGAGTTAAAATCTACTTCGGTAACACTTTTACTTGCCGATAGATCTGTTAAAGTGCCAAGAGGTATGGTAGAAGACGTATTGGTCCAAGTTGATAACTTTGTATATCCTGTCGATTTCATAGTTTTAGATACACAACCTATCGAAGCTTGTAATGCAATTCCTGTAATTCTGGGTCGTCCATTTTTAGCAACTTCTAATGCCCTTATAAATTGTAGGAATGGAATAATGAAGTTGTCATTTGGTAACATGACCTTGGAGCTCAATGTTTTTAATCTTTGTAAGCAACCACATGACAAAGGAGATGAAAGTGAAGATGAAAATCTTATTGAAACTCTTGTGGAAGAAAACATTCAAGAAGGGAGTACTCGTGATCAATTAGATATTTGTTCAATTGAAACTGTTAAAGAAAATATTGAAATTGATCTTGATGATTTTATCAGGTATCACTCGTTACCAGGATCAGAGAAAGAATTTGATGCAAAATATGAGAACAAAGACGAACCACCCATATTGGAGTTAAAACCCCTGCCAGAAGAATTGAAGTATGCATTTCTTGGAGAAGATGAAACATATCCGGTGGTAATTTCTTCCAAACTAGAAAATGATCAAGAAGATAAATTAGTTGATATGCTTAAAAGACATAAAAATGCAATTGGTTGGACACTAAAAGATCTCAAGGGCATTAATCCACTAATTTGCACACACAAAATTCATTTAGAAGAAAATGTTAAAACATCTCAACAACCACAAAGGAGATTAAATCTACACATGAAAGATGTTGTGAAAACTGAAGTTCTCAAACTACTTGATGTTGGGATTATCTACCCTATTTCTGATAGTAAGTGGGTAAGCCCAACACAAGTAGTTCCAAAAAAATCTGGCATCACAGTGATAAAAAATGAAAAATGTGAATTGTTAACAAGCCGAGTCCCATCTAGTTGGCGGATGTGTATTGATTATAGAAAATTAAATGACGTCACTAGAAAAGATCATTTTCCATTACCATTTTTGGATCAAATTTTAGAAAGAGTAGCAGGTCATCCATACTACTGTTTTCTTGATGGATATTCAGGTTATTATCAAATTCCCATTGCACTCGAAGATCAAGAAAAAACTACATTCACATGTTCTTTTGGAACATTTGCATTCAGAAGGATGCCATTTGGTTTATGCAATGCCCCAACAACATTTCAAAGATGTATGCTAAGTATTTTTTGCGACATGGTTGAAAATTGTTTGGAAATTTTCATTGATGATTTAACTGTCTTTGGGAATACATTTGATAATTGTCTTGAAAATTTGGAAAAAATTTTAAAAAGATGCGAGGAAAAATGTCTTATTTTAAATTGGGAAAAATATCATTACATGATTACTTCTGGAATTGTTTTGGGACATGTCGTGTCATCTCATGGAATTGAAGTTGATAAAGCAAAAGTTGATGTCATTGCCAATTTAGCCCCTCATAAAACCATTAAAGAAATTCGCTCATTTTTGGGACATGCTGGATTTTATAGGAGGTTTATAAAGGACTTTAGTTTAATCTCTAAACCCATTTGTAACCTCTTAACAAAAGACACTGCATTTGAGTGGACTCAAGAATGTCAAAATGCTTTTGATAAAATTATTCGACATTTAACATCAGCTCTTATCATGCAACCTCCTGATTGGTCTTTACCATTTGAAATCATGTGCGATGCGAGTGATTATGCAGTCGGTGCAGTACTGGGTCAAAGAAGAAACGGTAAGCCTTATGTGATATATTATGCAAGTAGAACTTTAAACAATGCTCAAATGAATTACTCCACAACTGAAAAATAACTACTTGCTGTAATATTTGCATTAGATAAATTTCGTTCTTATTTGATTGGATCAACGACTATTGTGTTTACTGATCATTCTGCTATTAGATATTTGTTGACCAAACAGGATGCAAAGCCACGACTGATACGATGGATTTTGTTACTCCAAGAATTTGACATTGTGATCAAAGATAAAAAAGGAACCGAGAATGTCGTAGCCAATCATTTATCGAGACTAGTAACAGGATCATCTTGTGAAATGACACCAATTAACGATAATTTTCGTGATGAACATCTATTTTCAGTTACTACTACACATTGGTTTGCTAACATAGTAAATTTTCTTGTGACAGGAAAAATGCCACCGCAATGGAGTTCCCAAGATAAAAGAAAATTTTTGAATGAGGTAAAAAACTTTTATTGGGATGATCCGTATCTGTTCAAGTATTGTCCAGATCAAATTTTTCGACGTTGCATACCCGACAATGAGGTAAGTAGTGTCATTAAATTTTGTCATTCAGAAGCATGCGGAGGACATTTTTCTTTAAAGAAAACGGCTGCAAAAATCTTGCAGTGTGGATTTTATTGGCCCACTTTGTTTAAAGACACCCACGAAATCTGCAAGATCTGTGAAAATTGTCAAAAATTGGATGCGATTTCAAAAAGAAACATGATGCCTTTGAGTCCTATCATTGAAATTGAAATCTTTGACTGTTGGGAAATTGATTTTATGGGACCTTTTCCATCATCGTTTGGATACTTGTATATTTTAGTTGCAGTTGATTATGTTTCCAAATGGATAGAGGAAATTCTATGTCGAAAAAATGATCATAAAATCGTCATCAAATTTTTAAAAGAAAATATTTTTAGTAGATTTGGAATTCCTCGAGCCATGATAAGTGACGGGGGAACTCACTTTGTTAATAAACCATTTGCTTCATTAATGAAAAAATATGGTATTACTCATAAAGTAACTACTCCTTATCATCCTCAAACAAATGGACAAGTTGAATTAGCTAATAGGGAGATAAAGCAAATTTTGGAAAAAACTGTTAACTCAAATAGAAAAGATTGGTCTCTGCGACTTAATGATGCACTTTGGGCATATCGAACAGCTTTTAAAACATCATTGAATATGTCTCCTATAGGTTGGTTTATGGAAAACATTGTCATTTGCCTGCGGAATTGGAACATAAAGCTTATTGGGCGATCAAAACTTTAAATTCAAGCATGGATGATGCCAAAAAATTGCGTAAATTGCAACTTAATGAACTTGATGAACTCAGAAATGACGCGTATGAGAATTCAAGGATTTATAAAGCAAAAATCAAATCATTTCATGATAAAACAATTCTTAGAAAATCTTTTGAGATTGGTAAAAAAGTTTTGCTTTATAATTCTCGACTTCACATATTCCCAGGAAAATTACGATTAAGATGGACAGGCCCATATGTTGTAAAGCATGTGTATACTTATGGAGCTGTGGATATTGAAAATCCTAAAAATTGTGATATTTTTAAAGTAAATGGACAAAGGCTTAAACCATTTTTAGAAAATGAAATCTTTCAAGAAGAGTTTATTTCCCTTTCTGATCCTTGATTTTTTTTTGTGTTGCATTTAAGTTTGTTTGTTTTTATTTCAGGTTTTCTTAATATTTTTATTTTTCCAGTTAAATGGCGGATAACGGTATTCCGTGACTCTCATACTCGGTTAAATCAGTTTCCCACAATTGCTGATACAAAAATAAAAAAAATCATTTCTTTTCTTTTCAAAATGGATGAAATTCTCTCAAAAATTTGTAAATATTTTCCCTCTGTTTCTGAAAATGTTCTAAGAAAAATTTTTGCAGGAAGGTGTGAAAGATTGAGATTGCTAATGCAAAAAGAATTCCAGAAGATATTCGTCTTGTAATAGAAGCTAAGGTCCGATTTGGAGGAGAAGTTCCACAATCATTGCTCATTCGGTATTTGCCTGGATTAGGAAAAAGCACTTATGCGAAAAACGAAGGGCCAAAAGTTTAGGGGTTTGTCATAAGTGTGCAAGATGGACTTGTGACAAACGATGCAGATCTTTGGGATGTGTTTCCAATAACAGAGAAGATAAAATTGGTTTCATTAAGAATGGGCTGAGTAAGGAGTCTTTAGATAACATCTTATTGACTCTTGAGACGCATTCTAGTGGACATGTGCATATTGAACTTCTCTGTTTATGGAAACAATTCCATGATGAGTGTCATAGTCTCGGGAATCCGACTAAAAAAGACCCTGTTTGCCAATTTATAAGAAAATTGGATGGGAAGCATATCCTCGACTCATAGAAGGCGTTGAAGCCGTTTCTGGACGTAAAACCAGAGGAAAATTGTGAGCCACAATCACACTACTGTTTATATGCATGTGTGTCATTATTGTTTTTACTATTTATTCTGTTTACAGCTGTGACCCATAGTTTTGTCATGATAACATATTACCCCTATAAAATCTCTCATCTTTTTCTCTATTTTCGCAGACAAAAAAAAAGAAAGTAAAAACATGGCTGGATCCTCTGCACAAACATTGAAAAATATTTGTGTATTTTGTGGGTCGAGTCCTGGAAAAAATGAAGTGTTTGTAGAAGCGGCGAATAATCTTGGAAATATATTGGCTGAGAGAAAAATTCACTTGGTATATGGGGGAGGTAATATTGGGTTAATGGGACCTGTTTCAACATTTGCTCATCTTGGAGGTATTCAGGTTTTGGGTATTATTCCTACAGCTTTAGCTGAAGGAAATATCACAGGTGTTACGATTGGGGAGGAATTAAAAGTTTCTTCTATGTATGAAAGAATCACTCAAATGATTGAAAATTTTGATGCTTTTATCGCACTACCAGGTGGTTTTGGTACATTAGAAGAAATTTTTCACACTGTTTTTTAGGCACAACTTAATATCCATAATAAACCTGTGGGCTTGTTGAATATCAATAATTATTTTGACAGTTTGTTGACATTTCTTGATAAAGCTGTGGAACAGAATTTCATTTCAGAAAATTCACGACGGATGCTCATCTGTGCTTCGACTGCCGACCAATTAATTGATGATTTGGAAGCTTTTGTTCATAAGCCTGATCCGATGATAACAAAGATCAATTGGTCGCAATCAAGCAGTAAGAAAAGGAAGTTGGATCATCGATTCAAAAGTCGTGGATTTGTTTATGTTTGTTTCAGTTTGTTATCTTCAATAAAATTCCAGGTGATATCTCTTTCATTATGTACTCTTTATTAATAGTTATTTTGACATTAGAGACAATGTCATATTCTGATTGGGGGGAGAACAAACTTATAAAAATAAATAAATAAAAAAAATAATATATATTATTTTAAAATAAAATCATGTTTATTGTTTGTATCTTAGTAATTTTTGCAAAAATGTCATACATTACATATTTGAAAGATTTAAATTAGAACATGCATTAATCTATTTAAGAATGTTTAATTTTTTATTTGAAAAAAAAGTCAATTTTAATATTCTGATCAATATAAAAATATGATTTATGAAATCTTTTTGAGTGATTAACCATTGTGATAAAATCAGGTATTAAAGTATATGGCCCAAGATATGCCCTATAAGAGTGCCTATAATTTTAAACTCGCACATATTTTGTGAGTGAGTGGAGAGGACTAAGAAAACAGCTTTCGAGCCTTTATTGATCATGAGAGAGACTATCTATTGTTTAGATCTTGAGTTCTTATTTTGAAGAAAAAAAAGTAATATTTCCTGAAAAAAAAGGGGAGAAAAATACAAAAAGAAAGATATTGAAGATCTATGTAATTTTAAGTTATATGCTACGACCCATATATCTCTCATAAAAAAAAAAACAAAAAACAAAAAAGAGAGAGAAATTTATTGTACAAATTAAATAAATATGTGGTCAAGAAGCATAAACTTAGTCTGATTCCATGATGTTATGCAAAAAAAAAATATCAGGAAAAAATATATAATAAGAACAACTAGATTTTGAATCAATGGATTTTCTATCTTTTGATTAGTTTGGCTCGTTTGTCTGTCTGCATTCTGTAAACCATTTTTCTGAGCATTTATCTGTATTCCAACTCCATGAGAGAAATCGTTGCCATAAATTGAAACATTTATTAACCTGTGAGGATATGGAGTTGAGACTCTTACTAGGAATTTCTGAAGGTCGAGTACATTTAACTACCTGAAATAAGCTTTGAACTGATCATCTCAAATTATTTCATAAATTAAAATTATGATGATCTTAATATAACTTTGACAGTTTTCAAATTTAATTTAAACACTTAGATAGTTTTGATTACATTTCTATTTAAATTAATCAATATGTTTTGTATTGCTATTAACGCTTAAATTGCTAGGGACTAGCAATAAGCTGGTTGGGAGGTGTGATAAACATCAAAATTGTACATTAATTAAATGTTTTATAATATAAATATATAGTTTTTGTTTTATTAAATTTTTAAATATTATATGTTTTATAATAAATTGTATAAAATATAAGTTGTTGTGTAATTACAAGTTTTTACTATTTTTTACAGGTTCGATAAAACAAGAATAAACTTGGCGTTGCGAATGGGATTAAGATGATTCTTGGACCTGTAGAAAGTTGATGTTAATATCTACAATATTGGTGGCAAGCATGAGATAAAATCCTCTCACAATTGGGATCAAATTAAGCAGCAAATAAAGTTACCAAAGGAGTGGCAGTTTTACCATGCTCTAGTATTTTGACCATATCTCTCAAATTACTTGGTCAAATGGTTTGAAAAAAATATCACAACTAGACAACTCAATTATCCACATGTTTCTTTTTATGTGAAGAAGCAAATTCGGAGAAGAAGATTTTCAAAAGTGATGTGTAATATAATATAATATCTTGGAACATCAATAAAGCCTTTTGTGTAAAAAAATAATATTTTATTTGTGGTTGTCTCCCCAAATTTGGCTATAAATAGTGGTGCATTGTAATGTATTGAGATATCCCTCATTCTATGAACAAACCTTTGAGTTCATAATATTTCTCTCTATATTTTTCCTTTATTTCTTCATTTAAATATAATTAACATGTTAATTTCATATTCAAAGTTTTACACTTTGAATAATGAATAGCTAACTTCCTAAAGTTGAGATGAAAAGGTGAAACTCTTGGCATGATAATAAGGTTACTAAAAGGTAAGAATCTATGTTTTATATTATTTAATCTTTATTTATTGTTTATGTTATATTTATTTCTTTAAACATTTTTATACCCTACTTATAAGTGGGAGTTTTGATTTATTGTTGCTATATGTTACACTAAATTCTTTGAACCATTTAAATGTTAGTTTGGTATTACCAACCATTTAAAGTGGATGCCTTGATTTATTATATATAAATATATTATAATATTAAATTCTTGGAACCATTTAAATGTTAGTTTGGTTTTACCAACCATTTAAATTGGATTCCTTGATTTATTATATATGAATATATCATAGTATTAATTTATTGGTACCATTTAAAGTGGGAACCTTGATTTAATGTTTACAAATATATATAGCACAATAAATACTTGACCACATTTATAAGTTTTGGTATATATTATATACTTATAAGATAATAATATATAACATAATATAATATGATTATTTAATATATTGAAACCATTTTATTAAGTGGATTTCAATATTGTTCGTTAATGTTAACTTTATTTAAATACCAAGAGTGGATCCTTTAATCTCAACTACTTACAATAAAAAATTATCAATTAAAGATTCAAACAACTAAAAGAAAAAATAAATAAAAATACATTGTAGTGGACTTGTAAATACCTTAGCTTCCTCGTGGATACGATATTCGAACTCATCGAATTATACTACTTGTGGACAACCTGTTCTTGGTAGTGCAACAATCAAAGTCGCAACATGTGTCTCCATTTTCGAAAATATGAAGTCTGTCCGTTTAAAATTTCGATCGATTATATGCTCAGTCTGTTATTCGAAATTCTCTGATTCCGCTGAATCCTTTGAAACTCTGATATCTGAAACTTCTGATAAGTTCTGTCTGATAAGTTCTATCTGTTAATTCTGAAATCTTTGTTACACTGTTACGATTCAATTTGAAATGGGACGAGAATTGTGATTCTGTCTGGCCCCCAATGGTGGGTATAAAACCATTTCTGTTTGGCCCCCAATGGTGGGTATAAAACCATTTCCGTTTGGTCCCCAATGGTGGGTATAAAACCATTTCTGTCTGGCCCCTATCGGTGGGTATAAAACCGTGTTCTGGCCTCACCCCTTAGAGGACTAACATATTGGGGACAATTTGACCATGGAAATGAGATGAGTAACAGTGTTCTGTCTGTTCCGATTTGTTCTGTTCTGAATTGTTCTGATCTGTTTCTGAATTGCTCTGAATCGTCTGATAACCTCTGTCTCATATTTGTTTAGTTTCTGTTATGATGAGTTAAAAGTAATAAGATTTGAAAGTTTGTTAAAGAAATGTTTTAAAGATTAAGTTCTATATGTATCATTGGAAAATCGATCGACCCCCACTTGCTGAGTGTTTCCCAAAACACTCACCCCTTACAAATTTCAGATTAAAATCGAGGAACAACTGAATGAGGAAGAGCAAGATGCTTTTTGGTGATGGTGAATCAAGGATCGAGATCAAGATTCAAGAATTTTATTTTCCTTTGTTTAGTTCCGCATTTGGAACTCTGATGTATTTTAGTCTATTGTCAATGTAAAGACAATGTTTTATTTATGAAAAAGACTGGTTTTCGGCATTTCGATACGAGGCTTAATTGTTTTCATGTAATTGTTAAACAATGCCGGATGTCACAGACGCTTCGGACACGGGGCGTGACATATATAATCTCATGCATTTACTCCGTGCTATAAAAACTTCGATTTGGATTGTTCATGTAGAATGCAATGCGAAAAGCTGAAGCTGCTGGTAACAAAGATTGCCCTGTAAGATTTCATTAGTTGGTTCTCCATCGTGTGTGTTGAATACTCAGACATTTGATAAGGTAACATACATTTCCTCTTTAAAACATGTCATGTAGTTTCTAAGTCGGTCATCTGGATTTTAGTTGAATAGTCCGCTAGTGTAGGAACAAGGAATAGAGACACTAAATAGAGCAATCGCAGCTTGCACCAAATAAATGGAGCATCAAAAGGGGAGACTCACAGTAAAAACAACACCAAGACCTCTATTTTCTTTTAATCTAGAATTGCCACTTTTTGTTTTCTTTTATCATCGAACAAACTCTTAATTCGTGAGCTGGCCATATAATTTCTTGAATTTGTTTTTTGTTTTTCTTTTTCTTTCGGTACTCAATGAACTTAGATGAGTGAAAGAGGATGTTTGCGGAACAAATAGCTTGCCTAAACCTCGCAGATGATGATGTGAGCGGCGGTGATGATACTGATACGATGGAGGAATGAAATTCAATGAAAAAGATGATCCAATAATGTAAGATGGCTACAAGCTGGGAGAAGCTGACACCAAGTTTTGGGAAATTTTTGTCCTCTGCTTGTTTAGTTTCTCTTGAAATCACCCACTAAACATTGGAACAAAGTAGGAAACTGATATAAAAAAATTTAATGATCTTGCTGCATTAATGTATGTGAATGACAAAGGGAAGTTTTACCATCACAAGGGGAGAATCGCAGTAAAAACAACACAAAGATCAGTAAGCTCCATTTTCTTGTAATCTTGAATTGCCACTTTTTGTTTTCTTTTATCTTTGAACAAACTGTTAATTTGTGATATGGCCATATAAATTCTTGAATTTCTTTTTCTTTCTCTTTTTCTTTTTCTTTTTCTTTCGGCACTCAATGAATTTAGATGACTGACCGAGAGGATAAATTGTTTGCTGAACAAATAGCTCAACTAAACCTCGCGGATGATGATGTGAGTGGCGGTGATGATACTGATGATGATGAAGGAATGAAATTCAATGGAAAAGATGATCCAATAATGGAAGATGGCTACTAGCTCGGAGAAGCTGACAACAAGTTTTGGGAAATTTTGCCCTCTGCTTGTTTAGTTTCTCTTAAAATCACCCCCTAAACATTGAAACAAAGTAGGAAACTGACAAAAAATTTTGTAAATTTTTTTGAATGATCTTTGTTGTATCATGTATGTGAATGACAAAGGGAATTTCACCATCACTAGGGGAGAGACCGTAAAAACAGCACCAAGAGTAAGCTCCATTTTCTTGCAATCTGAATTGCCACTTTTTGTTTTCTTTTATCTTTGAACAAACTGTTAATTTGTAAGCTGGCCATATAGTTTCTTGAATTTGTTTTTCTTTTTCTTTCTGATGAACTTAGATGACTGAACGAGAGGATAAATTGTTGTCAAACAAATAGCATGACTAAACTTCGCAGATGATGAGGTGAGCGGCGGTGATGATACTGATGATGATGGAGGAATGAAATTCAATGAAAAGATGATCCAATAATGAAAGATGGCTACTAGCTTGGAGAAGCTGACACCATGTTTTGGGAAATTTTTGTCCTCTGCTTGTTTAGTTTCTCTTGAAATCACCCACTAAACATTGGAACAAAGTAGGAAACTGATATAAAAAAATTTATTGATCTTGCTGCATTAATGTATGTGAATGACAAAGGGAATTTTGCCATCACAAGGGGAGAATCACAGTAAAACCAACACAAAGATCAGTAAGCTCCATTTTCTTGTAATCTTGAATTGCCACTTTTTGTTTTCTTTTATCTTTGAACAAACTGTAATTTGTAAGCTGGCCATATAAAATATTGAATTTCTTTTTCTCTCTCTTTTTCTTTTTCTTTCGGCACTCAATGAATTTAGATGACTGAACGAGAGGATAAATTGTTGTCAAACAAATAGCACGACTAAACTTCGCAGATGATGAGGTGAGCGGCGGTGATGATACTGATGATGATGGAGGAATGAAATTCAATGAAAAAGATGATCCAATAATGGAAGATGGCTACTAGCTTGGAGAAGCTGACACCAAGTTTTGGGAAATTTTTGTCTCTGCTTGTTTAGAGCCCAAAATCATTACACGTAAAACCCACATATTTATTTAATTGTTAAAATTAATTATTTAAGTTTAAAATGATTTTAGAGATACAGGATTTATGAATTTGCATTATTTTAAATTATTTATGTTATGTGATGCACGTTAAATTCTTGAGTTTCATGTTTCAGGCGATTATTCGATGCGGGATCAAGGAAAAGAGACCGACGACGATTTTGGCGATTTTAAAATGTGGTATTTTATTTTAAGTTAAAATTGAGACATTTTAAATGATTTATTTAGTTTTTAGTATTTTAAAAGCTTAATTTAATTATTAGATGATTCTATGATTTTAAACTTTTA
This sequence comes from Primulina tabacum, assembly GCF_025594145.1. Taxonomy (NCBI): domain Eukaryota; kingdom Viridiplantae; phylum Streptophyta; class Magnoliopsida; order Lamiales; family Gesneriaceae; genus Primulina; species Primulina tabacum. The sequence goes on along the minus strand of NC_134558.1, from coordinate 22,476,316 downwards.
AAGATTTGTCACTTATATATTTTATTTTAAATTAAGAAGTTTTAGAAAAAGTTAGTAGGAGGTTAGTAGAGGTTTTAGATTTAATTAGGTTTTAGAAAAAAGTTAGTAGGGGGTTAGTATTATACCCCTAATTAAATCTAAACACACGCACACACACTTCTGCACACACGCGCGCTAAACACACACATTTCATTCCATTTCATTTCAGTTTTTGAGAACAAAAGTTAGGGTTCTTAGCACTAGTAGCAGCCGCCCCTTCCTCTGAAATTTTCCAGAAATCTGTCGTCCATTTTTCTTCAAGAAAATCGTGCCACGTTCGTTCCGGATCAACCTTCGCATTCTTCCCGCTTCGGTATCGTCGTTTCAAGAATTTTGAAAGATCAAGGCATGTATATTCTATTATTTCTGCATCAATCTCGTCATATTATGTGTTATGATGTTTATTATGCGTGAAAATCCATGTATGTTGTGAAAAAGTTGGAGCAAAAACGTTTGAAATGATTTTTAGATCCAAATTTTTAGATCTAAAAACATGTTAGCTGTCATTTCGATTACTGCAAAAATTCGATCGATTTTCTGGAAAAGTTTTCAACTTAAAAAATATAGTACTTTTCGATAACTTCGATTTGACAGTAAATTCGTAATTTTTAGACAACAAATGAGTGAGTTATGATCGTTTTCGTGGAACTGCTCAAACAGCGATTTTCTGAAAATGTGTTCTTCACGTGTTCTTTAAGTTTATTTGTTGCAGGCTTTGTTGGGAACTGTTGGGTGTTGCTGCGTTTAGGTATATTGAGTATGAGGTTGAGATGATTTTTGGTGCTTCGTTTCGTGTCGATAGACACTTGGTTGCTTTAGAAGTCGTAAGAAACGTGTTGGTGTCAATATGTCGTGTTCTCGGGTTGTATTGTGTTGTTTGTTGTGCGTAGTTGCTTTTGGGCGTTGTGTGAGTCTGGAACATTGCCATAGCATCGTAGGTTGAGTCTCGTTTCATCGGTTCAGGTCGTTTGAGCGTGACTTTTAAAATTGCAACAAAATGTGTTCTTTTGGTTGGTTATGCGCAGGGTTAGCGCCGCAACGCTCACCATGGAGCGCCGCTTTGCCCGATCTGCGCAAGTTTAGCACCGCAGCGCTGCCCTTGTGGCGCCGCAGCGCTAGACCTGCGGCATTGCTAGCGCCCAGTGCCGCAGCGCAGCACTGTCCAGCGCCTAGCCGCTTGTCAATGATTTTTAATCATTATTTTAGGTCCATGTCTTCCATGTTTGGGGAAATGTTCACACTTCATATAGAGAATTGTTTCGAGGTTCGATGTCATGGTTTAGTACGAGGATTAAACGAGGTTAAGTCCACGAGGGAGTTAGAACTTCATAAGTCAATTATTATTTCGGGTGGTGAGCACGACTATTACGTCTAAGTTATGAAAAATTAAGTGCATGTAATCTTGTTAGTATGTGCAGCAGTGGCCCTAAGCGAGATCCAACAAATCCCTCAATGCCATGTAAGTATGTTCGACGTGCAAAAGAAAATATTTATGTTTTTGAGGTATGCTAAATGTCTTTTGACCAATTATGAACAGGTTTGAAAGTCGGTGAACATGGCCGAGGACATCACCCCGGTAAAGTATGACCGGGTTTAGATTAGGATTGGAAAGCGGTAAAGCATGACTAGGGACCAATCCACCCAGTAAAGCATGACGGGGGATCTCATGTATGCGGTAGTGGATTTTCCCTACCAGCTCAGTACTGTGGTTTAGTCTGATCTAGTGCACTTATGTATGAGTCACTTGCTTTCAAACACATCTCTACGCAAAATGATGAAGTTTATGCATGTTCAAGTATGTATGATGCAAGTATGTTTATGAAAAGTTTTACGATATGTTGGCACGTCTATGTTTATGCAAGTACGTTCAAGTTTTAGTATGTACACTCTACTTTAAAGATGTATGTGGTTTTATTAGGTATTACTTGTTACCTCCAGTTTATACATGTTGAGTCTTTAGACTCACTAGACTTGATCGATGCAGGTGAGGACGAGTATAAGGAGACGAGGGGTAGGGACCAATGAGCCGGCTTGGACTGCACAGGAGGCTAAATCCGAGGACCACCTATGTAAGAAATTTATGCATGTTGAATCAAATACTCTGATTTTCATGAGATTGTTTACGTTGTTCAAACGTTTATCTTTTTGCAAACTTTGATTATAATTGTTTTGCTTCAAATATTTTTAGACGAGCAGTTTATTTTATCGCAATTTGATATATTATTATTTATTTAAGAAATTTTTATTTTTCCGCAAATTTCAAATAGTTTAAAAAGTATGGTATGTTATAGTTGGTGTCAGAGCCATGTTCTTGTAAAGGGTTATGCTTACTGCCAGATGCCACACCTCAAGTCTGTAAGTTTTAAGGTTTTCAATTCTTTCATGCATTAAGCATCAAGACTTGATTTTAACATGTACAATTTAAGTTCAAATTTCCTGCATCTTATGATATTAATATTATGTTCATGCATGTTGTGTTTACGTGTTGGGTATATATTGGAATAGTATGCCTCCCAGATGTAGGATGATGCGTGGAGCAGGCGATGAGGATAGAGAGCCTCAGAATGGGGAGAGGACCACTCTTCCTTGTCCACCGCCAGATACGCAAGCCCAGATGATTGCATGGATGACTCAGTTCTTCGCACAGTTTGCCGGGAACAATGCTGCAGTGGATACAGGGGAGAGGCCCATACCAGAGGCGGTTTATGAGAGGTTTAGGAGGATGGATCTGAAGGAATTCTCGGGGACTGACCCGATGATAGTTGAGGGATGAATTAAGTACATCAAGGTATTTTTTGCGTTTATGGAGCTGCAGGATACAAACAGGGTCAAATTCCTTCTGACAGGAGACGCCAGACTTTGGTGGGAGAGCGCGTCAGTGTCAGTGAACTTGCACACCCTTACTTGGGAGGGCTTCAAGGCGGTGATCTACTCCAAGTAATTCACTGAGGAAGTACGCTCTCGCCTCACCAGGAAGTTCATGACGTTGCTACAGGGAGACATCAGCGTGGCAGAATTTGTTAGGAAGTTCAAGAGGGGGTGTCACTTTGTGCCCCTAATTGTAAATGCTGCCTGAGAGAAGCTGATGCATTTTATTGATGGTTTACGGCCGATCTTGCGCCGTGATGTGAGAGATGCTGGTCCTACTACCTATGTCGTTGCTGTGTCTAGAGCCTTGGCGACAGAACAGGACCAAAGGGACATCAAGAGTGATAGGCAGCGCAAAAGGCCCTATTAGGCACCTCAACAGCAGCATCAGCAGCGACCCATGTTTAAGAGTCCTTTCCAAGGACAGCAAGAGAAGAGGCCGTTTCAGGGACAGCCGAAGGGCAAGGGTCCTATCTCACAGCAGAAGGCTCATCAGAGGCCGAGAGAGCACCCGATGTGCCAAAAGTGCAACCGCTAGCATACGGGACAGTGTTTATGTGGATCGGGCAAATGCTTCAAATGTGGAGCCAGCGACCATGTGCTGAAGGACTGCACACAATGGAGGCAGCCGAATCCCGGGGCAAGTGTTCCCCATGCAGGCAGAGGAGGCGAACCCAGACACGACCCTGTTGACTGGTAACTTATTTAATCCAGCACCGCATTATCTTTGCCATGCATGTTTCTAACTTTATTTGAGATTATTATTGTGCTAGTTAGTATTTTGGTGACTTTGTGTAGGAATTTGCTGCTATGCATGAAAGATTAGAATGATGAGATATAAGTTTTTTGTTTGTGCTAACGTCTCTCAGGAAATATTTGCATTAAAAGGGCAGCCACGAAGGCCTTGATAGATTCCGGGGCCACTCACTCCTTTTATTTCGGAGACGTTCGCTAATCATCTGGATGTAAAATCTATTAGACTCGACGTGAGCTATTCAGTGAAAGTCCCATCAGAGAAAGAGCTATCAGCCACTAGCGTGGTCAGAGACATCGATCTTGAACTGCAGGGCCACCTAGTGCATGTCGATGCCAGAATTTGATATCATATTTGGAATGGGATGGCTGACAAAGAACAGAGTTCTTATTGACTTTCAGAAAAGGTCATTGTTACTAAGACATTGGGCATGTAGCAGTTTTTCTTTGAGCCAGATAGATGAAAGAGTTTCCCTCGCATGATCTCTTGCATGCAGGCACAGAGACTTATTCACGAGGGGGGTCAAACTTTCTTGGCTAGCATTATTTTTGCACCTGACGTACCCACTCCGTCAATATCTGATGTACCAGTAGTCAGGGATTTTCTTGACGTTTTTCCTGATGACGTCACAGGCTTTACACCAGAGAGAGAGGTGGAGTTCACCATTGACCTTGTGCCAGGCATCATTCCAATTTCTAAGGCACCGTACCTCTTAGCTCCAGCTGAGATGTTAGAGCTCAAACAACAGATTCAGGAGCTACTAGATAAAGAATTTATCCGCCCTAGTTTCTCACCATGGGGCGCAACAGTGCTCTTCGTAAAGAAGAAGGATGAGAGCATGAGATTGTGTATCGATTACCGATAACTGAACAAGGTAACGATCAAGAATAAATACCTACTACCGAGGATCGATGACTTGTTCGATCAATTGTAGGGAGCTACATTATTCTCTAAGATAGATCTATGATCAAGGTATCATCAATTGAAGGTTAAAGATGCAGATGTTCATAAGACAGCCTTTAGAACCAGATATGGGCATTACGAGTTCTTAGTGATGCAGTTTGGACTGACGAATGCTCCAGAGATTTTTATGGACCTCATGAATCGAGTATTTCAGCCCTACTTGGATCAGTTCGTCATAGTGTTCATTTACGACATTCTTATTTACTCGAAAAGCCATGAGGAGCACAGTCAGCATTTGGGTACAGTTTTGCAAGTCTTGCAGAGTCGCAAGTTGTTTGCAAAATTCAGTAAGTGTGAATTCTGGTTGGAAAAAGTATCATTTTTGGGTCATATAATATCTAACAGTGGTATCGAGGTGGATCTAGCTAAGGTGGCAGCAGTTAAGGAATTGGTTGAGCCGAAGAATGCTTCAGAGATCCGCAGTTTCCTAGGCTTAGCAAGCTACTATAGAAAATTCATCCAGGGTTATTCCTCGATTGCAGTAATACTCACTTCATTGACTAAGAAGAATGCTAAGTTTATGTGGAGCGATGATTGCCTAGAAGAGCTTTGATACTTTGAAGCAAGCTCTTATCACATCGCCAGTTTTTAACCATGCCATCAGGGCAAGGTAATTTCGTGTTGTACACCGATGTTTCTAAGCTCGGGTTAGGCGCAACATTGATGCAGCATAGTCGAGTTATAGCTTATGCCTCCAGACAGTTGAAAGTGCAAGTGAAGAAGTATCCGACTCATGATCTCGAGTTAGCTGCCATTGTCTTTGTGTTGAAGATATGGAGACATTATTTGTACAACGAGAAATGTCAGATATTCACTGATCACAAGAGTCTCAAGTATTTTTCACACAGAAAGAGCTGAATATGAGACAAAGATGGTGGTTGGAGTTAGTGAAAGACTACGATTGTGAAATTAGCTACAATCCGGGGAATGCTAATGTCGTGACAGATGCTTTGAGCAAAAAGGTTGTAGTCGTAGCACATATGTCAGTGCAAAGATATCTTAAGTCAGATATTCAGAGGTTTGGTTTAGAGGTTTATCCTAAGGACATGGCTACTAAGCAGTCTAATTTGACAGTCCAGTCTTCTTTGCTAGATCGAATCCGTAGAGGTTAGCCTTCAGATGAGCAGTTACAGAAATGGAGACTGAAGGATGAGGCCAAGGGCAGTGTACTCTACACGATGTCTAATGGTATTGTGAAGTAAAGAGGGAGGATGTGGGTGACTATTGTTGATTCGATCAGAGAGAATATTTTGTCAGAAGAACATGCATCTCCGTATTCCATCCATCCAGGAGGTATTAAGATGTACAAGGATTTGCAGATCCTGCATTGATGGCCAGGTATGAAGCGAGACATCCGTTGATTTGTGTCTAGGTCCCTCACTTTTCAGCAAGTGAAAGCAGAGTATCACATGCCAGCATGAATGCTTAAGACACTCCCTATCCCCGAGTGGAAATGGGAGAACATCACCATGGATTTCGTTATTGGTTTGCCGAGGTCAGTCAGAGGATCCAATGTAATTTGGGTTATAGTGGATCGACTTATTAAGTAAGAACATTTTTTACCAGTGAAGACGACTTTCTCCATGACTCAGTATGCGGAGCTCTATATCAGGGAGATAGTCCGTTTGCACGAGATCTCAGTTTATACTGTGTCCGACAGGGACCCTAGGTTCACATCGTCATTTTGGAATAGTTTACGTGCAGCCATGGGAACGAAGTTGCTATTCAGTACTGCGTTTCACCCTCAGACAGATGGCCAGTCTGAGCGAGTGATTCGGATTTTGGAAGCCTTGTTGCGAGGTTGTGTGATCGATTTCCATAGGAATTGGTAATCGAAGCTACATCTAGTGGAGTTTACCTACAACAACATCTTTCAATCATCTATAGGTATGGCTCCCTACGAGGCACTGCATGGAAGGAATTGAAGATCGCCGATTCATTGGGATGAAGTCGGTGAGAAATCAGAACTTGGCCCAGAGATCGTCCAGCAGACTGCAGATGTGGTTGTCAAGATTCGAGACAACATGAAGAACGCCCAGAGTCGTCAAAAGAGTTATACTGCCAAGAGGAGAATGGATCTTGAGTTTGCTGTAGGTGATCACGTATTCGTGAAGATAACACCTATGAAGGGTGTTATGAGGTTTGGGAAGAGAGGCAAGCTTAGTCCGAGATTTATTGGACCGTTCGAGATTCTTGACAGAGTTGAGATACTAGCTTATCGTGTAGTCCTACCGCCGATTCTGACCGGGGTACACAACGTGTTCCACGTCTCGATGCTGAGGAGGTATATAGCAAATCCTTCGCATGTTTAGAGTATTGAGCTGTTGCAGTTGGCTCCAGATCTGCCGTATGAGGAAAGACCTGTCCAATTCCTAGAAAGGCAATAGCGGATGCTTCGGAACACGGTGACCAAGTTGGTCAAAGTCCGGTGGTTGAATCAATTAGTGGAAGAGGCTACTTGGGAGGCCGAGGCAGTTATGAGGAATCACTACTCGGAGCTGTATGGTAAGAATTAATTTCGATGACCAAATTTATTTAAGTGCAAGAAGAATTATAGAGCCCAAAATCAGTACATGTAAAACTCATGCATTTATTTAATTATTAAAATTAACTATTTAAGTTTATAATGATTTTAGGGATGCATGATTTATTAATTTTCATTATTTTAAATTATTTATGTTATGTGATGCACGTTAAAATTTTTTCTTGAGTTTGATGTTTCAGGCGATTATTCGATGCGGGATCGAGAAAAAGAGACTGACGACGATTTTGACAATTTTAAAATGTGGTATTTTATTTTAAGTTAGGATTGTGGCACTTTAAATGATTTATTTAGTTTTTAGTATTTTAAAAGCCTAATTTAATTATTATGTGATTTTATGATTTTAAACTTTTAAAGATTTGTCACTTGTACATTTTATTTTAAATTAAGAGGTTTTAGAAAAAGTTAGTAGGGGGTTAGTATTTTAATTAGATTGTTAATTATTAATTAAGAAATTTTATACCCCTAATTAAATGTAAACACACACACACACACTTCTGCACACACACACACACATTTCATTCCATTTCATTTCAAACTGAGCAAAAGTTGGGGTTCTTAGCACTATTAGAAGCCGCCCCTTCCTCTGAAATTTTCCAGCCATCTGTCGTCCATTTTTCTTCAAGAAAATTGTGTCACGTTTGTCCCGAATCAACCCTCGCATCCTTCCCGCTTCGGTACCATTGTTTCAAGAATTTTGAAAGATCAAGGCATGTATATTCTATTGTTTCTGCATCGATCTCGTCATATTATGTGTTGTGATGTTTATTATGCGTGAAAATCCATGTATGTTGTGAAAAATTTTGGAGCAAAAACGTTTGAAATGATTTTTAGATCCAAATTTTTAGATCTAAAAACGTTTCTGCTGTCATTTCGATTACTGCAAAAATTCAGTCGATTTTCTGGAAAAATTTTTTTGATGGTAAAAGCTCTTGTAATTTATTGAAAAAGATCAAGATCCTTAATTACAAGATTAATCAACCAAAAAGGGAAATCTCCACGCTTCCAAACAAAATAGGAAGGGGAGGAACAAGCAAAAGAGGCAATAGAGTGAGCAACATTATTTGCAGTCCGTCGCACATGCCTTAGAGATGGGCTGCCCAGAAGAGACAAGAGACCTCGGATATCCGAAGCCAAGGTCCCGACAAAACTGCGATTCTCATCTCCACTTGTGACTGCTTGCACAACGAAGAGAGAATCTGAGGTGATAAGATGAATCTCAATATTGTGTTCCCTAGAGATGTTGACTCAAATTTGAATAGCAAGAAGTTCAACAAACGTAACCAAAATGGGTTTCTCAATCTTTTTACAAAAAACAAGAATTGTTTGTCCCTCATGGCTTCGGATTATCCCGCCAAGTGCGAAGCTATTAGAACCTTCATTATAAGATGCATCAGTGTCCAGGCGTAGAGTATTCACAGGAGGAGCAATCCAATAATTCGGGGAGCTTAATGGTTCATGGTCTGGAGCAAGCCACGGAGCCTGTCGTGCCTCTTGAAAGTCTTTCAATAGGCTAGTGCACCACTCCACATTGAACGCACGGGGGTACTCATTTCGGAGATGTGTAAGACGAAGTCCCTCACTCCAAATAGCCCACGACCGCATCACAAAGCCTTCAAAATCTTCCTTAGTCAACTTATCTTTCATACAGAGTGATATGTCCGAAGCTTCCAGGTGTCATGCTTGTTTTAAGATGTGCCAAAACCCAGTTCCTTTGCAACAATGCTTTATGGCCGAGCAGTTGAACAGAGCGTGGGTAGTGGAGTCGAAAGCATGATTACAAAAAGGGCATGACCCAATGAACATGGTGGACCAATAAATTGTGATTTGTGGGGATGATATTCTGGAGAACCCTCCACCAAAACACTCGGACCTTCGGAGGGATGTTAGGAGACCAAATAAACCGCCAGCCATCTTGAGAATGGTGGCTCAAGCTCGAGGGATGAGAATCAAACAAACCGATCTCTGCCTTATATCCATTCCGAACTGAATATTTACTTTTCGGATCAAGAGCCCAAAACCGAATATCTTCTTTTTGAGTTGGAGAGAGAGGAATGGATAATATGTCCCTAACTAGATGTGAAGAGAAAAGGTTGTGGATGATGTCCTCATTCCAATTTTCTCTGTCGATAAGAGAGCTAACTGTATGGAAATTTTCAGAATTAGGCTGGGGCTCCACCCGGCTCAGCATCCCTGGAATCCACCAGTTCCCCGAAAGTAGCAATTTTCGAACCATCTCCAACTTTCCAACATAACCCTTTTTACAGCAGCATCCGGCTCCATAACAACGATCGCCAAATATAGGAAAGGTTACTGCCAAGAGGAGCTTCCATTATATCAAGATGTCGAAAGTACCAAACTTTCAATACTCGAGCGAGCAATGAGCCTGGATTAGTAATAATACGCCAAACATGTTTGGCCAATAAAGCTTTATTGAAAGTCTCAAGATGGCGGAAGCCCAATCCCCCCATGCACTTGCGGCGACATATATCACTCCACCTTTTCCAATGTAAGCGTCTCCTCCCTTGTTCCATTCCCCACCAGAAATTAGCACATTCACGTTCAATCTCCTCGCAAACATATTTTGGGATACGAAAACACAGCATTGCATAAGCAGGTATAGCTTGTAGCACAGATTTAATCAAGGTCTCCTTCCCTCCCACCGAAAAATACTTATTTCCCCACCCTTGAATTTTAGTCACAACCCTTTCCACTAGGTACCGGAATTGAAGCTTTTTACTACGACTTGAAGCACCTGGTAGTCCTAAGTACACCTCATGTCCCTGAACCACAGGTATCGCTAGTGCCGATTTTATCTGATCTCCCATTTGGACAGTAGTGTTTGGACTGAAGGATAAAGATGATTTCTCAAAATTAATAAGTTGCCCCGAAGCCTTTTCATATAACGATAGACAGTTACGAATTGCCATACAATCTTCCATTGTCGCTCTGAAGAACAAGAGGCTGTCATCAACAAAAAATAGATGGGAGATAGTTGGGCAAGAGGGAGCCAGACGCACTCCATGTAGAAGTCTCCTGGATTCAAGAGATAAGAGAGCTGACGACAGACCATGAGCACATAGCACAAACAGGTAAGGGGATAGTGGGTCGCCTTGTCTCAGCCCTCTAATTGGAGTAATATTGCCAATCAGATCGCCATTCACTAAGACAGAGTATCTAACAGATATCTCGCACCGCATGATCTTCTCCACCCAAGTAGGCGCAAAACTTAGTCGAGTCATCATATCCTCAAGTAAACACAACTCAACTCGGTCGTACGCTTTTCTCATATCAAGTTACAGCGCAACATATCCTTTTCGGCCCTGTTTTCCACTTCTGATCCAGTGCAATGTCTCAAAACTTAGAATAATATTATCTTAAATGAGTCGTTTGGGAAAGAATGCACTCTGAAACTCATTAACAGTCTGCCCAAGTACTGGACCAAGTCTGTTCGTTAGAGCTCGAGCAACTATTTTATAGCAGACATTACATAGACTGATTGGCCTGTAATCCTTCATTGTCAAAGGGCTCTTTATTTTGGGTATAAGAGTGACACAATTTGTATTCCATTCAGCAATATCTCCCCCATCATTAAGAATACTAAGAACAGCAGCCGTTACCTCACCTTCTATTACATCCCAAAATTTCTGAAAAAGAAGACTGACATACCATCGGGGCCTGGGGCTTTGTCGGGGTGCATATCAAAGAGTGCTTTGCATACTTCAAGAGCTGAGAAAGGCTTACATAAAATCTCATTCATATGTCCATCAATCTTTGGCGTCACACAATCAAGAATCATATTGCAATCGTCCTGAGAGGGATTACTTGACGAGAATAAATTCACAAAATATTGGTCTATAATATCAGACATGCTGTTCTGCTCCGTTCACCAGTCTCCATGAGAAGAAACCAGACCCTTTATATGGTTTTTTGCTCGGTGTGTTGAGGCACGAGCATGGAAGAATTTAGAGTTCCGATCTCCATGAGCTAGCCAAGAAACTCTACTCCTTTGTCGCCAATATAATTCTTCTTTGTAAGCTAGCTTCTCAATCTCGCGTTCTAGGTCGTCAAATTGCATAGCCGAGTGTTGTCAACGACTATGCGATTTCAAAATATTCAGCTTGTGTCGTTTTCTTTTAATTTGGCGAGGAAGATTATGAAAGCGATCTCCTATCCAAACCCCCAGCGATTCCTTACAACTCAAAAGACGGTCAGGTAATGAGATAGACCTATCAGATTTTCGGCATCCCCGTTCCATTACCTCTCGACAATCAGCTTCAGTAAGCCAGTGAGGTTCAAAGCGGAACACATTGTGCTTTCTAGACAGATGTTGTTGCGGTCCTCGGAGTTCAATGAAGATAGGTCTGTGATCGAAGTGGAAGAATTCCAGTGAGTGAACTTTAGAGGCTGGGAATAGAAGCCTCCAAGCAAAAGAAGCCACATACCGATCGAGACGAGCAAAAATAAGGGCGTCTGAAGAACGACGGTTTACCCATGTAAAGAACTCGTCCTCTGCATGGAGATCCTGTAGAGGACCAATCATTCAGAACATTCCGAAACGCTCTAGCCTGAGAGAGTGGTCGAGTGTTACCTCCCAATTTTTCTCGGTCAAAGCATATCTCATTAAAATCCCCCCCTACCAGCTACGGGAGGGTGCAGAGTTCTGGAACTGAGCAAAGACGCCTAAGCAGGTCCTAGGAGAAATGTCGATGACTAAGGTCTGGGTTCCCATAAAAACCCGTGAATCTCCAAAACTTCTCCTCATGCTGAATAGAGCAGTCAATGTGGCCAGAAGAGTATGAGTGAATACTAACTGCAAAATGGGTACGCCATAACAACATTAGACCCCCACTTTTTCCTTTGCAATCTACTACAAATAAACTGTCGAACCCCAGAATGTGCTTCCACCATTGACATTTATAACCCATCATTTTTCTGTCTCACAAATGAAAATCTGGGTTGGGTTCTTTTCTGCGACAAGTCGCCTTAGCTCACAGAATGCTCGTTGGTTCCCAAGCCCCCAAGCATTCCAAGATATAAAACTCATTGGTATCGTCGGGGTTGCTTAGCAACCACCGCCGCTTCATTAGTTTCTATCCGAACCATAGATTCCTCAATCACTCGTTTCTTAGGGGTGACAGGATTGACACTGGTAGAAACCATACCTAGTGTCGTAGACACATTGTTAATGTTTTTAATATTAGCCCCATGGTCACGAGCCCGACATTTCCACTTTTTTTGTCCATGAGTCGTCTGGGTGGATTCAATGTCAAGAGTGTGCGAGCTAGGCAGATCACCTAGGGCCAAATTATTGTTGCTGCCCCCATCAGTGGGAATAATACACGTGGGATTAATCAGGAGAGGGGCCTGGGTACTTAGAAGTGGAATTAAATCCCGACTCGCAGTGGGAGAAGGGGAACGTCCCTCGGGCAGAGGGACTAGCAAGCCAGCATGACCTTTATTCTTGGCAGTGAGGGCAGTGCTTTCAGCAGTCACCGAATGGTGGTCCGAGTCACCATTCCGGGTTTTTTCATTGGGCTTATTAGATTTAGCGGAAAAAGCCTTCCGCTCGCTCCCCCTTGAATTCCCTACACGTAACCAACTGCCATACGCCATTTTACCCGATTCTTCCAGAGGAGACGGAGAATCCCGAAAAGTATGTCCGAGACAACCACAATTGTAGCAGAAATCTGGTAGCCTTTCATATGCCAAGATGACAATGATATCCTCATCTTCTTTGTTGACAGCAACCCTTACGGATTTTTTAAGGGGTTTATAAACATTGATATGTATCTTTATTCGAGCAAAGTGTCCCATGATGAAACCATTCTCCCACGTATCAATCTCCTTCACTACACCGATTTGATTTCCTATTTTTTGAAGAACATCTTTATGCATGCAGATAAATGGCAGGTTATAACATTGTACCCATATAGAGATTTCATCAAAGTTCATATTTCGAGTGTTCTAAAGCCTCCGAGGCGCTGAGAAGATCATGAGGTCTCTAAAAAAATTAAAAGGGCCTGACTGGAGGGCCCGACGTCCATCAACGGGAGAGGAAAAATCCAGAATGAATGTATTATCCCTCAACGGGCCAATTTCGATTGGTTTTGTAGCCTGGAGAATTCTCGGCATTTGAGTTTTAAAGGTATCACAATTGGTTAACTTGGGTGAGAGTACCTTGGCCACCAAGCAGCGATCCATACGTCGAGAACAGTTTTGTAGATCGGCCTCATCTAGTGTTAAGGTTACCCCCTAATCTGCACAGGATTCGAGTTTCAAGTCTGTCACCAATCTGGTTACTTCATCTGGATCCATTGATTTGGAATTTCCAAAGATTGTTTTGCCAACAATAAGAAACTACAAAAAACGAATGAAGGAAACCTACAGAGGGTAGGAGGGAAAACCTACAGAGGGTAGGAGGAGAACCCGTTTCACATTCTATTTCAATACATTATGAGAACTGAATTACTACTTGGATTGAAAAATGAATAGGAAAAAAGACCGATTTTCTGGAAAAGTTTTCAACATGTAAAACGTAGTACTTTTCGTTGCCTTTGATTTGACAGTAAATTCACAATTAAAGGACAAGAAATGAGTGAGTTATGATCGTTTTCGTGAGACTGCTCAAACTTAGATTTTCTGAAAATGTGTTCTTGACGTGTTCTTGAAGTTTATTTGCTGTAGGCTTCGTTGGAAACCGTTGGCAATCGCTGCTGCGTTTATGTATATTGAGTATGATGTTGGGATGATTTTTGGTGCTTCGTTTTGTGTCGATAGGCACTTGCTTGCATTAGAAGTCGTAGGAAACGTGTTGGTGTCAATATGTCATGTTCTCGGGTTGTGTTGCGTTGTTTGTTGTGTGCTACTACTTAAATAATAATTCACCCAAGTGTAGGTTGTCTGCAAGTAATATATTTCGTAAGCACGAGATCGATCCACAGAGAGGTTATTTTGAGTTTAAATTTATTAATTTATAGATTACCAAATGCAAGAATGAAGTTTACAAATTATAAATTTTGTCAAGGCTTGAGGATTTATTCTTGGTTTATGTAATATTGTTTAACTAAACGTAAAACAAAATAAACCAACATAAATAATGGTTCCAAGAAAATTAAACACACACATAATATAATATAGTTCCCACTATAGAAAATACCGAATTAACCGATATTTTATATATGGTACCTATGATTATAATTATGACTATATAAATAAATAATTACGTAAAGTAAATGTTAAATTAAATCATTATATTTCATTTAGAACAACCGGCAGAGCCACGCTATTGCCTAAATTAAATATATTGATTTAATAAGTTGGTTGCGGTAAAGTAAAAGTTAGTTGCGATAAAGTAAATGTTAGATACGATAAAGTAAATGTTAGATACGAAAAATAAAAGTTAGTTGCGATAAAGTAAATGTTAGATTGTTAGATGTTAGTATTAAATCATAATATTTCATTTAGAACAACCGGCAGAGCCACGTTATTGTCTAAATGAAATATTATGATATTATTGTATAAATATATATATATATATATATATATATATAATAATAAGTGATGAAATATTTATTGTATCAAAATTAAACAACAAATCAAGATAACCGCTTTAACGGTATCAAGCATTTGATGTAAATTGATAACAACAAATAATTCATTTTTATACCTACAATAAAAATAAGTTAGCTAAATGAAAAGAAATAAAGAAAGAATATACAAAATATAAACAATCTTATTTCACCAAGAATGCATCCTCTTCACCTTGACATAATAGATTTAGCTTGCCATAAGCTTACTTTTGATCAACACTAAAATATCACTCATAGTTGAGAACATGAAAGAAAATATATTGGAACTTAGAACTTTGATACACACTCACACTATATTTTACAATGAGATAGAATGATTCTCAAGCTAGCACAAGGTCTCTATTTATAGGCCAAATGAGAGAAATGGTCAAAATTTTTATTAATGCCATGTAGTTGCAATAGTATTCTTTGTCTCCTCCAAGTTCAATTTCATGTCTCTTCTTTCAATGCTTTGTTCCATGACTTTAATCATGGAATTTGACTCTGCTCAAAACGGCAAACATGTGGGGAATTGTCTGTAGATGAATTTGGCCACTTAGTTCACCTCATTTGGTTAAATATTGAAATAGTTATGATTTTTTTACTATATGCTGGTCATAGTAAAAGTAAATTTGTCCTCCTTTTTATATTTGCACAATTTGATCATCTTAAGGAACTTTTTAGGCAATCATGTCTTCTGCAAAGTTGTAGATAATTTCTCAAGGATTCCAAACATGTTTGAGTCGCCTCCATTTGAATTTTCTAGCTTGAGTTATCAATTTTTTACCCACACGTAGAAAACCTGAAAATAAAACATATTTAGTAAGACAATTAAATATAAAAAAACAATACTAAAATAACATAATTTTATAATTTTAATGAAAATTAAATTTTAAAATACAGGTTTTAATATATAATAAATTATTAATTTTAAGTTTAATCACACCCCCACGCTATCTTATTACTAGTCCCTTAGTAATAAAATTTATCGGAAAATCACAACCTAGATTTTTTATTCCTTTTATATATTCAAATACAAACATATTCGTTAAAAACAAAATCATATACCGATTTATATATATATATATATATATTTTCGTTTAATATAATAATATATAATTAGATGTATTTTTATTATTATTATTATTTTCTCATAATATATAAAGTAACAATATATATATAATTTTTTTTTAAATGTCTAAATTTTTTATAATAATATCGTCAAAAAGATAATTCACACCACCCACCATGACATGTATAATATCAAAAATATTATTGTAAAAGCCTCAACTCCATATATTCTTTCAGGTCAAAATGTTTAAGTAATAGCTAGTTTTCACTTATAGAGTTGGAATGAATATTAACTCTAATTGAAAAAGGCTAAGTATTAAAGCAGATAATTAATTAAACTAATATTGAAAACAAAATAGGAAAATTTACAAAGAATAAAAATCCCCCTTTTTTTTCTTTTTTTTTCTTTTTTTTATTGTTTTTTTAAATAACGTGACTGCAAAATTTTACAATAACATAAAATTTTTTTATCCAAACAAAATAGGCTAAGTATATATATGTATATATATAAACATTTATATAACGGATACATCCGACTACCTTTGAAACTTATCTAGCACAAACAAATCTTTTTGTTTGTTTGTTTTTTTTTTTTTAACACAATATTGATGTTTTAGAACACATTGATAGTACATCAATCAAATCTAAAAAATTACAATGAATAAAGTATTTTGCAGTCCGTTATATATTTACTTTTTTTTTATTTTTCTTTTTTTCAATAAATATTTTTTTTAAGGGAGTTATATTCTTGTAATTAACCATTTTTTAATAATCAATAAAAGTTTATTAATTGTTTTCTCATTTCTCACCACTCACTCACAAAAGATGTTTGAGTATATATTATACTTTTACAAAAGAATTCTTTCAATTATACATGTTAACAACCATACAAACCATATCTTTTAACTATATTCTCATAAAAATTTTAGAAATTATTTTATTTGAAAACACATACAATTATATATATATATATGAACACATCTATTATATATTTTATATTAATTGATCAAAAAATATATATATATAAATTGGTACATATGAAAAATTAATTTTTCTTTTAGTCTGTATTTTGAATATAATGAATATTAAAATCTAGTGTATTGTGATTTTCCAATAATTATTAACTAATGCGTCTCAGGTGCATTTTACTGACACCTTACTCGACATTGAACTAAAAATTATTATTATTATTACTATGTATAAGTATATATTTTAATTTTTTATATAAAAAAAAAACTAAGAGGAGAAGAAGAAGAAATTATTCATACCTTAAAGAAAAACATTAAAACATACCGTTGAATCACAAGTTTAGCATCAAATGAATTTTCTTTTCTTACTCTTGGATGTTGGCCAATTAAGTTGATATAAGGATGGATCTGGTTCATGACTAAATCCTTGCAGTAAATCAATAAGTTCACCTTCACATGTAGCAGAAACTAACATCCTTCGCGAAGCTAATGAATTAAATCCCTGTTCCACAACATCATCAAGAAACGATAACAGTTTATCATAATAATTGTTAACATTTAACAAACCAATTGGCTTATTGTGGATATTTAATTGTGCCCAACAAACAGTATGAAATATTTCTTCCGAAGTACCGAAACCTTCTGGCAAAGCAATGAAAGCATCTGAATGTTCAGTCATTTGAGTGATTCGTTCATACATGTTGTCCACTTTCATTTCTTCTCCTATTGTTGGTCCTGTAAGATTGGCTAAGGTAATCGGAATAATGCCTAAAACTTCACTTCCACCTGCATGCGCAGCTTTTGCAACTTTTCCCATGAGGCCAACTTCACCACCATCATATACCAAACGAATCTTTTTTTTAGCAAGTGTTATTCTAAGATTTTCTGTTACTTCTTCATAAATTAAATCTTTTCCTGCACTAGATCCAAAAAATACACAAATATTTTTTATTTTACTTACCGTAGGACGTTGACACGTTGAGAAATATGTTTTCTGTAATTGTTAGATCACAGCATATGAATTTATCAGCGTAACATGCCAAAAGTCAATTTTTTAACAGGAAATTATTATTATTAAAAGAAAATAAAAATGACAAAATTAAAACAAATATATACAGCGTAGTTGTGATTGTGGCTCACATCTTCCTCTGATTTTACGTTCAGTAACGACTTTAACGCCTTCTATGAGTCGAGGATATGCTTCCCATCCAATTTTCTTATAAATTGGCAAACAAGGTCTTTTAACGTCAGATTCCCAAGACGAAATTGTGTATATATATTTACTTATCTAAATAGATATGTGTTACTACAGTAGGATTTTTGTAAGGCTGATTCCACCGTCTATATTGATATTCCTCATGTTGAAATTGCCACCATAGTTTAAGAAGTTCATTTTGCACGTACCCACTAGAATGCGTATCAAGACCTCTAGAAAATTATCCAAAGGCTCTTTACTCAGACCATTCTTAATGAATAAAATTTTATCTTCTCTATTCATTGATGTCATTCCAACATTTTTGCATTTTCCCTTACAAGTCCACCTTGCACATTTATGACATCCACCTATACGTTTAGCTCTTCGCTTTTTGGCATATGTGCTTTTACCAAATCCTGGCATATGTCTTATTATTAATTCACTTGCTTCCCCAACCAATCGGACTTTTGCTTCAATTATCAAACGGACATCATTCGGTATGCCATATGACATCATCAACCTTAGCCGCTTACATCTAGCTTTATAAATTTTTTTCAACGCATTATCAGGTAAACAAGCAAAATATTTACGAAGATTCATAATACACGCATCCATATTATTATTATTATTATTATATATTTCAATTATTTTGGGAAAACTGAAGAAACCGACTTAAACAGTCACGGAGTACCGTTATCCGCCACTTAACCGGGAAATGAACTAGAATCTGCAAAACAAAATGAAAATATCAAACAACTATTGTGGATCATATAAAGGCATAAACTCATTATTAAGAATTTCATTTTCTATAAAAGGCTTAAGTCTTTGCCCATTAACTTTAAACACGTTATTATTTTTAGGATTTTCAATATCAACAACACCATGAGGATAAACAAATTTGACTATAAATGGTCCTGACCACCTCGATCTTAGTTTACCTGAAAATAAATGCAAACGAGAATTATAAAGCAAAACATTTTGTCCAATTTCAAATGACTTTCTCATAATATTTTTATCATGAAAGGCTTTAGTTTTATCTTTATAAATCTTTGAATTTTCATATGCATCATTTCTTAATTCTTCAAGTTCATTTATTTGCAATTTTCTTAATTTAGATGCATCATCTAAATTAATATTAAATTCTTTAATTGCCCAATAAGCTTTATATTCAAGTTCAACCGGTAAATGACAATGCTTACCAAAAACTAACCTATATGGTGACATCCCTAATGATGTTTTAAATGCAGTTCTATATGCCCATAATGCATCAGCTAATCTTAAAGACCAATCTTTTCGATTTGGATTAACTGTTTTTTCTAAAATTTGTTTTATTTCTCTATTTGCAAGTTCAACTTGACCATTACTTTGAGGATGATATGGGGTAGAAACTTTACGTGTAATGCCATATTTTTTTAACAAAGAAGAAAATGATTTATTTATAAAATGACTTCCCCCATCACTATTTATTGCTCTAGGTATTCCAAATCGGCTAAAAATATTTTCTTTTAAAAATTTTATAACAACTTTATGATCATTAGTTCTACATGCAATTGCTTCAATCCATTTTGAAACATAATCAACAGCGACTAAAATGTACTTATATCCAAAAGATAATGAAAATGGACACATAAAATATATCCCCCAACTATCAAATATTTCAATAATTATGATTGGATTTAAAGGCATCATGTTTCGTTTTGAAATTGATCCCATCTTCTGGCAGTTTTCACAAGATTTGCAAAATAAATGTGTATCTTTGAATAAAGACGGCCAATAAAATCCACATTGTAAGATTTTTGTAGATGTTTTATTGGATGAAAAATGACCTTCACATGCTTCAGAATGACAAAATTTAATAACATTACTTACTTCATTGTCGGGTATGCATCGTCGAAAAATTTGGTCAGGACAATACTTAAATAAGTAAGGATCATCCCAATAAAATTTTTTAACTTCTATCAAGAATTTATTCTTATCCTGTGAATTCCAATGAGAATGCATTTTATTTGTCACAAGAAAATTTACAATGTTAGCAAACCAGGGCATAATAGTAGCATAAAACAACTGATCATCTGGAAAATTTTTATTTATTGGTATTTCATTATGAGATGATTCAGTCATTATTCTAGATAAATGATCGGCTGCAACATTTTCTTTTCCTTTTTTATCTTTAATTATAATATCAAATTCTTGTAACAATAAAATCCACCGTATTAATCTTGGCTTAGCATCTTGTTTATTTGATAAATATTTTATGGCAGAATGATCGGTGTAAACAATAGTAGTAGAACCAATTAAATAAGATCGAAACTTATCTAATGCAAATACTACTGAAAGTAATTCTCATTCAGTAGTTGAATAATTTATTTGGGCACTATTTATGGTTCTACTAGCATAATAGATTGCATAAGGTTTTCCTTCTTTTCTTTGTCCTAACACAGCTCCTATAGCATAATCACTTGCATCACACATTAATTCAAATGGTAAAGACCAATCTGGAGGTTGTAAAATAGGTGATGTAACTAAAAGATTAATAATTTTTTTAAAAGCATTTTCACATTTCTGAGTCCATTTAAATTGTGTATCTTTTGTTAAAAGATTTGAAATTGATTTAGATATTATGCTGAAATTTTTTATAAACCTTCTATAAAATCCTGCATGACCCAAGAATGATCGAACTTCTTTGACCGTTTTTGGTGATGTTAAATTAGCAATAACATCAACTTTGGCTTTATCAACTTTAATTCTTTTTTCAGATATCACATGTCCTAAAACAATCCCAGATTTAACCATATAATGACATTTTTCCCAATTTAAAACAAGATTTTTTTCTTCACATCTTTTTAATACTTCTTCTAGATTTTTAAGACAATTTTCAAATGAGTTTCCAAAAATAGTTATATCATCCATAAAAACTTATACATATTCTTCAATCATATCACTGAAAATACTTAACATGCATCTTTGAAAAGTAGCCGGAGCATTACATAAACCAAATGGCATTTTTTTAAATGCAAAAGTTTCGAAAGGACAAGTAAAAGTAGTTTTTTCTTGATCTTCTAATGATATAGGTATTTGATAATACCCCGAATACCCATCAAGAAAACAGTAATAAGAATTTCCTGCTACTTTTTCTAGAATTTGATCTAAAAATGGTAGTGGGAAATGATCTTTTCTAGTTGCATCATTTAATTTTCTATAATCAATACACATACGCCAACTAATGGAATCCTAGCTTGTAATAATTCTCCCTTTTCATTTTTTATAACAGTGATGCCGGACTTTTTAGGTACTACTTGTGTTGGACTTACCCATTTACTATCTGAAATTGGATAGATAATTCCAGCGTCTAATAGTTTTAATACTTCATTCTTAACAACTTCCTTCATATGTGGATTTAACCTTCTTTGTGGTTGTTGATATGTTTTAGCATTTTCTTCCAAGTGAATTTTATGTGTACAAATTAAAGGATTTATACCTTTTATATCTTTCAAAGTCCATCCAATTGCATTTTTATATTTTTTAAGTAATTTAATCAAATCTTCTTCTTGATTTGGCAAAAGAGTGGAAGAAATTACAACATGAAATGTTTTATTTTCACCAAGAAATACATATTTCAATTCTAATGGTAAAACTTTTAATTCAAGTTTTGTACTATCATCTTCTTTAAAATTATTTTTAGACTCAAAACTTTCTATTGAAAAAACTTCAGATTGTTGATTTAAGTTTTCTTCTTGTATATTTTCTTCCACAATTGGTTCAATTTCATTATCATATTCATTTTCATTAATACTTGGTTGTTTACATAAATTGAACACATTAAGTTCTAGAGTCATATTTCCAAAAGACAATTTCATTATTCCATTTCGAAAATTAATTAAAGCATTTGAAGTTGCTAGAAATGGTCGTCCCAATATTACTGGAATTTCATTATGTACTTCTATTGGTTGTGTATCCAAAACAATAAAATCTACAGGATATATGAATTTATCAACTTGAACCAACACATCTTCTACAATACCTCTAGGTATTTTGATTGACCTATCCGCCAGTAAGAGAGTAACAGAAGTGGGTTTTAATTATCCTAAATTAAGTTTTTCATAAACTGAATAAGGAAGTAAATTCACACTTGCTCCCAAATCCAACAAAGCTTTTTTAATTTTATTTTCTCCAATAATACATGAAATTGTTGGACAACCAGGATCTTTATATTTTAAACTAGAATTATTTTGAAGAATAGAACTTACTTGTTCAACCAAGAATGCTTTTTTCTTCACATGCAATTTTTTTTTTACAGTACATAAGTCTTTTAAAAATTTTGCATAAGAAGGTACTTGTTTAATAGCATCTAATAATGGAATATTTATCTTCACTTGTTTAAAAACTTCATAGATATCAGAATCACTTTTTTGTTTTTTATGATTTGTTAATGCATGAGGAAATGGTGGAGGTTTATTTGACTTATTTACTATTTCAGATGATTTATCCTTCACCATATTATTCTTAAAATTTAAGGTATCATCATTCTCAAAAGTATCAGGATTATCATCCTTACTCTTTGATTTTAAATGATCCTTGTTTTCATTACTATATGGATCATTAACTATTTTACCACTTCTAAGGGTAATAACAGATTTTATTTGATCAATTTTTTCATTTTTTAATTCTTGATTTTGATTTTTAGGATTAGGTTGAGGTTGAGATGGAAATTTTCCTTTTTCATGAATATTAAGTGCAGATGCAAATTTTGCAAGAGTTTCTTTCAAATCACTCATAGATTGACTGTTTTGAATATCGATAGACTCTTGCTTTTGGATAAATGCATGAATTACATCTTCAAAGTTTTTTCTTGGAGGTGTAACATAAGGAATATAACCTTGATGATTTTGGTTATTTTGAAAATATTGTTGTGACGGTTGTGCATTATTATCATTCCTCCAACTAAAATTAGGATGATTTTTCCATCCAGGATTATATGATGGTGAAAAAGGATCTAGTATTGGTTTTTTATAATTGTTAACATAATTTGCTTGTTCATGGAGACATTCTTTAAATGAAGGTAATGTTGGACAATCTTTTGTAGCATGATCATGTGTATCACATATATGACAAACAATTTCTTGAATACTTTTTAATTGACCACTCTTTTTCATTTCTAATGACTCAATTTTTCTTGCTAAAGATGCAAGTTTAGCTTGAATATCTATATCATCTTTAAGATTATATATACCACCCCCATTTGTTGAATTATTGTTTTAGTTGTTGGTGGTTCTATTGTGCCTATATTATCCCAAATTTGAGTATTTTCTGCTAATAAATCCAAATATTTCATAGCTTCATTTGGGTTTTTATCTTCAAAAGTTCCATTACACATGAATTCTATCATTTGCCTATCTTTAGGTATTAGACCTTCATAAAA
Organism: Primulina tabacum; assembly: GCF_025594145.1. Classification (NCBI taxonomy): domain Eukaryota; kingdom Viridiplantae; phylum Streptophyta; class Magnoliopsida; order Lamiales; family Gesneriaceae; genus Primulina; species Primulina tabacum. Next base: position 22,452,926 of record NC_134558.1, on the reverse strand, counting down.
GTGAGAAACTATTCTCCATGTTTCAAAACCATGATGTGGGCATGTATTAAGTAATTCTTTTCTATCTATCCCAACATTGATAAAACGTTTCTCCTTGTTTTTGAGAAAAAGTTGTAATTTGTCTTTTAAAAGAGTTTGTTCTATGGGAAGGGAAAAACTTTTTGAGAAATTGTTGTTGCATTTTTTCCCATGATCTTATTGAACTTGAACTTAAATTTTGTAGCCATGTTTTAGCTTTATCTTTTAAAGAAAAAGGGAAAAGCTTTAATCGAACTATATCCATGCTACAATTTTGATCATTATAAGTGTTACAAACTTTCTCAAATTCTCTTAGATGAAAATATGGATTTTCAGAATCTAAGCCATGAAAATTTGGTAAAATTTGAATAATTTGAGGTTTGAAGTTGAAATTAGATGCATCAGGAGGAAAAACTAAACAAGATGGGGCACTAGTTCTAATAGGGTTCATATGGTGCCTAAGTGTTCTTAATTGATCATGTTCTTGATTATTATTATTATTATTATTATTATTATCATCTTGATTATTTGAATTATCATCCATGTTCAAATTATTTTCAGATACTCGAATAAGTGTATCACTTTTTTTTCGACTCCAAATACTCATGCAAAAAAAAAAAACAACACAATACTTATAAATAAAACATAATTAACAAATATAAACTTAATTTATACCTCCCCGGCAACGGCGCCAAAAACTTGCTACTACTTAAAAAATAATTCACCAAAGTGTAGGTTGTCTGCAAGTAATATATTTCGTAAGTACGAGATCGATCCACAGAGAGGTTATTTTGAGTTTAAATTTATTAATTTATAGATTACCAAATGCAAGAATGAAGTTTACAAATTATAAATTTTGTCAAGGCTTGAGGATTTATTCTTGGTTTATGTAATATTGTTTAACTAAAAGTAAAACAAAAGAAACCAACATACATAATGGTTCCAAGAAAATTAAACACACACATAATATAATATAGTTCCCACTATAGAAAATACCGAATTAACCGATATTTTATATATGGTACCTATGATTATAATTATGACTATATAAATAAATAATTGCGTAAAGTAAATGTTAAATTAAATCATTATATTTTATTTAGAACAACCGGCAGAGCCACGCTATTGCCTAAATGAAATATATTGATTTAATAAGTTAGTTGCGGTAAAGTAAAAGTTAGTTGCGGTAAAGAAATGTTAGTTGCGATAAAGTAAATGTTAGATACGATAAAATAAATGTTAGATACGAAAAATAAAAGTTAGTTGCGATAAAGTAAATGTTAGATTGTTAGATGTTAGTATTAAATCATAATATTTCATTTAGAACAACCGGCAGAGCCACGCTATTGTCTAAATGAAATATTATGATATTATTATATAAATATATATATATATATATATCTATATATATATAATAATAAGTGATGAAATATTTATTGTATCAAAATTAAACAACAAATCAAGATAACCACTTTAATGGTATCAAGCATTTGATGTAAATTGATAACAACAAATAATTCATTTTTATACCTACAATAAAAATAAGTTAGCTAAATGAAAAGAAATAAAGAAAGAATATACAAAATATAAACAATCTTACTTCACCAAGAATGCATCCTCTTCACCTTGACATAATAGATTTAGCTTGCCATAAGCTTACTTTTGATCAACACTAAAATATCACTCATAGTTGAGAACATGAAAGAAAATATATTGGAACTTAGAACTTTGATACACACTCACACTATATTTTACAATGAGATAGAATGATTCTCAAGCTAGCACAAGGTCTCTATTTATAGGCCAAATGAGAGAAAGAGTCAAAATTTTTATTAATGCCATGTAGTTGCAATAGTATTCTTTGTCTCCTCCAAGTTCAATTCCATGTCCTTTCTTTCAATGCTTTGTTCCACGACATTAATCAACGAATTTGACTCTACTCAAAACGGTAAACATGTGGGGAATTGTCTGTAGATAAATTTGGCCACTTGGTTTACCTTATTTGGTTAAATATTGAAATAGTTATGATTTTTTTACTATATGCTGGTCATAGTAAAAGTAAATTTGTCCTCCTTTTGATATTTGCACAATTTGATCATCTTAAGGAACTCTTTAGGCAATCATGTCTTCTGCAAAGTTGTAGATAATTTCTCAAGGATTCCAAACATGTTTGAGTCGCCTCCATTTAAATTTTCTAGCTTGAGTTATCATTATTTTACCAACACGTAGAAAACCTGAAAATAAAATATATTTAGTTAGACAATTAAATATAAGCAAACAATACTAAAATAACATAATTTTATAATTTTAATGAAACTTAAATTTTAAAATACAGGTTTTAACATATAATAAATTATTAATTTAAGTTTCATCATTGTGCGTCGTTGCTTTTGGGCGTTGTGTCAATTCGGAACATTGCCATAGCGTCCTAGGTTGAGTCTCGTTGCATCGGTTTGGGTCGTTTGGGCGTGACTTTTAAAATTGCAACAAAATGGGTTCTTTTGGTTGGTTGTTGTGAGAACCCGAATTTTATTATTCAATATTTGGCAATAATTAGAAATAATTATTTTAAAGTGATAAATTAAAATAATTAAGCCAAATAATTATACTTGTGTATTAAACATATGTATTATAGACGATATTAAAATACATATTGGAGTTTTATAGCACATGTGAATTGTAAATATTTGGACCGGGTCACATTCTAGCATTTGGGCTAAATCATTGGATACATGTATATATATATGTGTTATAGGAGCCCATTAGCCCAATAAGCCCAATTCATTTATCCCCAAAAACCTCGCGCTTCTCTTTTCTTGGCATCCATTTTGTTCTCTTGCGTCCCTAGCCTTCAACTTTCGCTGCTCACCTCTTCGTCTCAGTAATCGTAGTGTTTTCTTCCTCGAAGATAGTTCAGCAGCTCAAAGTTGGTTTAAAGCAAGAGCAAGTAAGCAACAAGCTCCATATTGAGCCCTTGTTGTTATGTTTTCTTTTCCAGCCTTTATTCTTGCTTACTTTGTGTACTTCAGGGCTTGAAGATTTCATTTCTATCTTCATTTCAGTTCATAGGAAGCTTTTGAAGGCAATCTCTAAGCCTATGGTTTAAATTTTGTTCATGATGGTAGATGATGAATTCTGTTTCGAGTTGCAGGTTTTGGCTTCTAATTTTTGGGTTTTTGGTGTGTTGTGCACTAAAATTCTTGACTTGTGGTTCAAATAGAACTTATAGATCTATCTGTTATCTTTCTGGAGCCGCTGACAAAATGGAATTCCAATTAGAAACATATTTGATATGATTTTTTTTACCAAAATGTGTTGAAATAGAATTCTGTGTTGGAGCTGCGTAGATTAGCTACTGTAATTTGAGTTTATGAAATTTATGCGCTCGGAATCTGGACTTGTGATTTAAATAAGAGTTGTAGAGGTATGTGTTGTATTCGTATTGATATAAGAATCGCTAAATTCCATTAAGAATTGAAATCGTTATACTCATTTTGCCGAAAAGTCTCAGGTACAGACTTCTGTCCAAGAAGTGCGCATGTAGTAGCATTTCTTGATAATTCTGGGATTTATCTATTAAGATTCTGGAAATGGTTTCTTCTAGGAAAACTTAGATATTTAAGTTGTCTTTCATCTTCAATTGGCGGATATAAAATTGAGTCAATGATAAGTTAGATATGAATTTTATACTCATAAGTGTCAAACTTGGATATGTCACAGAACTCATTTCCCATGGTTTTTGATGTTGGGCGTTTTTCAGTGTCGAGATTATAGAATTTATTTCTGTTGTCTTCTGATGAAATATGGGATTTTGAGTTAGGTTTCCTTTCATGTATGATAAGTGTGTTTTGGTTAAGTTTTGGTTGAGTTATCACCTTAAAACCAAGCTTAGGTCCAAGCTAGAATTAATAATTTATTTTTGGCTAAGAGTTGAATCTTTATTTGATGGAAATAAATTATTTGCCACATGTTTTAATAGCCAGGAAGTTCTAAGGAGTTCATAAACTATTGTGGTAATTTAATTTGAAGGTTAAGGTACGGATTGATCTATTCCTTATAGCGTCTATAACGACGTGTAATTTAATTGATGTGATTTTATGAGAATTATGTGTTTATGTGCTCTTTGTGCTCTTTGGGTGTATTTTAAAATTATTCCTCATTCTTTAAAAAATAAATGTGATTTTCTAAATACATTGGAATAATAAGTGGATTTATATGTATTGTTGAGCACACATTCATATCGAGCCATGACTCCGTTATTTCCGAGATTTCTGTTTACTCTTGTATGAGTTATTTAGACATCAGAGCCGAGGGCATTTAAGCGTCACACCTCTAATGACTAGCGGCAGGGCCAAGCAGTTCTGCAGACTAACACCCCTGACGCAGATGTGCAGGGCCCAGGGCGTATTTGACATGTCACACACCTTACACATGTGGCCACAGTTGTTACTATCATTTCTTTGGATCCAGTTTGATATCCGAGATTATTCGTACCCTACATGCAATGTATTGCATTGATTTCATTACATGTCATTTATTTATGCTAGTAATTTATTTGATCTTCGTACTGGGGTTTGACCCCTGTCTCTCGGGGCTGCTGTTGGTTTGTTTTGTTATTCCATAGCAGGTTATACAGTTGGTTCTGATGTAGCTGGCGGATCGTCTGCTAGTGGAGCCCAGTGAGTCGATTTGAGTTGGGAGTCCCCAGATATTTATACTATATATATTGTGTCATTTGCCGAGGAGATGTCTCGTGTATTTGTATGGTTGTATTATTGAGTGTTGGATCTTATTTGGTGTGATCGAGCCTGGCTGGCTCTGCGTATGATTGGTATTCTGTCTATTTTATTTGACTCTATTTTCGAGTATAAATGTTTTGTTGTGTTGTTTTTGAATTTTTAGTATGTCTTATTTACGGGTAGGTCATGCCGAAAATTCTGTAGGCCCAAAATGGAAAATTTTTACTCGTTTTCGCTGTTTACGCTAATAAATCCTGGTTGTTTGATAATTAAAAATTAATCAGGAGCACGGGTCCTCGCAGTTGGTATCAGAGCGTAACTGGGTTATTGTGACTCTCTAATCAAAGGTGTATAAATGCATTTTAAAGTTTATTAGTATAACTAAATTTTACTATTTTCATTTTAGAATTTTTACAACATTATTGTTCGGTACAAATTTTATTTGTCCAAAGTATCTAGAAATAAATTAAAATACATCACAATACACTTAAAAATTCATCAAGTACTATGAGGTTCTCATTCCAAGACCAAATACCCAAAATATAATAAAATATTATAATTAAGCTCAACATATATGTTAAGTAATTAAGTACAATGTAATATAATTTATAATTATATTCAATGTATATAATCATTAAGTACAATATATTCTAACTAAGTACAAAATATTTAAATTTATGTAGGTATATAATAATATTAAGTTTTGGATAAATATAACTTTTTTCATTTAATAAATAATACAATAAATATGGATAAACATGGAAATATTAAGTTTTGGATAAAAATAACCTTTTTCATTTAAAAAAATAAAACAATATATATGGATAAACATGGAATCCACTATATATATCTCTTCACACCTCAAATTCAGAAATCAACCAAGAAGAAAGAAACGAGAGAGAGAGAAGAAAGAAACGGAAGAGGGAAGAAGTAAGGAAAGAAGAAAAGAGAAAAAAATAGAAGAAAAATCTATATCCCTTTCCGAAAAATTCCAATAAATCACTAACTATTCACCTCATATCTTAAAGCAATATAGCACTGGAGGTGATGTAAAAAGATCGATCAAGAACAAGAAAATCAAGTCAAAATATTCCGAAAAACGGCAACGGAATCCCGTTTCAAACTAGGTAATCTACGCTCATCATTCTTATAGTTACACAACAAACTAGAGGTTGACTTGAACACAAAAGTTGTACCTCTTGTTGCATAGATAAGGTACATACCGACCGTCGTCCCAAAATATTGACGCAACTAACATTTTTGGAATGCCAGAGTACCTTACTTCTTCATAAAAGAATATTTAAATCTGGTATTGATCGGGTAGGAATTTGAAAATACTTTCAACATAAGAATTAAAGATCTTACAAAGTTACATAATCTGGAAAAAAACCGGCCGCGCGTGGCCGTCGGAAGGCCAGTCACGCGCCGGAACTGTCGGCGCGTGTACCTCACGCGTCACCTTATCGTCGGTTTTTCGGTGGCCGAACCTTCCTGGTGATGTTTCCGACTTTTTGGCCAGCTTTCGTAATGTTTAGAGATATTTTTTAATTAATATGACTTTTGCGAACTTAAGTAAAATCAACCTGGGTTAAATTTTGAACAAAAATAATCTGGAAATGATCAGCTATTTACTTAAAACTCTAACATATAAATATCATTCATAATATATTTTTAGGACTTGCTCCAACAATTCGGATTACTAATCAAGCCTAAACTGTAAGTTAACAGGTAAGAAAATTACTATTCATTCTTCTATTAAAGCCTTTGGCATTTGGCCTGGAAATTTCAATAGCATTTATTTAATGTTCAAATATCATTCAAAGTTCATTTCGATTACTGATATATTTTCTTGAATTTTTATGAACGGATTGGTATATCATTAATGAATGGAGTCATGGACAACGGATTTCGGTCCGGAAATTGAGTCCACTGGACAACTTGGCTTCGGCCCGGAAAGTGAGGCTAATGAGCAACAGGGTCAAAAGTCCCGGGTATATGGTTCATCTGAACAACGCGCACCGAATATTTCGGTCCGGAGAATGGTTCACCCGGCTCGTAAAATGATCTTATAAGTGCTCAATTAGAGCCACCAATGTTAATTTATAAAATTTTCATTTATCTATTATTCTTAGTAATTTTAACATTTCATAGCATTCATAACATCTAATTTTTTATGTCTATTACTTCATGCATAATTATTATGAAGCGCTATTTTAACTTATTTAAAAGCTATTTACTAAATTAAACTCACTAAGTTCTCAAAGACTTAACCATCTGTTTCTTTTCGACTATTGTAATTTCCAGACACAGGAACCCTAGAATTGGAACAGTAAGAAAATAACTGAAGCTGAAATAAGAGCATTTGAAAGTTGTGATGATCTATTTATAAATAAATGTTAAACTTCCGCTGTAAATAATTGTACAATATTTGAAATAAGAATGTAAATATTTGTATATATCTTTTAATAATAGTAAAAATATTTAAATTTTTATCTACAATATTTTTTTAATGGTAAAAATAAAGATAGCAGTTCAATAAAGAAATATTGTAGAAAATGTGGCACTTAGTAAGGGAATAATTATGAATTCCTAAACCATGCGTCACAGGTATGCTCGAATTAGAGTCTAGATATAAAGGCCTCTAATTTCGTGTTTTAAAATTTGCGCAAAAATTAAAAATTTTCTTTTTAAATAATTAAAATGTCTCGTTCATAAGATAAACTGATAAATAAAGTTTAATGTTCGAAATAGCAGCGGAAGAAATTATTGTTTTTCAAAAGAACAATTTGAAATAATCCAAGAACGATAAAAATGTTTGATCATAAAATGATAAATGCTGAAAATGAGGTCCTCAGGTTCCACTACTGCCGACCCAAGCTAGCTCACTCGTTCCCGCCCTCGGTCCCGACATCATCAGTACCTACAACAATCAAGTCTAGTGAGTCTAAAACTCGGCATGCACATATCGTACATAACAAGTAAATAAATAATAAAATCACATGCAAAGTGAAAATATCATGTCGTGAGGCATAACGTAAAATATCGTGTCATGAATAATTATGATATGTGCATAACTGAACTGAAAATCATAAGTAAAAATGTTTGCACCGTAGAGCCCTGTCATAAAATAACATGTCGTAGTTTTGCTGTTGAGATTATGTTCTACGCAAGTGGCCCCATGAACTGCACTGAACTGAACCGGTAAGTGACCACCGGGTGAAGTAATGAGCGTCTGATCAGACTAATGCCACAGTATACTGGGTGGAACTGAACTGACCGGTAAGTGACCACCGGGATGAACTGAACTGAACCGGTAAGTGACCACCGGGTGAAGTAATAATCTCATGACAGAGAAGTGGCCACAAGCAATATCGCATAAATCTCAAAAATGAATATTTTATATATTTTTATGCACGTAAAATAATTAATCACATAATTAAATATCCTGTAATAATTTTACCATATGGGTTGGATCGTTCCCAGGCTCGCTGCGACCTAAATCTCACATGAAAAATATGCAAATGGTTTAACTTGACCAAACTTTGTAATTGACTCCAAAAACGAGACAATTACGCCCAATGACTTAGTATTTAATCATGACTCCGTGCCAACCCGAACTGACACCGAACCATCATTTAGTCAAGATTAAAATACACCTAAAATGATGAAATAATGCTCCTAAAATTACTGTACTCGAAATTTTGGTGAATGAAGGCCAAAACATGAAACGCTCTTTCGAGAGTCACTTTGGCACATTGCACCGTAAATTCTTGTACGACCTCTAAACTGATCCGAATCACAAACGGCAAAAAACATGACCTTCCTAACTTGATGAAGTACTGTCCAGTCCAAGTCCATAGGGTAAAAGCCAACCAAGAACCCGAAATGCACCTCTGAATCGCAGCGCACTTGCTGTCAAAAATACAGCAGCGTGCGTGAGCGTTTCCTTGCGTCGTTTGCGAGGCTAATGGCCATTGTGGCTTGAACCACTGACCAGAACATAATACCAACATCCTAAGGAATAGTTTTAACCATGGCTAAGGGCCTTAGGCCAGCCACAATTCGAACCATACCCGAAACATGCCATATATCCCACCCGAACACTAAACCTGCGCGTGGGATGTTGCTGTGGTTCTCGCTGTCATGGATCCTTCCAGTGGCCATTTGATTGACCATGGCATGATCTAGACATCAAGGGATATGGTATTAACCGTGGCTAAGGGCTATAGAGCCAACCAAGATCCACACCAACACCACAAACCGAACTACACATGCTGTAAAAAGTGAAGGGGCCGAAGGGGGGGGGGGGGGGGCTGTTCTTGTTTCTTTTATTTGAAAACCGATTCCACCATGGACCAAGCTTCAAAAGGGCGACTTGGTCACGTCTTAAACATCACAAGGAGATGTTATAACCATGGCTATAGCCCCTATGGTAGCCAAGATCAGATCCATCTCCCTTGTCAACAAGAACATCATTTTCGAACTCAAGAATGGCTTAGTGGATGAGTTGCTGTATTTCTAAGTTTCCAGCGTACATGGGGCTTGAACGAATGGCCCGATATGATCCTAACATGTCCTAGAACATGTCTAGATGCAGCCTTGGGAGCCTGGACATGAGCCGAACCCTGAACCATCATAAACAACATAAACATGAAGCACAAGGGAATAAAAAAATCTGTGCAGAATTTGACAAAAGTTGCTGTCCATATTTCGGTTTTTCATGATTCATGCTCACATGTTGGTTTATAAAAATATAAATACAACTTGATTGAAGAGCAAGGGATGGTATATGCATGCCTGGATATTTTTGTTTTTGAAAGAAAAACAAACGAGTGACGATGCGGCGCGGAGGAGGAGTGACCTTTGCTTATTAGTTTTTCTCACTTTTCTCTCTTCTTTTCTCTAACTTTTCTCACGGTTTTTTCCTCACAATATTCACTCTGAAAGTTGCTCTGAATTTCGGTGGTGAGGGGAGGGAAAAAGGTTAGGAGAAGTGAATGGAAGTTGCAAGATAGGTGGGAGATAAAAAGGTAAAACAAATCTTGCTTTCTTTGAGTTTGCTTGGAGATAGAAAGGATATGATATCAAGGGCTTTTTTTGGGGAATATTGGAGAGGTGAGTGGTCGATTAGTTGCTAGGTAAAACCAAGGTAGGGATATTTCTTTATTACTAATTATTGGTGAATAAAAGGCAATGGATAAGGAAAAGATTAGGGAAAAGAATCAAGGGTGAGTTGTTTAAACAAATTTAAATCTTTTAAAATAGGGGATGGCCGATTTTTTTTATAAATAAAGTAGGGTAGGGAAATTGCTTAAATGTTAATTATTGAAGATTAAGTGTGATAGAATTATCTCCCAAGAAAATGGATAAGGGAAAGATATTAAATAATTGGATTGACAACTATTTTTATATTAAATAAAGAGGGCCGAAAATCTTATGAAAAGTAAAGGGAAAATATTTCTTAATTATTGAATTTTAAATCTCTAGTGTTTTATCTACCCATTAAATATTTTAGGGAGTTAAGAAATTAATTATTGAACTATATTTACTACTTAACTCAACTTATTTAAATAATTCTTTAAACCTTCTTTTATATTAAATTATTATTTATCTTAAATAAATTTTAGGAATGTTTTCTTAATATTAAAATTTATCTCTTTACTTCAACTCCAGTCCGGCCTCACTTATTTAATTGAAAAGATAGCAACTAAACTACTGCATGAAATAAATAAGTTTAAAGAAAAGAATTTAAATACTCATGCAATAGAAATCATTTTAATTTAAATATTAGAATTATGCATGGCTTATACATAGTCTAATTTAGGGGTTCTACAACCCTTCCCCCCTTAAAAGAAATTTCGTCCTCGAAATTAAAACTTATTGAATAACTCGGGATAACGACTCATCATCTCTGGCTCAGACTCCCACATAGCTTCCTCCTCTGAATGGTTAAGCCATTTGACTTTGACTCGCTTAACCAGCTTGTTCCGAAGCCTCTTCTCCTGTCTGTCTAAGATCTGCACTGGTCTGTCCTCATAAGACAGGTTCGGAGTAAGCTGCAACGGCTCGAAATTCAGGACATGCGAAGGATTTGCCATGTACTTCCTCAGCATAGAGACGTGGAACACATTGTGTACTTCGGCCAGATTTGGCGGAAGAGCAACACGATAAGCTAGCATCCCAACTCTGTCGAGGATCTCAAATGATCCAATGAATCTCGGACTGAGCTTCCCTTTTTTCCCAAATCGCATGACACCTTTCATAGGTTCTATCTTCACAAAGACATGGTCGCCAACGGCAAACTCTAGATCTCTCCTCCTCTGATCCGCATAACTCTTCTGTCGACTCTGAGCAGTCCTCATCCTATCACGGATCTTGACTACTACCTCGGCAGCCTGCTGAATAACCTCTGGACCCAACTCTTCTCTCTCTCCTACCTCATCCCAATGAACAGGAGATCTGCACTTACGGCCATACAGTGCTTCATACGGAGCCATACCTATAGACGACTGAAAGCTGTTGTTATAGGTGAACTCTACCAATGGTAGCTTCGACTCCCAACTCTCTGAGAAATCAATAACGCAAGCACGGAGAAGATCCTCCAAAATCTGAATGACTCGCTCTGACTGACCATCTGTCTATGGGTGGAATGCTGTGCTAAACAACAACTTCGTACCCATGGTCGAATGTAAACTCTTCCAAAATGAGGAAGTGAATCTAGGATCTCTGTCAGACACAATCGAAATTGGAATACCATGCAGTCGGACTATCTCTCGGATATACAACTCTGCATACTGAATCATGGTGAAAATCGTCTTAATAGGCAAGAAGTGAGCTGATTGGGTAAGACGATCTACAATCACCCAGATGGTATTTGATCCTCTGTCTGACTTCGGTAAACCGGTCACAAAGTCCATGGTAACATTCTCCCACTTCCACTCGGGAATAGGCATAGGCTTTAGCAAACCTGCTGGTCTCTGATACTCCGCCTTCACTAACTGGCAAGTCAGACACTCGGATACAAACCGTTTGATGTCCTTCTTCATTCCCGGCCACCAATACAATAACTGCAGATCTTTGTACATTTTTGTACTCCCTGGATGGATAGAGTATGGCGACATGTGGGCCTCTGATAGAATATCTGCTCGGAGAGAATCACTGCTAGGAACCCACATCCTGTCTCGATATCTCACTATACCGTTGCTCACTGTATACAAGACATTTCCCTTGGCCTCATCTCTCTGCTTCCACTTTGCCATCTGCTCATCTGCTGACTGACCACTGCGAATACGGTCTAGAAGAGAGGACTGAATAGTCAAGGTAGATAGACGGGGAACTCTGCCTCGAGGATAAGTCTCTAGACCAAACCTCTGCATCTCAGTCTGAAGAGGTCTCGAAACTGTCAAATGAGCCATCACTGCGACTTTCCTGCTCAATGCATCCGCAACTACATTAGCTTTGCCCGGGTGGTAGCTAATGTTGCAGTCGTAATCCTTCACTAACTCCAACCAACGCCTCTGACGCATGTTCAGCTCTTTCTGCGTAAAGAAGTACTTGAGGCTCTTGTGGTCGGTAAAGATCTGGCACTTCTCTCCATACAAATAATTCCTCCAAATCTTCAAGGCAAATACCATGGCGGCCAACTCTAGATCATGGGTAGGGTAATTCTTCTCATGAGTTTTCAGCTGTCGAGAAGCATATGCTATCACCTTCCTATGCTGCATCAACACTGCGCTTAAACTGAGCTTCGAAGCATCGGTATACAGAACAAACTCACCGGGCCCCGACGGCATGGCCAAAACTGGTGCTGAGATAAGAGCTTGCTTCAAAGTATCGAAGCTCTTCTGACATTCATCGCTCCACACAAATTTCACATTCTTCTTGGTCAATGATGTGAGTGGAACGGCAATAGAGGAGAATCCCTTAATGAACTTCCGATAATATCCTGCTAGCCCAAGAAAACTGCGGATCTCTGATGCATTCTGTGGCACAACCCAATCTCTGTCTGCTGCAACCTTCGCTGGGTCTACCTCAATACCGCTGCTAGAAACAATATGGCCTAAGAATGCCACCTTCTCTAACCAGAATTCGCACTTACTAAACTTTGCGAATAACTTATGCTTCTGCAAGGTCTGCAACACTGTGGTCAGATGTCTGCTGTGATCCTCTCGATTCTTTGAGTAGACGAGAATGTCGTCTATGAATACTATCACAAACTGATCAAGATACGGCTGAAATACGCGATTCATGAGATCCAAGAAGATCGCTGTCGCATTCGTCAGACCGAACGGCATCACAAGGAACTCGTAGTGGCCATAACGAGTCCCGAAAGCAGTCTTGGAAACATCAGTATCTTTCACCCTCAACTGGTGATATCCTGAACGCAGATCAATCTTGGAGAAAATTGAAGCTCCCTGCAACTGGTCAAATAAGTCCTCAATCCGTGGAAGTGGATACTTGTTCTTCACTGTCACCCTGTTCTACTCCCGGTAATCAATGCAAAGCCTCATAGAGCCATCCTTCTTCTTCACAAACAAGACTGGTGCGCCCCATGGATAAAAACTCGGGCGAATGATCTCCTTGTCAAGAAGTTCCTGAATCTGCTTCTTAAGTTCTGCCATCTCTGTCGGTGCTAGTCGGTACGGTGCTTTTGAGATCGGAACCGTACCTGGAATAAGCTCGATAGAAAACTCCACCTCTCTCTCGGGTGGCATACCAGAGACGTCCTCAGGAAAAACGTCTAAGAAGTCTCTAACAATCGGAACATCTGCGGCTGACGGACTGGGTGCCTCGGGGACAGATATAAAAGTTGCTAAAAATGCCCGACACCCTCTATGTATGAGCTTCCTAGCCTTGACATAAGGAATAATGCGCGGTAAAGCAAATTACCTGTCTGGCTCAAATAAGAAATGTGTCATCCCATGCGGTCGGACTAGAACAGATCTCCGCTGAAAGTCGATCAAAACTCTGTTCCGCAATAGCCAATCCATCCCTAGAATGATGTCAAACTCTGGCATCGGCAGTACGATAAGATCCGCATAAACAAGATTGCCATGGAGCTCAAGATCTATGTCTCGGATCACATTGGTAGCAGACATCTCCTCACCAGAAGGCAATACTACTGAATAGGCTACATCTAGCCCAACGGTCTTGACCTTGAGGAAATTAGCAAAGACCTCCGAAATAAATGAGTGAGTAGCCCCTGAATCTATCAAGGCTTTCGTAGCGGAACCGGATATAAAAATTCTCCCTGAAAGGTTGGAACATCAAGCTGAACCCAATAATCACAAGAACTAACCTATAGACATGCAAAGGTCAATGTTCTTCTAACTTAAATTTCCAAAATAATACTGAGTAGAGCATGCAATCGTACCGCAATTCTATGTTCAAAATCTTAAACCAAAACATTAAATCCCAAATATAAACTTAAAGCGTTAAGGTACCTGTCATGAGCATCGTATCTGGGTTCGTCTCCGTAGCATGGAGAGCGAAAACTCTGCCTTGGGTAGGCAGATTCCTCTTAGGGTACTGCGGCAGTAAGTGGTCTGGACTACCACACTTGTAACACTTTCCTGAGCCAAACATACACGCTCCAGCATGGCGGCGTGTGCACTTAGGACAAACTGGATGCTCAAAAGTCCTCGGGACTGCGCGTCCCCACTGCTGTTGCTGACCTCTGTTCCTCCTCGTGCCGTGAAAAGGCCTCTTATTCTGCTGCTGCTGCTGCTGAGGAGGAGGGCAGTGCGGTACCTTGATTGGGCGCTTGCCTTGGCGATCCCTCTCAATATCATACTGATCCTGCTCTGCGGCTAGAGCTCTGGAGACGGCGGCCTCATAAGTTTTAGGGTCAGCCACCCTAACATCACGGCGCAAGATCGGCCGTAGACCCACCAGAAAATGAATTAACTTGGCTTTAGCATCATTCGCAATCAGGGGCACAAATAGACAACCCCTCTCAAACTTACGGATGAACTCCGTAACAGTCAGATCTCCCTGCCTCAGGCTCATGAATTCCGTGGTCAACCTGGTGCGCACCTCCTTAGTAAAATATTTGGAGTAAAATACCTCCGTGAAGCGTGTCTAGCTCAGCGTAGCCAAGTTCAGGGCTACTGACACTCCTTCCCACCATAAGCGGGCATCTCCTCCGAATAAATAAGTGGCACATCGAACTCTGTCTGCATCTCCAAGCTCCATGAACTCGAAGATAACCTCGAGGGACTTGATACAGCCCTCGGCAATCACGGGGTCCGTCGTCCCTGAAAACTCCTTAGGACGCATCTTCATAAACCGCTCATAAGTAGCCTCGGGTCCTGTCGACTTGGCTGCCACAGCATGGTTCCCCGCAAACTGTGCGAAGAACTGAGTCATCCCAACTAGCATCTGGGCATTCATGTCAGGTGGAGGTGGTAAGTCCTTCTCCTGCCCCTGGTTCATGCCGTCCTCCTGGCGCTCATCTTCTCTAGTGCACTCGAGGATGCGTCTAGGGGGCATACTGTTCCATACATAACCCATACGTAACCAACATGCATAATTCCATAATTTATTTATTTTTAAATACTAAAAAATAAAAATCTGGACGTAAAATATTTCATGAAAACATGCTGTCCGAATATTTCATGTTTTAAATAAAATGCGTAAATGTAAAACTTACAGACCGAAGACGTGACTCCATGAGCTTCTCGTGGTCAGTAGTAGTACAACCCTTTACAAGAACATAGGTTCTGATACCAGCTATAAAGGCCTCTAATTTCGTGTTTTAAAATTTGCGAAAAAATTAAAAATTTTCTTTTTAAATAATTAAAATATCTTGTTCATAAGATAAACTGATAAATAAATTTTAATATTCGAAATAGCAGTGGAAGAAATTATTGTTTTTCAAAATAACAATTTGAAATAATCCAACAACGATAAAAATTTTTGATCATAAAATGATAAATGCTGAAAATGAGGTCCTCGGGTTCCGCTACTGCCGACCCAGCTAGCTCACTCGTTCTCGCCCTCGGTCCCGACATCATCAGTACCTACAACAATCAAGTCTAGTGAGTCTAAAGACTCGGCATGCATATATCGTACATAACAAGTAAATAAATAATAAAATTGCATGCAAAGTGAAAATATCATGTCGTGAGGCATAATGTAAAATATCGTGTCATGAATAATTATAATACGTGCATAACTGAACTGAAAATCATAAGTAAAAATGTTTGCTCCGTAGAGCCCTGTCATAAAATAACATGTCGTAGTTTTGCTGTTGAGATTATGTTCTACGCAAGTGGCCCCATGAACTGCACTGAACTGAACCGGTAAGTGACCACCGGGTGAAGTAATGAGCGTCTGATCAGACTAATGCCACAGTATACTGGGTGGAACTGAACTGACCGGTAAGTGACCACCGGGATGAACTGAACTGAACCGATAAGTGACCACCGGGTGAAGTAATAATCCCATGACAGTGAAGTGGCCACAAGCAATATCGCATAAATCTCAAAAATGAATATTTTATATATTTTATGCACGTAAAATAATTAATCACATAATTAAATATCCTGTAATAATTTTACCATACGGGTTGGATTGTTTCCAGGCTCGCTGCGACCTAAATCTCACATGAAAAATATGCAAATGGTTTAACTTGACCAAACTTAGTAATTGACTCCCAAAACGAGACAATTACGCCCAATGACTTAGTATTTAATCATGACTCCGTGCCAACCCGAACCAACACCGAACTATAATTTAGTCATGATTAAAATACACCTAAAATGATGAAACAATGCTCCTAAAATTACAGTACTCGAAATTTTGGTGAATGGAGGCCAAAACATGAAACGCTCTTTCGAGAGTCACTTTTGCACATTGCACCGTAAACTCTCGTATGACCTCTAAACTGATCTGAATCATGAACGGCCAAAAACATGACCTTCCTTACTTGATGAGGTACAGTCCAGTCCAAGGCCATAGGCTAAAAGCCAACCAAGAACCCGAAATGGCCCTCTGAACCACAGCGCACTTGCTGTCAAAAATACAGCAGCGTGCGTGAGCGTTTCCTTGCGTCGTTTGCGAGGCTAATGGCCATTGTGGCTTGAACCACCAACCAGAACCTCTTAACAACATCCTAAGGAATGGTTTGAACCATGGCTAAGGGCCCTAGGCCTGCCACAATTCGAACCATACCCGAAACATGCCATACATCCCACCCGAACACTAAACCTGCGCGTGGGATGTTGCTGTGGTTCTCGCTGTCATGGATCCTTCCAGTGGCCATTTGATTGACCATGGCATGATCTAGACATCAAGGGGTATGGCATGAACCGTGGCTAAGGGATATAGAGCCAACAAAGATCCACACCAACACCACAAACCGAACTACACATGCTGTAAAAAGTGAAGGGGCCGAAGGGGGGGGCTGTTCTTGTTTCTTTTATTTGAAAGCCGATTCCACCATGGACCAAGCCTCGAAAGGGAAACTTGGTCACGTTGTAGACCTCACAAGGAGATGTTCTAACCATGGCTATAGCCCCTATGGTAGCCAAGATCAGATCCATCTCCCTTGTCAACAAGAACAGCATTTTCGAACTCAAGAATGGCTTATTGGATGAGTTGCTGTATTTCTAAGTTACCAGCGTACATGGGGCTTGAACGAATGGCCCGATATGATCCTAAAATGTCCTAGAACATGTCTAGATGCAGCCTTGGGATCCTGGACACGAGCCGAACCCTGAACCATCATAAACAACAGAAACATGAAGCACAAGGGAATAGAAAAATCTGTGCAGAATTTGACAAAAGTTGCTGTCCATATTTCGGTTTTTCATGATTCATGCTCACATGTTGGTTTATAAAAATATAAATACAACTTGATTGAAGAGCAAGGGATGGTATATGCATGCCTGGATATTTTTGTTTTTGAAATAAAAACAAACGAGTGATGATGCGGCGCGGAGGAGGAGTGCCCTTTGCTTATTAGTTTTTCTCACTTTTCTCTCTTCTTTTCTCTAACTTTTCTCACGGTTTTTTCCTCACAATATTCACTCTGAAAGTTGTTCTGAATTTCGGTGGTGAGGGGAGGGAAAAAGGTTAGGAGAAGTGAATGGAAATTGCAAGATAGGTGGGAGATGAAAAGGTAAAACAAATCTTGCTTTTTTTGAGTTTGCTTGGAGATAGAAAGGATATGATATCAAGGGATTTTTTTTGGGGAATATTGGAGAGGTGAGTGGCCGATTATTTACTAGATAAATCCAAGATATGGATATTTCTTAATTACTAATTATTGGTGAATAAAAGGAAATGGATATCATACCAAGGAAAAGATTAGGGAAAAGAATCAAGGGTGAGTTGTTTAGACAAATTTAAATCTTTTAAAATAGGGGATGGCCGATTTTTTTTATAAATAAAGTAGGGTAGGGAAATTGCTTAAATGTTAATTATTGAAGATTAAGTGTGATAGAATTATCTCCCAAGAAAATGGATAAGGAAAGATATTAAATAATTGGATTGACAACTATTTTTATCTTAAATAAAGAGGGCCGAAATCTTATGAAAAATAAAGGAAAAATATTTCTTAATTATTGAATTTTAAATCTCTAGTGTTTTATCTACCCATTAAATATTTTAGGGAATTAAGAAATTAATTATTGAACTTTATTTACTACTTAACTCAACTTATTTAAATAATTCTTTAAACCTTCTTTTATATTAAATTATTATTTATCTTAAATAAATTTTAGTAATGTTTTCTTAATATTAAAATTTATCTCTTTACTCCAACACCAGTCCGGCCTCACTTATTTAATTGAAAAGATAGCAACTAAACTACTGCTTGAAATAAATAAGTTTAAAGAAAGGAATTTAAATACTCATGCAATAGAAATCATTTTAATTTTAATATTAGAATTATGCATGGCTTATGCGTAGTCTAATTTACGGGTTCTACACTAGACACTCGAGTTTAGACACAAATGAAATTATTGCGTATTTGATTTACTATTTGCTCTTATTTGATTTGCTTGTTATGATTATTTTATTTAGCTGAGTTAGAGCTAGTAGTGAAGTAAATTTTAATTTTCCCTAAAAATTTTTGTACTTATTATTATTTTTCTTCCTCTGGTTTAATCTTTGTGTCTTGTAGAATGGTACCTGGAGGTAGAGGCAGAAAGGGAAAAGAAGTTATCCAAGAGTCTGAAGCTCAGAACATAGGAATAACGGAGGATATTGGCAGAGGTAGACGTGGCCGCCCTAAAGGTAGGGCAAATCAAAACGTGAATATAGAGGTAGAGGTGGAGCAGAAGCCACCAACTCGTCCAGAAGGCATGGGGCAAGAAATGTGGAAGTGGATCGTGAAGTTCAGCAGTTGACCCAAAGAACGAGAGAAATGGAGTTAATGATTGTTAATTCCAAGATATGCGTCCTCCAAAATTCTTTGGAACTGAAGGTGGTGAAAAGGCAACAGCATGGCTGAAGAGCATGAATTATTTATTTAATTTTGTGGAGTACACTCCAGAGCTGAGACTCAAGTTAGCTGTTTATCAACTCAAGGATCGAGGACAACTGTGGTGGAAAGCCACAGAGGAAGCAATCCGAGAATTTGGTCAGATAATATCTTGGGAGGTATTCTGTACTCATTTTATTCAAGAATACTCGCCTCCATCTTATTATTCTGCTAAGGAAGCTGAGTTCAATCAGTTGGTTCATGAAAATATGTCAGTAGGAGAGTATGGCTCTCAGTTTTATACTCTTCTAGCTTATGTACCTCATGTTTCTAATAGTGATCGTTCCAAGCTGTCGTGTTTTATGCTAGGACTGAATCAGATGATACATACGTTGGTTATGACTGGAGCACCAACTACTTATCCAGAAGCGGTAGAGAAAGCCAAGAATATTGAGGCTAGTTTGCTTTGGGAGGATCACACTAGTTCCATCTTTTATTTCCCAAGGGTCTGGGAGTAGCATTCAGATGCCAGTGGGAATACCTCCTTATCAGCCTCCATAGTCAAACCATCCACCGAAAGCAGCGGAAATTCAAGGCTAAGGAAAAGCAGTTTAAGAAGAAGTCTTACCACAGTTCCTCTAGTTCAGGTAGTTCTCGTGGAGGAAGATCTAGTGGTTATGTTAAGATTCTTGTGGGAGATGTGGAGGTAGACATCTTACTACCTAGTGCACAGGAATTCAGGGAGACCTGCCATACCTGTGGATTACCGGGACATTATGCGAGAGTTTTTCCAAATGCGGGAAGACAACAATATTAGCCCTCACAGTTTAGCTAGTTTCCACGAGCCCCGGTGCCTAGACCATCTTATCCACAGCCTAGCTACCAACAGCCGAGAGGATCTGCTCAGCAGTACTTTCCAGGACCTCAGCAGGCTAGGGTGCATGCTTTGACACATGACCAGGCTCATGAGACCCCCGAAGGGGTCATTGCAGGTATATGCTTTATTTTTGATCATCCTACATGTATATTGATAGACACGGGAGAATCTCATTCGTTTCTGTCTGCTGCATTTATCGACGAGCATGAGATAGCTACTACCTTGTTGTTGGATACGGTGGCTGTGTCTACCCCTGCTGGTGTGCATTTGATGTCTCATGAGATAGTTCTGAACTGTGTGATTAGATTTGATGATAACCTTATGATAACTAATCTAGTCAAATTATCTATGTCTGACTTCGACAGCCTTTTGGGAATGGATACTTTGACGAATTATCGAGCCACCGTTAATTGTTTCCATGGTGTTGTCATATTTAGACCTTATTATGGAAATAAGTGGAACTTTTATGGTAATGATTCTCAGTCACGCATTACATTAGTGACAGTGATGAAAATGTTTAGACTGCTATCGACAGGGAATGAATGATTCATGATTTATGCAATTGATGTGACACATGAAGAAATTTTGAAAGTTTCAGATATTCCTGTGGTAAAGGATTTTCCTGATGTGTTTCCTGATGAAATTCCTGACTTTCAGCCTCAAAGGAAAATAGATTTAAGTTTTGAGTTAATGTCAGGGACGAACTCTATTTCTAGAGCACCGTATCGTTTGGCTCTAGCAGAGTTGAAAGAACTCAAGGAACAGTTATGAGACTTACTGGAGAAAGGTTATATAAGACCAAGTATGTCACCTTGGGGAGCTCCAGTATTGTTAGTAAAGAAGAAAGACGGGACGATGAGGATGTGTATTGATTATCGGCAATTGAATAAAGCTACAATGAATAATAATATCCTCTCCCGCGTATCAATGACTTGTTTGATCAGTTGCAGGGTACATCCGTGTATTCCAAGATCGATATTTTTTCTAGATATCATCAGCTTAGAGTGAGAGAGGAAGATGTTCCTAAAACTGAATTTCGGACACGTTATGGGCATTATGAATTCTTAGTCATGCCTTTCGGATTGACTAATGTTCTAGCGGTTTTCATGGCCTTAATGAACCATGTTTTTCGATAATTTTTAGACAAATTTGTTATTGTCTTTATGGATGACATTTTGATTTATTCAAAAATAAAGAAAGAGCATCGAAAACATTTGAGACTAGTCCTCCAAACACTCAGAGCAGCACAATTATATGCTAAATTTTCTAAGTGTGAATTTTGGTTGGACGGAGTAGTATTTCTTGGTCATGTTATATCCGTTGGATCCCAATAAAGTCAAAGCTATTATAAATTGACCAACACCAACAAATGTTTCTGAGATTCATAGCTTTTTGGGATTAACAGGTTATTATAGGCGTTTTATATAAAGCTTTTCCGTAATTTCAAGGCCTATGACTCAATTAACGCAAAAAGATCGACGTTTTGTGTGGACTGCAGAATGTGAATCAAGTTTCCAACTTTGAAGGAAAAGTTGACAACAGCTCCAGTGTTAGCTTTACCTTCATGCTCAGGTGGATTTGTTGTGTTTACAGATGCTTCTCTGAATGGGCTAGGATGTGTTTTAATGCAAAATAAGCGAGTGATTGCGTATGCATCTCGACAGTTGAAGCCACATGAGACTCGATATCCAGTTCATGATTTAGAATTGGCTTCCATTGTGTTTGCGTTAAAAATATGGCGTCATTATCTGTACGGTGAACAGTTTGTAATATATTCTGATCACAAGAGTCTCAAATACTTTTTCACACAGCCCGATTTGAACATGAGACAACGTCAATGGATGGAGTTGATTAAAGACTTTGAATGTGAGATTCAATGACTACCAGGGAGAATGAATCTAGTTGCAGATGCACTTAGCAGGAAGGTTCAAAACGCAATATTGATATTTTTAGTATTTATAAAGTCCACGAGCACTTGGGAACATCAGGATGACTTATCAAACAAGTGGAGATTACTTTATAGTTTCATATATCAAAGTCTAGCCACAGATAATATCAAGCATTAAAGCAGCGCAGAGAACTGATCCGCACATTCATAGATTGAAAGAATTGGCTCAAACAGATCAGTCAGATAAGTTCAGTGTTGCCTCAGATGGTAGTTTGCGATTTAATGGGAGACTTGTGGTTCCTAATTTGATAAATTTGAAAGAAGGTATACTACGTGAAGCACATTGTAGTCGACATAGCATTCATCCAGAAATCGGAAGATGTATCATACTTTGAGAGCTCATTATTGGTGAGAAGGTATGAAGAAGGAAATTTCTGATTTCGTGGCTAAATTTTTAACTTGACTACATGTTAAAGCTGAATGAATGAGACGTGGCGTTATGTTACATTGTCTTGAAGTGCCACAATGGAATTGAGACGGACATCGCTATGAATTTTGTGACACACCTACCTCGTTCTAATCATGGTTGTGATGCAATTTGGGTGATTGTTGATAGATTGTATAAATCATCTCATTTTATTCCATATGATAGTATTTGTAATTACAAGAAAATGGCGAAATTGTACATTGATCATGTGGTAAGATTGCATGGTGTGCTAGTAACCATAATATTAGACCGTGATCCAAGGTTTACCTCGAAGTTTTGTAGTAGTTTACCATCAAATTTGGGTTCAAAGTTGCCAATGAGCACTGCTTATCATCCCCAAACAGATGATCAGTCAGAAAGAACCATCCAGACTCTAGAGGATATGTTACGAGCAGTTGTAATGGAGTTCAGGGTGGTTGGCAAGAATCATTGTCTCTAGGTCGAATTCTCTTACAACAAATAGTTTTCAGACAACAATCGGTATGTCACCATTTGAAGCTTTATATGACAGAAAGTGCATATCTCCGGTTTGTTGGGAAGATGTAGGAGAATGACAGATGTCTAAACCAGAGTTTGTAGAAGAAATGAAAGATAAATTTATATTGATGCAGAAAAAGAATGAAAGCAGCCCAGGATCGTCAAGCAAGTTATGCTAATAAAAGGCGTCGAACTTTAGAGTTCCACGTTGGCGATTATGTTTTCTTGAAAGTATCACCGTTTTGTGGTACTATAAGATTTGGACGTAAAAGGAAGTTAGCTCCACGTTATATTGGTCCGTATGGGATTGTTTAGAGGATTGGTACTTTGGCTTATCGTTTGGACTTGCCGCAGAGTTCGTCTGCAATACACGATGTGTTTCATGTATCGATGTTGCAGAAGTACGATGTAGGACCGAGCGCTTACCGCTTTAGCAAGAGCTATAGCTAGTGGTAATGGTGAAACTAAAATCTTTTAAACCACACAGCAGCTCAAGTACCACGGTTCGATCGCTCTACCAAGCAAGGGACAATTATTGCACCCAACAATCTCCCTCCCAATAATTGCACTCCTTGCAATCAATTAGAATCGAACCTGTGACCTTGGCTCTGATACCAATTGTAGGACAGAGCGCTTACCGCTTTACTAGAGCTATAGCTAGTGGTAATGGTGCAACTCAAATCTTTTAAAGCGCACAGCAGCTCAAGCACCACGATTCGATCACTCCACCAAGCAAGGGACAATTATTGCACCCAACATATGAGCCAGATCCATCTCATGTTTTGAGTACCGATGATGTGGAGTTAGATATTTCCTTAAGTTATGTTGATGCATCCAGTTCTAATCCTTGATCGCAAGGAGAAGCAACTCATGAACAAGACGATTCCTTTGATTTTGGTGCAGTGGAGTAGACATGGGGTAGAAGAAGCTACATGGGAGTTAGAAGCTAGAATGCGTCAAGAGTGGCCTCAATTGTTTGAAAATATGATGAATAACTCCATGTACTAAGATTTTCCTATGTATTATCAGTGATAAATGTTTTAACCACTTTGTGTAAGTATTGTGTATGTTAGATTTTGAGGACGAAATATTTTATTAGAAGGGGAGAATGTGAAAACCCGAGTTTAATTATTCAATATTTCGCAAGAAATAGAAATAGTTATTTTAAAGTGCTAAATTAAAATAATTAAGCAAAATAATTATACTTGTGTGTTAAACATATGTATTAGAAAATATCGGTATTATAAACGATATAAAATACATATTGGAGTTTAATAGCTCACGGGAGTTGTAAATATTTGGACTGGGTCATATTCTTGCATTTGGGCTAAATCATTGGATACATGTATATATATATATGTGTGTGTTATAGGAGCCCAATAAGCCCAATTCATTTCTCCCCAAAAACCTCACGCTTCTCTTTTCTTGGCATCCATTTTGTTATCTTTCGTGCCTAGCCTTCAACTTTCGCTGCTTATCTCAGTAATCGTAGTTTCTTCTTCCTCAAAGATAGTTCAGCAGCTCAAAGTTCGTTTAAAGCAAGAGCAAGTAAGCAACAAGCTCCATATTGAGCCCTTGCTGTTATGTTTTCTTTTCTAGCCTTTATTCTTGCTTACTTTGTGTACTTTAGGGCTTGAAGATTTCATTTCTAGCTTCATTTCAGTTCATAGGAAGCTTTTGAAGGCAATCTCTAAGCCTAGGGTTTAAATTTTGTTCATGATGGTAGATGATGAATTCTGTTTCGAGTTGAAGGTTTTGGCTACTGATTTTCGGGTTTTTGGTGTGTTGTGCACTAATATTCTTGACTTGTGCTTTAAATAGAACTTATAGATCTATGTGTTATCCTTCTGGAGCCACTGACAAAATGGAATTCCAATTGAAACAAATTTGATATGATTTTTCTACCAAAATGTGTCAAAATGGAATTCTGTATTGGAGCTGCATAGATTAGCTACTGTAATTATAGTTTATGACATTTATGCGATCGGATTCTGGACTTGTGATTCAAATAAGAGTTGTAGAGCTATGTGTTGTCTTCGTAGTTATATAAGAATTGTTAAATTCTATTAAGAATTAAAATCATTATACTCAATTTGCCGAAAATTCTAAGGTACAAACTTCTGTCCGTGAAGTTACGCATGTAGTAGCGTCTTCTTGATAACTCTGGGATTTATCTATTAGGATTCTGGAAATGGCTTCTTCTAGGAAAACTTAGATATTTAAGTTATATGAATTTTATACTCATAAGTGTCAAACCTGGATCTGTCACATAACTCATTTCCCATGGTTTCTGATTTTGGGCTGTTTTTCAGTGTCGAGATGATAGGATTTATTTCTGATGTCTTCTGATAAAATATGGGATTTTGAGTTAGGTTTCCATTCATGTATGATAAGTGTGTTTTGGTTAAGTTTTGGTTGAGTTATGACCTTAAAACCTGAGCTTAGGTCCAAGCTGGAATTAGTAACTTGTTTTTGGCCTAAGAGTTGAATCTTTATTTGTTGGAAATAAATTATTTGCCACATATTTTAATAGCCTAGGAAGCTCCAAGGAGTTCATAAACTATTGTGGTAATTTAATTTGAAGGTTAAGGTACGGATTAATCGATTCCTCACAGCGTCTATAATGACGTGTAATTTAATTGATGTAATTTTATGCAAATTATGTGTTTATGTGCTCTTTGTGCTGTTTGGGTGTATTTTAAGATTATTCCTCATTTTTTTAAAATAAATGTGAGTTTTTAAATATATTGAAATAATTTGTGGATTTATATGTATTGTTGAGCACGCATTCATATCGAGCCATGACTTCGTTGTTTCCGAGTTTTGTGTTTACTCTTGTATTAGTTATTAAGACATCAGAGCCGAGGGCATTTAAGCGTCACACCTCTATTGACTAGCGGAAGGGCCGAGCAGTTCTGCAGACTGACACCCCTGACGCAGATGAACAGGGCCGAGGGCGTATTTGACACGTCACACCCCTGACACATGTGGCCACAGTTGTTGCTATCGTTTCTTTGGATCTAGTTTGATACCCAAGATTATTGGTACCCTACATGCATTGCATTGCATTGATTTCATTACATGTCATTTATTTATGATGTAATTTATTTGTTCTTCGTACTGGGGTTCGACCTCTGTCCCTCGGGGATGCTGTGGTTTGTTTTGTGATTTCATTTCAGGTTATACAGGTGGTTCTGATGCAGCTGACGAATGGTCTGCCAGTGGAGCCCAGTGAGTCGGTTTGAGTTGGGAGTCCCAAGATATTTATACTATATATATTGAGTCATTTTCCGAGGAGATGCATCGTGTATTTGTATGGTTGTATTATTGAGTGTTGGATCTTATTTGGTGTGATCGAGCCTGGCTGGCTCTACGTGGTATTATTTCTATTTAATGGGACTCTATTTTCGAGTATAAATGTTTTGTTGTGTTGTTTTTGAATTTTTAGTATGTCCTATTTACGGGGAGGTCATGCCGAAATTTCTGTAGGCCCAAAATGGAAAATTTTTACTCGTTTTCGCTTTTTGCGCTAATAAATCCTGGTTGTTTGATAATTAAAAATTAATCAGGAGCACGGGCCCTCACAGTTGTGCACAGGGTTAGCGCCGCAACGCTTACCATGGAGCGCCTCACCGCCCGATCTGCGCAAGTATAGCGCCGTGGCGCTGCCTTTGTGGCGCCGCAGCGCTAGACCTGCGGTATTGCTAGCGTCGTGGCGATAGGCAGTGCCGCAGCGCAGCACTGTCCAGCGCCTAGGTGCTTGTCCATGACTTTTTAAATCACTATTTTATGTCCATGTCTTCCATGTTTGGGTAAATGTTCACACTTCATATAGAGAATTGTTTCGGGGTTCGATGTCATTGTTTAGTACGAGGAATAAATGAGGTTAAGTCCCGAGAGAGTTAGAACGTCATAAGTGAATTATTACTTCGGGTGGTGAGCAGGAATATTACGTCTAAGTTATGAAAAATTAAGTGCATGTAATCATGTTAGTATGTTCAGCAGTGGCCCGAAGCGAGATCCAACAGATCCCTCAACGCCATGTAAGTATGTTCGATGTGCAAAAGAAAATATTTATGTTTTTGAGTTATGCTAAATGTCTTGTGACCAATTATGAACGGGTTTGGAAGTCGGTGAACGTGGCCGAGGACCTCTCCAACCCGGTAAAGCATGACTGGGTTTAGATCAAGATTGGAAAGAGGTAAAGCATGACTAGGGACCAATCCACCCGGTAATGGATTTTACCTGCCTTCCCAGTACTGTGGTTTAGTCTGATCAGGCGCATTTATGTATGGGTCACTTGTTTTGAAACATATATCTACGCAAAATGATGAAGTTTATGCAGGTTAAAGTATGTATGATGCAAGTATGTTTGTGAAAAGTTTTACGATATGTTGGCACGTCTATGTTTATGCAAGTACGTTCAAGTTTAAGTATGTACGCTGTACTTTAAAGATGCATGTGGTTTTATTAGGTATTACTTGTTACCTCCAGTTTATACATGTTGAGTTTTTAGACTCATTAGACTTGATCGATGCAGGTGATGATGAGTATGAGGAGACGAGGGGTGGAGACCAATGAGCCGGCTTGGAATGCACATGAGGCTAAACCCGAGGACCGCCTAGGTAATAAGAACTTTATGCATGTTGAATCAAATACTCTGATTTTCACGTGATTATTTACGTTGTTTAAATGTCGTACTTTTTTGCTAAGTTTGATTGTAATTGTTTTACTTAAAATTTTTTTAGACGAGCAGTTTATTTTATCGCAATTTGATAGTTTATTATTTATTTAAGAAAATTTTTATTTTTCCGCAAATTTCAAATAGTTTAAAAAGTACGGTATGTTACAGATATAAATCCAATGATGAAATTAACCCATAGGAATGTCTTTGTTAGATTAATGTTTATCACTAAGTCAAATTATATGTGTTAGTCAAAACGAAAATTTATTTTTTTATACTTGTGTCAGGTCAGAGCATAATACTAAACGATAGGTGAACATAAGTGGCTGCATCTACTTGGGTACCAATGAGTCAGGTTGTTAAGCTTATGAGTCCGTGAGGACGAGCCTTATGGCTGGTGATGTCTCATATTACATCGAGATCAGTCTTATCATTTCTTTACTGTCGGTCATGTCCCCAACAGAGACATTATTACCAGTTAAGATTATATATCTCTTTTACAGCCTCCTAGCTGTTAGAGTAATGTTTTTTCGCATTCAAGGCGCATCGGAAGTATTATTTTAGTTTCCATGCTTGAAATTATCCTTGGGTTCCGTATGAATTTAAACATTCATAAGGTATTTAAAATTATTATCTTCATATATATTAAGCTAGAAACCAAACTAGTCCGGGATTAACAGACATGACCCTTATTGTATATCCTTTCAAATGGATCTCACTCTTTTGATCGTCAAATTAAGTCCACGATCGGAGACTGGATTACTTGTTTAGATCACACTACAGATCCTAAACAAACTTCGCGTTGAGACTGAATTGCTGCTGTTGTGTCCAAAAAACCAATGCACGTAAAATCCATGCATGATTATAATTGTTCATTCATTAATTAATGATTTAGGTGTTGTATGCTATATATTTAAACTATTTCAAATGTCTATATGTTCATTTTTATGCAATTTAAA
Source organism: Primulina tabacum (assembly GCF_025594145.1). Taxonomy (NCBI): domain Eukaryota; kingdom Viridiplantae; phylum Streptophyta; class Magnoliopsida; order Lamiales; family Gesneriaceae; genus Primulina; species Primulina tabacum. The sequence goes on along the minus strand of NC_134558.1, from coordinate 22,424,369 downwards.
ATGTTTTCTCGAGTTTTAGCTTTTTAGACTAATATTCGATGCCGGCACCGGAAAAGGAGATCAGAGAAGATTGGGGTGCTAAAAATAAATGTTATATTATTATTTTAAACAAATAAATTATTTATTTTAAATGGTTTATGAATTTTAGCATTTAAAGTTCAAATTTTATTTATTAAGTGAAATAAAGAATGTTACGTATTTTAATTAGCAAATCTTGAAAATTATGGGATTTAAATCTTTTCACTTAAGATATAATATTTTTATAATTATTTTATGTCTTAATTAATTAGTTTGGTTAGTATTTAATTTATTAGTTGAATTTAGGATTTTAAGTATTTTTAATTGCCATTTTCAAAAATATGGGATTTAATTATTGATCATGAAATTTAAATTTTAAATAAAAGTTTTGATTTAATTTAAATAACTAGTTAATGTTTTAGGTATTAAATTTGATAATTAAACCTTAATTTTCTACATAAACTCACGCCTCACACCCAAAACACAGATTATTTACACACACTAGCAGCCGTTGGTTTTATAAGCATATAGATTAGGTTTTTGGCCTTCTCTCTTAGAAGCCACCATCACCGAACATTCAACCTACTTTTTCCTGGAGATTTTACGTCCTTTTGGAGCAAGAAAAAAACCGCAGCAATCGTTCTCTGATCGACCTCTGTCTTCCCCCGCGTCTGTACTCGATAATTCATGCGTTTAAAACTCAAATGCATGTTTTAAAACATTCCTTGATTGCATCGATCACATTATTTACAGTATCTTGATATGAAATATGCATGAAAATTCGTTGGTTTAATCATATGAATGGTAGATCGTTGCTGATATTGTTTTCGATACAAAACATGCATGAACTCCATGTTTTCTTGAGGTTCTTGATCAGCAAGCTTAACTAGACCGATCCGAAGGCATGCTGCTGCGTGTGGTTCTGTTATAAGGTGTCTTTAGATGCTAATAGGTGGTCTGTGATGGGTCGGTAGGCCGATGGTACAACAAGAAGCCATGGGGGAGTGCTATGCGCGAGGTGCATGCGTGATGTTGGCTGTCAGGGCTTTGGTCTCTTGGTTCACTGCAGGGGCTGGACCAGGGCTTGTAGCTAAGGTCTAGGAATGGTCTTAGGGTCTTGGGGTAAGCTTGGACATAGTCCTTTATGGTCTGGACGGAAAACAAAGTTGTTGGAAACGAATTGGGGCAGCTGCGCATGGGTGGAGTCTCGTAGGACTAGTCATAGCTAGGACTTGTTTGAGGCTTGAGCGTGAGTCTTGGGCTATAAAGGGGTGAACTAGGGTCTTAAGTGGAGTCTAAGGGCCGAGTTTAGGATTTGGTTCGGGGTTGGTTTGAGTTGGAATCGGCATGGAGCCGTGCAGAGTGCATATGTGTCATAGTGTTACTCCTTGGGAAGTTTTCATTCGATAGGTTGATGTACATGGTTCAAGGGGTTCAGTCATGGTTCAAGGCTGGTTTAGGTCCTTGGACAGTAGGTTAGAATGTGGTTCACATGTGGTTCGAACCCCGAGTCAATTGGTACTTTCTAAGTGGTTTTATTCAATTCGGGAATTGTACGAGTCCGAATGCATCTATGGGCCTGGTTTGGTTATTTAATTGTTGATGTTTTGCCAACTACCCATAGATATTAGATCCATTGCTTCATGATGCTTCTAAAATAATAGGTATGGCAGGGGATTTGTCAATGGATCAACAATGTTATATGCAAAGGCGACTCTCTCTACTTATATGTCTCATCTTCCCACAATTTCCTGATTTATGTGGAACTTTCTCATTATATGTTTGGATCGCTGATGTGACCTCGGTTCCATTGGGTTCCTTTGCTCGTGCAATGGAACAGTGTTGTAACGTCCAAAAATCAGTTATCGTAAACCACGTACATGCAAATGTTTAAATAACTTAATTGCTTTATTTAATTGATTTTAAATGCTTAAATAATACATATTACATGATTAAATATTTAGATTGCATGGTTTCATGAAATAAAAGATCCGGATATTCGATATTAGGCTGGGAAATGAGACATGGGACGACTAAGATGAAAAATATTTTTCCATAAATATTTTTAAGGCTTGATAAAATGATTTATTAAGATGAAAATTTTCAAAGAAATGCTGGAGTCTGGATAATTTTACGAGACGAGATCGATTTTTTTCGAGAAGCCAGTTTTAGTCAAAAAATGACTTTTAAAGACACACAAGTTATTATTTTTGAAAAATAATTTTTTAAACTTTTATTTTATAATTAAATGGGCCATAATGGGCCTAATTTAACAAAAATTGGAGGGCCTAATTATTTCTAAACCCCAATCTTTAAGCTTAATTTTCGAAAATTGTATAAAATAAACTTCTAGCAGCCGAAAATCACACACAACACACACTAAATTTTAAAAATTTGAGATAAAAATTTCAAGGATTTTTCGTCTCCTGTTCGTTCTTCTTCGCAACCCATGTCGACGATTGAATATTCGAGCGTTTTTAACGCAAAGGCACGCTGATAAATTTTTGCACTATTTAAATCATATTATGCATGATTTATGTTTTAAAGTATGAAAATTATATTGATCAAATTATTTGACGGTTGGATGAATATTTTTCAAGGTTTCGAAGTTTCTATGCATATACAAATTATGTTAAACTTTATAAGGGACACACTGCCAATAAGAGACGTTTAGGAGTCGTAAAAAGTGTCGTTTAAGGGATGAACAAAGGCTGGACAGTAGCTAGAAGGGCCTGTGCATGGAAGAGTTCAAAAGAGCTAGGCTTTTCAAGGGTTTCATGGGAGGTTGGCCACGGTTAGGGGCTGCTGCACCGAGGCTTGGCCAGCCATGGTCCTGGCCCTATGCGTGGCTGGGTTTAGAGACCAGGAGGAGTCGTAGGGTGACCGGACTCATCAGGTCTTGAAGGAAGGAGGGCCGAACGTCTGGGTTTCACACGCATAGGAGGCGCGCAGCTGGTTACGAGGGCACAGTGCTGGTGCGCTAGTCCAGGTGGTTCAGATAGGGTATAGGACAATGGCTCAGGGATTGCTAGGTGGTGGGAGCCTATGGGTCTAAGAGGGGCAAGAACCGAGGGCTAGGATGGAAAAGGGACGTGCGCACACATGGGCGAAAGAAGAAGGGATTGCTCTCTAAACACTTTCACCCATCTATTTGATCCTAACAAAATCTATGACAAAAAATACACACACTCATAAACATTTAAATAAGTTAATCAGGCGTTTTAAAATTTATCCAATCATTGAATAAAAATAACTGCAGTTGCACAAAATCTTAAAATATAATCAACCTCCTAGTCTTCTGTTTTAAATGAGAAACTCGAGCGTAATAACAAAATTTTAATAGCTCAAAAACGTAAAACAAGATTAAAAATAATTTAAAAATAATGCTTAAACTCATGTCTCATAATCATATCATGCGGAAGAAATTCTAGGTCATCGGGTTTTCACGTGCACCCCCAGCTCATCCTACTTAGTCTTGAGCGCCTCCAGTCTCCTCAACCATAAGATCACGGAATCAATCATACCTAGTGAGTCTAAATACTCAACACACTTGAACCGTTATAACAAGTACATATACATATCATGCAACAGTGAAAAATACTGTAAGCATAATAACTTTCAAGATCTTCGAAAGCATGAACATAAACCTAAACATATTCATAATAAATAATGTCATATTGTATGATCATATACATATTCTTTTTCCTTAATTGAATTCAGATCATTAGTTGTGATTTCCTTAATTCGATGGATCCATCTACGTATAACCGCAGTACCCAGCGGCGGGGACATAAGCGACAATTTTACCCATCCACTGAACATTGGCCTTACATGTTCATGTTCGTGTTTGTATTAGTCACAACCAACTAACTTCCCTCAAAACATGTTATCAATTACTCACTTGTAAAATTCATGTGTATACATACATTTCCTTAAAACCAAGCATGCGACGTACACATTTTAAATATTCATTTTCAGTTATCAGGGCACTGCAAGGACTTCTACTCGACACGCACAAACTTATCAAAATCCTTATACATACTTCTAGTCATTTCCTTAAATGTATCCCAAACCCCTGCATTAACTTCTAAACCTCGAGGCATGGTAGCCCCTTCAACACAAGTCAAGAAACTTGAGAAACATCACAAGAAAATTGTGTATTTTCGCTTAAAATTAAAGTAAAACCAATGCATAACACTATAACCACAATATATCATGCAAATACAATTCAAAAAACATATTATAATGTGATAAATGCGAAAAAAAGGGAATCGGGCATGCCTTTGCGTATTTACACTCGAAAACCTTGATAGGACTGCGTAGAACGGCCACCGGAGGGACGGGGAAGAGTTCCTATGAATTATTTTTGAGAAAACCGAGCACAATGGATACGTAAATGCCATGAGCTGCTACTGGGACTTGGGAGGGAAGGCCGAATGCAATGAGTGAGTGATTAGGGTTTTGGGAGGTAGGGTTTGTTACAATATAAATGTATAATGGGCCATAATTAAAATTAATTTGGATAAGTAGGAGTTTAGGCCCAACATATATTAAATTGGGCCCATTAAGCCCTATTACACATTAATGAAATATTTCGTTTAAATTCGTGTTCAAAAAAATTTACCGAAACCTCAAAAGTCCTCCGTTTTTCTAAAAGTTGTCTACCGGTTAAAAATACGGTTCAACGTGTCAAAATATTGCAAAGGGCCCATTTTCAAAATTTTCATATCAGTTGCATCATATATTAAATAATTAAAATAATTATTTTAAAAAATATTTTTTCTTAACTGTCCCCGGTCTCCATTTCTCGTTCGATCATGAAATACTGCTAAAAGCCCTATAACTTACAATCTTAATGAACCAAGTCATAAAAACACATATTCATGTTGAAATTATGCATTTAATGCATCAAAATAATTTAATTAAAATACATAAGAAATTATACAACTTGCATGCATGTGGACGTTCAAATTTTCGGGACGTTACATTCTCTACACCCTTTTATCTTTTATTTCAAGGTCAAACTCTTGAAGAAGTAAAATTCACTTAAGAAATCGTGATTGGGCCTCTTTCGTAGCAAAAATTACGTGCAGAATTATCAGTAAAAACGATGACTGTTGACAAAACAAGGTATGAATGGAACTTATCAAGAGCAAATACCACTGCAAGTAATTTCTTTTCAGTTGTTGCATAATTCAATTGCGCTTTATCTGAAGTCTTATTGCATAGTATATGGTGTGAAATACCTTGTTCTTCCTTTGGCTTAGAACAGCACCAACAACAGTATCACTAGCATTGCACATTACCTCAAAGGACATATCCCAATCAGGTGCGACCAAAGCAGGAGATGTCACCAAGTGCTACTTTAAGTTCTCATATGCCTGTAAACAGTCAGAATTGAAATTAAACGGCACATTTTTCATAAGTAGGGAAGATAAGGCTTAGAAATTTTAGAAAAATATCTAATGAAATGCCGATAAAAATCGGCGTGCCCTAAAAAACTTTTAACTCCCTTTATTGATGTAGGCGGTTGTAGATTCTTGATGACTTCTACTTTTGCCTTATCTACCTCAATCTCTTGTTTAGAAATATTGTTCCTAGCACAATCTTTTCTTGTACCCTGAAATGGTACTTCTCCCAATTCAGCACCAGGTTTGTCTCCTCATACCTCATCAACACCAAGTTAAGATACTGCAAACACTTATCAAACGTTGAACCAAAAATAGATAAGTCATCCATAAATATTTCAAGAAAAATTTCAATCATATCATGGAATATAGAAGTCATGCATCGTTGAAAAGTGGCAGGGACATTACAAAGAACAAAGGCATACGTCTGAAAGAAAAGGTGCCATAAGGACAAATAAATGTGGTTTTCTCTTGGTCCTCAGGTGCAACCGTGATTTGAATTTACGTTGAATGCCCATCTAGGAAACAATAAAATTCATGACCTGCTAGTCTTTACAACAACTGACCAATAAAGGGAAATGGATAGTGATCTTTACGGGTGGCATCATTCAACTTTCTATAATCAATGCACACTCTCCACCCCTTAACAGTACTAGTGGGAATAAGTTCATTTTTCTCATTGGTGATCATAGTAATACCACATTTTTTGGGTACACACTGAACATGACTTACCCATGTATTATAATAAATAGGATAGATAATATATGAATCAAGAAGTTTGATAGTCTCAACCTTCACTAACTCTTGCATTTTGCGTCGAGTCTTCTCTAAGGCTGCACGAGGGGCAAATACTTCTCCTCCATCAAGATTTTGTGCATGAAAATTGATGGATTTATTCCCTTGATGTCTGCCACTTTCCTGGCAAACACACTCTTGTGCTCTTTAAGGACCTTCAGCAGTTTGTCCTCCATTACATCTATCAAAACAACAGAAATAATGATTTTGTTATTCTCACCTAAGTATACGTACTTTAGGTGTGGAGGAAGTGGTTTGAGCTCAAATGTTGATGGTTTCTCAATACTTGACTTCTTTGGGTCAAGTCTCTTCGATCTCCCAAGCCCTCCAGTCTCATCCTTACTGGCTTCTTCCATGGACGATTGGCATTAAAGCATGCCACTATTTCAGATTTTTCTTTATCCAGCTCATCCTCCTTCAGTTCGTGAGGATGGCTTCCAATGGATCCTTCATAGCATCCTGCACAAAATTACACACAAGTGAATCCAAAGAATCAACTCTAAAACAATCATCAGTGCACAGTGTGTGCTTACGAGCATTAAAAACATCAAAAGTGATATCTTCCTCTCACAATCTCAGTCTCAACTTTCTTTCTTGCACATCAATCAGCGCATTGCTAGTTGCAAGGAACTGTCTCCCGAAAATCAAAGGAATCTCCATATCCTTCTCCATGTCAAACACCAAAAAATCTGCAAAAAATATATACTTTTCCACTTTCACCAGTACATCCTCTATGACTCCTCGTGGATACTTGACAGATCTTTCTACTAGCTGCAAAGACATCTTCTTTGGCTTAGGCTATCCCAATCCCAGTTTTCTAAATACAGACAAAGGCATAAGGTTAATACTATATCAAGATCACATAAAGCTTATGAAAAACAACATCACCAATCATGCAATGAATAGGAAATCTCCATGGATCCTTGAGTTTTTGTGGGATCTTGTTTTACACTAATGCAGAGCAGTTTTCAGTTAAATTGATTGTCATATGATCTTCCAAATTCATCTTATTTGTTAAGATATCCTTCAGAAATTTAGTATAACTAGGCATTTGAATCAAAGCATCATAAAAAGGAATATTAAATATGTAATTTTTTAAATACTTCAAGGAACTTGCCGAATTGTGCATCAATTTTAGCTTTTTTAATGCTGCAGGAAAAAGCGAAGGAATAACATTTTTTGACTGTGCAGTGGGTGCAGATGAAGAGTTAGCAGACTTACCTATGGACGTGTCAGCTGCATCCTCTCTTGGCTTCCCTTTTTCCTTACCCTCTTGTTCAAGTACTTTTCCATTCATCAATGTTATAGCCTTCACTTACTCTTTCGGATTAGTTTCAATGTTTCTTTGCAAGGTTCCCGACTCTCTACTAGCGATCATCTTAGCCAACTGCCCTATCTGATTCTCCAACCCTTTTATCGATGCATTCTGGTTCTGCACTCTAGTTTAGGTGGATGAGATAAATTTAGACATCATATGCTCCAAATTAGACTTTCCTCTCAAGGCTTAGATATATACATCCGTTGCTTTCCATATTGTTGTCCTCCTCGTGGCCGACTCTGACTATTTTGACCACCCCATGAGAATTTGGGATGTTGTCTCCATCCAGGATTATATGTGTTTGAGTATGTCCCCACATGATTCATCGGTGCCTCGTCTTGCACATAGAAATGATTACTGTCTGGACAATCCTAAGAAAAATGTTCCCCTCTCCATTTATCACAAAATATCTTTTGAAGGCTGTAAGGCCCGAGATGTTATCAATTTTATGAGACCCCGAAAAGAAAATATTATGGATGGCATTTTTGTAATTAAGTGGGAAAAACACTTGATTTAAAATTTTATGGCAATTTCGTAATTATTGAGTGCCTAATTAGAAATAGTGAAAAGTTGAGGGACTAAAGTGCAAATATGGAAAATTGAGTGGGACACTTGGCTTTCTTATGCAACTTGATATATATATATAATGTTATTTCCCTCACACTTCAAAAGAAAGAATCGAGAACTCCAGAGCAAATTTCCCTCAAAGTTATTCGTACTGTAGAATTTCGATTTTGGCAAATTCGGTTATCAGAATTTAAATCCGGACACAGTTCTGTGATCTTCTCATCGACAGGTACAACTAGACGTAAGTTTTATTGAGTTCTGTTATCATTTGAAATTATGATATTGGAGAAATTATTATTTGATCATTATTATGTGTTCTGGGAATACTACACATCGTAGAATTGAAGTCAGATCGAAGAACAGATTGATTATAGAATTGTTATGAATTTCTGATTATATGGACTGAAAACCGGACAAATTTAGATTATTGATTGATTACAGATTGTATCGGATATGGGTTATGATTTGTAATTGATATTTGTTGATATGGTATTTACGGGGATATTGAGATTGTGCCGTTATGCCGATGATTTGAATTAAATTCAGATTAATCAGATTAAGTATTGAATTGAGAATGGAAGGTTGATACTATTATTCTCGATATGTCATTTCATATTTACAGAGACAGTCTTGAGTTCAGAACGTATATTGCTTCAGATCGAGTCTACGAACGAAACGTATAAGTCAATGTGGTATTGGGAGATCGACTCAAGTATGATATACTTGAGTTTCCCTAAATCACATACTTATTGTTGTTATGTGCATTGATTTGATTTTATATGTTGTTCTATGGATTTATAGGAAGAATGTATTAGACGAATATTAGACGAGTGATCTTGTGACAGAAGTGCCTGATAGTTGTGGGATTGCCACGGGCACATTCCACGATGTCACAAGATAGTGTATTGGCAATAGTGCCACAGTCTGTGACGGATAGGTCAAGACACTTGATGTTTGGTTATATCGACGTGGATAGAACAAGAGTTTCTTCTATTACTGTTGGTCGATATAGGAATACCAACATCTGGAAACTGGGATCCCTATACTAGGATTGAGTCTAGTCTGAGTCGTGGAGTCACGAGGATAATTGATAGTTTGATATTAATTATGTTTCAGACTTTGATATATATATCTGATATCTGTTTCATGCTTTATATTGATTTTATGATTGCATGTTCATTGATTTATACTGGGATTATATTCTCACCGGAATTATCCGGCTGGTGTCGTGTTTGTATGTGTGCATGGCAACAGGTGGGACAGGATCAGGGTCGAGGAGATGACGAGAGATTATGATTAGAGTGGAGACCACGGACTTTGAGGTTGCTGTACATATGGTTTGAACACTTGATAGCTAGTTGTTGAACCTTAGTCTATATTGAATATATGCTGTACAGGACTTGTACATTATTTTATACTGATATGTGTAATAGTATGAGTATGATTTCCATTACGTTCCGCATTTTAAAAAAAAAAATTAGACCCTGTTTAGTATAATTGATTAAATTGTCCTAATGATAATTAAGAGTATGATTAGCGTCCGGGTTCCCACAACAGGTGGTATCAGAGGGATAGATCCTTTAGATTGAGATAGGAGCTAGTGAGCGGGGTAGATTGAGTTTTCTTTACTGCTTTTTAATGCTAGCATGTCTTACTGCTTTAATACATGTTACTTGCTTATCTGATTTGATATAGTAATATGTTTTATTGAGGATGAATCAGCACCGATTCTGGATCAGCAGTAAGATGATCAGAGGAGGACTGAAATAGAATTCTTGTTTGGGGTTACTAATCCTTTTGATTATCAGATATGCTTCCGAGAAGAATACCAGAACAGGGTAGTACTTCGAATCCCCCGATGGACGTTACAGCCACTCCTATGGAGACATTATTGAAAATGTTTCAGTCGTTCCATCCACCGACTTTGAAAGGTACTGAGAATTCGGTAGATTGTGAGAGTTGGCTAGACAATATCGAGATGCTGTTTGAGTCCTTGGACTATACTGATGAGAGGAGAGTGAAACTAATTGGACACCAGTTGCACGATATTGCAAAGAACTGGTGGATTACCACGAAGAAGGCATTAGAACATCGAGGTACGACTATTACCTAGAATGTGTTTAGAACTGAATTTTATCAGAGATTCTTTCCAGTGTCATACAGGAAGGACAAGGGGGCCGAGTTTGCTAATTTGAGACAGGGCCAGCTAAATATTGAGGAATATATGGCCAAGTTCTCGACCTTGTTGCGGTTTGCTCCACATGTGGCAGAAAATGATGAGGCCGTTGCTGATCAGTTTATTAATGGCTTAAATCCTGAAATCTTTACCTTGGTGAACACCGGGAGGCCAAACAATTTCACTGATGCCTTGAACCGAGCTAAGGGAGCCGAAGCAGGTCTGATGAGACAGAGAGGAGCTTCGTTTGTGCCTCCAGCACCGAGATCAGAACAACCACCTCCTCGATTCGAGAGTGGCGGTGGTAGTGGAAAGAAAGACTTCCTGAAAGCTAGGGGAAAGCAGTTCAAGAAGTCTGGCAGCAGTTCTTCCAGTTTTAGTGGCTCGAGACAGACTGGTCAGGGCCAGAGTTATACCGGACCCTATTGCAGCACCTGTGGAGGGAAGCATTCCATAGAGCAGTGCCGATGATTGTTTGGAAGCTGTCGTATTTGTAGACAGCAGGGACATTTTTCCCGAGTATGTCCACAGAGAGGTGCCCAGGGATCCTAGGCAGCAGAGTCATCTGGATCAGTGGCTCAGACAGGGAGACGACCATCTGGTGTTCATTCTTTCCAGCCAGCACCGCCTACTCAGTCACAGCAGAGGCCAGGAGGAAGCCAGATAGTGAGCCAGCCTCCGAGACAGCAGGCCAGAGTGTTCGCTTTGACTGAGAAGCAGGCACAGGATGCACCTGATGATGTTGTTGCAGGTAACTGTTTTATTTCTGGTTATCCTGCATATGTATTGATTGATACTGGTGCATCGCATACATTTATATCGGAGCGATTTGCATTTAGTCATGCACTGCCTATTGAGTCATTGTCTGCTGTAGTGTCTGTCTCTTCTTTGTTGGGGACATGTTTGATATCAGTGAAGTCTGTTAAACATTGTATGCTACAGTATGATGGGCATGAGATTGAGTTAGACTGTATTGTGCTTGGGATATCTGACTTTGATTGTATTATTGGTATCGACATGTTGACCAAGTACAGGGTTACAGTCGATTGTTTCCACAAGATTGTTCGATTCAGACCTGAGATGGCTGATGAGTGGAAATTTTATGGTTAGGGTTCTTGAGCTAGAATTCCTTTGATATCTGCGATGAATATGACTCGATTATTGCAGAAAGGAGCGGATGGATTCCTTGTTTGCTCAGTTAATTTACTGAAATCGAGTCCATCATTGGCGGATTTGCCAGTGGTGTGTGAATTTGCTGATGTCTTTCCAGATGAGATTCCTGGTTTGCCTCCGATTCGAGAGATAGACTTCAGCATTGAATTGATGCCAGGTACAGTTCCGATTTCGAGGGCTCCATACCGAATGGCACCGATCGAGTTGAAAGAACTGAAAGAACAGTTGGAGGATTTACTCGCCAAGGGGTATATCAGACCGAGTGTATCTCCTTGGGGTGCTCCAGTACTGTTCGTGAGGAAGAAAGACGGTTCAATGAGGCTCTGTATTGATTACCGGCAACTAAACAAAGCAATGGTAAGGAATGAATATCCATTGCCCCGTATAGATGATTTGTTTGACCAGTTGCAGGGTTCTTCTATTTATTCCAAGATCGATCTAAGATCTGGATATCATCAGCTGAGAGTCAGGGATTCTGATATCTCGAAGACAGCGTTGAGGACCAGGTATGGACACTATGAGTTTATTGTCATGCCGTTTGGTTTGACCAATGCTCCAGCTGTGTTTATGGGTCTGATGAACCGTGTATTTCAGAAGTATCTCGATGATTTCGTGATCATTTTTATTGATGATATATTGATTTATTCGAAGAATATGATTGAGCATGCAGAGCATTTAAGAACTGTGTTGCGAATTTTGAGGACTGAGAAGTTATATGCTAAACTGTTGAAATGCGAGTTCTAGTTGAGACAGGTTGTATTTCTGGGGCATATTATATCCGGAGACGGTATATCAGTGGATCCCAGTAAGGTTGAAGCCGTGATTTCTTGGCCGAGACCGACTTCTGTGCCCGAGATTCGCAGTTTTATGGGTTTGGCAGGATATTATCGTCGATTCATCAAATATTTTTCCAGTATTGCCAAACCGATTACACAGTTGACTCAGAAGAATGCTCCATTCGTTTGGTCTGAGGAATGTGAGACCAGTTTTCTTGAATTAAAGAAAAGACTGACCAGTGCACCGATATTGACTATCCCCTCAGGTACTGGTGATTTTGTGGTTTATTGTGATGCATCTCATCGAGGATTGGGTTGTGTTTTGATGCAGCTAGGGCATGTGATTGCTTATGCCTCGAGATAGCTGAAACCCCATGAATCTCGTTATCCAATTCATGATCTTGAATTGGCAGCCATCGTCTTTGCGGTAAAGATATGGCGACACTATCTGTACGGTGAGAAATTCGCAATCTATTCTGATCACAAAAGCCTGAAGTATCTGTTTTCACAATCTGCACTGAATATGAGACAGCGAAGATGGATGGATTTACTGAAAGACTTTGATTGTGAAATCAAATACTATCCGGGGAAGTCCAATGCAGCAGCTGATGCATTGAGTCGAAAGGTATGTGCTTTATCCTTATCGACAATAGGTGTTTCAAATTTGATTGAAGACTGCTATTTGTTTGGATTGGTATTTGAGACAGATTGTAGACCGTTGAGATTATATGCTATTCAAGCTGAACCAGAGCTGATTTTTAAGATTAAAGAGGCACAGAAAGTTGATCAGAAAGTTCAGAAATCGATTGAGATCGTCAGATCAGGTCATCATTCAGAGTTTCAGGTACGTGAGGATGTACTGTAAGTGAATAATCGTCTTGTTGTGCCGAATGTTTCAGAGTTGAAACAACAGATATTGACAGAAGTGCACAGTAGTCGATTCAGTATTCATCCTTGTGGCAGAAAGATGTATAATGATTTGAAAGGACAGTTTTGGTGGAAACAAATGAAGACTGACATTGCAGAATTTGTTTCCAGATGTCTGAATTGCCAACAGGTGAAGGCTGAAAAAAAGAAACCAGGAGGATTGTTACAGAGTTTGTTGATTCCTGAATGGAAATGGGATCACATTTCCATGGATTTTGTGACACAGTTACCACGTTCCTCCAAAGGTTGTGATGCAATTTGGGTTGTGATTGACAGATTGACCAAATCTGCATGTTTCATTCCATTCAAGATGACGTACCGATATGATCAGATGGCCAATATTTATGTCAGAGAAGTTGTTAGATTGCACGGAGTGCCGAAGTCGATTGTTTCAGACCGTGATCCTCGGTTTACTTCGCACTTTTGGCAGAGTTTGCAGCAGGCTCTCGGTACGAAGTTACATCTGAGTACCGCATATCATCCACAGACTGACGGACAGTCAGAGCGGACGATTTAGACATTGGAAGATATGCCGAGAGCTATAGTGCTGGATTTTAGCACTAATTGGCAAGATGCATTGCCTCTCTGTGAGTTTTCGTACAACAATAGCTATCAAACGAGTATTGAGATGGCACTTTTTTAAGCTTTGTACGGAAAGAAGTGTCGATCTCCTCTTTATTGGGATGATATCTCTGAAGTTCTTGAGACTGGACCTGACATGATCAGAGATATGACTGAAAAAGTGAAAGTGATTCAGAAGAAAATGAAGGCAGCTCAGGACCGACAAGCCAAATATGCAAACCTTCGACGTAGACCGTTGGTATTTGAGGTAGGAGATCGAGTATTCCTGAAGATTTCTCCTTTTAGGGGTGTAGTCAGATTTGGCAAGAAAGGCAAATTGTCTCCAAGATACGTTGGTCCGTATGAGATTCTCGAGAAGATAGGAGATCGTGCCTATCGACTTGCATTACCGCCTTCTCTATCTGGAATACATGATGTCTTTCAGTTATCTATGTTACGGAAATATCTCCCCGATTATTCCCATATTATCCAGCCAGACGAGACTGAGCTTGATGAGTCTCTGAGTTATATTGAGAAACCGGTTCAGATTATTGATCGTAAAGAAAAGCAACTCAGAACGAAGATCATATCACTTGTGAAAGTCCAGTGGACTCGTCATGGCATTGAAGAAACTACTTGGGAGACTGAATCAGATATGAGACAGGAATTCCCAGAGTTATTCCACTGATGTGAGTTTACTATTTTAGTTTCTGTTATTTCTGATTTTATTTCCGGTGATATGATTGCTTGAGATTTCGAGGACGAAATCATGTCTCAGAGGGGGAGAATTGTAAGGCCCGAGATGTTATCAATTTTATGAGACCCCGGAAAGAAAATATCATGGATGGCATTTTTGTAATTAAGTGGAAAAAATACTTGATTTAAAATTTGATGGCAATTTCGTAATTATTGAGTGCCTAATTACAAATAGTGAAAACTTGAGGGACTAAAGTGAAAATATGGAAAATTGAGTGGGACACTTGGCTTTCTTATGCAACTTGATATATATATAAAATGTTATTCCCCTCAAACTTCAGAAGAAAGAATCGAGAACTCCAGAGCAAATTTCCCTCAAAGTTATTCGTACTGTAGAATTTCGATTTTGGCAAATTCGGTTATCAGAATTTAAATCCGGACACAGTTCTGTGATCCTCTCATCGACAGGTACAACTTGACGTAAGTTTTATTGAGTTCTGTTATCATTTGAAATTATGATATTGGAGAAATTATTATTTGATCATTATTATGTGTTCTGGGAATACTACACATCGTAGAATTGAAGTCAGATCGAAGAACATATTGATTATGGAATTGTTATGAATTTCTGACTATATGGACTGAAAACCGGACATATTTAGATTATTGATTGATTACAGATTGTATCGGATATGGGTTATGTTTGTAATTGATATTTGTTGATATGGTATTTACGGGGATATTGAGAATGTGCCGTTATGCCGATGATTTGAATTAAATTCAGATTAATCAGATTCAGTATTGAATTGAGAATGGAAGGTTGATATTATTATTCTCGATATGTCATTTCATATTTACAAAGACAGTCTTGAGTTCAGAACGTATATTGCTTCAGACCGAGACTACGAACGAAAGGTATAAGTCAATGTGGTATTGAGAGATCGACTCAAGTAGGATATACTTGAGTTTCCCTAAATCACATACTTATTGTTGTTATGTGCATTGATTTGATTTTATATGCTGTTCTATGGATTTAAAGGAAGCATGTATTAGACGAATATTAGACGAGTGATCTTGTGACATGAAGTGCCTGATAGTGGTGGGATCGCCACGGGCACATTGCACGATGTCACAAGATAGTGTATTGGCGATAGTGCCACAGTCTGTGACGGATAGGTCAAGACACTTGATGTTTGGTTATATCGACGTGGATAGAATCGGAGTTTCTTCTATTACTGTTGGTCGATATAGGAATACCAACATCTGAAAACCGGGATTCCTAGACTAGGATTGAGTCTAGTATGAGTCGTGGAGTCACGAGGATAATTGACAGTTTGATATTAATTATGTTTCAGACTTTGATATATATATCTGATATCTGTTTCATGCTTTATATTGATTATATGATTGCATGTTCATTGATTTATACTGGGATTATATTCTCACCGGAATTATCCGGCTGTTGTCGTGTTTGTATGTGTGCATGACAACAGGTGGGACAGGATCAGGGTCGAGGAGATGACGAGAGATCATGATTAGAGTGGAGACCACAGACTTTGAGGTTGCTGTACATATGGTTTGAACACTTGATAGCTAGTTGTTGAACCTTAGTCTATATTGAATATATGCTGTACAGGACTTGTACCTTATTTTATACTGATATGTGTAATAGTATGAGTATGATTTCATTACGTTCCGCATTTTAAAAAAAAAAATTCTAGACCCTGTTTAGTATAATTGATTAAATTGTCCTAATGATAATTAAGAGTATGATTAGCATCCGGGTCCCCACAACAGGTGGTATCAGAGCGATAGATCCTTTAGATTGAGATAGAAGCTAGTGAGCGGGGTAGATTGAGTTTTCTTTCCTGCTTTTTAATGCTAGCATATCTTACTGCTTTAATACATGTTACTTGCTTATCTGATTTGATATAGTAATATGTTTTATTGAGGATGAATCAGCACCGATTCTGGATCAGCAGTAAGATGATCAGAGGAGGACTGAAATAGAATTCTTGTTTGGGGTTACTAATACTTTTGATTATCAGATATGCTTCCGAGAAGAATACCAGAACAGGGTAGTACTTCGAATCCCCCGATGGACGTTACAACCACTCCTATGGAGACATTATTGAAAAGGTTTCAGTCGTTCCATCCACCGACTTTGAAAGGTACTAAGTCTTCGGTAGATTGTGAGAGTTGGCTAGACAATATCGAGATGCTGTTTGAGTCCTTGGACTATACTGATGAGAGGAGAGTGAAACTATTTGGACACCAGTTGCACGATATTGCAAAGAACTGGTGGATTACCACGAAGAAGGCATTAGAACATCGAGGTACGACTATTACCTGGAATGTGTTTAGAACTGAATTTTATCAGAGATTCTTTCCAGTGTCATACAGGAAGGACAAGGGGGCCGAGTTTGCTAATTTGAGACAGGGCCAGCTAAATATTGAGGAATATGTGGCCAAGTTCTCGACCTTGTTGCGGTTTGCTCCACATGTGGCAGAAAATGATGAGGCCGTTGCTGATCAGTTTATTAATGGCCTAAATCCTGAAATCTTTACCTTGGTGAATACCGGGAGGCCAAACAATTTCACTGATGCCTTGAACCGAGCTAAGGGAGCCGAAGCAGGTCTGATGAGACAGAGAGGAGCTTCGTTTGTGCCTCCAGCACCGAGATCAGAACAACCACCTCCTCGATTCGAGAGTGGCGGTGGTAGTTGGAAGAAAGACTTCCTGAAAGCTAGGGGAAAGCAGTTCAAGAAGTCTGGCAGCAGTTCTTCCAGTTTTAGTGGCTCGAGACAGACTGGTCAGGGCCAGAGTTATACCGGACCCTATTGCAGCACCTGTGGAGGGAAGCATTCCACAGAGCAGTGCCGATGATTGTTTGGAAGCTGTCGTATTTGTAGACAGCAGGGACATTTTTCCCGAGTATGTCCACAGAGAGGTGCCCAGGGATCCTAGGCAGCAGAGTCATCTGGATCAGTGGCTCAGACAGGGAGACGACCATCTGGTGTTCATTTTTTCCAGCCAGCACCGCCTACTCAGTCACAGCAGAGGCCAGGAGGAAGCCAGATAGTGAGCCAGCCTCCGAGACAGCAGGCCAGAGTGTTCGCTTTGACTGAGAAGCAGGCACAGGATGCACCTGATGATGTTGTTGCAGGTAACTTTTTTATTTCTGGTTATCCTGCATATGTATTGATTGATACTGGAGCATCACATACATTTATATCGGAGCGATTTGCATTGAGTCATGCACTGCCTATTGAGTCATTGTCTGCTGTAGTGTCTGTCTCTTCTACGTTGGGGACATGTTTGATATCAGTGAAGTCTGTTAAACATTGTATGCTACAGTATGATGGGCATGAGATTGAGTTAGACTGTATTGTGCTTGGGATATCTGACTTTGATTGTATTATTGGTATCGACATGTTGACCAAGTACAGGGTTACAGTCGATTGTTTCCACAAGATTGTTCGATTCAGACCTGAGATGGCTGATGAGTGGAAATTTTATGGTTAGGGTTCTTGAGCTAGAATTCCTTTGATATCTGCGATGAATATGACTCGATTATTGCAGAAAGGAGCGGATGGATTCCTTGTTTACTCAGTTGATTTACTGAAATCGAGTCCATCATTGGCGGATTTGCCAGTGGTGTGTGATTTTGCTGATGTTTTTCCAGATGAGATTCCTGGTTTTCCTCCGATTCGAGAGATAGACTTCAGCATTGAATTGATGCCAGGTACAGTTCCGATTTCGAGGGCTCCATACCGAATGGCACCGATCGAGTTGAAAGAACTGAAAGAACAGTTGGAGGATTTACTCGCCAAGGGGTATATCAGACCGAGTGTATCTCCTTGGGGTGCTCCAGTACTGTTCGTGAGGAAGAAAGACGGTTCAATGAGGCTCTGTATTGATTACCGGCAACTGAACAAAGCAATGGTAAAGAATGAATATCCATTGCCCCGTATAGATGATTTGTTTGAGCAGTTGCAGGGTTCTTCTATTTATTCAAAGATCGATCTAAGATCTGGATATCATCAGCTGAGAGTCAGGGATTCTGATATCTCGAGGACAGCGTTCAGGACCAGGTATGGACACTATGAGTTTATTGTCATGCCGTTTGGTTTGACCAACGCTCCAGCTGTGTTTATGAGTCTGATGAACCGTGTATTTCAGAAGTATCTCGATGATTTCGTGATCATTTTTATTGATGATATATTGATTTATTCGAAGAATATGATTGAGCATGCAGAGCATTTAAGAACTGTGTTGCGAATTTTGAGGACTGAGAAGTTATATGCTAAACTGTCGAAATGCGAGTTCTAGTTGAGACAGGTTGTATTTCTGGGGCATATTATATCCGGAGACGGTATATCAGTGGATCCCAGTAAGGTTGAAGCCGTGATTTCTTGGCCGAGACCGACTTCTGTGCCCGAGATTCGCAGTTTTATGGGTTTGGCAGGATATTATCGTCGATTCATCAAAGATTTTTCCAGTATTGCCAAACCGATTACACAGTTGACTCAGAAGAATGCTCCATTCGTTTGGTCTGAGGAATGTGAGACCAGTTTTCTTGAATTAAAGAAAAGACTGACCAGTGCACCGATATTGACTATCCCCTCAGGTACGGGTGATTTTGTGGTTTATTGTGATGCATCTCATCGAGGATTGGGTTGTGTTTTATGCAGCTAGGGCATGTGATTGCTTATGCCTCGAGACAGCTGAAACCCCATGAATCTCGTTATCCAATTCATGATCTTGAATTGGCAGCCATCGTCTTTGCGTTAAAGATATGGCGACACTACCTGTGCGGTGAGAAATTAGAAATCTACTCTGATCACAAAAGTCTGAAGTATCTGTTTTCACAATCAGCACTGAATATGAGACAGCGAAGATGGATGGATTTACTGAAAGACTTTGATTGTGAAATCAAATACTATCCGGGGAAGTCCAATGCAGCAGCTGATGCATTAAGTCGAAAGGTATGTGCTTTATCCTTATCGACAATAGGTGTTCCAAATTTGATTGAAAACTGGTATTTGTTTGGATTGGTATTTGAGACAGATTGTAGACCGTTGAGATTATATGCTATTCAAGCTGAACCAGAGCTGATTTTTAAGATTAAAGAGGCACAGAAAGTTGATCAGAAAGTTCAGAAATCGATTGAGATCGTCAGATAAGGTCATCATTCAGAGTTTCAGGTACGTGAGGATGTACTGTAAGTGAATAATCGTCTTGTTGTGCCGAATGTTTCAGAGTTGAAACAACAGATATTGACAGAAGTGCACAGTAGTCGATTCAGTATTCATCCTGGTGGCAGAAAGATGTATAATGATTTGAAAGGACAGTTTTGGTGGAAACAAATGAAGACTGACATTGCAGAATTTGTTTCCAGATGTCTGAATTGCCAACAGGTGAAGGCTGAAAAAAAGAAACCAGGAGGATTGTTACAGAGTTTGTTGATTCCTGAATGGAAATGAGATCACATTTCCATGGATTTTGTGACACAGTTACCACGTTCCTCCAAAGGTTGTGATGCAATTTGGGTTGTGATTGACAGATTGACCAAATCTGCAAGTTTCATTCCATACAAGATGACGTACCGATATGATCAGATGGACGATATTTATGTCAGAGAAGTTGTTAGATTGCACGGAGTGCCGAAGTCGATTGTTTCAGACCGTGATCCTCGGTTTACTTCGCACTTTTGGCAGAGTTTGCAGCAGGCTCTCGGTACGAAGTTACATCTGAGTACCGCATATCATCCACAGACTGACGGACAGTCAGAGCGGACGATTCAGACATTGGAAGATATGCCGAGAGCTGTAGTGCTGGATTTTAGCACTAATTGGCAAGATGCATTGCCTCTCTGTGAGTTTTCGTACAACAATAGCTATCAAACGAGTATTGACATGGCACTTTTTTAAGCTTTGTACGGAAAGAAGTGTCGATCCCCTCTTTATTGGGATGATATCTCTGAAGTTCTTGAGATTGGACCTGACATGATCAGAGATATGACTGAAAAACTGAAACTGATTCAGAAGAAAATGAAGGCAGCTCAGGACCGACAAGCCAAATATGCCAACCTTCGACGTAGACCGTTGGTATTTGAGGTAGGAGATCGAGTATTCCTGAAGATTTCTCCTTTTAGGGGTGTGGTCAGATTTGGAAAGAAAGGCAAATTGTCTCCAAGATACGTTGGTCCGTATGAGATTCTCGAGAAGATAGGAGATCGTGCCTATCGACTTGCATTACCGCCTTCTCTATCTGGAATACATGATGTCTTTCAGTTATCTATGTTACGGAAATATCTCCCCGATGATTCCCATATTATCCAGCCAGACGAGACTGAGCTTGATGAGTCTCTGAGTTATATTGAGAAACCGGTTCAGATTATTGATCGTAAAGAAAAGCAACTCAGAACGAAGATCATATCACTTGTGAAAGTCCAGTGGACTCGTCATGGCATTGAAGAAACTACTTGGGAGACTGAATCAGATATGAGACAGGAATTCCCAGAGTTATTCCACTGATGTGAGTTTACTATTTTAGTTTCTGTTATTTCTGATTTTATTTCCGGTGATATGATTGCTTGAGATTTTGAGGACGAAATCATGTCTCAGAGGGGGAGAATTGTAAGGCCCGAGATGTTATCAATTTTATGAGACCCCGAAAAGAAAATATCATGGATGGCATTTTTGTAATTAAGTTGAAAAAATACTTGATTTAAAATTTGATGGCAATTTCGTAATTATTGAGTGCCTAATTACAAATAGTGAAAAGTTGAGGGACTAAAGTGCAAATATGGAAAATTGAGTGGGACACTTGGCTTTCTTATGCAACTTGATATATATATAAAATGTTATTCCCCTCAAACTTCAGAAGAAAGAATCGAGAACTCCAGAGCAAATTTCCCTCAAAGTTATTCGTACTGTAGAATTTCGATTTTGGCAAATTCGGTTATCAGAATTTAAATCCGGACACAGTTCTGTGATCCTCTCATCGACAGGTACAACTGGACGTAAGTTTTATTGAGTTCTATTATCATTTGAAATTATGATATTGGAGAAATTATTATTTGATCATTATTATGTGTTCTGGGAATACTACACATCGTAGAATTGAAGTCAGATCGAAGAACAGATTGATTATGGAATTGTTATGAATTTCTGACTATATGGACTGAAAACCGGACATATTTAGATTATTGATTGATTACAGATTGTATCGGATATGGGTTATGTTTGTAATTGATATTTGTTGATATGGTATTTACGGGGATATTGAGAATGTGCCGTTATGCCGATGATTTGAATTAAATTCAGATTAATCAGATTCAGTATTGAATTGAGAATGGAAGGTTGATATTATTATTCTCGATATGTCATTTCATATTTACAAAGACAGTCTTGAGTTCAGAACGTATATTGCTTCAGACCGAGACTACGAACGAAAGGTATAAGTCAATGTGGTATTGAGAGATCGACTCAAGTAGGATATACTTGAGTTTCCCTAAATCACATACTTATTGTTGTTATGTGCATTGATTTGATTTTATATGCTGTTCTATGGATTTAAAGGAAGCATGTATTAGACGAATATTAGACGAGTGATATTGTGACTGAAGTGCCTGATAGTGGTGGGATCGCCACGGGCACATTGCACGATGTCACAAGATAGTGTATTGGCGATAGTGCCACAGTCTGTGACGGATAGGTCAAGACACTTGATGTTTGGTTATATCGACGTGGATAGAATCGGAGTTTCTTCTATTACTGTTGGTCGATATAGGAATACCAACATCTGGAAACCGGGATCCCTAGACTAGGATTGATTCTAGTCTGAGTCGTGGAGTCACGAGGATAATTGATAGTTTGATATTAATTATGTTTCAGACTTTGATAAATATATCTGATATCTGTTTCATGCTTTATATTGATTTTATGATTGCATGTTCATTGATTTATACTGGGATTATATTCTCACCGGAATTATCCGGCTGTTGTCGTGTTTGTATGTGTGCATAGCAACAGGTGGGACAGGATCAGGGTCGAGGAGATGACGAGAGATCATGATTAGAGTGGAGACCACGGACTTTGAGGTTGTTGTAGATAGGGTTTGAACACTTGATAGCTAGTTGTTGAACCTTAGTCTATATTGAATATATGATGTACAGGACTTGTACCTTATTTTATACTTATATGTGTAATAGTATGAGTATAATTTCCATTACGTTCCGCATTTAAAAAAAAAAATTAGACCCTGTTTAGTATAATTGATTAAATTGTCCTAATGATAATTAAGAGTATGATTAGCGTCCGGGTCCCCACAAAGGCTCATTGACGTCCCACTCACATTCAAGCTGTTTATATTTCTGTTCAGTGCCTCTAATTGTGCAGTGAGAGCAGAAAATCTTTGTAGCGCTTCCAGGCCTCGTAAAGAGACTCTTGCTCAAATTTGGAGAAGGTGGTTATGTTCGCTCGCAACTTCGTGATATTTGACGGAGGAAAATATTTCATGAGAAATGCCTTGGCCATGCCTTCCGAAGTTGTGATTGAACCTAAAGGTAAACAATTCAACCAAGCTATAGCTTTATCTCTCAATGAAAATGGAAATAAGCGTAAATGTATAGCATCATCAGAAAATCAATTTTGTTTTGAAGTGTCGCAAATTTCAAGAAAATCTTCTATGCGAGTTTTGGGGTCATCTAGTTTGTTTTCCCCGAACTGGACTCTATTCTGAATCATTTGGATGATGGCAGGCTAGATTTCGAACTGATTTGCCTGCATATTTGGTCACACGATGTTCAAGCACGTTCCATCGAGCGAAGGTTGTGCATACTCCAGCATGGATATGCGCCTTGGCTCTTTGACTCATAGGTCTTCATGATGCTCTTCCTCACGCTCGTTCCTATTCATCATGTCTTTTAGCCTCTTTTGTTGTCTTCTCTACGGAAGGTTCTTTCGATTTCAAGATCAAATTGCTCGAAGTTCAAGTCAAGTGATTTTGGCATGCACTGGATAAAATATCTGGAATAAAATACGGAATGTCATCTCAAGAAAAATAAAATAATAGTAAAGAAAATAACTGAAAATGAAATCATGAATAAACATTCCTCGACAATGGCGCCAAAAATTTGATCGAGCAAGACTTAAATTTTGAAATCCTCTGTAAAATTCAAAAAAATCAAGCCCGATATAATCGCAATTGCACGATGTCAAGTAATAATAAAGTGTAAACGAGTACAATTATCGTTCCTCTAGAGAATGTATTTAACTGATATTGTTTCCAACTGTATTTTCTTTAGCAAATGATAATCAATGTGAGTGACTAAATACCCTTAGTTAAATAAGTAAATGGTTGAATGCAAATAAAAAAAAATGACATAAATATTTATAAATCAAATGAAATATTAATTTGCTGGGAATCTCGGTTCACCTACCCTAATTATTTTACTAATTAATATCAACTATTTTTCCCTTCCTTCGACAACATTCCCGAAAGGATTAATATTCTCTCTAGAGCTATGTCAAACTAATTGAACACGGTGAAATAATTAAACTTCTTTAACTATTTATCAACGGTGAATTGCATGCACGATTTATGGAAGCCCCTAGCTTTCGACCTATTAAACTATTACTGTCGACGTGTATTCAATTTCATATATCTATGTAAAATATAAATCCACGGATTTTATTACTAGAACCTATTGCAAATTATTGTCTCGAAGTCACTCGCAATATGAAATATCATCAAAGTTATCTAGACTTCAATAATTCAATCAAGACAATAATAAAATTAAGAGCGAAGTAAAAGTCGAGTTTTAAATTGTGTCAAACAATCATTCGGGGTCAGATCCCCTTCGAATCCAACAAACAAGGAGTTTAGCTACTAGTGTTCATAATAATAAACGCAACGCACAATTAAAACAAAGATTTGTAAACTAAAAATACTAGCGTAGATGAAGAACGGTCGGCACGCTATTCGAAAATCCCGAACCTTCAAGTTTCCTCGACTCTGCTTTTTCTCCTTCGTGCAGCTGCTCCTCTTCTCTCCAGAACGTGATAAGAATGCCCCTAAAAATTTTCAAATTTGGAATAATTTGAAGAAGGAAATTTCGTTCTAACTCGAGTTGGGGCGGTCGAGAATTCTCGCCCTAGCGTGAGGTCCTCAATCCAATGGGATATTTTTCTGCATCTCGCGTTGGGGCGGTCGAGAATTCTCACCCCAGCGCGAAGTACTCTTTCAAAGTCATTTTTCATCTCATCGTGCTAGGGCGGTCAAGAAATCTCGCCCCAGTATGATGCCCTATGTACAAATGGTTCCTTGGCTTGTGCTCGCGCTTGGGCGATCAGGAAATCTCGCCCCAGCGCGAGGTGCTCAGACCTCAGCTTCAGTACAACTGTATTTTCCACTATTTTCCTGCACATTCGTACAACTCAGTGAGCAGTGATCATATGCAACAATTTAAGACAAAATGAACAAAATGCAGACTTCATGCAAATGAAATGACGCAGACTAATACTGAAATGATACAATAAAATATGTAAATATGACCTCTATCACTCCCGTAAACAAAGAACAAATTCTTAGTTCTTCTCAAGTACTTAAGAATGTCACTTACATCTTTTCAATGCAATAGAGCGGGATTCGATTGATATCTACTTGCAACATTCAGTGCAAATCAAATATCAGGTCGAGTAGTTATCATACCATACATTATACTGCCTATAGCAGACACATATGGAATGCAGCTCATGGTTTCTATCTCTTCATCAATCTTAGGGGACATAGACTTGGATAGAGTCACACCATAACACATTGAGAGATATCCTCTCTTGGAATCCTCCATAAAGAATCTCCTTAGTATGTTATCGATATATGTATATTGGGCGAGCCCTAGGATTCTCTTCGATCTATCCTTTATATGTATGTATTCCTAATACATGGGATATTTCAACCATATCTTTCATGGAAAATTTACTAACTAATCATACTTTAATTGATTGTAACATCCTTACATCATTCTCAATGAGTAGTGCGTCATCACATAAAGTATTAAAAATATCATTGCACTCTTACTAACCTTCTTTTATACACAAGGTTCCTTAGGGTTCTTGGAAAAATTCAACTCTTTGATAGTGTTGTCAGATCTGAGTTTTCAACTCCTTGATGCTTGTTCAAGTCAATAAATGGATCTCTGAACTTTGCATACTTCATGCTAACTTTTTACTGATGCGAATCCTTCAAGTAGAGACATGTAAATCTCTTCCTTAATATCGTCGTTAAGGAACATTGTCTTCACATTCATATTCCATATTTCATATTCATACTATACTGATATGGCTAGAAATATCCTGATGAACATGAATATCATGATTGGAGAAATTGTTTCCTCATTGTCATATCTTGCTTTTGAGTATATCTTTTTGCGATCAATATTACTTTGAAGATCACCACCTTCCTATCTGCCTCAAATTTCTTTTTATAGATCCATTTGAATCCTATGAGAACAATTCCATCAAGTAAATCTACTAGGGACCATACTTGGTTCAAATACATGGAGTCCATCTCGCACTGCTTGGCTTCAAGACATTTAATGAATCGACATCAGAAAATGATTATTTGAAGTTTCTTGGATTACATCTATGAATGTGCTCTTCTTGATCTTCTTCAAGAAGCAGACTCAACATCTTAGGCGGCCTTGAGACCCTTACGAATCTCCTAGGAAGTTGTCTTTCTTCCACTGGTTGTTGCGGTGTGGGTTCTAATATTTCAGAAGTGAGTGGTTCCGGAATCTCTTTGAGTTCTATAATCCCGTCTTTTATATTTAATAGAAACTCCTTCTCTAAGAATTTGTAAGAATGTGAAATTTCTTAAAGCAAACATATTTGTTTAATTGAGATTTCAGAAGTAATATCTAACAGAATTCTTTAAATATCCGACAAAGTAGCACAAATTGGCTCTATTATGAAATTTGTCTCTAACTGCCTGATTCACGTAAGCAGAACATCGCTATATCCTTAAGAATGAAAATCTGGGTGGCTTTTCCATCCATATGTCATATGGAGTTTTATCAACCACTACAAAAAAAAAGGCTAAAGACAACGGTGAAAAACCGTTGTTGTATGTCTTGAAAAACCGTTGTTAAAGCCCCTGTGGTTAATGGGTACGCTCAAAGACAACGGTGAAAACCCGTTGTCGTAAATGTCAAATACAACGGTGAAAAACCGTTTTTGTATGTCTTGAAAAATCGTTGTTAAAGCCCCTGTGGTTAATGGGTACGCTCAAAGACAACGGTGAAAACCCGTTGTCGTAAATGTCAAATACAACAGTGAAAAACTATTGTTGTATGTCTTGAAAAATCGTTGTTAAAGCCCCTGTGGTTAAAGGGTACGCTCAAAGACAACGGTGAAAAACCGTTGTCGTAGACGTCAAATACAACGGTGAAAAACCGTTGTCGTATGTCTTGCAAATCCGTTGTAAAAGCTCTTGTGGTTAAAGGTTCGCGCAAAGACAACGGTGAAAAACCGTTGTCGTAGAGATCAAGACGACGGTGAAAAACTGTTGTCGTAGGTATTGTAAAACCATTGTTAAACGCTCTGTTGTGAAAGGGTGCGCGCAAAGACAACTGTGAAAAACCGTTGTTGTAGGTGTATAAATACAACGATAATAAACCGTTGTCGTAGCTCTTAAAAATCGTTGTCTTATAGAAACGAGAACTTTTTTAACCGTTGTCTTTTTTCGCATTCGACAACAGTTCCCCAATGTTTTTAAACCGATGTCTTTCGCTGCAATATACAACAATTTTACAACATTTTAAATCTGTTGTCTTTAGATTTGATTTACATCATTTTTAAACTGTTGTCTTATATATTACCAAACCGTTGTATATTATATTTAAACCATAAATTGTTTAATCAATTAAAAAAATTGGGTGTGAAATATATATCAATTAACCCTTATATAAAATCAATTAAAACATCAACATATATATATACTTGATCACAAAAAGAAATATGTCATTCATAGACGTGTAATCTACCAAACCAACAATTAAAAAAAGTATGTAACCATATTCCAAAAACATTTAGTCAAGTTCACAAAAATAGAAATACCCTACAACCAAGACTTGCACATATCAACTCCAAAATATCTTCTATAGCTTGTTGGAATGAATTCTCTGCTGGTGCATCTTCCAAAACATCATTACAGTGCCTGTGAAAATAAAAACCACATTATTTTAATGATTGTTAAATTTCAACACATGCACAACTTAGCATTAAAACGTACATATAGAACAAGTCATGTATAAAAAAGCAAAAAGTCTTGTTAGAAGAAAATAAGCCATGAATTGAGAACAATATGCAATAGACAAGTTTAAAAACGGACCTCAGGGCCTAGAAAAATTTTGGCATAACCTCCATGCAAGTAGGACATACCAGAAAATATAAAAACACACAACAACAATATATATTCGAAATAAATTTAAATACGACCATACACCACACCTATCACCTACACAGCCAGACCATACATCACACCTATCACCTATAATTACCACATTCTTTCAACATATGCCGAAAGTAATGAAGAGATCCACATGTCATGAACCAACAAACTTGCAACAAAAAAAATCACATGTCAATCTAGTATCATTTGTATTCCTGATCCACAAACTGAAAGAAAAATGCAAGAAACCAAAATAATATCACTTTTGAAATCTTAAAGTAGAAACAAGAATTTCACCCAACTTAGAAGCTAAATCATGTGCAAAATGACTATTTCTGAAACAGCCCGTAAACATGTTAAGAAGTGTAACAATAATGTCCAAATCCGTTCAATATGAGCTGTATTTTTTCAAATAAGATGAACTCATGTCCTACCTATTCATAAATATGATTCTGTATGCATTCGGCCAGCTCGGTGCGCACCTCATCAATTTCTTCCATAGAATACCCCGTTTTTGTGAACTATGAACACACTCAAAAAGTATATTAGTAAAAAAAACACAACTTAATGAAATTTGAAAATGATAAGTAGCTAGATAACTTGTAATTATTTTATATAACCAAGATAATATTACTATCGATCTTAGTGAATCCCCCTCAAGAGTTGTAACTTCTTCAGTAATCTGCCTCATGAATCTCATCACATAATAACCACATTTTTTTGCATCCGGTTGCTTAGGAGCCTATGTTAAAAAATGTCAAATTGTTAATGACAAATATACACATAAAAAAATTAGCTCGAATGAGAATTACACATACCTTTATGACTTCCCATTGTACACGCTTTCTTCCTTTCCTTCCCTTAGTTGAGTTAAACAATCTCAACGCCCTTCATTAACATTGAACATAGTTGATATATGAGTGTTTTTTCATTAAATGAAATACATCATTAATATGGAATATGAACTCACATTTCCACAACATATATCCAATCCTCATCGCGAATGCGGTGACTTAGGGAATCCACCAAATAAACAATCTCCTTATAAGGCTCGATGACGGTGAGAGTCCAATGAAAACTACAGACGAACATAATAAGTGTATGTAATTCACTAAAAAAACAATTGAAAATTATATTAGAATCTTACTTACCCACAACAACTTGGAACCAAAACCACTTGATCCATTGCTGCACCACTTAGCTTATCCGCTAAAGAACTCGCCCTCTTGTTCAACCATTCAGTTTTACCTGTTTTGTCGTGTATATTTTTTTGCAAATTTGGGATGCTGTGTGGATTAACGAATCTGAATTTTTCAATCTTGTTTTCTTTCACCATCTTTTTATAAAGATGCCTGTCATTTCAATTAAAAGAAAATCAAAACTACACTACATACTAAACTAACAAATTATATGCATCTTATATAATAATATAAGAAAAGAACAAACAAACTTTAAGTTAATCAAAGACTTACCAAATGTAGACAACTATACAATTTCCAGAAATTGGCTCCAAGTGATACAAAGGACTGATGTCCTCAAAGTGCAAGTTAACTTCATAATCATCTGCAAATACTTCATGATCTAAAAGAAATGCTAATTTCCTTCCATTTTCAAGGGCTGTCTTACAATAACAATACACCATGTGCACTGCTCTTGGCACATTTGATGACAAAGTCTGGTTTCTTTCGAAACTGACGGTTTTGTTCCTTTGACGCTTCTGATAATTGTATTGTAAACATGTTAGTTAGGTGCAATACTGGAGAATTTGACAGACATTTACTTTGAAATATAAGCATACGTGTACCTCTTGTCGTAGCATTATCAAATGATTTGGCCAAGCAACGTGTGTTCCTACGGCATCCCCAACATTTTCACATTCATTGGGAATCGAACTGGCAAAAGTGCTGATATTTCCATTGCCTCATCAATGGATACACGCATGCAATTTTCAGGTAATGGAACACCATGAAGCAAGTTATTAGCTCCATTGACCTCAACAACTGTTCCATATGCAAAAATGTCTGTGCTAGAATCCAATGTCAAAATAACCGCTTGACCCTAAAAGACAAATGGTTATGTCAATGAATTGTACTAACTCTTTAATTAAAAAATATTAAGTACTATATAACCACAACAAATTATATACCTGTAAAGCAACAGATTTTTCCACAACTTTCATTT
This sequence comes from Primulina tabacum, assembly GCF_025594145.1. Taxonomy (NCBI): domain Eukaryota; kingdom Viridiplantae; phylum Streptophyta; class Magnoliopsida; order Lamiales; family Gesneriaceae; genus Primulina; species Primulina tabacum. Next base: position 22,394,314 of record NC_134558.1, on the reverse strand, counting down.
CGACGTCATTCAAATCTTCATAACTGGGGAAAAACTTGTCGATTTTCATTTCATTTTCATTCACTTGATGAAATTTTACCGAAAAACTTCCTTTGTCATCAATCTCACTGTCCCATGCACCTTTTTTGTAGACAATTGCTTCAAGTTTTTGAATGTGTGTATCTTGCTCTTGAATTAATTTTCTAGCCTCTATCAACTCTTTCTTTTGCTCAATCATTAGCTTTCTGTCAACATCCTCAGTCTTCCAACTTCTACCAAGATTGAAATATAATGTTGGAGTGATGTGACCTCCAAAAGCTCTCACACGTCAACCATGTTCATCTGAATTTAGTGCTTTCGTGAGAATATCCTTTTTGTCTCTTTTATTTCAAGTTTCCCCTCACTCTTTTGTTGTATGTAATCATCCTGTCATCCACTTGAAAATATTAATTACTTTAAAAGGATTCATTAAAATAAAATAATTGATTTTTTTGTGTAGTTTGCTCACAATCTTTTCTACTGTTATTTGTAACTCCTGGCCATCAAAATCCCTTTCTTTATTCACTCGCTCTTTTTTCCAAACAATAGCTCTATTGATATCATCATCGTCACACAATTCACTTGCCTACATACAAGAACCATCAAATGGTATTTGTCAAATATGTTAAATGTTGAAAAAAAACAGCAAATGCAATGATATATATCACATGCTAGAAAAAAAAAACAGCCACCCATGTTACAAGTATTCATGCGAAGGAATGCAACAGTCACTTCTTGGGAGGCACAAATGTTGAAATATACTTACTATTTCTTCAGCAAATCGTGCATAGCCCTTACGAGAAAGGCGATGAGGGTATATGTTCTTCTTCCTTCTTTCCTTCTGTTGATCACTTAGTTCCTAGTCAAAGTGAAGAATTACACATATCAAATATTTTTTAATTCGTTAAATACTTGATGGTGGACTTATTTTCAAAAAAACAAAAAAAAAGATACTTACAATGAATTTATCAGACATGCGAGTCATGACAAAAGAAATCCAGTCATCTCGTGCAAGACCATAGCCAGTAGGTGGTTGATCCAACTCCTCTGGTTTATCAACCTTGTTCGAAATGAATGTTTGAGTGAGATGTGATTTAAATTGACGCCACTTATTATTTGCTGAACTTAAACATCCCTTTTTCCAGCTTGGGGGAACATCAAATGTCAACTGTAAAACATCAAAATTGGAAATACATTAAAAAGAATTACATAACATAAAATATATATAAACAATATGAATATTACTTGTGAAAAAACAATAGAACTTACATTAACAGATTACCATATCAATTCTTTCACTTCATTTGGAACTTGCTTCCATGTCTTGTAAGTTATCTTAACTTTTTCTCGAGCAAGCATACCAATATAACTCTGCATTTCAGAAGCAACTTCTCCTACTAGTTGTCCAAGCAGATTGAATCTTACCTCCTTTCGAATTCCCTGAACCCTCTGTCTAGAAAGCTTATCTAGATGTGTACGACCTCTAGATGTTCTTGTTGTTTCAGTGTCTGTAGATCCCAACATTTCATTTCCATCAAAATTCTTCTCAGTAGAAGTAGATGCAATTTTTTCTTTGCCCTTTCCAATCACTGGAGGCTGTCCTAATCTCTTGCTCGGTTCATGAATTGTGTCATCATCATGAGACCCAATTTTAAGCTTTCTAAAGGATGTCATAGTCCAGATTTAACCTGTTCAACAAAAAAGCGAAAAACACATATCACTATAGAAATAAATACACAATATATACAACAAAAAATAGGATAAGAAATTCATCTTCAATAGAAATTCAACATATACAAAGATAAATAAAAGTATAACTTCAATATTGTCTACCCAAGTCCCATCAAAATCTTTACATCTTTAAAAGTAAAATATCTTTGGTTAAACATTGTCGACCCAAGTCCCATCACAATCTTCACGAAGACATGATGGTTCATTGTCGAATGCTCCGTCAACACCCATTGATGGTAACCCTCTGGTAAAAGATTGATAGTGAATTAAAGCGTCTTGCAATTCATCACCATTAACATGTTCAAATGACTCTCTAGTAGGAGTTGCAAGTACAATACTCCATTCAGGATCTTCAGTGTAAAATACTTGCTTTGCTTGACTTCCTAAAATAAAAGAGTCGGATTTGAATCCAATTCTTTTCAAATTTACCAATGTGAAACCAAGATCATCTACTTTAATACCATTATTATTCTCCACCCAATTACATTTGAAGATTGGAATTTGAAATTTGCGGTAATCGAGTTCCCATATTTCTTCAATAACTCCATAAAAAATCATGTCTGAAACAATTGGGTTTTTATCCTTTGCACTGGCAACTTGCATTGTCTTTGCGACTAAGCTTACTCCAGAGTTTTGAGTTACTCATATGTCATCACGTTCTTTTGTAGTATATGTAACCCCATCAATCAGATAACTAGAATACTTTAACACTTTGTTGCTAGGTCCACGCGCCATCCACTTCAATCTTTCTGATATTTCATGGGTGGAATGGTCAATTAAATGTGCAACCTATATTTCACAATGCCATAAATTTAGATTTTACGTAAGATACCAAGAGTTGTATGCATGTTAATATATAGTATTTTGGAACTTACAGTATCACGCAACCAGTTAGTAAACGTTCGGTTATGCTCATCTTGTAACAACTTTTTGGACTTGGCTTTATGAGGAAATCTTGATTTCAAATCAACCATGTGTTCCCTAACGAAATAATTTGCAATAGATAAACCAATAGAATGTATGCAAAGTGCATCAAAGAATTGATAGGTCAGATATCTTACTCAACATAAGGATCAATCTCAACATCATTTGTCAATACATGACGATGTGCTTGTTGTAGCTCATCATGACTAGTGGAGTGCAAAACTGTTCCCGATAAAGGCTTAGTAAGTTATACTTCTCGATGCCTTGATGGTATCCCAATTGTGTGGACATTAGATAGATAATCTGAGCAAAATTCGACAGCCTCTTCTGCAATGTAACATTCGGCTATACACCCTTCAGGCCGATTGCGATTGCGCACATAACCTTTCAAAATCTTCATGAATCTTTCAAATGGGTACATGTGCCTATACCAAATCGGTCCACACAATTTGACCTCCCGCACAAGATGAACAGTTAAATGAATCGTTATATCAAAAAATAAAGGGGGAAAGTACTTTTCAAGTGAACACAATATCAACACGATCTCTACTTGCAAGTCATCCAACTTTAAGATGCCTATCACTTTACTATATAACACATTGAAGAAGAAACACAGCCGAGTGATAGTGTCTCTGACATGTTTTGGCAAGACACCGCGGATGGCCACTGGAAGCAATTGTTGCATTAAAGTGTGATAGTCGTGTGACTTCAAGCCAACAAGTTTCAAATCCTTCATCGACACAAGGTTTCTAACATTGGATGAGTAACCTACAGGTACCTTTACTCCCGACAAAGAATTGCAAATACTTCTTTTCTCATCCTTACTTAGTGTGGAACATGCTGCTGGCAAAAACGTTTTCTTCTCCCCAATCCTTGGTGCCAATTCAGTTCTTAAATTCATTTCCAAAAGATCTAATCTTGCTGCTACTCCATCCTTTGTCTTTCCTGGAACGTCAAGTAATGTACCGATGAGACTTTCACAAACATTTTTTTCATTGTGCATCACATCAAGAACATGTCGAACATGTAGATCTATCCAATACTCAAGTTCAAATAATATTGATTTCTTTTTCCAGCATGTTATCCCGTCATCGTTCTTTGACTGAAGCTTTCCGCTGAATTTTCCACAATGATAATTAATTCTTTGAACTCTTTCTAAAATTTCATTGCCACTCAATGGTTTTGGTGCGAGGTTAAATTCTTGCTTCCCATTAAATGCCTTCTTTTGTCTTTGATAAGGATGACTTAATGGTAGAAACCTTCTATGGCCTGTATATGACATTTTTCTACAATGCTTCCACCTTGTCGAATATGTTTCTTCTGCACAAATAGGACATGCATGATATTCTTTCACAACACATCCTGACATGTTCCCATATGCAGGAAAATCATTGATTGTCCATAGCAGAACAGCTCTAAGAGAGAAACTTTCTTCTCGATATGCATCATATGCTTCAACACCTTTATCCCATAAGCATTTTAAGTCGTCAATAAGAGGTGCTAAGTAAACACCAATATCATTACCCGGCTGTATAGGACCAGATATCAACAAAGTGAGCATCACAAATTTTCTCTTCATACACAACCACGGCGAAAGATTGTAGGTGATGATTAAAACAGGCCAACAACTATTTGCAAAACTCATCAAACTATGAGGATTGATCCCATCTGCTGATATAGCCAATCTAAGATTTCTTGGCTCATAAACAAAATCTGGCCACATGCGATCAACTAATTTCCAAGAGGGCGAATCAGCTGGATGACGCAAGTATCCATCACGAATTCTTTTATCAGCTTGCCAAGTTAACTCCTTGGATATCGCCTTATTCCGAAACATTCTTTGAAATCTTGGAATAGGTGGGAAATACCACAAGACCTTTGCAGGAATTCCTTCCTTTACCTTCGATTTGTTGCCCAACTTCCACCTTGACGTCCCGCAAGTAGGGCAATTTGCAAAATCTTCGTACTTCTTCCGGTATAAGATACAATCATTAGGACAAGCATGAATTTTCACATAATCCATCCCTAATGCGCGTAAGCTTTTCTTTGAATCATACAAAGATGAAGGCAATTCATTGTGATCTGGAAGCATTTCTCCAAACAAAATAAGTAGATCAGTGAAACTTTTATCACTCCAACTATATTTTGCCTTCAAGTTAAATAATTTTACAACTACCGATAACTTTGTGAATTTAGCACATCCAAGATATAAAGGTTTATCTGCATCTTCAAGTAGCTTACTGAATTGGCTTGGATTCTCAGCATAAATTTCATATACACAATGCACCATATCTATAGGTTCCTCACTAAATGATTTGTGTTCATCTTGTCCTACTCGATCATTATCATTCATTGAGTTCTCTTTCGTAGATCTTTCCCCATGCCATATCCATGTATGATATGTCAAATCCATACCATTACAATACAAATGTGCCCTGATAGTTTCAACATTTTTCTTCCTTAGATTACCACATCTTGCACATGGACAAGGTATTGCATCAGAATGGATAGCATTTTTTAGTGCAAACTGCAAGAGAGAATCTACTCCAATATCAAATTCATGTGATAGCCTATCTTTTGACATCCATTCTTTGTCCATTCTCGGTACAACTACTCAGCTAACAATGAGCCTGATAGGATCGATTAACGTATCAAGAGTGTTTAGAAGGGGGGGGGGGGTTGAGTAAACACTCACAATTAAAACTAATCTTTTCGAATTTTGAGTTCAGTTTGGTGACAAACTGATTCTCGGAATCTTGTTGGTCAATGACAATCAGTTAAACTAAAGTAGTTGCGAAAAATAACTGACTGAAAGATAGAATACGAAACTGAAATAAAATAGGCAAGGGTTGTTTCTGGATGTTCGGAAAATTTAATTACTCCTACGTCACCCCTTCTATCTCAAGGATAGGATATCCACTAAAAGACTTTGATCAAATACAAGAATTGTACTGACCCACTTCAGTTTGGACTTAACACTGCCAAAAACTGAAACTCTTAGTATTACAGAATGTTCTCAGTGCGTAACTGATCTTAGCACTATCGAATTTCAACGATTATTACAACTTGCTAATGAGCTCAAATTGTAGCCTTAACTGCTACGAATATATCAAGTAAGATTGAGCTGAGATTTTGACAGAGTGACAACAAGCTTTTTGAATAGTGTTGGCTCTCTCTTTTCTACAGCTGTTCTTCTGTCATATTTATAAGCTTCTTTTCTCCAACGGTAACTTGAGATGAATTTGAATCTTTGTATCCGTTGATTTCTACTTGATTATTCCTTGGACATTGTTTGCTTCATTTATTGTGATGCGGCGTCTTAATTGCTTTCGTCGAAATGCGTTTTTCTAAGCTGTATTGATTGAAGTGCGGCGTTGCAATCTTCTATGTCTCTTGACGGTTGATTGTTCTTTCCCGAGATATGTTCAGTTGAAGGGTGCTTAGCATACGGCTGAATATATCAACTGATCAGTTTCCAACTGATCAGTCAGTTGATTTCAGTTATTAAGTCCAGTTGCTGAGTTTAGTTTACTCGATCAGTTGGTTCGTATTTTCAGTTGATTCATATTTTGTCAAACACCGGAATTTAGTTTCCAACAATTTTCCCCTTTATGGTGTTTGACAAAACTAAGTAAATAATGACTGAAAATCTGAGCTCATTGTAGATAAAATAAGAGATTGAATTTCTTGAACTGAAAGAGATTTTGATTTAATAACAGCTGAATCTAATAATCTGATTAACTGCTTCTGCTGTTTTCTACTCTTTTTCAAGATGCTCTTTGATCTTTGATTTCTTCCCCCTTTTTGTCAAACAAATCCATCTTCTCAGATAATTTTCGAACGTCAGTGGAAAGAGTTTTGACATCTGCGGAGATACTTGAGACAGCAGTTTGTAAACAAGTCTGCAGCAATTCCATTTTATTAGAAACAGAAGTTTCCAATCGCTCAACTTGTTGACTGATTATATCCTGAGTTGTATAGAGACTTTGAGCTAGACCTCTGTTATTTTTCATCTCAAGTACAGTTCGGGTAAGAGACTCCATGTTTGCTTGAATGGCTTTCAGTTTTGCGGAGTCATATTCAATTGAAGAATCCAATTTGACAGTATGAGAGAATTGTGTGGATTGAATTTTCTTGATTTCAGTAATCATCTGCTGCATATTGTGCTGCATATTCTGGATTTTTTCAAGAACAAGATCCATTTCGTGGATTGAAGAGGAGGTGACTGATTAGATGTTCTTGGTTCATGTGAGACTTGATCAAAGACCACCATGGTTCTATCAGATAATATCGTTTCAGAGACAGTCTGTGCTGGAACATCTGTTTCAGTTACTGCTACTTGGACTGAAGGAGATGAAGATTGATGTTGATCAACAGTTGGGCTTTCCTGCTGAATAAGATTTTCAGTGAAAGGGTCATGAACTGCCTCCATATTTTTAGCAATCTGTTGATTTGGTGATTGAGTAGGCACCACTGTTTGCTCCTTTAGTTCAGAAACAGCAGGCTGAACTGGTGCTTCTGTTGAGATAGAAACCTCTTGAGTGATTTGATCAGTTGAGTGATCAACTTCTTCAGAAATAGTTTCATTATTCATAGATTCTGTCACTACTGCTTGAATTATTTCATCAATGTTGGCAAAATTCAACTCGGCTTCAGAGTACAGCTGATGTTCCACAGCAGATGATTGTGGCACATCCTGAACTGGTTCTTCTGTTGTAACAATAGTTTGTTCTGAGGATGGCTCTTTCTGCTGAGAGGAGGGGTCTTCTACTTCTTCTTCAGAGGCTTCCTCAGGAAGAACTAACTCCTGATCCATTTCCCACATTTTTATCTGAGCTTGCAAGCTAGTAAGATCTGTATCTAGCTGAGTGATTACAGCTCGATCATTATAGGCAGTTGGATTGGTGGGAATGTACTTTGCCTTTAATTTCTCAAGCAGTTGAGATAGCTTCTTAGCTCGAATTTGATCAAAAAAATATGTTTTTCTCTCCAAAGCCTGAACAATTGTAGCAGCTTTGATCATCTTGATGACAATTGCTTCCAGTTTGATAAATTTGTTCAGCTGGGATTTCTTTTTCAGCTGCTTAGCAAAAATTTGAGTTCTGTAGACGGTCCAGTCATCATAGATTTTAAGTTTTGATGCTGCAAAATAATTAACCTGTTCCCAAACAAGGTCAATATGAGTTTGAATTGAATTGGATGGCCTGGGCTCTTCAATCAATTTGCCTTTGCCTTTTTCAGTACTGAGGATGTGTGGAATAACCAATCTAGTACGAGTAGTATCCACCAGTTCTATAATCTTTATACTTTTGGGTCTGGCAGGTGCTAGAACGGTAGAACGATTGATGTGGATTAGAGGAGATTTGATTCTAAATGTTTCCTTTGTTGCACCAGCTAAATTTCTGGTGGAATAATCTTCAGAGGAACTGCTTTGATAGGCTGTTGGGCATCTGAAGATATCAGTCTTTCAGTAGGAATTGATTCTACTGTGGTTGGTAATTTTGTCCTTTGTGTTCTTGGTTTTTTGGCAATTTTTGGAGAGGGCGTCTTCTCAGAATCGGATTCACTAATAATCAGTTTTCTTTTAACTGTCTTCAGTTGAGCCATTGTCTTCTCCTGTTTAACTGATTTGGGAGCAGCCTGTTGTATACCAATCTCCTTCTTGATCTTCACGAATTGATCAGGAGAGATATCTAGTTTAGCCTTGGGTGGCAGAATATTCTTCCCATTGAAAATTTTGAATTTAGATAATCGCTCTGAATCATCAGCCACCAACCCTTTAACTTTCATCAAATAGCTTAGCGGCACTGCAAATCCTTTGGATTGCTTGGTGGAGGAAAACATGTTCTTCAAGATACTAAAAATAAGTTGCTTCCAGTTGAATTTTCTTCCAGCCATAATGATCGTAATAGCTTGAAACTTCTCCAAAGTCAGGGCAGTATACGATCCTGCCTTGGCCAATAGCCCTTTGGCTACGATATCAGCCAGCAACTGAACCTCATGCTTCAGTTCCTTCTTAGGATCGGAAACTTTGATTTTCCGTCCATCAGCAGAGAGTGCAGTTTGCATTTCTTCAATATCTGATGCTTTAACATCAGCAAAGTGTACTAATCCATCAGAGGGTAATGAAAAGATTTCTTCGAAAGAATATTCAGAAATGGTCACCGACTGACCATTAATAGTGGCAATGATGTTTCCATCAGAGTTGATATATCCATTTGAGTAGAGGTCTTTGAGTTCTTTTGGGTAAATCTCTTGCGAGTATTGTCCCAAAAACATTCTGAGACCAGCAGATTCAATCTTCAGAAAGACGTTCTTAATTTCAGCTTCGTGAACTGATAAAACTGAGTCAAAATCAATGGCCATAGCGTTCAACATGTGAGCTGGGATTTGATTCGCCATTGCTGAGAGTAAGAAAACCTGAAATTTTGCGAAATACAAGCTCATGACTGATATAGGACCAAAGTAGGGTCTTTAGATTTTAGAAAAATAACCCAAGTAAATCTTGAAAAATCATCTACGACTATCAAGGTGTATTTCATTTTCCCTAAGCTCATGACTGGTATAGGACCAAAGAGATCCATGTGCAACAGTTCTAAACATCGGGATGAAGATTTACAACCCTTGTTTTTAAAAGAAGATCGTACTTGTTTACCATACTGACATGCTGAGCAAAGTTTTTCTTTTGAAAAGTCTATTTTGGGCAAACCAGTTACAAGTTCATGTTTACTCAGATAGGCAATGGTTTTAAAGTTTAAATGGTTTAGTCTCTTATGCCACAACCAGTTTTTAGATGATTTGGAAGCAATAAAACAAACTAGTGCATAAGTTTGATCATTCCAACTGATTTTATATGTGTTTCTATAACGTTTGCCAGTTAGTATGATTTCATCAGTTGAAGTTTTGACTGAACATGAGTTTTTGTCAAAATGTACTGAGAATCCACTGTAGAATAACTGACTGATGCTGATCAAGTTATACTTCAGGTTTTCTACTAATAGAACATCTTTTAAAGTAAAGTTACCATGGATAAGCTTACCCTTACCCACAGTTCTACCTTTGGAATTGTCCCCAAAACTGATATTTGGACCACTGTATTTGATCAGTTGAGATAGCACACTTGCATCTCCTATCATATGTCGCGAGCATCCATTGTCCAAATACCATATTGAGTTCTTGTTTGTATCTGTTACCTGCAGTCACACACATAATATAATTTGGTGCCCATATCTATTTGGGTCCTGAACTGATTAGTCCTTTAGGAACCTATACCTGAATTAGTCTAACAGACTTTCCAGTAGCTGTATTCCAAATGGTTTTTCTCTGCTTTTGTGTGCTTGTGTAGTGTATGGATGATACAATATGAGTTTTAGCTTTATTCAACTGATTGTTCAGTTTATATCTCTTCTGAACTGGCTTGCAGTTATAGTAATTGAAATAGCCATTCGAATAGTTTTTGTAAAAGCTTTTTGGTGACTGACTACATGAATCAGTTACCACTTTTGGGCTATAACCAATACCATATCTTTTGCCCTTGTTCATACTTTCAGTTGGCTTTTCAACCAGTTTACTTGGCTCTGATTGTTCTTGTACCATAACTGATTTGACAAAGTGAATGTATTTTCCTTTGCTCATATTCAGTTTTGGTTGAGTATCATTGGTTGACATTTCATCTTGGTTACAGAACCCCAAACCAGTTTTATCAGTTACTGATTTTTGGGAGTTCTGTATATCAGTCAATGCGATAGATGATTTGTTCCACGACTGAATAAGCTCAGTCTGTTTTGTGTTCTCAAGCATCAACTTCTGTATTAATGACTGATTTTTATTTCTTTCTGCTTTTAGCTCAGCAATTTCCCTTTTTAGACTCAACCCTTCAACTGATTCATCAGTTTTGGTTTTATTGTCTGTGGGATCAGTTTGCTTTGCTTTGAGTTTTTCAAATGATGATGCAAGTTTCTGATACTCATCTACCATGTCATGTAATGTGAAAATGAGTTATTCTCGTGTAAAATCAGTTGAACTAAAATCAAATACCTGTTGGCTAGATGACTCTTCTGCTGCATCATTAGCCATCAAGCACTTTACTTCCTCATCATAACTAGAACTGCATGAGTTTTATGGTTCAGACTCTTCACTGTCTGTTTCTGCTCATTTTGATTTGTTTTCTTCAGCTAAGAATACTTCTTGTTTCTTTGTAAAGAACTTTTTATCTTCTTTGGGTCTTCTTTTGTGTTCATATGATTTTTTCTTCTATTAGTTGAGCCTTGAACATCCTTCTTAGGTTTAGGAAAATTAGCAATAAAGTGGCCTGATTTGCCACAGTTGTAGCATGCATTTGATTCATCCTTGGCGTTGTTTCTTTGATATGGTTTCTGGAAGTTCCCTTGACTCTTTCTCATGAACCTTCCAAATTTTTTGATAAACAATGACATAGAATCATTACTCAACTGATCAGTAGATTTTTCAACTGAACTGATTTGTTCAGTTCTGACAGCGGCTAGAGCAGTTGTGGCTGCAGAAGTAGATGGTTCTCCTTCTCTGGTCTGCAGCTCAAATTCAAAGGCTTTTAAATCAGCAAATAGATCATGGAGTTCGATTTGGTTCAGATCTTTGGACTCCCTCATTGCCATGGTCTTGACATGCCATTCTTTGGGAAGACCTCTCATTACCTTTAGTGCAATTTCTTTGTTGGTATACACTTTTCCAAGTGCATTTAGCTCATTGATGATACTACTTACTCTTTCATCATACTCGTGCATCGATTCTCCTGCTTTCATTTTGATGTTATCAAACTTTCGCACAGCAACAGAAAGTTTATTTTCTTTGGTTTGATCATTTCCTTCACACAGCTGGATCAATTTTTCCCAAATTTCTTTGGCTGTTTTACACATCTTTATTTTGCTGAAAGTTACTTTGTCCAGCGTTTTGTACAGAATGTCTTTAGCCACATTGTCAAGATTTGTTTTTCTTTTGTCTTCAGTTGTCCATTCATCTCTGGGCTTTTCTATTCTTTGTGCTGCCCCTTCTGTGATGGCAATTGCTGTATTTGCTTTTAGAATCTTCATGGGTCCATCAGTTATGACATACCACATGTCATCATCTTGTGCTGCTAAATGAGCTTGCATTCTGATTTTTCAATCATCGAATTCTTCTCTGGAGATCATAGGAATTTTGTTGAATGAAGTCATGCTAGCAAGTTTATATATCAAAAGTATTCAAGAACAAGATTCCCCCGCTCTGATACCACTTGTTAGGATCGGTTAACGTATCAAAAGTGTCTAGAAGGGGGGGTTGAATAAACACTCACAATTAAAATTGATCTTTTCAAATTTTGAGTTCAGTTTGGTGACAAACTGATTCTCGGAATCTTGTTGATCAATATCAATCAGTTAAACTGAATCAATTGCGGAAGGTAACTGACTGAAAGATAGAATACAAAAATAAAATGCGCAAGGGTTGTTTCTGGATGTTCGGAGATTTCAATTACTCCTACGTCACCACTTCTATCACAAGGATAGGATATTCACTAAAAGACTTTGATCAAATACAAGAATTGTACTGACCCACTTCAGCTTGGACTTAACACTGCCAAAAACTGAAACTCTTAGTATAACAGAATGTTCTCAGTGCTTAACTGATCTTAGCACTATCGAATTTCAATGATTATTACAACTTGCTTGTAAGCTCAAATTGTAGCCTTAACTGCTACGAATAAATCAAGTGAGAGGTGAGCTGAGATTTTGAAAGAGTGACAGCAAGCTTTTTGAATAGCATTCACTTCGTTGTTGTTTTCAGCTGCTCTTCTTTCATATTTATATGCTTCTTTTCTAATGGTAACTTGAGATAAATTTGAATCTATGTATCTGTTGATTTCCACTTCATTATTCTTTGGACTTTGTTTGCGGCGTCTTAATTGCTTTAGCCGGAATGCGTTGTTCTAGGTAGTCTTGGTTGTGGTGCGGCGTTTCATATTCAGTTGTAATCTGTTATGTCTCTTTGTCGGTTGAAAGTTCTTTCCCGAGACATCTTCAACTGAGAGAAACTTAACTTTAAGGCATTCGGCTGGATGTATTAACTAATCGGTTTTCAACTGATCAGACAGTCGATTTCAGTTATTAAGTCCAGTTGCTGAGTTCAGTTGGTTCGTATTTTCAGTTTGTCAAACTCCAGAATTTTGTTTCCAACAGTACCTGCTCCAATAGTCTAGCCATACCCTCTAGTACTCGAGCAGCTGCATCTCGTGGCGGCGGTGGTGGCGGAGGGCCTCTACTGCCTCCAGGAATCTCATCTTGACAATCTGCACTAGGAACGCATCTGGGAGGCATGATATCTGGATACAGTCCAATTCTAAACATAACCCATCATGCAATTTAATCTAGTTTTTCAAATAATAATTCATTAAATCATAAAAGCAGCTAAACATGCACTGTAAATCATCGTAAAACGTATATCATACGTTCATGCAGGTGATAGCTGTAAATCATTTAAAACATAAAATCTTACAGACCTAAGCTGGAGTTGCTGGCAGTGGCACAACCCTATAAAAGACCCTTACTCTGATACCAACTGTAACGTCTACTAATTTAAACTGCTGCTAATTTTTTTTAAAAAAACTCCATTTTCGAAAATAAGCATTTAAATATTTTGCATGCATGCAACCCTACTTAAAAATATATTGTTCTAAAAATAATCTTAAATATTTGACAATAAAAAAATATAGAATTTTAAAATTGCCAAAATCGTCGAACAAAATATGCGTAAACATAAAGGGGTAAAATCCTAGTAATCGTCAGCGTATCAAAACCAGCGTATAAAAATGTTCATGTCCTCTCTAAACTCATAATATCATAATGTGCATAAGAAATTTGGTCCTTGGGTCATGTGCGCACATCCAGTCATGCCTACTTAGAATTCGGCACCTCCAGTCCCCTCATCGACATGTTCATCTGCATCATTCACACCTAGTGTGTCTAAAGACTCAACACACTTGTACCGGAATAACAAGTAAATATACATAGCACACAGCAGTGAAAATATATTGTAATCAACATACCGTTCATGAACTTAAAAAGTGTAAATGTAAACGTGACATATGAAATCATAACATGTCAAAATAGCTCATGGTACGTTTTTTAAAATAGAAAACCACACACTAATGGGCCCTTAATTATATTTTAAAAGGTTTAAAAATGATTTTGAGCCCATTTAGCATAAAAAAAGCCATCAAGCTCAAAAATTCTCCCGAAAAATATTTTGTTTTGGTATGTTTTTGAAAATATCGCTCGAACCCTCAAATGTCCTCCGAATCGTTAAAACTTGCGTACCGATAAAAGTTACGACCCAGCGAAAAAAAATACCCACCGAGGCCCATTTTTTGAAAACACCCTTAAAAACACCTCCGAATATGTAATAAAAAAATTCCTGATAATTCCCCGGTCTCCATTCTTCGATCGAGCGCAAAATGCATCTAGAAACCCTAATGTGTGAACTTTTAAAACTTCACGGAATTAATGCTAGCCATGTAATAATTATACATTAAATAAATAAACACATAATTTAAATAAAACCCTAGATTGCATGCATTTAGGTTACGTAAATTTAATTTTCTGGACCGTACTCATGAAGTCCTGCTCGCTGAGGAAATCAAATCTAAATAGGTAGAGACTGATAGTGAAAGGTCCGAATCAGAGAGCTTGAGCACCTCCAGTGATGATGATGAAGAGGTTAAGTGCTTAATGGAAAATGATGCAGAACTGGAGTCAACAAAAAGTGAACAAGTATTTGACTTCAGCTCTACTGACTTTACACGAGAAGAAGTCATTACCACTTTGCATGACATTGTGAATGAGTATCACAAACTTGCTCGCTCATTTGACAAAGCCAAAGTTGAACAAACTGATCCCAAAGATAATAAAACTGAAACTAATGTGTCAATTGAACTGTTGAGTCTGAAAAGGGAAATTGCAAAGAAAAAAGATGAAATGATCGAGAGCCAATCTTTGATTCATCAGTTGAAAAATGAGATTTCAAAACAAACTGATTTGATTTAGGCTTAGAATAAGTCATCAGTCAGTCAGACTGAAATGCAGAACTTGCAAAATTCAGTTGATGATAAAACTGGATTAGGCTTCAATAACATCGATGAAGCCTCTGCCGATGATACTAAGCCAAAGTTGAACGAGTTGAATGAACACAAAGGGAAATACATTAACTTTGTGAAATCAACAGTGGTACAAGAAATTTTTGAACCACGCAAACTTACCATCCAACCGATTAAAGATAAGGACAAAGCTAAGCGGTTTGGAATTGAATATAGCCCGAAGAGTTCAACTAATTCGAAAAACTGGTCACCTAAAAGGTACAACTACAAAAAACATAAATCTAAGGATGGCTACTACAATTAAATCATATTGTTTCATCCACAAACCACACACATAACACACACAAGTAAAGGAGAATAATCTGGAACAAAGCAACTGGATAGTCAGTTAGACTGATCCAAGTCTGGATTCCTAAAGGACTAATCAGTGTATGACCCAAATAGATGTGGGTACCAAGATCATATATTGTGTGTGATTTCATGTAACAGGTACAATAACATAATCAATTTGGTACTTGGATAGCGGATGATAGCAACATATGACAAGGGATGCTAAATTGCTATCCCAACTGATCAAATACACTGGTCCAAACATCAGTTTTAGAGACAAATCTAAAGGTAGAACTTTGGGTAAGGTAAGTTTATCAATGGTAACATTATTAAAAAAGATGTCTTATTGGTTGATAATTTGAAGTATAACTCGATTAGCATCATTCAGTTTTGCGACGATAATTTCTCAGTCCAGTTCAACAAACACACGTGCACAGTTAAGAATTCAACTGATGAGATCAATACAACTGGAAATCGTAGTGGCAATACTTACAAAGTCAGTTGGACTAATCAATCTAATGCACCAATATCTTTTGTAGCTTCAAAATCTTCTAAAAACTGGTTGTGGCATAAAAGGTTGAACCACTTAATCTTTAAGTCTATTGCTCATCTGAGTAACCATGATCTTGTAACTGGTCTGCCTAAAATAGATTTTTCAAAAGACTAAATTTGTTCAGCATGTCAATTTGGTAAACAAGTAAGATCTTTATTTAAAAAGATGGTAGTAAATCTTCCTCCAGATGCTTAAAACTGTTGCATATGAATCTTTTTGGTCCAATACCAGTAATGAGTTTAGGGGGAATGAAATACACCTTGGTAATCGTTGATGATTTTTCAAGATTTATTTGGGTAATTTTTCTTAAATCAATAGACCAAACTGCTGCAAATCTGATTAAACTTTTCAAAAGATTTTTAAATGAAAAATCAATTGGTATTGATAGAATAAGGTCTCATCGAGGGACTGGATTCGTCAATCAAAATCTTTCACAATTTTTAGAAAGTACTGGGATTAAGAATGAGCTCTCAGCAGCAAGAACTTCCCAGCAAAATGATGTAGCTGAGAGAAGAAATCAAACTCTTAACGAAGTTGCTAGAACAATGCTTGCTGATTCTGGTATTTCTCAAAAAATTTGGGCAGAAGCAGTAAACACTGCATGTTACACTCAGAACATATTAATGATTAACAAAAATCATTCAAAAACACCATATGATATATGGCATGGACATAAAAGTGTAGCGTCTTATTTCAGAATATTTGGCAGCAAATGTTTTATTCATGATAATGGCAAAAATTATTTGAAAACTTTTGATGAAAAATATGCAGAGGGAATATTTCTGGGTTATTCATCAGTTAGTAAAGCTTATAGAGTCTTTAATAAATGTAATTGAATGTAGAAGAATCAATTCATGTTGTGTTTGATGAATCGGGACTAACTAATAAGCCAACTGATCCAGTTGAGCTAGTTCATCGCTTTAGAGATATAAGTTTGGAGTATGATAGTAAAGAAAAAGTTCGTATCAATAGAAATCTACTTCAAACACGAGAACCAGAGACACTGGATCAATCAATTGAACAAGAAATTTTTCCTAATCATCAGTTTGTGGAGCAAAATGATGAAATTCAAATACCAACTGAAGCAGCAGCAACATCAACTGAAACTGAAGAAAACGTTCAGTTAACTGAACAAGTTGCTGAAATTGATCCAACCAATGCTGAATACAAAGGGAAGAGATCACACCTACCAATATTGGTGATAGGTAATCCATCTAATCCGTTAAGAACTCGGAATCAAATGATTAATTTATTTATTCATTCAGCTTTTGTTTCCAAACTGGAACCAAAGAAAACTGATGAAACTCTTGCTGATCCTAACTGGATAAATGCTATGCAAGAAAAGCTAAATCATTTTACCCATAATAATGTCTGGAATTTAGTTCAAAGACCAGTTTCTAAAACCATTATAGGTAAAAAGTGGGTCTATAGTAACAAACTGAATGAAGAAGGTTCAGTTGTGCGCAATAAAGAGAGGCTTGTAGCACAAGGATATAGTCAAGAAGAAGGAATTGATTACGACAAGACATATGCACCAGTTGCAAGACTTCAAGCAATCAGAATGTTCATTGCTTATGCCTCATTCAATGAATTCAAAGTCTATCAAATGGATGTCAAGAGTGCTTTCCTAAATGGTCAGTTGCAGGAAGAAGTGTATGTTGAACAACCACCAGGTTTTGTTAATCGCTCTCTTCCTAATCATATTTATCACTTGAACAAAGTTTTATAAGGTCTTAAACAACCTCCAAGGGCTTGGTATGAAACACTTTCAAAATTTTTAACTGATCATTATTTTACTGTTGGATCGGTTGATAAGACTTTGTTCAAATTTTCAAAGAATGATCATATTTTACTTATGCAAATATATGTTAATGATATTATTTCTAGGTCAAAAAACCCCAAATTATGTGAGAAATTTGCCAAGCTAATGTAGGAAAAATTTGAGATGAGTATGATGGGTGAAGTGACGCTCTTTCTTTGTCTGCAAGTGAAGCAACTGGAAAACTGATACTTTTATCAGTCAGACCAAATACAAGAAGAAATTGCTTAAGAAATTTGGCATGGAGACGTGTTCAGCAGCAAATACTCCCATTTGCTCATCAATTAAATTAGATAACTATGAAGCGTGAATATCATTTGAGATGGCACTCTATAGAGGTTTAATAGGTTCTATATTATAACTAACTGCTAGTCGTTCACATATTGTATTTACTGTTTGTATGTGTGCTAGATTTCAGGCAGATCCTAAGCAATCGCATTTCTTAGCTGCCAAACGCATATTGAAATATCTTAAAGGCACACAAAATGTGGGCTTATGGTATGTTAAAGATTCATATGTAAATTTAATTGGCTATTCAGATGCAGAATATGCAGTATGTAAGCTTGATTGAAATAGCACCATTGGATAATGTCAATTTCTAGGAGACAGACTGATTTTATGGTTCAGCAAGAAGCAAACATCCATAACAATTTCCACAATTCAAGCAGAATATCTAGCTGCTGGAAGCTGTTGTGCTCAGCCGGAGCAGCAACAACTGAAAGATTATGGATTCATTGCAGAAGAATCACCAATCTTCTGTGGTAATACAAGCAAGATTGTAATTACATACAATTCAGTTCTTCACTCCAGAACCAAACACATTGATGTCAGATATGACTTCATCAGAGACCATGCTCTGAAGAAGGCAATAAGACTGAAGTACATTTCAACTGAACAACAAGCAGCTGACATCTTCAACATACCACTACCCGAGACTAAGTTTTCTTACTTTCGTAAAATTCTTGGTTTAATTGATTTGTCTTAAACATACAACATACCAACAAGCAGATTGCTTAGGATTTGCTTGAAATCTAGCACACATACACACAGCAAATACAATATGAGGGCGACTGGCAGTTAGGTATAACAATGACCCTATTAAACCTCGATATAATGTCGCCTCAACTGATATTTCCCCTTGATCAGTGTCCAATTTTACTGATGAGCTCATGGGAGTATTCGCAGCTGAACATGATTCCATGCCAAATTTCTTCAGCAGCTCCTTTGTATATTTAGTCTGACTGATGAATGTACCAGTTTCCAGTTGCTTCACTTGTAGTCCAAGAAAGAATGTCAGTTCACCCATTATGCTCATTTCAAACTTATCCTGTATTAGCTTAGCAAATTTCTCGCATAAACCCGAATATGATATCATCAACATAAATTTGAACTAATAAAATGTGATCATTCTTAGTAAATTTTAACAAGGTCTTATCAACTGATCCAACAGAAAAATAATGATCAGTTAGGAATTTTGAAAGAGTTTCGTACCAAGCTCTGGGAGCTTGTTTAAGACCATATAAAGCTTTGTTCAAATGATATACATGATCAGGAAAGTTGTGATTTACAAAACCTGGGGGTTGTTCAACATATACTTCCTTTTGTAGCTGGCCATTTAGGAATGCACTTTTGACATCCATTTGATAGACTTTGAAGTTCTTTTATGATGCATAAGCAAGAAACATTCTGATTGCTTCCAGTCTTGCAACTGGAGCATATGTCTCATCATAGTCAATTTCTTCTTCTTGTCTGTATCCTTGTGCTACTAATCTTGCTTTGTTGCGTCCAACTGATCCATCTTCGTTCAGTTTGTTCCTGAAAACCCATTTTGTACCTATAACAGTTTTTGAAACTGGTCTTGGAACTATGTTCCAGACATTGTTATGAGTGAACTGATTTAGCTCTTCTTACATTGCATTTACCCAGTTAGGATCAGCAAGAGCCTCATCAGTTTTCTTTGGTTCTAGTTGTGATACAAAAGCTGAATGGATAAATAAATTTAGCATTTGATTGCGGGTTCTTGCTGGATCAGATGGATTTCCTATTACCAGCTCAGGTGGATGTGATTTTCTCTATCTGTACTCAGTATTTGTTGTATCAGCAATTTCTTTAGTTGGTAACTGAACACAGTTTTCTGTCTCAGTTGGTGCTACGTCAACTGGTATTTGAATATTATCATTATGCTCTATCAACTGATCATTAGGAATTGCTTCTGGTTCAGCTGATTGATCTGACACTTCTGGTTCGGGTGTTTGGAGATTGTTTTGATTAATATGATTGTCTTTTTCATCATCATCCTCCAAACTGATATCTGTAAATCGATCAACTAGCTCAACTTGATCAGTTGGCTTATTAGTTATTTCAGTTTCATCGAAATCAACATGAGCTGATTCTTCAACATTTAGGGTTTTCTTGTTGAAGACTCTATAAGCTATACTAACTGATGAGTATCCAACAAATATTCTCTTTGCAGATTTAGCATCAAACGCTTTTAAATAATTTTTACCATTATCAAGGATAAAACATCTGCAGCCGAATATTTTGAAATAAGTAATTATACTTTTTCTTCCATGCCAGATCTCATATTGTGTTTTCATATGATTCTTATTATTCATTGATCTGTTCTGAGTATAACACGCAGTGTTTACTGCCTCTGCCCAAAACCTTTGAGAAATACCAGAATCAGCAAGCATTGTTCTAGCAGCTTCTTTAAGGGTCCGATTTCTTCTCTCAGCTACACCATTTTGCTGAGGAGTTCTGGCTGCTGAGAGCTCATGCTTAATTCCAGCATTCTCTAGAAAATTTGAAGGAGTTTGATTGATGAATTCAGTTCCTCGATCTGATCTGATTCGATCAATTCCAACTGATTTTTCATTTAAAAGTCTTTTGAAGAGCTTTATCAGTTGTGAAGCAGTAGGGTCTTTAGATTTGAGAAAAATAACCCAAGTAAATCTTGAAAAATCATCTACGACTACCAAGGTGTATTTCATTCCCCCTAAGCTCATGACTGGTATAGGACCAAAGAGATCCATGTGCAACAGTTCTAAGCATCGGGATGAAGATTTACAACCCTTGTTTTTAAAAGAAGATCGTACTTGTTTACCATACTGACATGCTGAGCAAAGTTTTTCTTTTGAAAAGTCTATTTTGGGCAAACCAGTTACAAAGTTCATGTTTACTCAGATAGGCAATGGTTTTAAAGTTTAAATGGTTTAGTCTCTTATGCCACAACCAGTTTTTAGATGATTTGGAAGCAATAAAACAAACTGGTGCATAAGTTTGATTATTCCAACTGATTTTATATGTGTTTCCATAACGTTTGCCAGTTAGTATGATTTCATCAGTTGAAGTTTTGACTGAACATGAGTTTTTGTCAAAATGTACTGAGAATCCACTGTCGCATAACTGACTAATGCTGATCAAGTTATACTTCAGGTTTTCGACTAATAGAACATCTTTTAAAGTAAAGTTACCATGGATAAGCTTACCCTTACCCACAGTTCTACCTTTGGAATTGTCCCCAAAACTGATATTTGGACCACTGTATTTGATCAGTTGAGATAGCACACTTGCATCTCCTGTCATATGTTGCGAACATCCACTGTCCAAATACCATATTGAGTTCTTGTTTGTACCTGTTACCTGCAGTCACACACATAATATAATTTGGTACCCATATCTATTTGGGTCCTGAACTGATTAGTCCTTTAGGAACCCATACTTGGATTAGTCTAACAGACTTTCCAGTAGCTGTATTCCAAATGGTTTTTCTCGGGTTTTGTGTGCTTGTGTAGTGTACGAATGATACAATATGTGTTTTAGCTTTATGCAACTTATTGTTCAGTCTATATCTCTTCTGAACTGGCTTGCAGTTATAGTAATTGGAATAGTCATTCGAATAGTTTTTGTAAAATCTCTTTGATGACTGACTTTGTGAATCAGTTGAGAATTTTTTATTATAACCAATCCCATATCTTCTAGCCTTGTACATATTCTCAGTAGGTTGCTCAATCAGTTTACTGGGCTCAATTTGTTCTTGTACCACTGCTGATTTGAAAAAGTGAATGTATTTCCCTTTGTCTATTGTTAGCTTTGGTTGAGTATCATTTGGATACATTTCTCCTTGAGTGTTGAACCCTAAACCAGTTTTATCAGAAACTGATTTTTGTGAAATCTGCATTTCATTTAGTGCAGTAGATAATTTTTTCCAAGACTGAATAAGCTTAGTCTGTTTTGAGTTTTCAAGCATCAACTTCTGTATTAATGACTGATTTTTGTTTCTTTCTGCTTTTAACTCAGCAATTTCCCTTTTAGACTCAACCCATCGACTGACTCATCAGTTTTGGTTTTATTGTCTGTGGGATCAGTTTGCTTTGCTTTGATTTCTTCAAATGATGATGCAAGCTTTTGATACTCATTTACCATGTCATGTAGTGTTAGAATGAGTTCTTCTCGTGTGAAATCAGTTGAGCTGAAATCAAATACATGTTGGCTAGATGATTCTTCTGCTGCATCATTAGCCATCAAGCACTTTACTTCTTCATCATCACTAGAACTGCATGAGCTTTCTGGTTCCGACTCTTCACTGTCAGTTTCTGCCCATTTAGATTTGTTTTCTTCAGCTAAGAGTACCTCATGTTTCTTTCTGAAGACCTTCTTATCTTCCTTGGGTCTTCTTTTGCGTTCATATGATTTCTTTCTTCTGTCAGTTGAGCCTTGACTGTCCTTCTTGGGTTTAGGACAATTAGCAATGAAGTGACCTGATTTGCCACAGTTATAGTAGGCATTTGGTTCATCTTTGGAATTGTTCCTTTGGTATGGCTTCTAGAAGTTCCCTTGATTCTTTCTCATGAACCTTCCGAATTTTTTGATGAATAATGACATAGCATCATTACTCAACTGATCAGCAGATTTTTCGACTCAACTGATTTGTTCAGTTCTGACAGCAGCTAGAGCAGTTGTGGCTGCAGAGGTAGATGGTTCTCCTTCTCTAGTCTGCAGCTCAAACTCATAAGCCTGTAAATCAGCAAACAAATCATGAAGTTCAATATGATTCAGATCTTTGGACTCCCTCATTGCCATGGTCTTGACATCCCATTCCTTGGGAAGACCTCTCATTACTTTTAGTGCAATTTCTTTATTGGTATACACTTTTCCAAGTGCATTTAACTCATTGATGATACTGTTCACTCTTTCATCATATTCGTGCATTGATTCTCCTGCTTTCATTTTGATGTTATCAAACTTTTGAACAGTAACAGAAAGTTTATTTTCTTTGGTTTGATCATTTCCTTCACACAGCTAGATCAACTTTTCCCAAATTTTTTTGGCTGTTTTACACATCTTTATTTTGCTGAAAGCTACTTTGTCCAGCGTTTTGTACAGAATGTCTTTAGCCACATTGTCAAGATTTTCTTTTCTTTTGTCTTCAGTTTTCCATTCATCTCTGGGCTTTTCTATTATTTGTGGTGTCCTTTCTGTTATGGCAACTGCTGTATTTGCTTTTAGAATCTTCATGGGTCCATCAGTTATGACATACCACATGTCATCATCTTGTGCAGCCAAATGAGCCTGCATTCTGATTATCCAATCATCAAATTCTTCTCTGGAGAACATGGGAATTTTGTTGAATGAAGTCATGCTGGCAAGTTTTTAGATCAAAAGTATTCAAGAACAAGATTCAACTGCTCTGATACTACTTGATAAAATCGATTAACGTACCAAAAGTGTTTAGAAGGGCGGGTTAAATAAACACTCACAATTAAAATTAATCTTTTCGAATTTTGAGTTCAGTTTGGTATCAAACTGATTCTCGGAATCTTATTGGTCAATGATAATCAGTTAAACTAAAGTAGTTGCGGAAAATAACTGACTGAAAGATAGAATACGAAACTGAAATAAAATAGGCAAGGGTTGTTTCTGGATGTTCGGAGAATTTAATTACTCCTACGTCACCCCTTCTATCTCAAGGATAGGATATCCACTAAAAAACTTTGATCAAATACAAGAATTGTATTGAACGACTTCAGTTTGGACTTAACATTGCCAAAAACTGAAACTCTTAGTATTACAGAATGTTCTCAGTGCGTAACTGATCTTAGCACTATCGAATTTCAACGATTATTACAACTTGCTAATGAGCTCAAATTGTAGCCTTAACTGCTACGAATATATCAAGTAAGATTGAGCTGAGATTTTGACAGAGTGACAGCAAGCTTTTTGAATAGTGTTGACTCTCTCTTTTCTTCAGCTGTTCTTCTTTCATATTTATAAGCTTCTTTTCTCCAACAGTAACTTGAGATGAATTTGAATCTTTGTATCCGTTGATTTCTACTTGATTATTCCTTGGACATTGTTTGCTTCATTTATTGTGATGCGGCGTCTTAACTGCTTTCGCCGAAATGCGTTTTTCTAAGCTGTATTGATTGAAGTGCGGCGTTGCAATCTTCTATGTTTTTTGACGGTTGATTGTTCTTTCCCGAGATATGTTCAGTTGAAGGGTGCTTAGCATACGGCTGAATATATCAACTAATCAGTTTCCAACTGATCAGTCAGTTGATTTCAGTTATTAATTCCAGTTGCTGAGTTCAGTTTACTCGATCAGTTGGTTCGTATTTTCAGTTGATTCATATTTTGTCAAACGCCGGAATTTAGTTTCCAACAGAGTCCAATCCCTTCAAAAAAATTTTAAATAATATAAAAAAATCTTTTATTGATAGCCTATCTTTTTAATATATATATACACACACATGTATACATAAAGAGAATTTTGTTACAAACACGAAAAATTGTTTTAAACTTTATATTTATATTATATAAGTTTGTTAATGGTTGAATTCATGTAGCTACTCCTTACCCAAAGTAGGCTAGTTAGACTCCTGCGAACTTCCCAGATCAGCATACACCTAAAGGCGCTGGAAGTAGTTCACATTCCTGCAAACCTGCAGCAGGTACATTTTCTGGCAATTGTAAAACATTCTCATGAACAAATCTAGTAGGTTTCAACACTTTATGATAGCATGTTCTGAATAACAAAGGAAAAAAAATGAGGTTATAAACCGAGGTGATGCTGGTGTATTTCAATAAATGTAGACTACAGATTCCAGAAGATCTCTAACCGTCTCACCAGTGCATTAAAGAAATGTTTAAACATCATTTTTCCACTTTAGCGGATCAGTGATGCAAGTTTGTTTGACTACATGCATACTAACACAAACTGCAAATACATGAACACTTGAACTGCATCTAGATCCAAAGGATGACTTAAAGAATGTAGTATGACAAAACCGCAACTGACAACTAACCAAAATGTTTCGTGTCTAAACAGATTGTTAAACATAAGAGGGTCGCTATTTTATATTAAGCAAAGTGACTTTTGAAATAGTTAATGCAGGGCTCCACTGCTCCTTCAAGATATCAAGGCATATACTGCCGTTGCTATTTATATTTGGGTGAAAAACTTTTGTCCTGAAAGCTACCTGCATCAGCAACCATCACAAAATATTATTTTTCACTTGCAAGTTGCAAAATTAAGAGAGAGTCAACAAAGAAAAAGTTATTCGTATGGATTTGGATATAATGATTCATAAACTACGTACACTGGAATTCAAGAATTTGGTTAACCTATTACCGAGCAAAAGTTAAGCAATTTACTAGAGAGAATATTTCATGGCAAATATATAAAGTTAGAAACATACTTCAGGAGATGGTTCTATTACTTGGGACTTGGAAGTTAGAACGCAAAGGAAAGAAATTTAAATAATGTTTTTAACCATCAAAGTAAGTAATTTTTTTCAATGACAAGCAACAACCACAAATAAAATAAGGTGCACCGATGCATTAAATATCTCTTCCATGCATTAAATATTTTTTAAACATCTTATTTTCCTGTGATAATAAAATACGAAAGCCTTATTTTCATGTGATAATAAAACATCTTGAAATAAGCAGAAAATTTAAATATGCGTGCCAAAATAGTAGGCATAAACCTTAACCAACCGGCTAGAAAGAAACATCAGCTTGCAGGTCTCACTAAAAAGCCACAAGGAGAGGAATCTCCAGTTCACGATCTTGATTCGTTGGGTGTTTTTGTGTGAACAAATTTCATTTATGCAATCTTATGTGCGACTTTAAACACCTAAAATAGAAGATAATCCTTTGGACCAAATGAGAGCAGATTGAGAACTTACTTGAAATATAATAAATCTTATAATTTCAAATGGGGGAACTTCCGTCAATCCTCGATTGAAATTCATACTCATAACTTAAAAAGCATACTCATAACATAAATTCATACTCATAACTTAAAACTCATACTCATAACATAAATCCATCAGCTACTTAAAACTACTATAATACATCTCAAACAACCTCAAATGACCCAAATAATCGAGTGAAATTTTTACCCAAAGGCATGAAAAATCGCGCGCACAATAGGACTAAGATTCATGACCTTGCCTTGCTCAAAACTCCGGATTACTGTTGCAATCAAGGTCGACCGGACATGGGCTACCTTCGTCGGTCCTCGGTGACGGCGAACTGACGGACGGTGGCTTTGATTCGGCTGGGAAAAACGATGCCGACGGGAGAGGGTTTGGTGTGTATGTGTGTTGTCACGACTTTAATCTGTTTTAATTATTAAATGTGTAAATTGTAATGCGAGAATTACTTTGTCATCCGGTTTTTTTAAAGTTGGGATAATTGGTTTTTTTAACAACGGTTTTTTAAACACTGTTGTTAAAGAAATTAAAATGTTGCTTTGAAAGTTAATTTTTTTAGTACTACGACAACGGTTTTTTTAAACCGTTGTCTTAGGCCCTAAAAAATTACATAGACAACGACTTTATATACTGTTGTCGTAGCAACTAAAAAAACCATTGTCTTTCACTAACCTTAATAGACAACGGTTTTAAAAACCGTTGTCTTAGCTACATAAAAACGCGCTCATAGACAACTGTTACCGTTGTCTTTGCACCTAAAAAGCACGCCCATAGACAACGGTTTCATAAAACTGTTGTCGTTGACCCATAAAAGACAACGGTTTTTAAAAAAATGTTGTCTTTGACAGGGAAAAATTTCAAAAAGACAACGGTTTTCGTTAAAACCGTTGTTAAAAGTAAAAAAGACAACAGTTTCTGATAAAACCGTTGTCTTTTGAGTGTTGTTAAATCCTAAATTTCTTGTAGTGAACTGTCTTTTTATGGACTTGGTTCAACAACTTTGATGTTGTTTTAAGTGATATTCCCCAAAGTGATGGCGGCAATACAATTAATTTCATCATAGATCGAACCATGTCCATCAATGTGCGATTACGACGTTCTGACATACAATTCAACCGACGTGTGGCAGGGGGAGTCCACTGTGAGAGAATCCCATTCTCTTTAAGGTAGTCTTGAAACTCAGTACTTAAGTATTCTTCTCCTCGATCAGGTCGAAGTGTTTTAATATCCTATCCTAATTGTTTCTCTACACCAGCTCTGAATTCTTTGAACTTTTCAAATGCTTCAGACTTGTATTTCATTAAATACACATACTCATAACTAGAGTTGTCATTAGATTATCTTCTTTTGTTTTTTGTTGTTAATATTATGTTTACTTGGACAAGGATTTTTATTTTATTTTTATGTTATAGAGATCATTTTGTATTTCTCCTGTTCCAATTCAACATTCATTCTTGTGAATAGTGCAAACACTTTTAGCAAATAAACAAGAAAAAGCATCTTTATCAAGCATAATTATGGAAATGATGTTTTTAACCAAATTTGTAAGATATAAAACATCTCCAAAAAACAATTTAAAGTTATAGTTTAATGTTAAATAAACATCTCTGATGGCATTTGCAGCAACTCTTGCTCCATTGCTCATGCTCAAGAAGGTCTCGCCTTCCCTTAGCCTTTTACTTCTTGTGATTGCCTACAAATTATTGCATAGACGAGATCCACATCCAGTATCTATACCCAAGATTTTGAATTAATTGAGACATTTATTTCAATATAAAAGATATTGTTACCAGAGCTCTTCTAGGCAAGAAACTGTGAGGTCCAAATTGCGATAACGTAATTAAATTGCATGCAAATCTAGGATAAATAAAAAATGCTTAATTAAATTATTTTAGTTGTATTTATTGAATGTGGCAAGTATATTTACATGTTTAAAATATGATTTTATACTATAATGCATAAAAATATGTTTTAATAATTATTCGAGGCGCGATCGATGAACGGAGACCGGGGACCATAAAGGAAAAATATTTTTATTAAATGAATATTTTTAATTATTAATTATATGGTATATTTTAAATGTTATTTTTGAAAATGACAATTTTTGAGGTGTTTTTACGCGTCGAGTTGTATTTTAAACTGGTAATCGATTTTTGACAAAAATAGGGACTTTTGGTAACTCAACTAATATTTTCGAAAACTTTTGTAAACAAAATAATTTTCATGCTATCTAATGGGCCTATTATACCTAGGTTATTGGACCTAAACTTGTACCCAAATATTTATGTCAAATTAGGAAGTTTCCTAAACCATAAACACCTCAAACCACACACTACCAAGCTTCAAAAGAGTCCTAGTTTTCCATCAGAACACACGGCCACACACACAAATTTTAAAGAGCTATTCACATGAACTTGAGAGAGATTTCAGCAATGTATTCTCTCCGCAAACATCCTCGCATCGCAAATTGTTTTTCGTGAGTAAAATATGCAAAGACACACCTTAATATTCCTTCACTCATCGTTCATACCATATTATATGTATTAATATATGTTTGCATGAAAAATATGATACACTATCTTATATTTTTTGTTTTTATGGCAAAACATGAACAAAACTAGAACTTTAAAATTCATGTTTATGATGCACAAGGGGGTTGCCATAGTAGGGCTATGGGAAAGGACATTTTTCATCATATCTAAGAGTCCATATACGAATATGTAAGGGCTGGACAAGAAAGTAACAAAGTTACGAAATTGGGTCTTTAGAAAACTAGGTCTTGTGTTTGTTGGTCCTAGGAGGAGCGGCTGCTGGATGCCATTTGGGTTGTTTTCAAGGGTACTAAGGCGGTCTAGTTTAAAGAATATTTATGAGTGTATTTTAAGGTGTTATGTAAAATTTGGATGGATTTGGGTTTTATTTTTAAGGTCCAAGGGTAATTTAGGAAAGTTAGGGTTACAGGAACAAAACAATCATTTTACACTTGAAAAATGTTAGACGTCCTGGCAGTGCCCTGAATGCTGTAAAGAATACTAAAATTTTTATTTTGAAAGCATAAGGAATTTTATGATGAAAAACGATAATGCTAAAAGATGCGTTGCATGCTTGGTTTAAAAGAAAAATGATATATATGCATGAGTTTTTATAAGTGATGAAAATAATGAAAGGTTGAAGGAGGTGACTTGATTGTGACTAATATGATGATACAATGATATGTAAGGCCAATGCTCAGTTAACAGGTGAGAGTGTTGCTGATGTCTCCGTCGCCTGGTACCATGGTTATACATAGATCCATCGACCTACAGCTGATATGAAAGTCACTATTAACGATCTAAATTCAATAAAAAAGAAAATGTATAGTATACTATGAAAGGAAAAGTTTATGATGAAAGAAAAAAGGATTTAAAATTATGCATGTTTAGGAAAAGCTATTTTATTAAAAGTACCTTTCACCGTTGCTTGTGAACGTATTTGTATTATTTGTTATCGTGGTTAAGGTTTGCTGAGTCAATAGACTCACTAGGTGTGATCGATGCAGTGAGCATGATGTTGTTGTTGATGGAGGATTAGATGGTTGAACTAGCTGGACTGATGGTGCACATAAACCGAGGACCTTTGCTAGTTTTCCGCATTAAGATTACTTTAAAGATTTTATGACGTTATGCTTTTAAGTGGTTTGAGAGATCAAGAGTTTATGCTTTATTTTGAAAATGCTAGTTTTAGGTTTGGTTTGATGATTTACGATTTTATGTTTTGAATTGCGTTTTCGATTTTGAGTATATTGTTGGTTGAGTTTTTTTAAATGGTGCAAAGAATATTCGTTTTTTTATATATATATGGCCGAAAGTTTATGTTGCGTATTTTCACTACCGCAAGTGTACGATGTCAAGTTTTAGTACTGGTATGAGTACAGATATCGATCCCACGAAGAGTAATTAATTAAAATTGTATATTAAGTATCATAATTGACATAGTTCAACTTTATTTAGAAAAATCAAAGAGTTGGTTTATAATCAATTCAGATAAAATAACGAATTATGTAAATCTTATGCACACAGTCGAGATTCAGTGATTAAAGCAATCTAGAGATATGATTTCGTCGAGTCTCCCTAATGCTAAACTAAAATCGTCTAACATATTATTAAGTTGCACCATATTTACTAACCAAAAACTCACAATATTTTCTATTCCCTTTTTCAAGTGATAAATAGAACTGTATTACCTATTACCGATTTTAATATGTCTATTCAAAATCATGTAACACGTAATAAATGCAAACAAGGTTCTCTTATGGATTCGCCGAAGTTATACGTCTTTCGCACGTTATAAACATCTGATGATGTGACTTCCCCTGTCCTAATTTCAATCCCCTCTTTCGAGTGTTAGATCTCAATTATTAGATTAGTCGAATTATGGCCAGTAATCCAAAAGCATTAAAGACAAGAAATCACAAATAAACACGATGAATTAATTCAATGAAAATTCAAAACATCAATAACATAGGTTCGACCACGACTACGTCAATCTCTAGAAAATAAAATTTAGTTCATACTCAAATCTAGATCACAACAAAACCTGTTTGTAATCATTAAGGACGTAAAAGTAAAGAACCGAATTAGGAACGTGTTTGGGAGAGATGAAAGCGTGTCTCCGTGTCCGGATTCAGCGTCTTTTATCTCTGTTCTTCGCGTCCCGTGCTCCGTGCGCTCTCACTTTTTCTCCTTTTCTCTAGTGATATGTCGGCTGCTTGTAACTAATTTCAGAACCCTTTCCAAACCCCACGTCGAAACCTATTTAATTCTGAAATTAGCGTCGCGCGCATATGCGCGACCAAGACTGGCGCATATGCGCGAGGTTTTCTTGTCTCGCCTCATGTCTCATTCACATATGCGCGCCATGAGTGGCGCATATGCGTAGGTCTCACTGCCCTCAATGCTTGATTTGCTCACACTTCTTCTCCTAAGCGTCATTTTAGTTCATTTTCACGCCCATGTCGTAGCCGTACCTAAATTCCTGCAATCACACCAAAGATAACAAAAACGCATAATTCTGGCCAAGAAAACTAACAATCTATATGAATTATAAGGATAATTTAAGTGCACAAAATGAACTTATCAAATCCCCCTAAACTTGAACTTTTTCTAGTCCCGAGCAAAATAAAATAAATAAAACATTAACTAGACTAGACTCAACACATCCTAAAAAAAAATAACTGACCGAACAAGAATTGTGGAATAAAATGATAACCACTAGCCTAGAGATTACAGTCCACATCATATTGAATCAAACACATGCCACATTAGTAACAGTTCATGTGCGTGTGTGTTTTGCTATCTCGTTTACCCACTTCATATGCCAAAATAAGTTCATAACTTTTTATCTCATAAAATTCTGGACTCCTCGACACACAAGTAATTAGCAAAATCATTGAGGCACACATTTACCTTCACAAATCAACAGGACTTATAGGGTAACATTTGGCTAAACAAAATGGCAATCTGAAGACAATAATTAACCAAACAAAGTCCAATATCATGAGATGCGCACATGTACACAATCAAATTCTATGTTTATCGACGGCATTTTTCAAGTGTCCATAGGCTTAACTTTGGCAACTCTTCTCCACTAGTATATTGGGTACATGTGACTTGGTTAATAGGTCTTTTAAGATTATAACATTAGGCTATGGTTAATGGATACAAATGAAGATAGGGAATCAAAAGTGAGAGAAACAAACCAATTTATTTTTTCAACACGCTTCTCATTCCTCTTGTTTCACATTTACTTGCTTTACCACAATATATTCACCATTTTGTCATCTTTTTCACATTAATACGTCATACTCTTTTATCCTTTGTTCAACCTTTTCCTTCTCCCTTTTCTCAACATCATTTTTTTTTTCAATGAAATTTATTTCTTTCTTTTCATCTTTTTCCTCTTTTTTCGATGATATTCTCATGCGCGCAAAAGGGAGAAGAAATTTTGTAGTGATACACAGGTTCGTTTTCTCTCAATTTTCTGTAGGTACTGGTGTATATGCTCAAAAGTTGGTAGTTGACGTAGGGATTTAGAATTGATACGAATGGGGGCTTTTGTTTGCCTTGGCACACTCCATTCGATTTTCATTAAGCTCAACCCTGGGACACTAGGGTATAATATGATGTTATGGGTAGGCTTGAAAGGCTCAAACGTTCCAAAAATCACCTAAATCATCCCTAAGTTACACAATACCCGTATCTCGCCTCGAAGAGTGCCCAACCAAGTTCTAGACTACTTTCAATTTACCAATCAACAAACACATATAGATAATATTTTCGGGTATTCAAACAGAACAAATCACACATCTCATTCTCATTTAGGCTCAAAGGGCTAATAATTGACAAATTATTCAAGGAAAAATAGGCCCAACATAATTCAAAGACTGCCTGAATCATTTTTATGTTAGTGAACATGTAACTCAACAACAAGTAATCAACATGCAGGTTTTGGAGTCCATTCATACATTCCAATTCACAAATCACATGAACACTCTCTTGACATCGGATGTATCAACAATCATAGCAATCGTGAATTAATGTGTAAACGGTTAAGTAAAGATATCATGCATTTAGATTCGTAATCATGGAACAACATGTGTTTCGGGTCAACTCTCATCATTGTTTGATTATTACCTTAATTCCACAATTCTAAAAAAAAAACAATTTAACGACTATTTTTTTTTAAAAAAATAAACATCAAAATTAAATCACCCCCCAAACTTAAAGTATGCATTGTCCTCAATGTATAAACAGGAAAGAACGGAACAATCATACTTCCCACGACGAGCGTCAGTGCTCGCCGTCACCATCGTTGTCATCCTCGTCCATGTTCTTGGGTGGGGGATGGTAAGGGGCTCCAGGATACTGAGGTGGCCATGCAGGTGGCTGGTGAAACATCGGATCCTCTGGACCTATAGGTGGTAACTGCTAAGCAAGCACGGAAGTGAAGTCCATCATGTATCCTATGAAATGGTCGGTGCGGTACTGAAGCGAATCCAGCACCTGGCGCTGCTCTACTAGTAAGCTCCTCTTGTCCTCCATCTCTGTCTCAAGTTTACGAAATCGGTCTCCCCTGCGCTGTCTGGCTGCCTCAGGTGGCGGTGGCGGTGGAAGCTGTGGCTGTGGGAGCTCCTCTTCATCTGGATACTCGTGGGGAATATAAGAGGCAGCTCCAAAGAAGGCAACAATGGGGGCCTTCGGCTTAAGCACTTGCTCATCAGGCGACCATGACACGCTGGCCTATCTGCATAGCTTGGTAATAATATGAGGGCATGGAAGGGCGACCGTGGCTAACCCTGTGCCGGCTCTCATAATCGATCCATAAATTATTTTCCCCAAGTCAACAGATTTGCCCATCAAAATAGCATAGACAAGTGCAACTTTGTCTTTGGTTACATCATGGTAGTGCGAGGATGGGAGAACCCGGGCCAACACGAACGATGTCCACGCACTTGCATTGGGGCCCATATCGGATTTCTTTAGAGAAATTGGACCACTCGAGCTCATTTTCCATGTAGCACCTGCCTGAAATAGGGTCCGAATGACCTCTGAATAATTAATCCCCTCTTCTATAAATTCATTGTACTCGTCTTGGTCTAGGCTTGGCATCTGATAGATCATGTTTACCAATTTACCTCTCACTAATACTTTCGACTCGTCATGTCGTATCCACAGATTAGCATAGAACTATCGCACAACTGAGATCACAGCATCTACAGGAGGGTGAGCAAATTCAACCCATTGCCTTCATTCCAGTTCATTAACAATTACACCACGTGCTATCGATAAATTAAATCCCCTCTCCGGGATGATGGACCGAGTCATAGAGCTCTCATAAATTTGCTGGGCTTCCTCATTCAAAAATCAGTGCGAATCAAAACTTGCGGAAGAAGAAGCACCCTTCTTTGATTTCTTTTTCGGCGCCATATCAATGAACAATGCAAACTACACCCACACACTTAATTCAACAACTGAAAAGCCAAAATCCGATAATCGCACCCCAATGTGTATAGCAGATATAATCTCACCCACCAACTAATCCGGTTAGCAATATAACGTGCAAAGCCAGTCACAAACTACTTTAGAACAACGAGAAGTAACAAATTGACGATATCAAACACTCCCCAAGTAGATCGAACACCACTTCTAAATATGACGTAGGATTGAACAAAATTTAGATAAAGCCCTTGCTCGTACCAGAAAGTGACGGTAAATCGGAGTGTGGTTAAAGCTTTGGTGTTCAACAAGCGGCGAAGTGCGGCGGCAGCGGCCTGGCGTGCGAGGCGGCGGCAATTTTTTTTAGAGGGGCATCGGTTTTTCTGAGAGGGGCGGCGGCTCTTTGAAATTTGAGGAAGGGTTCGCCCTTTTTATTAATAACAGGTCGCGAGCATATGCGCGTCTGAATCCCCGCATATGCGCGAAGGTTTCTGTCCCTCGTGTGGTCTTTCGCGCATATGCGCGTCCATAAGTTGCGTATATGCGCCGATGTCTCTGCCTTCCGAGTGTAATTGACTTGTCAGATCGCGCATATACGCGTCCTGAGTGGCGCATATGCGCGGTGCCTTCTGCTTATGTCGTGCATGTGCGCGCCCTGAGTGGCGCAAATGCGCGGAGCTTTCTGCCATAGTCGCGCAGATGCGCCTTGCTTTCTGTCTGTGTCACGCATGTGCGCGCCTTGAGTGGCGCATATGCGCGGAGCTTTCTGCCATAGTCGCGCATATGCGCGAAAATAAATCGCGCATATGCGTCTCACCTTCTGCCCGTGTCGCGCATGTGCGCAAAACTAAATTGCGCATATGCGTGATGCACACTGTCCATAAGCTTTTCAAATTTTTTTTTTAAATACATAGCACTTGGTTTATATTCATCAGCCTGACATTCTCCTATCTACTTTGGTTCTCCAAGTGGGATGTTGTCCATGTGTCGCACTTCACTTCCGAAGTAATGCTTGACCCTCTGACCATTTACTTTAAATGTCTGACCATTGTTGCACTTCAATTCAATTGCACCGTGTGGATACACTGTTTCAATTGTGAACGGCCCAGACCATCGTTATTTTAACTTACTAGGAAACAACCTCAGTCGAGAATTGAATAATAACACATGTTGCCCTGGTTTGAAATCTCGTCGAAGAATCTGGTTGTCGTGCCATTTCTTGTTCTTTTCTTTGTATATCTTTTCATTCTCGTATGTATCATTCCTGAATTCCTCCATTTCGTTCAGCTGCAGTAGTCGTTGTTCGCCAAATGCGCCCATATCAAAATATAGCTTTTTCACAGCCCAAAATGCTTTGTGCTCCAGTTCCAAAGGTAGATGGCAAGCTTTCCCAAAGACCAACCTATAAGGCAACATCCCGGTAGGTGTGTTGTAACCAGTCCTGTACGCCCATAAAGCATCATCTAGCTTAATCGCGCAATCCTTCCGATTTGTTTTCACTGTTTTTTCTAATATTTGCTTGATCTCCCGGTTGGATATTTCTGCTTGCCCATTAGCTTTCGATTGGTATGCCAGTGTCACCCTGTGCTTCACATCATACTTGGCCAACAGTGAGTTAAAAATTTTGTTACAGAAATGCGTACCTTCATCACTGATTATGGCTCTATGGGTTCCAAATCTTGTAAAGATATTCCTGTGGACAAACTTAACAACAACTCGAGCATCATTAGTACTGGTGGCAATTGCTTTCACCCATTTACAGACATAGTCAACTGCGAGTAAAATATAAGATTGACCAAAAGAAGATGGGAATGGACCCATAAAGTCAATACCCCAGACATCAAAAAGTTCCACCTCCAAAATGTTTGTTAGTGGTAACTCGTGGCGTCTAGAAATATTGCCAACTCTTTGGCATTTATCACAAGACTTTACTAAATTATAACTGTCTTTAAACAAATTAGGCCAATAAAAACCTGACTGTAATACCTTAGCTGCTGTTCTAGATGCTCCAAAGTGTCCACTCTAGGGTGAGGAATGACACTGCTCTAGAATCGTACCCGCTTCTTCCTCTACTACACATCGTCTAACTATTTGATCAGCGCATCTCTTGAACAAGAAAGGATCGTCCCACAGATAAAACTTGGCATCATGAAGAAATTTCTTCTTTTGGTGATAAGTTAATTCTAGTGGTAATTCTCCTGCAGCAAGAAAATTAGCTATATCTGCAAACCATGGATGTGTAACATTTACCTTGAAAAGTTGTTCATCTGGGAATGACTCATTGATTACTCCACCTTCAGCTCTTTCTTCCATCTACAGGCGCGACAAGTGATCTGCCACCTGGTTCTCACAACCTTTCTTGTCTTTGACTTCAAAGTCAAATTCTTGAAGTAGGAGTATCCATCGTATCAACCTGGGCTTTGTATCCTTTTTGGCAAACAAGTAACGAAGAGCTGCATGGTCAGTGAAAACAGTTACCTTGGTGCCAATGAGATATGTTCTGAACTTATTGAATGCAAACACCACAGCTAGCATCTCTTTCTCAGTGGTTGTGTAATTCTGTTGGGCTGCATTAAGTGTACGACTTGCATAGTAGATAGCCTTGAACATCTTGTCTCGCCTTTGTCCCAATGCTGCTCCCACAGCATAGTCGCTAGCGTCGCACATGAGCTCAAAGGGCTCCTTCCAATCAGGCACTATCATAATGGGTGCAGAAATTAGTGCTGTCTTGATCCTATTAAACGCCTGCAAACAATCATCGTCAAAAATAAAAGTAGAATCTTTCTCTAACAAACTACATAAAGGTCTAGTAATTTTAGAGAAATCTTTAATATAATGACGATAGAACCCGGCATGTCCCAAGACACTTCTGATCCCTTTTACATTCTTCGACGGTGGGAGATTTTCAATTGCACAACTTTGGCTCTGTCCACTTCTATCCCTCTAGCCGAAATCTTATGCCCAAGCACAATACCTTCTTGCACCATGAAGTGACATTTCTCCCAATTCAACACTAAATTCTTCTCCCGACATCTCTGCAAAACAAGCGTTAGATTCTGCAAACAA
Organism: Primulina tabacum; assembly: GCF_025594145.1. Taxonomy (NCBI): domain Eukaryota; kingdom Viridiplantae; phylum Streptophyta; class Magnoliopsida; order Lamiales; family Gesneriaceae; genus Primulina; species Primulina tabacum. Next base: position 22,357,578 of record NC_134558.1, on the reverse strand, counting down.
TGATCAAATGATGAACCAAAGACATATATATCATCCATAAAAACTTCCATTATTTCCTCGACCATGTCAGAAAATATGGCCATCATACACCTCTGAAAAGTAGCAGGTGCATTGCAAAGACCAAATGGCATTCTCCTGAAAGCAAATGTACCATAGGGGCAAGTGAAGGCAGTCTTCTCTTGATCCTCCGGTGCTATGACAATCTGATTGTAACCATGAATAACCATCTAGAAAGCAATAATAATGATAACCACCTACTCTATCAAGCATCTAGTCAATAAAGGGAAGAGGGAAGTGATCTTTCCTAGTAGTATCATTCAATTTCCTATAATCTATACACACTCGCCAACCAGTCACAGGACGAGTTGATATCAATTCGTTATTCTCATTTCTCACCACAGTTATACCCCCCTTTTTAGGCACTACTTGTACTGGTGAAACCCAAGAACTGTCAGATATAGCATTAACAACACCAACATTTAACAGTTTAAATACCTCAGCTCTCACAACCTCTTTCATGGCTGGATTAAGCCTCCTCTGATGATCAACATAGGGGGAATCAAACTCCTGCATCAAGATTTTATGCATACAAATAGTAGGGCTAATCCCCTTGATATCAAAAATTGTCCATCCCAAAGCAGATTTAAACTCTCGCAATACTCTCAACAACTTATCCTTTTCTTCAATAGTAAGAGCAGAGGAGATGATTACCGGATAGGACGAACTCTCGTCTAGGAATGCATAGCACAAGTGACTCGGTAAATCCTTTAATGCAGGGGATGCTTTTGGTACCTCTTTACTTGCATCTTCAAGTAACTCTTCATGCTGGGCATCAATCTTTTCTTTAGGCATCGTATTGAGAGCAAGTAGCTCCTCTCGCACATCCCAGTCCTCTTCATCCATTGTAGAAACTGACTCCAACAAGCATCTCTCCAAAGAGTCTTTCGTCATCCTACCTACACCAACATGGGATACACAAGAATCAATGATATCAATGCTATTACAAGTACTTACCTCATTTGGTCCTCTGATGGTGTTGTAGATGTTGAACATGACTTCCTCTCCACCTACTCTCAATGTGAGCTCGCCCTTGTGCACATCAATCAGGGCCTTTCCGGTAGCCAAGAACGCTCTTCCAAAGATAAGCGGAGTTTCCTGGTCTTCTTCCATATCTAAAATGACAAAATCAGCAGGAAATATGAATTTTTCTACCTTTACCAGCACATCCTCTACTATCTCTCGTGGATAGGTAAGTGATCTGTCCGCCAGCTGCAAAGCAATAGTGCTAGGCTTCACCTCACCAAACTCCAATATCATGTAAATACAAAAAGGCATTAAATCAATACTGGCACCTAAATCACATAAGGCCCTATTTATTCTAGAACCTTCAATAACACAAGGAATAGTAAAACTCCTTGGATCTTTGAGTTTCTGTGGTAGTTTCCTTTGGAGTATGGCACTGCACTCTTCAGTTAGCTTCACGGTCTCAAATTCTTGAAGTTTCCTCTTCTTGGACATCACATCCTTGATGAACTTAGCGTAATTGGGCATTTGCCCCAATGCATCGGCAAATGGGATGTTGATGTGTATTTTCTTGAAGATTTTCAGTAACTTCGCAAACTGGTCATCTAGTCCTTTCTTCTTGAACCTCTGTGGATATGGAAGATTTAACTTTGGTAAAGGTTGCTGCTCAATCACTTTCTTAGGTTTATCCACTTTCTCTTCTCCAACACTTGCACCCTTTCCATCATTTTCCTAACACAAATCTCTGCATTCTCTTCAGCAGGCTCTAGGATTCCAATTTCCTTACCACTCCTCAATGTGACAGCTTAGCATTGCTCCCCAGGATTCACCTCTGTATTGCTTGGGAATTGTCCTCTATTTTGATCTTTCAACGCATTGGCTAGTTGCCCAATCTGTGTTTCCAGGGATTTCATCGTGGCACGCATGTTTCCCATGTGTGTCTCCATGCTATCAAGACGAGACTCAGTTCTCGCCATTCTTTTCCCAGACTCAGTCACAAACGTCCCAACTAGATCCTCAAAAGATGGCTTTCCCTCACCCTTCTGTGTATTAAACCCCGGTGGAGGATTCAACACATTCTTGTTGTTCGCATAAGAGAAATTCTCGTGATTCCTCAAACTTGGGTGATAAGTATTAGGGGGAGGATTACTTCGATAACCTCCATAGCCACGATTGTTATTGATGGACTAAGCTTCCTCCACAACTGGCTCTTCGTCAGCAGTTACCAGTGCTACATCTGACGTAGATTGGCCTGGCTTGTTCATCGCTGCAATCTGTGCGGTCAATGCCAAAACCTGTGTAGTAAGTGATGTGATCGGGTCTACGATGTACACTCCAGCATGTTTCCTTGATCCAGATCTCTCACTCGTCCATTGATAACTGTTAATGATCATTTGTTCAAGCAATTCATAAGCCTCATCAGGTGTTTTAGAAAAAATAGTACCTCCGGCAGCTGCATCCACATTCCCTCTAGTTCACCGATTTAAACCATTGTAAAATAACTCAATCTGCACTCAATCTGCATATCCATGATTCGGACACTTCATGAGTAATTCCTTGTATCGCTCCCAAGCCTCATATAACACCTCAAATTCTCTCTGCCTGAAGTTGGTGATATCTATTTTCAGCTGAGCAGACTTGGCTGGAGGAAAATATTTTGATAGAAACTTCTTGACCAAATCTGCCCATGTAGTAATACTTCGCAGAGGTAGAGATTGGAGCCAACTCCTTGCTTGATCCCTAAGAGAAAACGGAAACAGACGCAATCGAATAATTTCATCAGAAACACCGTTAATTTTTACCGTGTCCGTAATCTCTAGGAAAGTTCTTAGGTGAAGATGGGGATCTGCAGTGGCTGCTCCTCCAAATTGGTTCTGTTGAACCATGTTAATGAGTGCGGGCTTTAGCTCGAAGTTGTTATCAGCAATGGTTCGCGAGCTATTCCAGAGTAGTGAGCGTTGATGACTGGGCGGAAATGTTCTCGGATTGGCACCTCTCTTGGGAGCTCATTCTGATTATCTCTGTTTCCAGCCATTGCTTTAATTTCGTCTCTCCTTGTTTTCCTTAATCCCCTGGCAGTTTTTTCGATTTCCGGATCAAAAATCAGCAAGTCGGGATTTTGATATCTTCGCATGCACAGCAAAACAGAAAAGATTATAGATTAAAAAAATAAATAAAATAAAATAAAGTCTAAACTAATACTTAGTAATGATATCAATATGCAATTAAATAATTTACTCCCCGGCAACGGCGCCAAAAACTTGTTGCGTATTTTCACTACCGCAAGTGTACGGTGTCAAGTTTTAGAACTTGTATGAGTACAGATATTGTTCCCATGAAGAGTACTTATTTAAAATTGTATATTAAGTATCATAATTGACATAGTTCAACTTTATTTAGAAAAATCAAAGATTTGATTTATAATCAATTCAGATAAAATAACAAATTATGTAAATCTTACGCGCACAGTCGAGATTCAGTGATTAAAGCAATCTAGAGATATGATTTCGTCGAGTCTGCCCTATGCTAAATTAAAATCGTCTAACATATTATTAATTTGCACCATATTTACTAACCAAGAACTCACAATATTTTCTATTCCCTTTTTCAAGTGATAAATAGAACTGTATTACCTATTACCGATTTCAATATGTCTATTCAAAATCATGTAACACGTAATAAATATAAACAAGGTTCTCTTATGGATTCGCCAAATTTATACGTCTTTCGCACGTTATAAACATCTGACGATGTGACTTCTCCTATCCTAATTTCAATCCCCTCTTTCGAGTGTTAGATCTCAATTATTAGATCAGTCGAATTATGGCCAGTAATCCAAAAGCATTAAAGAAAAGAAATCACAAATAAACACGATGAATTAATTCAATGAAAATTCAAAACGTCAATAACATAGGTTCGACCACGACTACGTCAATCTCTAGAAAATAAAATTTAGTTCATACTCAAATCTAGATCACAACAAAACCTGTTTGTAATCATTAAGAACGTAAAAGTAAAGAACCGAATTAGGAACGTGTTTGGGAGAGATGAAAGCGTGTCTCCGTGTCTGGATTGAGCGTCTTTTATCTCTGTTCTTCGCGTCCCATGCTCCGTGCGCTCTCAATTTTTCTCCTTTTCTCCAGTGATATGTCGGCTGCTTGTCACCAATTTCAGAACCCTTTCCAAAGCCCACGTCGCAACCTATTTAATTCTGAAATTAGCGTGCGTGCATATGCGCGACCAAGACCGGCGCATATGCGCGAGGTGTTCTGGTCTCGTCTCATGTCTCATGCGCATATGCGCGCCATGAGTGGCGCATATGCGCGGGTCTCACTGCCTTCATTGCTTGATTTGCTTACACTTCTTCTCCTAAGCGTCATTTTAGTTCATTTTCACGCCCATGTCATAGCCATACCTAAATTCCTGCAATCACACCAAAGATAACAACAACGCATAATTCTGCCAAAGAAAACTAACAATCTATATGAATTATAAGGATAATTTAAGTGCACAAAATGGACTTATCAGTTTATAAGGGAAAAAAAATTCTAGTACATTTTAAAGAAAAAATAATAGTGGACGTTTCAAAAACTCCTTCCAATTGCGCTTCCAATGTCTAGGCTACTTGCAGTGGAAGCAAACATCTTTTGATTTGTCAGTCTTTGCGGGCCCTTTAGAATTGTTTGTGGCCTGCTTCTTACTGGGTTTTGTTCTTCTTGTAAGGAGGAGAACGTTTTTTTCCCTTCACTTTTGGCCCTTTCTTTGCCCAGATGAAGAGCCCCATATGAAAACATGTTTTTCCTTCTTGATAATGGCTTCATGACATGTAAGCATGTTAACCAAAACTTCAAGGCTGGCTTCAAACTTGTTCATACTGAAGTTCACCACAAACCCATTAAACGACAATGGCAAATACAACAGTAGGATGCCCGTAGACAATTTCTTGGGGATAACAAGGTCCAAGCCCACTAACTTTTCAACGAGCCCAATTATCCACAACATGCTTATGGACCTAGGTCCCTTCTTGCAAGCATGATGTCATGAGATCCCTGATAGTAGCCTGCCTCAGTGCACATGTTTGTTCACCATACATGTAGAGCCCAAAATCAGTACACGTAAAACTCATGCATTTATTTAATTGTTAAATTATTTATTTAAGTCTAAAATGATTTTAGCGATGCATTATTTATGAATTTGCATTATTTTAAATTATTTATGTTTTTGTGATGCACGTTAAAATGTCTTCTTGAGTTTCATGTTTCAGGCGATTATTCGATACGGGATCGAGGAAAATAGACCGGCGAAGATTTTGGCGATTTTAAAATGTGGTATTTTATTTTAAGTTAGGAATGAGGCATTTTAAATGATTTATTTAGTTTTAGCATTTTTAGAGCCTAATTTAATTATTAGGTGATTTTAAGATTTTAAACTTTTAAGTATTTGTCACTTGTGCATTTTATTTTAAATTAGGGGATTTTATTTAAAGTTAGTGGTGTTTAAAATTTTTAATTATCATTTTAATTATTTAGTTAAGCTAAATTTCACCTAATTATTTACTCACACACACGTTACACTACCCACACACACAATCGCTCGGTTTTCCCCCTTGCACACACACACATTGTTAGCTTTCATTTCATTTTTTTAGAAGAACTTAGGGTTCTAAGAACCTTCATCAGCCGCCCCTTCCCTTCAAAAATTTCGGCAAGAACCCTTTGATTTTATCAGTAGGAAATCATGCCACGTTCATCCCGGATCAACCCTGGCATCCTTCCAGCTTCGGTATCGTCGTTTCAGAATTTGTAAAGATCAAAAGCATGTATAATCTGTTCTTTTTGCATTGATCTCGTTATATTATGTGTTGTGATGTTTATTATGCATAAAAATCCATGTATGTTGTGAAAAAGTTTGAGCAATAACGTTTGAAATGATTTTTGGATCAAAATTTTTAGATTTAAAAATGTGCATGCTGTCATTTCAATTATTGTGAAAATTCGATCGATTTTTTGGAAAGGTTTTCAACATATAAAACATAGTAATTTTTAATACTTTCGATTTTACAGTAAATTCGTAATATTTGGATAGGAAATGAATGAATTTTTTATTTTTTTGTGGGACTGGTCAATCTGCAATTTTATAAAAATGTGTTCTTGAAGTTTATTTGTTTCAGGCTTTGTTGGGGACCGTTGGGTGATCTCTGTTGCGTTTAAGTATATTGAGTATGAGGTTGGGATAATATCTGGTGCTTCGTTTAGTGTCGATAGACACTTGGTTGCATTAGAAGTTGTAGGAAACGTTTGGTGTCAACATGTCGTATTCAAGGGTTGTGTTGCGTTTTTTGTTGTGTGTCATTGTGTTTTGGCGTTGTGTGAGATTGGAACAATTCCATAGCGTTCTAGGATGAGTCTTGTTGCATCGGTTCGAGTCATTTGAGCGTGACTTTTAAAATTGCAACAAAATGTGTTCTTTTGGTTGGTTGTGCGCAGGGTTAGCGCCGCAGCACTCACCAGGGAAGGCCGTTGCGCCCGTTCTGCTCAAGTCTAGTGCCGCGGCGCTGCCCTTGTGGTGCCGCAGTGCTAAATCTGCGGCCTGGCTAGCGCCGCAGCGCAACGCTGTTCAGCACGTAGGCGCTTGTCCATGACTTTTAAATCACTATTTTAGGCCCATGTCTTCTACGTTTTGGGAAATGTTCACACATCATTTTAGGATTTGTTTCAGGGGTTGATGTCATGTTTAATACGATGATTAAACAAAATTTGTCATCTCAGATGTTGAGCACAACTATTACGTCTAAGCTATGGAAAAATTAAGCGCATTTAATCATTTTAGTATGTGCAGCAGTGGCTCAAACCGAGACCCAATGAATTCCTCAACGCCATGTAAGTATGTTAGACGTGCAAAATAAAATATTTTATGTTTTTAAGGTATGCTAAATGTCTTGTGACCAATTATGAACGGGTTTGGAAGTCGGTGAACGTGACCGAGGACCTCTCCACCCTGGTAAAGAATGATCGGGTTTAGATCAGGATTGGAAAGTGGTAAAGCATGATCAGAGACAAATCCACCGGTTAAAACATGACCGGGGATCTCATGTATGTGGTAGTGGATCTTTCCTGCCAGCCCAGTACCGTGGTTTAGTCTGATCAGGCGCATATATGTATGAGTCACTTGCTTTGAAACATATCTCTACGCAAAATGATGAAGTTTATGCATGTTCAAGTATGTATGATGCAAGCATGTTTATGAAAAATTTTATGAGGATGGCATGTCTAAGTTTATGTTATTACGTTCAAGTTTAAGTATGTACGTTCTACTTTAAAGATGCATGTGATTTTATTATGTATTACTTATTACTTCCAGTTTATACATTTTGAGTCTTTAGACTAACTAGATTTGATCAATTCAGGTGAGGACGAGTATGAGGAGACGGGGGGTGGGGAAAATGAGCCGGCTTGGACTGCGCAGGAGGCTAAACCCGAGGACCGCCCATGTTTTTAAGAATTTTTGAATGTTGATTCAAATACTCTGATTTTTACGAGATTGTTTAGACGTTTACCTTTTTTGCAAACTTCGATTGTAATTGTTTTTATTTCAAATACTTTTAGATGAGCATATTACTTTAACGTGTTTTGAAGGTTTATTATTTTTTTAAGAAAATTTTTATTTTTCCACAAATTTTAAAATAGTTTAAAAGTTCGGTACATTACAATACAACTTTTGTAGGTGGTCGTAAATGTCAGCAGCATTCACAGCTTCCTCAAACCGTCTGAACAACTCATTTGACATAGAAGCTTGTATAGCTCTTAGCTTGGAGATCATGGTCCTACTATTTCTCAAGTTTTGCTAATTCCTCAGCATGGGCATTGGCAGCAACCTCTTTTGGAGGAGCTTTCTTGATCACATATACTATTTTCTCGGAATTTAAAGCGCTTTTTAAATTTCTTAGCCAATCGTGATAGTTAGGCCTAATTAGCTTGTTTTGATCGAGTATAACAAATAAAAGATTTCGCGACGACATCATAGATGTACTGAAATGAAAACAGAATAAACGTTATTGATTATTTTAAAATATTTTATAAGACATAAAATATTGACTTTTGTTTTTATTAGTTGACTTTCACTATTTTGACATTTTCACCACCATATGATTAAAATGGAACATCAAATTTCTTTAGTGAGTACGTAAGGCCCAATTTCTAAATTAAGATCCCGAATAATATCAGTCAATCATAATTTCCAAATGGTAGAGCATTGCAACCCTTATGTATTTTTGCCTAACGTTTGAGGAGGACCCAATAATATGATCCCCTTTCTCTTCACGTGTCGTGCCCGACCCATCAATGTCGAACCTTGGTGGACTATCGCCTTAATAATATGAGCCAAAGTCATGGAATTTCCACGTCGTTGATATCAAATATTTCAGTGGAAGTAACAACATTCTGGCGTCTAGGTCTTCCAAATAATATGAGCCAGAAACTGACCACGGGTAGCTGTCATCATGCAACCACCGTTGATGGAAGGAAATGAAATATTAAACTTTATTTTAACTTTCCTTTTAATGAGTTTGATTTAAATTTTGTTATCTAAAATGAAAGATTTTATTTTAAAATTTTGTCTCATCATTAATATTTAAAAAACTTGTGCCATATTTGTTTGTATGCTTTCCGGATTTATGCAGCTCTCGTCATTATATTAATAATAATAACCGAGAGTTTATTCATATGAGTCATATATGGATCCATGTCCTGAACATAAGTAAATGCAGGGATGTAAATCTAATATTACACAAGCTTCCAACATTGTATTTGTCTTCGATCTTCAAAACTTCTTTCGAGGATATAGTCCCACCATCTTCAAATATTGATCTTCAACAAAATCTAATATTTACATTAAATTTCTATGGTACATTAGGATACAAATTTAGGGGTGAGAACAAACCATAAACCAGATCCACTTTTAATTATCAAACAATTAAAAATAAAAGGTAAAATATCCTAACATACACATATCAAATTGGTCATGGCTCTTGATAATCTTTTTACCATATAATATCAAATATTATATTAATCACGTGTCTTGTAAATTGTCATTAACCGCTATAATTAATAAGTTAACAAACTCTTTTATTTAACTTTAATTAATTAAATTTCTTGTAAAAAACACATAATTAAAATCCATTTCTAACTATTTATTTCATGTGAAAATTCTGTAATTTAATCAAGATTTATTTTCGCGGGTCGATTTGATCAATTTTAATCCAAAAATGTCGAAAAATTTTAAAAACACCCTGGGACTCCCGAAAAGGAATCCCCATCGAGCATGATTGCCCGAGCCCCGTCTCGCTGCCCGAACATTTTGAGCAGTACATCGGGGTTGTGCGTTGCTCGAACTATTCGATCAGCCTCTATGGTTTCCCTAGGTAGCCGGTTTCCCACGCACGCTGCCGGGAACTTTTCCGGGCATCATTGAAAAAGCCTTTTTTTATTTGAAAAATTAATAAAAGTGGTGATTATTTTTAGGAACTTCAAACGTGTTTAGAGATAATAAACTAGACATGACTTTAAATAAAACATTCTCTCATAGAAAAAACTAGCCCTGATACCATTGTTGGAGTACTGTTTCTCTGGGTACGAAGCGGAAGTTTAAAATTTTAGTTTCGATGCTTGAAACTATCCTTTACCATCATATAAATTTAAATATTTATAGAGTGTTTTAGGATCAAGTGCTTATTACTAGGACAAAAGTTATAGCTGTTAGCCAAGTCGCAACTTTATTTCGTTATACTTGTGGCAGTGTAGAGTGCACCTTTTTGGGTGCTAATGGGTTGGACTGTTTGGCCCATGAGTCCTGGGAAGTACGTGTCTATCTACTGGTGTGTCTCATATCTCTTAGAGATCAGTCTTACCCTTCCCTTACTATCGGCATTGTCCTCAACAGAGACGGTATTACCCGTTAAGATCTAGTGTCACTCTTTTATGGCCCACTTAGCCAACCAGATCAAGTGGCTAAAGGTCAGCAGCTTGACACATGAGAACTTCCCTTTAGGTCACCCATCTCTGTACTACTCTTACTCATTTATGCTTAACTCAACATCATTCCCCCCTAAGAAGCATAGACATATTCCTCTTGGGAGACTTGAACCTATGACCGCGCTCTAATACCAATTGTTAGGATCAAGCGCTTACAAATAGGCCAAAAGCTATAGCTGATTGCCAAGGCGTAACTTTATTTTAACTTATGACGGCGTAGAATGCACCTACTTAGGTGATAAAGGGTCGAGCTCTTAGGCCTATGAGTCTGTAGAGGTGCGTGTCTATCTGTTGGTACTGTCTCATATCCCTTAGAGATCAGTCTCTCCTTTTCCCTATCGTTGGCCCTGTCCCCAGCCGAGAGAGTATTACACTTTAAGATTTGGTGTCACTTTTTATGCTCCACTTAGCAAACTAGATTGGAACGTCTAATAATTTTTTTTGAAGCTAAATTTCGAAATAAACATTTAACAACATTCATGCAAGGACCGCTGTAAAAAAGCACATTTTAAAATAATGGGATTACAATACTGATAAAAATACTGCAGATTCCAAAACTTCAAACCCTAAATGTTAGACCATCGTGATAAAAAAAGTCAAACACGCAAAAACCCTGACAACCATCAAGATATAAAAACGACAGAGTATGAAAATATCCATAATCTCTCCTAACTCGTAAACATTACGTGCGGAAATAAATAAGGTCCTCGGGTTAGCGTTTCCACATCCAGCCCCGCATACTTAGTCCTCGGCACCCTCAGTCATCTCATAAATATGCTCACCTACATCATTCACACCTAGTGAGTCTAAAGACTCAACAAACCATAAACGTTATAACAAGTACATATATATAACATGCAACAATGAAAAGTACTGTAATCAATATACATTTCATAATCTTAATAGTGTAAACGTAAACGTAACATAAACATAAACGTGTCAAAAACATGTCTCAACATATCATCATTATGTGTTCATTTAATTGAATTCAGTTCATTAGTTGTGACTTTCGTATCAGTCTATTCAATAGATCCATCTACGTATAACCGTGGTACCCAGCGGCAGGGACATCATCGAAAGTATTACCCATCCACCGAGCATTGGCCTTATATGTCATCATATACATATTCATATGAATCACAACCATCCTTCAAAACATATCATCATATTCATCACTTATAAAAATCATGCATATATGTAATTTTCCTTAAAATCAAGCATGTAACGTATTTTTCATAATTACACAAAAAGTCATTATTGGAAACGAAATTTTAGAGTTTGACAAATTAAGCGTGAAAAGATTGAACAAATGATCAAGAAAATTGAAGGTAACTGAACTTTAGATTTGTAAACTGATAGTTGCATAAACTGAAGATTAATGCACATATAATTCTAGGCAACTGAAATGAGCGAAACTAACAGAAATTTGTTTTCAACTGAACGATCAGTTGAGACTGATCAGTTACACTACAATCAGTTGAGACTACAATCAATTGAGACTGATCAGTTGCACTATAATCAGTTGAGAATGATCAGTTAATCCTATCGGCTAAAGAAGTCAACTTATTTTATCAGCTTTACACGTCATCAGTTAAGGAAGTAGCCAACAACCAACAGTTTGTACGGAAGCAGTGGAAACGCCGCATTTCAGAAAAGATACAGTGTACGACTGTCAGAAGAATATTGACATTGCTATACAACTGATATAAAGATTCAAATGCATTTATTGTTATCGTTGGAATCAAAGCCTATAAATAGCCGAGAAAATCAGCTAAGAAAGACATGGAAATAATAACACAACACATACGAAGTTAACTTAGTCATCTGATTATCAAGCCATTCAGTTATAACTCTACGCATATTCTTACAAAGCTTAGTTTTATAAAAGCTTACACTTATCAAACATATCCATAGATTTTAGGCTATACTTTGAGCTTCAAGCACAAACATTCATTGTTGTTTTATTCGATCTTAGTAATATCAGTTGTGCTTAGAAATTACATTAGTTGAGTACTGATACAAATTGTAGTGATACTAAGAGTTTCAATTTTTGCATTGTTAACTCCAAACTGAAGTGGATTTGTACAAATCATTGTATAGATCAAAGTCTTTTAGTGAATATCTTATCTTCGAGATAGAAGGGGTGACGTAGTAGTTATTGAAATCACCGAACATCCACAAATTGTGTTCTTTCTTATCAGTTATATCCTATCTGTCTTTCAGTTATTTCCGCACTTTTATTAAGTTAACTGATTGACATTGACAACAAGATTCTTGAATTCAGTTTATCACTAAGCTGATTCATCCATCAAATAGTTGTGAAAATTGTCAAGTGTTTATTCAACCTACCATTCTAAACACTTTATCACACCCAATCGATCCTAACAAGTGGTATCAGAGCAGTTGAATCTTGTTTCTGAATATTTCCTATCTACAAATCTGATTACCATGTCTTCTTTCAACAAAATTCCAATATTTTCCAGAGATGAATTTAACGATTGGAGGATTAGAACGCAAGCTCACTTAGCTGCACAAGATGATGATATGTGGTACGTTATCACTGAAGAACATGAAAATATTGAAAGCAAATACTGTTGTTGCCATAACTGATGGTGCACCGCATCGCATTGAAAAAACTAGAGAAGAATAGACAGCAGGAGACAAAAGAAAAGCCAATTTCGAAAATGTGGCTAAAGACATTTTGTACAAGACGCTGGATAAAATCACTTTCAGCAAGATAAAGATGTGCAAAATCAAAAAAGAGATATAAGAGAAGTTGATTCAGCTCCACGAAGGAAATGAGCAAACCAAAGAAAATAAACTCTCAGTTGCTGTTCAAAAGTTTGATAATAAAAAAATGAAGATTGGAGAGTCTATGAATGAATACGATGAAAGAATCAGAAGCATTATAAATGAGCTGAATGCACTTGGAAAAGTGTCTTAGAACAAAGAAATTGCACTGAAGGTGGTCCGAGATCTTCCTAAGGAGTTGGATGTCAAGACCATGGCTATGAGAGAGTCAAAGAACCTGAATAAGTTGAACTATATGATCTGTTTGCTGATCTCTAAGCCTATGAGTTTGAACTGCAAACAAGGGAAAGAGAGTCTTCTTCACCACATATCACAACTTCCCTTAGTTCTCACAAACTGGAACCAACCGGTTCAGTTGATAAAATTGCTGATCAACTAAGTAATGACGCAATGTAATTATTTGTTAAGAAGTTCGGTAAATTAATGAGAAGAAATCAAGGTTCATTCCAACGAAGTTATCAGAAGAACAACTCAAAGGAAGAACCAAACTCTTGCTTCAACTGTGGAAAGTAAGGTCACTTCATTACTGAATGTCAAAAACCAAAGATGGACAATAAGCATTCAACTGATAAGGGAAGAAATCAGTGGATACAAATGAAAAGACAGGAATGATAAATAACGTCTACTACCTTAAAATGCTGCTAAATTTTATTTTATTTTTTTTAAAAAAAACTCCCATTTTCGAAAATAAGCATTAAATATTTTGCATGCATGTAACCCTAATGAAAAATATACTGTTCTAAAAATAATCTTAAATATTTGACAATAAAAAAATATAGCAGTTTAAAATGACCAAACTCATCCAACAAAATTTGTGTAAACATAAACGGGTAAAAATCCTAGTAATCGTCAGCGTATCATAACCAGCGTATAAAAATGTTCATGTCATCTCTAAACTCAAAAAATCATAATGTGCAGAAGAAATGTGGTCCTTGGGTCGTGTCCACACATCCAGTCCTGCCAACTCAGAATTCGGTACCTCCAGTCCCCTCATCGACATGATCACCTACATCATTCACATCTAGTGAGTCTAAAGACTCAACACACATGTACTGGAATAACAAGTACATATACATAGCACACAACAATGCAAAATATATTGTAATCAACATAGCTTTCATGAAATTAAAAAGCGTAAATGTAAACGTGTCATATGAAATCATAACATGTCAAAACAGCTCATCGTATCATCATATACTTGTACATTTACTTTAATTGAATTCAGTTCATTAATTGTGACTTTCGTATCAGCTTTATCATTTCATCATTATACGATGGATCCATCTACATAAAACCATGGTACCCGGCGGCTGTCTGACATCAGCGACAATATTATCCATCCACTGTGCCTAGGCCTCATCATTAGCATTTACATATACATAATTAGCATTTACATATGCATCATTAGCATTTGCATATACATCGTTAGTCACAACCAATTTTCATCTTTCAAAACATCATCATTTTCACCACTTATCAAAATCGTGCACAAACGTAAGTTTTTCATAAAATCAAGCATCCAACGTATTTTCATAATTACATAAAAATCATATACATGGTGCATAAACATTTAAAATCATGATAAATTTGCCCCTAGGAACCCATCCACTATTCCTAGGACTAAAAATTCACCCTAGGAGCAAAATGACCAATTTGTCCCTGGGAACCCAAAATGAACATTTTACCCCTGGGAACCCAAAATGACTGTTTTACCCATAGACATCTAAATTTTGACTCGAAGCTTACCAAATTCCTTAAAATATCCCAAAACATATTTAAAAGTATTTCTTAATCGTAAACTAAAGCCCGTTTCAAAACTTACTCGATTCATTTTAGAACTTGGACCAGAGTCCCAGTTCTAACCTGAATCAACCCAAAACTCAACAAAATATTTCCAAACTTAAAACACAACTTAAAATCATCAAAGTAGACCTAAAACCCTATAATCCGAACAACCCAAAGTCCCCTAAACCTTACTGCAACCTAATGAAATTTCCAGCACCAACAACTCCAAAGCCCTAACCACCAATGCTCAGCCCTAGCTCGATACCACCCCAACCAGACTTGAACCAGACAACCTAGGACCAAGACCAGACCCTATTGGACTCAACTAACCATGACCTACAGCTCCATGCAAGCTCCACGACGCAACAGCTTGCTGTAGCCCAAAATCACCTCACCCGAGACTCACCCCTCTATCGTGCAATTGGCCGGCTACATGGATGGTTCCAGAGATGGTTGTGTCACGCCCCGGGACCAAGGCATTGGTGACATCCGGCTTCGTTAATAAAATAACAATAAGCCTCGTAGAAAATAGCCAAATACCAGTTTATTTCATAAAATTCCATTGTCTTTATATGAAAGAAAAAATACAGAGGTTGCGGAAGCGAAAAGCACAAAAATTTACGAAGAAAGACAAAGGAACACTAATAGGATTGAAGATCCAGAACTTGAATTCCTTCCTTCTAATTCTTTACAAGCCCAGAACTGCTCCTGCTCCTGCTCCTTTTGTTCTACCTGTTCTTCATTCTCATATGGAGAGGGACGTAAGGGGGTGAGTGTTTTGGGAAACACTCAGCAAGTGGGGCCGATCGAATACAAGAAAACATTTGATACATAATATTTTTAAAACCTCTTCTTTTTACATAGCATAATATATCAGAGTTGAATGAACAGAAGTCAAACGTTGAATAAATCAGAGCTTCAGAGTTGGATGAACATAAATCAGACTTAGAACAAATCATAAATTCGAAGCATAGAATTTCAGAACAGAACTTATCAGACAAACAGATTTTAATGATCATGGGCTATCCTTGATCTTGGGTCCCTCTGGGGCCTTCTCCTGTAAATGATCTCCCTCTATGGTCTTTTCCCGCATTCGGGCTCCTTCTGGGACCTTCTCCCATAGACAGGCTCCCTCTAGGGCCTTTTCCCTCACAGGATTTCACGATGCACCATTATCAGATTCAAACAGATAACTTATCATTCACAGAAAAATTGGTTCAAACATAATGACACCAACATAGAACGAAACAGAGAATCATAAACGAACAAACAGACGGAATGAAAAAATTTGAAGTAGCTTAGTGTTTTTTAAAATCCACACTTATTCACATCATGTAGTAGACGATCGAATTTTAAAACATACATAATCTTTAAAACATATAAACCAACTTACCCTTGGCTCAAACATACGATTCGAACTTAACCGATACTTGGGTAAAACTTGGGTCAAACACGGGCAGCACCTCGGTAACGATTTGGGCAGCACTTTGACAGCAATACAATGGCCGAATGTAGCATCTTCCCTTTGCTTGATTTGGTCGAGACTTATGAGTGATTTGGGAGGATTTTTGGTGAGATTTTATATTAAACCAAAGCTTCTATTTATAGGCCTCCAATGTTAAGGTGAAGGGTCACACCATTCAATGTCATTTATCTCACCTTAAATGTCATTATTCATGGTCATTAACCTCCTCTTAATGACATCTATTTATGACCATTAACCTCATATTTAAAACACTTATTCATGGTCATTAACCTCCTCTTAACGACACTTATTCATAACCATTAACCTCATATTTAAAACACCTATTCATGGTCATTAACCTCCTCTTAATTGTCATTATTTTGCTCTTAATATAGTTTGTTTAATGGTTGATTTATTGTGATTTAAATTAGTAATTAAAATGGTGATAAATGGTGAATAATGAGGAAAAAATTTTTGTTCAAATTTCCAAGATTATGGTTGCATGGAACTCGAAAAAGTTATGCCAAAATGAGCTGAAATTTTCTATACCATATACCGGTCTTCTCGTTGCGAGATTTCGGGTCTTTACATCCCTCCCTCGTTATTAGAAGTTTCGTCGGACGAAACTTGAGTTAACTCGGTGTAGATATGAAATGATTGATAAATTTGAAATTTAAATCCATGTTGAATGATCCATGGCTCGAGTTCAATGGATTCAAGGAAAAATTTAAACTTGAATCCTATAATACGACTACGGTAGATTTCAAAACACAAGTATTGAGATGTAAAAACAAAAAAAATATGGAGGAGAGTGTCCTTATTCCAAAAGACATGTGAGAGCTTAATCTACTCAGTAACGTTTATGTCTCCTATCTTCTCGTTAGCCTCTTCTCCTTGGGCATTTAGTGGTTGTTGCATATGCTCGAGTGCAATTTGTTGGCTGGCAATTTCTGCACTCAAGCTTTGGTTGCTGAGCTCAAGTTGTTGCACATAGTTTCCCATTTCATGACGATACGCATTGAAAGCCTGTTCAAGTTGGTCACAAAACCATTTCTTAGCGTGATAGTGGTTGCACCAATTTTCGGAGGTGGCATACATTTGTTAACCATGCTTTTGTGACTCTTGAAACTCTTCTTTGTAATCTTTGAGTTGCTTTTCCACAAATTTCTGGTCGAAAGTGAGTTGTCCCACTTTTCTTGAAGGTTATCTCTAGCTTTCTTCAACTCCTCTTTGTCATGAAGTAAAATCGTAATGGTACCCCTAAGTTGCTCGATTTTGTGCTCGAGGTTGCTAAAGGTCTTGTCTTGGGTCATCATTTTCGATCACGAAGTTGAGAAATCTTTGTTCAAGACTAGCTTGAGGGATGGCTCAAAAAATATGAGATGATTGTGAGTCTTGGTGTGACTTTCTTCATTCATGATAAGGTGTTTATATAGATACTTTAGAGAAGAGATATGCTAACCTTTTTTTTAAGGCCATAAATTCAATTTTTTAATTGTTATAATTACTACTTAATTGAGTGCTAAATATTGGGTCTATGAATGTTTTTTACATTTCCAAAATTAGAAGCATTTAATCACATGCCAATTATGAGATGAAATTTTCGAAAATATGGCTAAGATGGATTAAAAAATTTTGGGTGAATGTGAAGACTAAATTGTAGTGTTTAAGATAGTTTTAAAAAAATGACGTTACAAAGATTGAAGGTAGGTAAATGATGATGCTAGATTAAAAGAGACGTCATTGAATGAATAATTTTCGAACAATAAATGAAAATTCTAAAATATGGGTATGATTGTATAGGAACAAGTAGATGAAAAAATAAATTCTAGAAAAGAAACACGATATATATTACACCAAAAAATGAATTATATATTTAGTTCTTAATAGATAATTGGTAGATTACAAATGAGGACATAAATATTTGATATGTGAATTGTTCCTTTGTTCAAGAAGAATTTATATAAGTTAAATTAGAGATTGAAGACACAAAGATGAAACGATCCAATCAATTGCATTAATATTTATTATGTTGTTATAAATTTTATCAAACAAGAATTTAATAACAGTTTAAGACCACTTTTAAACAAATGAAAATTTTGTTATTTGACATTAAAAATAGAATTTGGAGTGATGTTTCAAATAAAGAACATATATTTTCAAGTTAAGAACATATATTTATATGTGTACATATATATTTGCTTAAAATCCTAAATATAATTTGTTAACTCTATTAAAAATTTAGTCATGAGTATCACCTTATCACTTAAATGTCTATTTAACTTAAACCCGAAAATTCAAGACTTAAAACTTTATATTGATGATTTAATACAGATACTAGTCTCAAAATTAATCTAACATACATCTGAAAGATAAAAATCTCAAATTTTCTATTGGTCATTTAATATAAAGACTAGTATCAAAATCGATTTCCTATAAATCCCAAAAATCTTATCTTAGTTTTTTTTCCGACAATGTGATTTAAACACTAGTTGTCAATCATGATTATTATTATTTTTTATTCGGACCCTTGCACTAATATAAAGTTCTTAAAAGTTAAACTACGACCCAATACTGTCAAATTAACTTAAATCTCAATAATAATATCCTAGAATGTTGAAATTCCAATCATCGGATTAACATAAACACTAATTCCCAATTTTTTTTATTTCTCAAACTAAATCCTACTTCTCCATCAAAGACTATGAGATTTTTTTATTATTATTTTGTTTTTTATTTTTTTAACATACTTATGCATATAGATAACAAATTTCGTTGCAGAATCAATGGCATATTCAAAAGAAAAGTCAAATATTTTCATATGAATTAAAAATAATTCACGAGGATCAAGGAACAATTGGCATAATTGGATTTCGATTTTCTTACGCGGAGTTATAAGTTCTACGAGAATTTCCAAAAATGGCAAAAACTGAGCGTGGTTACGATCGTTTCTTGGTGGTCTTCCAGACATTTTCTAGAGAAATTGAATGAAAAGATTTAGAATCAAAGTAAAGTCAAAAATCAGCATTGGACAAATAATTGGGTTGAACAAAATATTTTGTTGGATTTTTCCCAAGTGGAAAGAAGTGGTTGTTTCGCATAGATTGACAGCAGTGACAAGATTGAAATTCGAGATTCTATGCGGAGGAATAAGCCATCCAACTATGGAGACAACTTTAATTTGAGGATTTAAACAAACGGGGATGAGCATGATGTATCAGAATAATTTGGATAGAAAGGCATGGGCATTCGCTAAATTTGACTAATGCATTTGCCAAAATTTGACGTAAAATTTAGTCTATCAAACTCCCAGCCGGATTACGAACCTAGGGGTTCTGATACCACTAAAATGTCACGCCCTGAGACCGAGGCGTCAGTGACATCCGGAATTTTTAATCAAATAAAATCAAGCCTCGTAGAAAATAGCCAATACCAGTCTATTTCAAAAAATTCAATTGTTTTTACTTGAAAAGAAAAATACAGAGGTTGCGGAAGCAAAAAATACAAACATTTACGAAGAAAGACAAAAGAACACTAATGGGCTTGAACATCCAGAACTTGAATTCCTTCCTTCTAATTCTTTACCAGCCCCAAAACTGCTCCAACTCCTTTTGTTATACTTGTTCTTCATTCTCATCTGGAGAGGGATGTAAGGGAGGTGAGTGTTTTGGGAAACACTCAGCAAGTAGGGCCGATCGAATACTAGAAAACATTTGATACATTATATTTTTAAAACCTTATTCTTTTTACATAGCATAATATATCAGAGTTGAATGAACGGAAGTCAAACGTTGAACAAACCAGAGCATCTGAGTTGGATGAACATAAATCAAACTTAGAATTTCAGAACAGAACTTATCAGACAAACATATTATAATGATCATGGGCTATCCTTGATTTTGGGCTCCATCTGGAGTCTTTTCCTGTAAATGGGCTCCCTCTGGGGCCTTTTCCCGTATTCAGGCTTCCTCTGGGACCTTCTCCAATAGACAGGATCCTCTGGGCCTTTCCCTCACAGAAATTCCCGATGAAACATTATCAGATTCAAACAGATAACATATCATTCGGAGAAAATAGTTTCAAATCGAATGACACCGACATAGAACGAAACAGAGAAGCATAAACGAACAAACAAACGGAACGAAACGATTTGAAGTAACTTAGTGATTTTTGAAATCCAAACTTATTCACATCATGCAGTAGAAAATCAAATTTTAAAACATACATAATCTTTAAAACATATAAACCCACTTATGCTTGGTTCAAACATACGATTCGAACTTAACCGATACTTGGGTAAAACGTGGATCGAACACGGGCAGCACCTCGGTAACGATTTGGGCAGCACTTTGACAACAATACAATGGCCGAATGTAGCCTCTTATCTTTGCTTGAAGTGGTCAAGACTTATGAGTGATGTGGGAGGATTTTTGGTGCGATTTTATATTAAACCAAAGCTTTTGTTTACAGGCCTCCAAGGATAAGGTGAAGGGTCACTCCATTCAATGTCATTTATCTCACCTTAAATGTCATTATTCATAGTCATTAAACTTCTCTTAGTGACACCTATTCATGACCATTAACCTCATATTTAAAACACCTATTCATTGTCATTAACTTCCTCTTAATGACACATATTCATGACCATTAACCTCATATTTAAAACACCTATTCATGGTCATTAACCACATCTTAATTATCATTATTTTGCTCTTAATATAGGCGGTTTAATGGTTGATTTATTTGGTTTAAATTAGTAATTAAAATGGTAATAAATAATAAATAAAGATGGAAAAATGATTATTCAATTTCCAAGATTATGGTTGCATGGAAGTCGAAAACGTTGTGCCAAAATGAGCTGAACTTTTCTATGATATATACCGATCTTCTCGTTGCAATATTTTGGGTCTTTACAGGTTGAGCCTTCCTGGGCTGTGTCTCAGACCTATCAGGGTCTGGTCCATGCCTCGATTCAGCCCTTGCACCGCCAGCTCAACCCTTTACACGATCCACCACCAAAACGAGTCACATCTCCATGCACACCTTTCGGCCTATGCAACGACTCGACCAAATCATTACTCCAGCCTATTTTCCCTTAACCCTTTGCATGATTCATCCCCCTAGCACATAAGCTAATAGTCCCTTGTACCAACACATGAAAAAACGTGAGTATCCTGAAAGCAAAAATCGAGTTTCATGACAAACATTACACAAAAACGCATACACAAGCAAGATAGAAGGATAAACATGAAAATACAGATATTTCAGCATATTTATGGCGTGAATGAGTTGAAAACGAAATACAATCGTGCCTTGATGCGTAGGTGCTCAAAAACTCAAAGGAACGCACGTCGAGGAAGCACCAGAGAAGCGGGAAGAAGGCTCGCTTGAAGATTAGTGGAGGACGGAAATTTTTCCAACAAGGTGCTACTAAAACCGAAGGGGAATGCTGCTGAATGGGGGGGGGGGTGTGTGGGTGGCTGCTTGAGGGAATTTAGGTTTAGGGTAGGTTTAAAGAATGATTAAATATAAAACCACCCACTAATAAGCCTTTAATTTTCATTTAAAAGGATTAAAAATGATTTTGACCCCGTTTAGCATATAAAAAAACCCATCAAGCCCAAAAATGCTCTCAAAAAATATTTTGTTTTGGTACGTTTTTGAAAATATCGCCCGAACCCTGAAAAAGTCCTCCATGTAACGTACCGTACTTTTTACTACTTAAAATTTGCGGAAAAATTAAAAATTTTCTTAAAAGATTAATCAAACTTCAAATTCGATAAAGTAAACCGTACGTCCCAAAAGTATATGAAACCAAAGATCTGAAATTAAAGTTTGACAAAAGTATTTGCTTAATATCTCATAACTAGTAGCGTGAAATCAGAGTTTTTGAACATTTTCATAAAAACTAAAACCTTGGGCGGTCCTCGGGTCTAGCCACCTGCTCAGTCCAAGCCTGCTCCTTGGTCCCCACCCCTCGTCTCCTCGAAATCATCCTCACCTACATCGATCAAGTCTAGTGAGTTTAAAGACTCAACACGTATAAACTGGAAGTAGCAAGTAATACGAAATAAACCACATGCAACTTTAAAATATAACGTACATACAAGAACTGGAACTTGCATTTAAACTGGAACTTGCATATAAAAGCTTCAAATTACATACTTAACTTAGGCGTGCCATAAAGTGAAACTTTTCCTAAACATGCTTGCATACTTGAACATACTTGAACATGCATAACTTCGTCATTTTGCATAGAGGCATGTTTCAAAGCAAGTGACCCATACTTAATACGCCTGATCAGACTAAACCACAATACTAGGCTGACAGGGACGAGTCCACTGCCATATACATGAGATCCCCGTTCATGATTTAACAGGTGGATTGGTCCCCGTTCATGCTTTAACGCTTTGCAATCCTGATCTAAACCCGTTCATGATTTAACGGGTGGATTGGTCCCTGGTCATGCTTTACCGCTTTCCAATCC
Source organism: Primulina tabacum (assembly GCF_025594145.1). NCBI lineage: Eukaryota > Viridiplantae > Streptophyta > Magnoliopsida > Lamiales > Gesneriaceae > Primulina > Primulina tabacum. The sequence continues at coordinate 22,334,978 of NC_134558.1, read as the reverse complement.
CATACATAAATTGGTCACAAGACATTTAGCATACCTCAAAAACTTGAAATTTTTTCTTTTTGCGCGTCGAACATACTTACTTGGCGTTGAGAGATTCGTTGGATCTCGCTCGGGGCCACTGCCGCAACATACTAACATGAATTCGAATACTTAACTGGTGTAACTTAGACATAATAACCATGCTTACACACAAGCTCATTCCTTTCCTTAGGACGTTCTAAAATTCCCGTGACTCGACGTTGTTAAACATTGCATTAGACTAAGATATGAACCTCAAAGCATTGAGCCTAAATTTTCCCAAGATTGAAGTACACGGACCCCGTGCCCTCGTCCGGCTCTAGGTCCGTGTAGGTACTGTAAAAGATGTGTGCAGAAAAGGGTAGGCATGGACCCCGTGCCTAGGTCCGTGTAGGGGTCCATGTAGATACTGTCAAAACACACCGAAATAACTGAGGACACGGACCCAGTGTTGGGGTCCGTGTAGACTCCGCAAGTTAACACTTCGAAGAAAAACAAAGGCATGGACCCCGTGCCTGGGTCGGTGTACCCTCGGTGAAAGCAAACCAACGAAAATTCAATACATGTGATGCTCAACATTCTAAACTTGATCGTACGGACTATGACCTGACGCCTCGAGACTCATCCTAGGATGCTACTACATTGATACAACCTGCACAAACACCCCGAATCAACGACATCCAACCTACAACACGATGCAACTCAAAAACACGGGACTTGACACAAAATCGCTTCTTACGACTTCTAATGGATTCAAGTGCCTATCGACACTAACCGGTACCACCAATTACCAACCCAAAATCATACTAAACATACCTAAATGCAGCAACGGTCACCCGTCGATCCCAACGATACCTGCAACAATAAAACTTTAAGAACGCATCAATAACATAATTTTCCAAAAAATGCAGTTTGAGCAGTCCCACGAAAAACACCATAACTCACTCAATTTTTATCCAAATATTTCGAATTTTATATCAAATCGAAGGTATCGAAAATTTCTACGATTTCGATGTTGAAAGTTTTCTCAATATCGCGACTAAAAAATCGCAGTTTTTAAAGACCAGCAAAAAACGAGATTTTCAGATCCATAAACGTTCAAAATGCGATCTAAACAATTTCCGCTCAAACTTTATGCATCACACATGTATTTTTATGCATAAAAACAATGCAACACATACTATGACATGATCGACGCAGGAAAAAAAGATTATACGTGTCTTATGATGTTAAAGTTTACCGAACCGACGATACCGAAGCGGAGATGGCGCGAGGATTGATCCGGGACGATGTTGGTTCGATTTTCTTTGAAGAAAATACACGAAAATTTGCTGGAAATTGGAGAGGGAGGGGGCGGCTGCTATGAACTCAAGGAACCCTAGGTTTTCTTTTAAATGATCAAATGGTAACAAGAGAATGTGTGTGTGTGTTATACGTGTGATGGTGTGTGTAAAAGTGTGTGTGTGCATGTGTTTAGGTGATAATTAGGGAGGGTAATAATTTTCTTAATTATTAATTAGCAAGTAATTTAAATACCAACTTTCCCTTAACTATAAACAAAAATCTCTAATTGGCAAAATAAAATACACAATGCTAACTTTAAAAGTTTTAAAATTCTAAAATCACTAAATAAATAAATTAGACTTTTAAAAATGCTAAAAACTAAATAACTCTTTCAAACTGCCCCATTCTCAATTAAAATAAAATACCACATTTAAAATTTCCAATATCGTCGCCGGTCTCTTTTCCTCGATCCCGCATCGAATAATCGCCTGAAACATGAAACTCGAAAAACATTTAACGTGCATCACATAAACATAATTAATTTAAAATAATGCAACTTTCACAAATTAAGCATCACTAAACTCATTTTAAATTAAATAGATGAATAAAAAATTAAATAAATGCATGGGTTATACATGTACTCAATTTGGGCTCTACAGTTACTCCCTTACTTATATAAATTTCTACAGTTCCTCCCTCACTTATATAAATTTCATCCTCGAAATTAAATCTTACCAAACAGTTCTGTGTAGCGATTCCTCATATCTGCTTTGGTCTCCAAAGTGGCTTCCTCCACTGCATGATTCCGCAACCGGACTTGACCAGCTTGGTCGCCTTGTTCCGAAGGCTGCTCATGTCTGTCTAGGATTTGGACAGGTCTCTCCTCATATGAAAGATCTGGAGCAAGATGCAATGGCTCATAGCTCAGAACATGCGAAGGATTAGCTAGTTACTTCTTCAGCATTAAGACGTGGAACACATTGTGAACTCCGGCCAGATTCGGCGGAAGGGCAACACGATAAGCTAGTGTCCCAACTCTGTCAAGAATCTTGAATGGTCCAATAAATTTTGGACTCAGCTTGCCTCTCTTCCCAAATCTCATTACAACCCTTCATGGGTTCTATCTTCACGAAAACGTGATCGCCTACGGCAAACTCTAAATCCCTTCTCCTCTTTCAGCAAAACTCTTTTGACAACTCTGCGCGGTCTTCATCCTGTCTCGGATCTTGACCACCACATCAGCAGTCTGCTGAACAATCTCTGGACCAAGTTCTGCTCTTTCACGGACTTCATCCCAATGAATCGACGATCTGCACTTCCTCCCATACAAAGCCTCGTAGGGAGCCATACCTATAGATTATGTAAACTGTTGTTGTATGTAACTACACTAGAGGTAGCTTCGATTCCAAAGCCTCCTGGAAATCGATCATACAGGCTCGCAATAGATCCTCCAAAATCTGAATCACTCGCTCAAACTGGCCATCTGTTTGCGGGTGAAACGCTGTACTGAAAAGCAACTTCGTTCCCATAGCTGCATGCAAACTCCTCCAAAAGGATGATGGAAACCTCGTGTCCCTGTCGAACACAATAGAAACTGGGATCCCGTGCAATCTGACTATCTCCCGGATATAGAGCTCCGCATACTGCGTCATGGAGAAAGTCGTCTTCACTGGCAAGAAGTGCGCTGACTTAGTGAGTCGGTCCACTATGACCCAAATGGCATTAAGACCTCTGACTGACTTTTGCAAACCAACAACGAAATCCATGGTAATATTCTCCCATTTCCACTCGGGGATAGGGAGTGGCTTAAGCATTCCTGCTGGCCTCTGATGCTCTGCCTTCACCTGCTAACAAGTTAGGCATTCGGACACAAATCGACGGATATCTCTCTTCATACCTGGCCACCAATTCAGAATCTACAAATCTTTGTACATCTTGGTACCTCCTGGATGGATAGAGTACGGAGATGCGTGTGCCTCTGTCAGAATATCCTCTTTGATCGAATCAACACTAGGCACCCACATTCTACCTCTGTATCTCACAATACCATCAGACACTGTGTAGAGTACACTGCCATTGGCTTCATCTTTCAGTCTCCATTTCTGTAACTCCTCATCTAAAGACTGACCTGCACGGATACGGTCTAGTAAATCAGAATTGACTGTCAGACTGGATAGTCCTGGGAGCTCTGCTCTCGGAATAAACCTCTAACAAAAACGTCTGAATCTCAAGCTGAAGAAGTCTCTGTACTGACAACTGTGCTACAACTGCCACTTTCTGCTCAAGGCGTCTGCGACAACATTAGCTTTTCCAAGATGGTAGCTAATTTCGCAATCGTAGTCTTTTACTAATTCCAACCATCGTCTCTGTCTCATATTCAATTCTTTCTGCTTGAAGAAATACTTGAGACTCTTGTGATCAGTAATATCTAGCATTTCTCGCCGTACAAATAGTGTCTCCAAATCTTCAACGCAAAGACGACAGCCGCTAGCTCAAGATCATGAGTCGGGTAGTTCTTCTCATGCACCCTTCAACTGTCTGGAAGCATAACTATAACCCGACCCTGTTGCATCAAAACTGCGCCTAACCTGAGCTTAGATGCGTCGTTGTACAACACAAAATCACCTTGCCCTATCGGCAATGGCTAACACTGGCGCTGAAATAAGGAGCTTGCTTCAAAGTATCAAAGCTTTTCTGACAGTCAACACTCCACACGAATTTAGCATTCTTCTTTGTTATGAGGGTGAGTGGCACTGCTATCGTCAAAAATCCCTGATTAAACTTACGGTACTAACCTGCTAAACCCAGAAAACTGCGGATCTCTGACGCATTCTTCAGCTCAACCCATCCTTAACGGCTACCACCTTTGCTGGATCCATCTCAATACCACTGCTAGATATTATGTGACCCAAAAAGGCTACCTTCTTCAACCAGAATTCACACTTACTGAACTTCGCAAATAACTTGCGACTCTGCAAGGTCTGCAAAACTATTCTCAAGTGCTGACTGTGCTCCTCATGGCTCTTCGAGTAAATAAGAATATCGTCAATGAAGACTATGACGAATTGATCTAGGTAGGGATGAACTACTCGATTCATCAAGTCCATAAAAATCACTGGAGCGTTCGTCAGTCCAAACGGCAATCACTAAGAACTCGTAATGCCCATATCTGGTTCTTAAGCTGTCTTATAAACATCTGCATCTTTCACCTTCAGCTGATGATACCCCGATCGAAGATCTATTTTAGAGAACACTGTGGCTCCCTGCAACTGATCAAACAAGTCTTCGATCCTTGGAAGTGGGTATTTATTCTTGATCGTTATTGTTTCTCTCGAAATTGTGGGCGTGCGAGGCACGTGAGTCGTGCCAAAGTTGTAAATGATCTGACTCCTTTATCAAACGTTGTGGATCTCAATTCGGTCGTAAGTTCAAATTCCTTCGAATGGCTCAAAACGTAAACACGGAGTGAGGAATATGAAAAAAAGTACAGGAGGAATCCATTAACAACATCAAATATAATTATGTGCTATAACTTGATCGACATTTTTTACATAAGTTGAAGAAATATGTAAAAATCTGAAGGAACTAAAAAAATACTGGAAAATTGGAAACAAGTACAGATGAACTATTGAGAGGAATAAGCTTTGCTGCTGCTTTTGTTGGATGTGTTTGTTGTGTCTCATTCTGTTCCTCCTTCTGCTTTTGTCACACTCCACGGGGGAGTTTCAACCGCATTCCACGATCACTCCACGTCTTCCATCTTGGCTAATGGCTGTAACCGGCCGCTAACTTTCTTTCACTGGGCCAACTGCACTCCACAGGGCTTTATCTGTTGGGCTTCACTTATGGGCCTTTCTGAAATAATGAAATGATTTAGGCACAACAACTGCCCCCTAGCAAATTTGGGCCAATGGCCAGATTTGGCCCATTTTGGCTATTTGGCTAATTTGATCAATTGCGTCCAAGTGGGCCATTTGACTACTTTTTTGGTCTTCTAGCTATTCAACGCTACAATCATATAGTTGAAAGAAATGGTTCTATAGATTTGAAGAAAATTGACAGCTAGAACTCATGTTCTTCCTCCAACAGGTTAGATCCGAGTGTGCTTTCCCTGAACCCATTCCTTGATCTCTTCTTTCTCATTTCATTCCCCCAAATCTCTAGCGGCGCCCACTGATCTTCTCGAAGAAAACCCCCGATTACATCGCCTTGTAATGCCATTCAAGTTTATGAAAATTGTCCTCATCAATCTCCTTTACATCAAGCCACACATTCTCAATGTAGGTATATTGCAGCCCATTTTTTCCAATCCTCTATCACAAAAATATTGTAGAATTTGACACAATTTCATGCTGCACTCAAGATGTTTTTGAATAATCTGAATGAGTTTTGATAATTAACAATGGGTGTTACACTTCAACAAAGCGGCTACCTTGCTATGCATATTCAAAGCTTGGCCTATGGCTAGTGCAACTTCTGTAATCTTCATATTGAGAACACAACCACACGAGTTGCTCTTCTTTTGCCCAAATCATTAGTAGCACTGTATAAATTATTTCTGATTGAGATGGCATAGTCTGATGGATTTCAGAAGATGGAAATGAGGTATGTATAAATCACCCAACTATCATTCACTTGGCCATCTTCCATCCTGCTTAGTAGATGCTCTTCTTCCTCGCTTGTTATGTTGCATTATTATTGAGCATTCATAGTTTGTTGATCAACACTCTGTTATTCATCACTTGGTCTATTTATTTCGCAGGAACATAGTTGGAGAAATTGAGAAGTTATCTCAGAGGCCAATACAAGAAAATACCTTAAAGACCAATGGAGAAGGAAAATCTTGCCTCTTGGGGAGTGTCGCCGGCCAATCAAAATAATTTCCAAGCTTGGATGAATATCTTTGCAACTGATTTTTGCACTGGTTTGCCATTGTTTGGCAAGGTGTTTTTTTATGATGTGTAGAATTGGGAAAGTGGCTTGAAAGCCAAACTTTGTTGTTGGAACATGTTGTTTACCTTATACATGCTGCTTGGATTTGTTTTCATGTATTGTATTTTGGCATTTCACATTTACAAGGGAAACTCTGCCAAAATTTCTAAAAACTAAACAAACGGCAAAAAGATTGTTTTTTTCAACATTGATGCAAATATGGTGGGTCAACATTGCTGTTACCAATCAACTGTTAAAATAACATTTTTCAAACAATACTTCCCCATGTTTCAAGATATGCCCTAAACAACATCACTTTTTCATCAATTGGCCAACCAACAAGAACAAATATTCATCTCAAAATACATCAACTACATCGGATTCCATGAGCAATCATTTTATTTATTCACAATGCTCAATCATTATTTACAAAAAACTTCAACAAAAAATGGCTTAAAAGCCTATTCCTCACATATTTACAGAATTTTCTTATGAGGTGAATATGACAAAACTAACCAAAGTGGCCATCCAGCCTACTTTGTACAATACTTCTCATCTATTCCATCTTTATGAACCATTTGTCTCCGACTGTAGATCTTTCATCGGAGCCGGGGCTAAGATTAAATCCTACGTTTGTAACTCTTATTCCTCGCTACCTCTACATTCCTCCTCAAATATTACTTCAACTCCATCGATATCCCCCAATTCTTGAGACTGCACTTCGTTCACCAGCTGCTGCAATGTGGCTTTCCATTCGGAAGTTGCAGCCACTTCCATCTCTTCTTTAGTGAACTTAATCATCGACCTCCTTGATAATAGGCCAGACCATGGGTCTAGGAGAGACCATGGCGGTGGGTTTTGAGAATTTTTTCAATTGCTTCTCTCAATTTTTGAGTATCCATGTAGACCTGCCCCTTGCTGTCCATTAACCTTGTAGTCACGAATTTAATAGGACCGAAGGCTCCATCATAAATATCTAGCCTCTACAGCATTGGAATTAGATTGATACGGCTGTGAATTAGCCTATATCACTTCCAACTCATCTATTTTCCACATCAACAATAATTGGTGCATGGAGGATGGTACACGATGATTGGAATGATCCAATCCCTCCCTCACAAAGCATGGATCTAGCATTGGAATTGACCACGAAAAGGGCTGACATAGAGGATAGTAACATTTGCTGGTAAAAACTCCCAAGGTTTTGGTGAATTCTCCAGTAAAAAGCTGCCATAGAGACTTCTGTCGGAATCCAGTCTTCCACACCTTTCCCCAACTTCTGCAGAATTCTGTGGGGTAGAATATTGACAGCAGGTCCACTCTCTATCAATACTCTAGATACATGTTTTCATTAACATGCGCTGTGATATAAAGTGGTTTGATATGTTTAGTCATTCATTGGAAGGTTTCTTCATTATCACTCTTTTCTCTCATCAACGAGAAATCCAGTACAATCTTTTGAAACATTATTCTGGACGGAATCTGTAGCAATTTCATTTCCTATAAATCCACCAGACCCAAACATTCTTTTGCGTTTAAAGTCATCTAGTAACATTAATGATCCCGTGGCACACTCAAATGAGACAAGAATCTGCTCTACCTTGAAGGTAGCTTTCTTGACCACGTTACTGTCTTCCTCCGACAAGCAAGTCATTACCTTCTTCCTCATTATCTTCAGTAGCCTTCCTCCAAAATTTTTTCTTTTCTTTGAATGAATCCTCCATCGTAGATCTGTGCTTGACAGCTTTTTCTCTCAACACACGTCGTTTTTTGGTCCGAGAAAGAGGTTTTGGGAACTTTGGATGTTTTTTCCCGCTTCCATATGCCTTCAGGATTGCTCTCTGAGGAACGACAAAACGGGGTCTCCTTTCATCTTTTTATTAGAGCCTGGAGGTGTTGACCTCTGTATCATCGTCTGGACTAAGTGCGGGTCTTTCTTCTCTCGTCATTTGCCAACCGAGGGAAACGAGTTCCTTCTGAGGTACTGGTTTCTCTGGCCTTTTGGCCATAGATTCCTTATCATACCTCATATTCCTCCCACTATAATGCACACTGGTCACATTGTAATAGCGATTCTTTTCACAAAAATTCCTGCTTTCTTCTCTTGAATCTCAAATATCATTTTCCGAGGCACCCAACACTTCTTTAAATTAAATCTCGGCCTACTGGACACGTCCCTGTTTAAACTCCTTCTTCTCTCATTGATCAAGAAACGCAAGTCAGTACTGCTCATGTTCACATTGGCTACCGGGGGAAAAGGATCTTCATCCACTATCATTGCTTCTTTTTCTCATGAAATTTCAAGACCCCCTTGTTGATTCTTTCCCTGCAAGACATTCTTGAACGCCCAACAAGCATTCGTATTATGGTTGAAGGAATTGTTATACTTACAGTAATCTCTTCCTTTCAACCCTCCCTAGTGAGCAGCTTGTGATCTGAGGGAAATATTATAAACTTTTCCTTCAATAAGTGTTCGAAAATTTCCTCCGTCTTTGATGCATCGAAAGTATAATTTTGTTTGCACTGGATGAATGTTTTTCTTGGAAAGTTCTTCATTTTTGCGTTTCAAGAAAAGGACAATATGTGATCCGTATTTTGCTACTTCTGCCAATACAACTTCCTCCCACGTCTTGGAAATAAGAGCCCACTGTAGACTTTCGTTTATGACTTTCCTCTTGTAACAATTCCTCATACTCTGATACTTTGGCAGCAAGTTCACAAAAAATCGCGGAATCCAACCCTTTGAATTTCTTTCTACGCTCAAAATTGAGTCCTCGTTGTGCCATATTCACATATTCCTGACTCGAGGAGGAAAACTCGGCATCTGCTTCTCACCTTCTTGAATTTACAAATGAAATCATTAGAAGATTCTTTGGGTTTTTATACAACCCTTGACCAATTCCTCTATACTGATATCCGGAATTGTTCTGAAGAATTGTGTATGGAACTGACGTTCCATATCATGCAAGTCATAATAGAGTTCCGAGGTAGCGTTGCATACCACGTGAAAGCAGCTGGTCAAGGATTGGGGAACAAACGTAGCTTGTAATTGGAAAAGTTCTCCAAATTTGCTAACAACCCACACTGAATTGTAAACCTGGCCACAATGTTCCACGCTAGATTGACCATCTTCCCCGGAGTATAACGTGAAGTCTGGAATGCGGTATCCTCTTGGATAAGGGTGTCCACGATCAACAACATCAGGATATGGTTTATGAATTCTGGTCGGTTGATTGGCCTCACTCTGGGCCATACAACTCTTGAATAACATCACGTACCGTCTCAAAATCCAACACTGGAGTTTGTCGCACCTGGTGTGGAAGATAGATTGCCCCCCAGGTGTTATTCCCCGAACCTTACACTGAATATCCACGCATTTCCCCATCACCATACATCCCTGGATGTAAGTTAGAAGACGTCAAAGAAACATATTACCAGCAATTTGTTTACTGTTACAGCAATTTTGGAATTTAAACCCACAATTCCTCATCCCTTTTGTGCGGAGGAGTGTACCTTCCTTCCCCGACAGATTCAGGAATCAGTACTTCTCCCAAGCGGCGATTTTCACATGCTTGAGGAATCCCTGATCCTTGGCCTTGATCTTTAAATAGTTTAGTGTCCTTCTTGAAGTTTATCATTCTCTGATATAACAACCTCTCCTTTTGCAGACTTCCTCCATTCCTTCACCTCTGCCACAAATTCCATCATAACAGTAGTGAAAGTTTGGGTAATTTTTCTGAGATCACTGCGGATATTTTTTCCATAGTCAACATGAAGTTTGTTGAAGGTCCATCACCACCAGAAACGACAACTCCTTCCTTCATAGTCTCCTCTTCGAACTGGTGAACAATTCTTTCAATAGTTCTTCCATCTGCATCAATTTTTTCTTCCTGTGAGCAATGATCTTTCCCCTGTGATGGAGGAATTCCTTCATTCTTCTCAGTACGCTTTGGAGGCATTGGGTCCCACCGGGCGTGCCAATTTGTTTCTCTCGAAAATTGCGGGCGTTCCAAGCACGTGATCGTGCCAAAGTTGTAAAATGATCTGACTCCTTTATCAAACGTTGTGGATCTCGATTCGGTCGTAAGTTCTAACTCCTTTGAAATGGCCCAAAAAACGTAAACACGAAATGAGGAATATGACAAAATTACAGGAGGAATCCATTAAACAACATCAAATATAATTATGTTGCTATGAACTTGATCGACAATTTACAATAAAGTTAAAGAAATATGTAAAAATCTGAAGGAACTAAATACTGGAAATTGGAAACAAGTACAGATGAACTATTGAGAGGAATTTTAAAAGCTTTGCTGCTGCTTTGTTGGATGTGTTTGTTGTGTCTCATTCTGATTCCTCTTTCTGCTTTTGTCACACTCCACGGGGGAGTTTCAACCGCATTCCACGATCACTCCACGATCTTTCATCTTGGCTAATGTCTGTAACCGGCCGCAATTTTCCTTCACCTGGGCCAACTACAACTCCACTGAGCTTTATCTGTTGGGCTTCTCTTATGGGCTTCTGAAATAATGAAATGATTTTAGGCACAACAGTTATCTTGTTCAGTTCTCGGTAATCGATACACAGCCTCATTCTTGCATCTTTCTTCTTCACAAAGAGTACTGGTGCGCCCCATAGTGAGAAACTAGGGCGAATAAATTCCTTGTCAAGGATCTCCTGAATCTGCTGTTTGAGTTCAAGCATCTTGGCTGGAGCTAAACGGTAACGGTGCCTTGGAGAATGGCACAGTTCCTGGTATAAGATCGATTGCAAACTTCACCTCTCTCTCTGGTGGAAGACCTGTGATGTCGTCAGGAAAAACATCTGGGAAGTCTCTGACTACTGGCACATCTGATAATGACGGAGTGGGTATGTTAGGTGTTGAAATGATGATAGCCAAGAAAGCCTGACACCCCTTGGAAATAAGTTTCTGCGCCTGCATGCAAGAGATCATGCGAGGGAAACTTCTCCATCTGGCTGGTTCAAAAAGAAACTGCTCCATACCCAATGGTCTAACCAATACTGACCTTTTCTGAAAATCGATAAGAACTCTGTTCTTCGTCATCCAGTACATTCCTAGAATGATATCAAATTTTGGCATCGGCAAACACTATCAGATCGGCATATACTAGGTGGCCCCGCAGTTTAAGATCAATGTCTCTGACCACACTAGTTGCTGACAACTCTTCCCCTGATGGGACTGTTACTGAATAATCACGTAGAGTCCAATAAACATGACGTCTAAATGACTAGCGAACGATTCTGAGATAAAGGATTGAGTGGCTCCTGAGTCTATCAGGGCCTTTGTGGATACTCTCTTTATGAAAATATTTCCTGAGATACGTTAGCACAACACAAAACTTATATCCCCAAAATTCTACATTAACCTCAAGCATCGCAGAAATTAATATCCTAAGTGACTCAAAAACGTTACTAGCACACTAATAATCCAAATAAAATTTCCAACATGCAAGGCAAAATAATATTGAGCTTAGGTAGAAAATTTTACCTGTCAGTAATGTCGTGTCTGGGTTTGCCTCCTGCACATGCATGGCGAACCACTCTGCCCTGGGTCGGCTGCCTCCACTGTGGGCACTCCTTCAACATATGGTCGCGATTGCTCCGCACTTAAAACATTTACCTGACCCAAACAAACACTGTCCCGGGTGCTGGCGATTGCACTTTGGGAACACCGGGTGTTCTCCCTGCCTCTGTGGCGCCTTCTGCTGTGGCATAGGACCATTGCCCTTTGGCGGTCCCTGATATGGCTTCTTTCCTGGCTGTCCCTGGAACGGCCTCTTAAACTGAGGTCGCTGCTGCTGCTGCTGTGGAGCCTGATAGGGCCTCTTTCCCTGCTTGTCAGCCTCAATATCCCGCTGATCCTGCTCACTGCTAAGGTTCTAGATACGACGGCAACGGCATAGGTATTAGGACAAGCAACTCTCACGTCGCGGCGACAAGATCGGCAGCAACCCGTCCATAAATGCCTCAGCTTTCCCCTGGGCATCATTGGCTATCAAGGGGCACAAAGTGACACCCCTCTCAAAACTTCCTCACAAACTCCGCGAACGCTGTGCTATCCCTTGACGCAATGTCATGAACTCCATGGTTAGGCGAGATCGTATTTCCTCAGTGAAGTACTTGGAGTAAAAGACCTCCTTAAATCTATTCCATGTCAGTGTTTTCAAGTTAAGTGACACTAATGTACTTTCCCACCACAGTCTGGCGTCCCCTGCCAGAAAGGAATGTGGCACACCTGACTCTATCTACATCTGTTAGTTCCATGAAATCGAAGATTACCTCGATGGACTTAACCCATTCCTCCGCTATCATCGGGTCAGTGGTCCCCCGAAAACTCCTTTGGGTTCATTCTCCTGAACCTTTCATAGACTGGCTCTGGTCTAGACCTGGCCCCCGCATCAACTGTAGCCTGGTTCCCCGCAAACTGTGCGAAGAACTGAGTCATACCCACAAGCATCTGCGCCTGCATATCTGGGGGTGGAGGTGAGGGATTGGCCCTCCCCTCATCTCGAGGCTCTCGGTCCTCTTCCCTATCTTCACGGTTAATCAAGCGTCTAGGAGGCATACTGTTCCTATAATTACCCAACACGTAAGCCCCACATGCATGAAAATGATATCAATAACATAAAATGCACGTACATGAACTTAAAAATATGAACATGCTGAAATCAGAACTTCATGGTTTACTACATAACATAAATTTAAAACCTTAAAACTTACATACTCGAGGTGTGACTTCATGAGCTTCTTGCGACTGGCAGTAGGCATAACCCTTTACAAGAACACCGCTCTGATACTAACTGTAACGTACCGTACTTTTTACTACTTAAAATTTGCGGAAAAATTAAAAATTTCTTAAAAGAGTAATCAAACTTCAAATTCGATAAAGTAAACCGTACGTCCCAAAAGTAGATGAAACCAAATATATGAAATTAAAGTTTGACAAAAGTATTTGCTAAATACCTCATAACTAGTAGCGTGAAATCAGAGTTTTTGAACATTTTCATAAAAACTAAAAACTTGGGCGGTCCTCGGGTCTAGCCACCTGCTCAGTCCAAGCCTGCTCCTTGGTCCCCACCCCTCGTCTCCTCGAAATCATCCTCACCTACATCGATCAAGTCTAGTGAGTCTAAAGACTCAACACGTATAAACTGGAAGTAGCAAGTAATACATAATAAACCACATGCAACTTTAAAATAGAACGTACAAACAAGAACTTGAACTTGCATTTAATCTTGAACTTGCATATAAAAGCTTGAAATTACATACTTAACATAGACGTGCCATAACGTGAAACTTTTCTTAAACATGCTTGCATACTTGAACATACATAACTTCATCATTTTGCGTAGAGGCATGTTTCAAAGCAAGTGACCCATACTTAATACGCCTGATCAGACTAAACCACAATACTAGGCTGACAGGGACGAATCCACTGCCACATACATGAGATCCCCGTTCATGCCTTAATGGGTGGATTGGTCCCCGTTCATGCTTTAAACGCTTTCCAATCCTGATCTAAACCTGTTCATGATTTAACGGGGTGGATTGGTCCCCGTTCATGCTTTAACGCTTTCCAATCCTGATCTAAACTCGTTCATGATTTAACGGGGTGGATTGGTCCCTGGTCATGCTTTACCGCTTTCCATCCCATACATAAATTGGTCACAAGACATTTAGCATATCTCAAAAACTTGAAATATTTTCTTTTTGCACGTTGAACATACTTACTTGGCGTTGAGAGATTCGTTGGATCTCGCTCGGGGCCACTGCTGCAACATACTAACATGAATTCGAATACTTAACTGGTGTAACTTAGACATAATAACCATGCTTACACACAAGCTCATTCCTTTCCTTAAGACGTTCTAAAATTCCCGTGACTCGACCTTGTTAAACATTGCATTAGACTAAGATATCGAACCTCAAAGCATTGAGCCTAAGTTTTCCCAAGAATGAAGTACACGGACCCCCGTGCCCAGGTCCGGCTCTGGGTCCGTGTAGGCACTGTAAAAGATGTGTGCAGAAAAGGGGAGGCACGGACCCCGTGACTAGGTCCGTGTAGGGGTCCGTGTAGATACTTTAAAACACACCGAAAAGGATTGAGGATACGGACCCCATGTCAGGGTCCGTCGAAGGGTACATGTAGACTCTGCAAGTTGACATTGCGAAGAAAAACAAAGGCACGGACCCCGTGCCTGGGTCTGTGTACCCTCGGTGAAAGCAAACTAACGAAAATTCATTACATGTGATGCTCAACATTCTAAACATGATCGCACGGACTATGACCCGACGTCTCGAGACCCATCATAGGATGCTACTTCATTGATACAACCCGCACAAACACCCCGAATCACGACATCCAACCTACGACACGATGCAACTCAAAAACACGGGACTTGACACCAAATCGCTTCTTACGACTTCTAATGGATTCAAGTGCTTATCGACACTAGCAGGTACACCAATTACCAACCCAACATCATACAAAACATACCTAAATGCAGCAACGATCACCCGTCGATCCCAACGAAGACTGCAACAATAAAACTTTAAGAACGCATCAATAACATAATTTTTCAAAAAACGTAGTTTGAGCAGTCCCACAAAAAACACCATAACTCACTCAATTTTTATCCAAATATTTTGAATTTTATATCAAATCGAAGGTATCAAAATTTTCTACGATTTTTATGTTAAAAGTTTTCTCAAAATCACGGTCGAAAAATCGCAGTTTTTAAAAGACCAGAAAAAACGAGATTTTCAAATCCATAAACGTTCAAAATGCGATCTAAACAATTTCCGCTCAAACTTTACGCATCACACATGTATTTTTATGAATAAAAACAATGCAACACACACTATGAAATGATCGACACAGGAAAAATAGATTATACGTGCTTTATGATGTTAAAGTTTACCGAACCGACGATACCGAAGCGGAGATGGCACGAGGATTGATCCGGGACGATGGTGGCTCGATTTTCTTCGAAGAAAATACACGAAAATTTGCTAGAAATTGGAGAGGGAGGGGGCGGCTGCAATGAACTCAAGGAACCCTAGGTTTTCTTTTAAAATGATCAAATGGTAACAAGAGAAATGTGTGTGTGTTGTTATACGTGTGATGGTGTGTGTAAAGTGTGTGTGTGCATGTGTTTAGGTGATAATTAGAGAGGGTAATAATTTGCTTAATTATTAATTAGCAACTAATTTAAAATACCAACTCTCTCTTAACTATACAAAAATCTCTAATTGGCAAAATAAAATACACATGCTAACTTTAAAAGTTTTAAAATTCTAAAATCACTAAATAAATAAATTAGACTTTTAAAAATGCTAAAAACTTAATAACTCTTTCAAAATGCCTCGTTCTCAATTAAAATAAAATACCACATTAAAAAATTGCCGAAAATCGTCACCGGTCACTTTTCCACGATCCCGCATCGAATAATCGCCTGAAACATAAAACTCAAAAAACATTTAACGTGCATCACATAAACATAATTAATTTAAAATAATGCAACTTTCACAAAATTAAGCAATCACTAAACTCATTTTAAAATAAATAGATGAATTAACAATTAAATAAATTCATGGGTTATACGTGTACTTATTTGGGCTCTACAATCCAACTCATTAAAATTTGCATACCGATAAAAGTTACGACCGGCGAGTAGAAATACCCATCAAGGCCTAATAATTTTTTCAAAAACACCCTTAATACACTCCTAATAATAAATAAAATTTTTTAAAAGTAATAAAATTACTTTTCCTGATAATTCCTCGGTCTCCGTTGCTCGATCGATCGCGCGAAATGCATCTAAAAACCCTAATGCGTGAACTTTTAAAATATCTCAGAATTAATCCTAGCCATGTACTAATTATGCATTTAAATAAACTAAACACCTAATTTAAATAAACCCTAGATTTGCATGCATTCACATTACTTAAATTTAGTTTCCTGGACCTTACAAACTCGCCTCCCCTTAAATAAAATTTCGTCCTCGAAATTCAGAAAATTCAAATAAACTGGGTAGTGACTCTCGTCTAGGCCTCAGTCTTCCAACGTAGCTTCCTCCTCGGAAATGATTCAGCCACTTTACTTCTGACCATGTGGATCACCTTGTTTCGGAGCCCCCTTCTCCTATCTATCCAGGTATTTGTTTGGGTTTCTCCTCGAATGACAGGTGCGGGTGTCAGCTGAAGTGGCTCATAGTTCAGCACATGTGAATGATTCGACATGTACTTCCGCCAGCTAGAGACGGGAACACATTATGAAACTCGCGCCATATTCGACGCTAAGGCAACTCTGTAACGAGGTGTCTCACTCTCTCTAGGATCTCGAACGGTCCAATGAATCTAGGGCCGAGCTTGCCCTTCTTCCCGAATTTCATCACACCTTTCATTGCCACGACTTTCACAAAAACGTGATCCCCCTACTGCGAACTCAAGATTTCCTGCGCCTCTGATCTGTAATAACATTTCTGAAGTCTCTGAGCGGTCCACATCCTGTCTCAAATCCTGACCACTACTCTGCTGTCTGCCTGACAATATCCGGACTCAACTCTGCCCTCTCTCCTACCTTATCCCCATACACTGGTGACCTACACCTCCTCTCGTACAGTGCCTTGTATGGAGCAATACCGATCAAAGCTGATAATTTTGTTGTATGTGAACTCCACAAGAGGTAACTTTGGCTCCCAGCCGCCTTGAAGTCGATCATGCAAGCTCGGAGTAGGTCCTCCAGAATCTGAATCACCCTCTCTGGCTGTCCGTCTATCTGAGGATGGAAGGCAGTACGAATAGCAGCTTATTACACAATGCCTGGTGAAGACTCTTCCAGAATTCAGATGTGAATCTCGGATACCTGTATGACACGATGGACACTGGGGATCCCATGCAGGCTGACTTTCCTCTCTCCTATACAGCTCTGCGTACTGAGTCATGGTGAGAGTATTCTTGATCTATAGAAAATGAGCTGATTTAATGAGCCAATCAACTATCACCCAGATGGCAATATACCTCCAGTAGTCCTCGGAAGCCCTGTCACAAAGTCCATGGTGAATGTTCTCATTTACACTCAGGAATAGGAGTGACTCAGCTTCCCTACAGGTCTCTGAAGCTCGGCCTTGACCTGCTCACATGTCAAACACTTGGAGACGAAACGCATAATATCCTGCTTCAGGCCAGACCAAAAAAGATAAGAGTCTGAGGTTATATACTTTGTACTCCAGGATGGATGGAGTACGGGGTGCTGTTAGGCCTCGCTCAAGGTATCCGTCTCAGGGAATCACTGTCAGGAACCCATTGACGGTCCCTATGGTCCCTATATCTGATTATGTCGTCCACAACTGTATACATTCTCTGGCCCTTGCCTCGTCCCTCTGTCTCCACTTCTGCAACTGCTCGTCAGAAGTCTACAATGCCCGAATTCTACTCTCAATGTTTGCTGTACTTTCAGAGTAGCAGTTTTGGGGCATCGCCCCTGAATAACTGCAAGATCAAATCTCTGAATCTCCGCCTGTAGCGGTCTCTGTACTGAAAATGGGCAATCATTCTGTACTTCCTGCTCAGAGAATCTGAACCACATTAGCCTTACCTAGATGGTAGCTAATATCACAGTCATAATCCTTCACTAGCTCTAGCCATCTCCTCTGCCTCATGTTCAGCTCTTTCTGTATGAAAAAGTACTTCAGGTTCTTGTAATCAGTAAAAACATGCACTTATCCCCACACAGATAGTGTCTCCAAATCTTTAGGGCAAATAACCCTGCTGCTAGCTTGAGGTCATGAGTCGGATAATTCTTCTCATGGACCTTCAGCTGTCTAGACGCATAGGCTATAACCCCGACATGCTGCATCATAACCGCCCAAACTGAGCTTGAAGCATCTTTGTAAACCACGAATTCTCCCTCCCTGATGGCATAGCTAGAACTAGTGCAGTGGTCAATGCTTGCTTCAATCTGTCAAAGCTCTCCTGGCACTCAGATCCCCAAATAAACTTGGCATTCTTCTTCGTCAAGGTGGTCATAAGCACTGCGATAGAAGAGAAGACCTGAATGAATTTCCTGTAGTACCCAGGCAATCCTAAGATGCTACGGATCTCTGTCACACTCTTTGGCACGGGCCAATATTTGACTGCTTTGACCTTACTGGGGTCGACCCCAATACCCTCTCGAGATATGATGTAGCCCAAGAATGCCACTCTGTCAAGCCAGAACTCGCACTTACTAGACATGGCATACAGCCGTCTGTCCTGTAAAGTCTGCAATACGGTTCTCAGTTCTGATTTTGCTCCTCCCTACTCTTCGAATAGATCATGATATGTCAATAAAAACTATGACGAACTGTCCAAGTATGGTTGAAACACGCGACTCAGAGATCCAGAAGATCGCTGGTGTGTTCGTCAAACCGAAGGGCATCACCAAAAACTCATAGTGCCCATAACGCGTCCGGAAGGCTGTCTTATGCATGTCAGACTCTCTCACCTTCAGCTTATGGTAACCGGATCGAAGGTCTATCTTTGAGAAAACTGACGCTCCCTGAATCTGATAAAAAAAATCATTGATCCTCGGCAATGGATACTTATTCTTGACTGTGAGAGCTAGGGCGAATGAAACCCTTATCTAGCAAATCATATATCTGGTCTTTCAGTTCTTTCATCTCTGCAGGTGCTAGACAAGGGAGCCTTAGAGATCGGCACTGTACCTGGCATGAGCTCAATAGAAAAGTCAACCTCTCTGTCTGGTGGAATGCCTGAAACATTGTCAGGAAAACATGGAGAATTCTCTGACCACATTGACGTCCTCTAGCCTCTTATCAACTGGCTCTGACACTGATATAATGCTGGCCAAAAATTCCTGGCAGCCTCTTTTCATAAGCTTCCTGCACACATGCAGGAAATGACGTGCGACAACTGCTGGTGTTTGGCTGCTTAAAAAATAAACGGCTTACCGCTGGGCAGTCGACAGACAGTGATCTCTGTCGAAAGTCTATGATAGCTTCGTTAACAAAAGCCAATCCATACCCAGAATAATGTCGAACTCCGGCAACGGTAGCACTATCAAATATGCATGCACCGTATATTTCTGTAACCGAAGCTCCAAACTCTTCACTATCTGAGAAGTGAACATCTGATCCTGGATGGTATCGATACTTTGAACTCTGAATCAATGCCACTGGTATTATTCCTAGTCACTTGACGAAATATTCGGATATAAACGAATGCGTAGCCCCTGAATCTAGCAGTGCTTGCGCTACACCTGAAATGTTATCTTCATGCGACAAAATATACCATCAAATCTAATCGAGTTGAAACTTAAGAAATTTCTTATCGAAAATTATCCCAAAATCCTCAAAAATTCACTGGACTAATCCCAAGTATTCTTCAAAATTTGCGAATTTGACTTCAAAATTTTCGAAACTGCAAATTAGCCCTTAAAGTTTCGAAAATTACATTTTGGCCCCATGAAAATTTTTGAATATTGCAATTCGACCTCTTAACATTTTCGAATTATAACCCCATAAAATCATAAGTTATCTAAAAATTAGATTTAAATCCCAAAAATTTCAAGTTTCAAAAATAATCCCCAAAAAATCTCGATTATTTTTTTGCAATTAGGTCCTCATATTATCGGTTGTTACAATTGGTTCCAAAAATCCTCCAATTAAACAATTAAGTTCTTAATTTCAACAAGGTAGAGCTTACAGCCTAATTTGTTCGAAGTTATCAATCCAATAATTTAATCATCATCACAAGCATAAAATCCATGCAATCAAACGATAAATCAAAATCTTAAACATAAGGGATACCAGTAATCAACGTCGATTCTTTTGCCTCCTCGGCATGCATCACATATGCTCGACCAGTAGTGGGGCCTGTGTTCCTTGGGAAGTCTTCTGCTTTATGACCCTCCTGCCCGCAAACTAAGCATTTTTAGGTCCCCCACAAACACTTGTCGAGATGGAACTTGTTGCACTGCGTGCATAACTGTCTCTCTATTGGCTTCGACGCCCCTGGTACCTGCAGTGTCTTCTGCTGACCAGGCCTCCTAATCTGTCTGTGGGGCCTATACTGCCCTAGCTACCTCGGTGGCCTGGTAAACTGCTTTTTCTGTGGCTAGGAGCTGGGCTGGGCCTGATGCCGCTTCTGCTGCATCTCAAAATCGATGTCCCTCAAGGCCTACTCAGCCTGGAAAGCACAACCAGTCACCTCATCATAACTATCCGGTCTCATCAACATCACATCCGGTGCAACGTTGGCCTCAGTCCATCCATGAAATTACTCAGCTTCTGGGCAGCATCTCTAGCAATGAGGGGCACAAAATGACAGCCCCTGTCAAACTTGCAGATGAACTCCGCTACAGTCGAGTATCCTAGGCAGAGACTCATGAACTCCCTCGTCAGGCGACTCCTGAAATCCGCTGGGAAATACTTGCTAGAACATTTCCTTGAACTGCTCCCAAGTGAGGGTTGCCAAGTTCACTTTGTGGGCAGCTCCCTCCCACCACAGGGTGCGTCATCCCTCAGCACATAAGTAGCGCACCTGACCCGGTCGACCTTCCTCAGATGAAGGTATAGAAAATGTAGCTCAGGAGTCGAATCCAACCCTCTACCAGGAATGAACCAGTGGTACCCCTAAACTCCTTTGGGTTGAGCAGCCTAAACTGCTCAAAAACATGGTCTGAGGTCCAGGAGCCTACTGTACCTGTTAGGATCGGTTAACGTATCAAAAGTGTTTAGAAGGGGGGGTTGAATAAACACTCACAATTAAAATTGATCTTTTCAAATTTTGGTTCAGTTGGTGACAAACTAGTTCTCGGGAATCTTGTTGAATTCAATATCAATCAGTTAAACTTAATCAGTTGCGGAAGGTAACTGACTGAGATAGAATACAAAAAGAAAATGCGCTCAAGGGTTGTTTCTGGATTGTTCGGAGATTTTCAATTACTCCTACGTCACCCCTTCTATCACAAGGATAGGATATTCACTAAAAGACTTTGATCAAATACAAGAATTGTACTGACCCACTTCAGCTTGGACTTAACACTGCCAAAAACTAAAACTCTTAGTATAATAGAATGTTCTCAGTGCTTAACTGATCTTAGCACTATCGAATTTCAATGATTATTACAACTTGCTTGTAAGCTCAAATTGTAGCCTTAACTGCTACGAATAAATCAAGTGAGAGGTTAGCTGAGATTTTGACAGAGTGACAGCAAGCTTTTTGAATAGTATTCACTTCGTTGTTGTTTTCAGCTGCTCTTCTGTCATATTTATATGCTTTTCCAACGGTAACTTGAGATAAATTTGAATCTATGTATCCGTTGATTTCCACTTCATTATTCTTTGGACTTTGTTGCGGCGTCTTAATTGCTTTAGGAATGCGTTGTTCTAGGTAGTCTTGGTTGTGGTGCGGCGTTTCATATTCAGTTGTAATCTGTTATGTCTCTTTGTCGGTTGAAAGTTCTTTCCCGAGACATCTTCAGCTGAGAGATACTTAACTTTAAGGCATTCGGCTGGATGTATTAACTGATCGGTTTCCAACTGATCAGACAGTCGATTTCAGTTATTAAGTCCAGTTGCTGAGTTCAGTTGGTTCGTATTTTCAGTTGGTTGATCAGTTTGTCAAACTCCAGAATTTAGTTTCCAACAATTTCCCCTTTATGGTGTTTGACAAAATTAAGTAACTGAACCCTTTGTAGATAAGAGATTGATCAACTGAATTTCACGATTGATTGGACTCTTTGTAGATAAAATAAGAAACTGATCAACTGAATCAGTAACTTGATGAGTACAGTGAAGACTGCTACTGAAACGAGAATTTCTTCTGTTGTTCTAGCATTCCTTTGATTTCTTCCCCCTTTTTGTCAAACAACTCCATCTTCTCAGATAATTTTCGAACATCAGTTGAAAGAATTTTGACATCTGCTGAGATACTTGAGACAGCAGTTTGTAAACAGGTCTGCAGCAATTCCATTTTATTAGAAACAGAAGTTTCTAATCGTTGAACTCGTTGACTAACTATATCCTGAGTTGTAAATAGGCTTTGAGCTAGACCTTTCTTCATCTCATCTACAGTTTTGGTGAGAGAATCCATGTTTGCTTGAATTGCTTTCAGTTTTGCAGAGTCATATTCAATTGAAGAATCCAATTTGACAGTGTGAGATAATTGTGTAGATTGAATCTTCTTGATGTCAGTGATTATCTGCTGCATATTGTGCTGCATATTTTGGATCTCTTCAAGAACAAGATCCATTTCTGTGGATTGAGGAGGAGGTGACTGATGAGGGAATTCCGGTCCCTTTGTGGTTTGATCAAATATAACCAACTCTTGGTTAGTTGCTACTGTTTCAGCAACATTCTGAACTGAAGTGATTGTTGCAGCAATGTCTTCTGGAACTTGAGGCGGAGAAAGTGGATGTTGATCAGCAGATGAGCTGCCTGGAGGAATAATAGAGTCTGATGAAGTCAAAATTGGTGTCTCTAGAGGATGATCTTGGGGATCAATTTGCACATCAGTTGGAATAGTCTGTTCAGCAGATCTGGCTGAACTGGTGCTTCTGAAGAGATAGGCACCTCTGGATTGATTTGATCAACGGGATGATTATCACTCAATTGGGATTCTTGCACCACTATCTGAATAATTTCATCAATGTTTGCGAAAGATAATTCTGCTTCAGTGTACATTTGATGTTCACCAGTTGGTGATTGAGACACATCCTGAACTGGCTCTTCAGTTGGAATAATAGCCTGTTCTGAGGATGACTCT
Organism: Primulina tabacum; assembly: GCF_025594145.1. Taxonomy (NCBI): domain Eukaryota; kingdom Viridiplantae; phylum Streptophyta; class Magnoliopsida; order Lamiales; family Gesneriaceae; genus Primulina; species Primulina tabacum. The sequence continues at coordinate 22,311,953 of NC_134558.1, read as the reverse complement.
TTCTGCTTTGAGGGAGGTTCTTCAACTATTTCCTTTTCATCATCGTCTGAATCTCCTTTATGAAGGACTAACTCTTGATCCATTTCCCAAAACTTTATCTGAGATAGCAATCCCATCAGATCGGTGTCTAGCTGAGTGATCACCGCATGATCAGCATAGGCAGTAGGATTTGTTGGAACGTAGTTAGCCTTCAGTTTGTCAATAATTTGTGTTAACTTCTTTGCTCTCATCTGATCAAACAAATATGTTTTTCTCTCCATAGCTTGGGCAATGGTGGCAGCTTTGACTATCTTGAGGACAGAAGCTTCCAGTTTGATGAATTTGTTCAGTTGAGATTTCTTTCTTAGTTGCTTGGCAAAAATCTGTGTACGATAGGCTGTCCAAGCATCATAGAGTTGAAGTTTTGATGCTGCAAAATCATTAACCTCGTCCCAAACAAGGTCAATGTGGGTTTGAATGGGATTGGATGGCCTTGGTTCTTCAGTCAATTTTCCCTTGCCTTTGTCAGAACTGAGGATGTGTGGAATTTCCAGACCAGTTCGTGTAGTATCCACCCGTTCTATAATACTAATGCCCTTGGGTCGGGCAGGTGCCAGAGGAGTGGGACGAGTAATATTAATCAGGGGCTTTGATCCTAACTGTTTCTTTCTTTGCACCAATTGATTTTTCTGGTGGGATGATCTTCAGAGGGACTGCTTCAATTGGCTGCTGAGCATCTGAAGATATTGGCTTGTCAGTAGGAATAGATTCCTCTGTAGTTATTGGTTTAATCCTCTGGGTTCTCGGTTTCTTGGTGATCTTTGGGGAAGGAGTTTTCTCTGAATCGGATTCTTCCACAATTAATTTTCTTTTTGCTGACTTCAGTTGAGCCAATGTCTTGGCCTTTTTTACTGATTTAGGAGCCGCCTGTTGAATCCCAATCTCCTGTTTTATCTTTACAAACTGATCAGGAGAGATGTCCAATTTTGTCTTGGGTGGCATAGTATTCTTCGCATTAAAGACTTTGAATTTTGATGATTTTTCTGTATTATCTGCCACTAACCCCTTCACTTTCAGCAGATAGCTCAGTTGCACTGCAAAACCTTTGGACTGTTTGGATGATAGAAACATATTCTTTAAAATATTGAATATAAGATGCTTCCAGTTGAATTTATGTTCAGCCATAATGATAGAAATAGCTTGAAATTTTTCCAAAGTAAGTGCAGCAAAAGATCCAGCTTTCGCCAAAATCCCTTTGGCGACTATATCAGCAAGTAACTGAACTTCGTGCTTCAGTTCCTTCTTTGGGTCGGAAACATGATTTTCCGTCCTTCAGCAGAAAGTGAGGTTTGCATCTTTTCAATGTCAGATGCCTTAACATCAGATAAGTGTGCTAGTCCATCAGATGGTAAAGAAAAGATTTCTCCAAAGGAATCTTCGGAAATGGTCAGCAGCTGACCATTGATAGTAAAAGCGATGTTTCCATCAGAATTGATCGTACCGTTAGAGTAGATTTCCTGAAGTTCTTTGGGGTAGATCTCTTGTGATGATTGTCCCAAGAATGTCCTTAACCCAGCAGTTTCGAGTTTTTGAAAAACGTTCTTGACATTAGTGTCGCCAAAAGATAGAATTGATCCAAAGTTGATAGCCATTGCATTCAGCATGTAAGCGGGAATTTGATTCGCCATTTTGATAGATAAAATGATCTGCAATTTGTAAACGAGAGCTTTGGAATTAGTATTCTCTTAGAAACTGATTGTACGCGTAAGAAGAAAAACTGAATTGAAGCGGGCTTAGTACAGTTGTTCGTGACTGTTTAAATTCTGATGTTTCCATCAGAATTGATCGTACCGTTAGATTAGATTTCCTGAAGTTCTTTGGGGTAGATCTCTTGTGATGATTGTCCCAAGAATGTCCTTAACCCAGCAGTTTCGAGTTTTTGAAAAACGTTCTTGACATTAGAGTCGCCAAAAGATAGAATTGATCCAAAGTTGATAGCCATTGCATTCAGCATGTAAGCGGGAATTTGATTCGCCATTTTGATAGATAAAATGATCTGCAATTTGTAAACGAGAGCTTTGGAATTAGTATTCTCTTAGAAACTGATTGTACGCGTAAGAAGAAAAACTGAATTGAAGCGGGCTTAGTACAGTTGTTCGTGACTGTTTAAATTCGGGACACGTGTCAGTCCATTAAAAATTTGAGTAAAAATGTGTGTACGTGTGCTATAAGCGTGTGTACAATTTAAATGGTTCAAATGCTTCCACGTTTTCAAAATAGGATTCATCATTAGATAATAGACAGTCATGTCACTTGATTTGGAATATAATTCGTTTTAATCAGTTAACTTATATGAGAAGATTAGTGAAATTCCCAACTGAAAGATCAGTTGAAAGACTGTGTCCTTTCAGTTTGAGAATTTACTAACATTTGTCTTCTAAGTTAACCTCTTAAAACCATTATTCCCCCTTAATTAGTGCATAAGATAATTAAAGCGAATAAATTCAAAGATTAGAAAGATTATCGGTCTGCTGAAATGTTGACGACTCTTCAGCTTCCTTGATATTCTGCTATAAATAGACATAACACGGTTAGTTTCAGTTATATTGGTGAAAAATATTCAAAACTAAAGAATGGCAGATGCGAGTAGCTCGAGTGCTTCGCAATTTTCTCTGGAAGCTAGGAAGACTGCCATAGAAGACGAAGTCTTCTATACGAGTATTCCCTACTGGGAAAGGTTACAGGAGCTAGAGTTCCTGTATAATTCTGGAGAAGCTACTACTCCCAAGCTGATGGCAGAGTTGAGAGAAGTGCGGGAGCACTTGAACATAGCTGTGTGGGTGGACGTCTTCAAGGAAGGTCATATCTATCAGCTGATGCTTCAAAAGGAACTGGAGCTCCTTAATCGCATAGCTTCTTCTCATAGCTTTTGCAAAACATCTTCCTCGGCTCTATCTGTTTTGTTGAGAATGTGGATAGATGATATAGAAGAAAAATATGAAATTGTAATTCAGGCAAATATTTATTGTTGAATGAAGTATTTATTTTGGCTTATCTTTGTTTTTCTTTTTCCTACAAATAATAAATTATGATCATAAACAAATGAACTAATGAAAAACTAACTGATATAAGTTGATTAAGAATTGAAATCAGTTAATTGTTGAGTTGTAAATGGTAAACTGATATCAGTTGACAATGAACAACTGATAATTAAGAGGCCTCGGTAAATGAGAAAAACGCTTCGGTTGACTAAAGTCTCTTCAGTTTCTTTATCATTCAAATTTTATCTGTCTATAAATAAGATGATAGAATGTGAGA